>NW_004955412.1:18554394-19095524 GCF_000276665.1 Chinchilla lanigera | reverse complement strand
AGGAGGAGGAGGAAAAGAGGAGGAGGAGGAGGAGGAGGAGGAGAAGGAGAAGGAGAAGGAGGAGAAGGAGAAGGAGGAGAAGGAGAAGGAGAAGGAGAAGGAGAAGGAGAAGGAGAAGGAGAAGGAGAAGGAGAAGGAGAAGGAGAAGGAGGAGAAAGAATGAAGGCCAAAAGCAAAAGGTCCTTGGTCTTTTGGGAATCCCTACCCAGTATAATTCTGATCTCATCTCCTTGGCTAGTACTGAGTCATATGGACGCTCCTAGTTGTAAGGAGTCTGGGGAGATGACTGAACACATTGCCACTCAGAAAAATTCAGAGAGAAAGGGAGCAGAAGAGAAAGTATCTGACTAGGGAACCAACAACATCTGCCCCCAGTGCTCATAGCCCCACCCATAGAAAATTCTGCTTTTATTCCCCAGTGTCAGTGGCAGAGGCTGGGTAGGGTGAGATCATGCAAGTCCTGTGAGTCAACAGCTACAACTCACTTAAATTCAAGAAGTTATAAATGGGTCACCCTGCAAGATGCTGGAGCCTATAAGCAGAGAAAGATGCTAGGTCCAGTCAGTACCTTTCCATGAGGCAGCAGATGTAGGTCATTGAACACAGTAAAGTTCAGACCGTGGTATGTGCAATTATAGTTACAGAAACATAATGGTGTTAATCATAGCAAGAATGAGATGGCCTTAGTTTCAGTAAGGTAGTATTTGAACGTATCTTTGCAGGGTAGATAGGATTCTTATAGGTAGAATAGAAGGGAAAGGATGTTTCAAGCATCAAGAAAAAAACTATATGAGCAAAAGACTGAGGGCAGGAAAGCAGGCAGATAATCATGTATGGCCCTTGGAATAACATTTTCAAGGATTGTGGCAGCAAGGGAGATGGATGGGAAAGTAGGGCATAGAGTGGGTTAGAAGAAGAAGCAGGAGAGGTACCTGGGTGTTGGATCATAAAGACTGAATGTCATGTTTAGGATATGGGCTTTAAAACTTGCAGGAAATAGGGAGCCATAGCTGTGTTGTGGGAATAGTCCGACAAAGAGTGGACAGTGGTGGACATGGGGAGACTCAGTTTGTTCTGACTGAGGCAGAGCTAGCACTGGGAGGCTGGTATCACAAAGGCCTGACCTAGAATAAAAGCACTTGACATGGAAAGAGATGCTCCTGGGAGAGGTGTGAGCATGGCATCCATTTTTCTGGATGAGGAACTTGTTGGGGATAATGCAATTTACAAAGTCAAGGAAGACATAGGAGGGGAGCTCTTGGAGGCACAGGCTATGCTTTGGAGCACGTGAAGGGTTCCCCAAAGGCCCGTGTGTTGAAGACTTGGTCCCCAGCCATGACACCATTGAGAGGTGGTGGAACTGTTAAGAGGTAAGGTCTGGTGGAAAGTCGTAAGATCACAGGGCTACGCCCAAGAAGGGAATAGTAGGACCCCAGCTCCTTCCTGTCTATCTTTTGCTTCCCAGTTGCCATGAAGTGAGCAGGTTTGTTCTGCCACTTGCTCCTCACCATGATGTATGACCTCCCGACAAACTCAAAAGCAACAAGGCCAACTACTCATGGACTGGAACCTCCCAAACCGTGAGCCAATGTAACTGCTCTCTTTATAAGTTGATTTGCCTTGGGTATGTGTCACCGTGATAGAAGGCTCCTTAGCACACATGGGATGGGTTTAGCATAAGTAGTATGGAATTACTTGTCTGGGTCTCCAGGAAAAAAGGACCAGGCTGGACATTAAGGGGTCAGCAAGCCTAAGTGAGTGGCAAAACTGTGTTTGTGGATTACATTGTCCAGGAACTCCATAAAGGGACAAAAGGCCAACACAGCTGTTTGAGGGAGAGGCCGGAGGAGTTTGAGAAAGAAAGGTCATGGAGAAAGAGAGAGGTCTGCATGCATTCGGAAGTGAGCCAAGGAACTGGAAACTGCTGTCCCAGGGTCATGGCCTTGGCACAGTTAAGCTTGTGCAATCAAGCCAGTGTGCATGGAGACAAGGTAGCAGTTAGTAGACAGAATCTGCTCCGATCCTGCTGCCTGCATCTCAGGATGAAACAGCACCTGGATAGCTTCCTGTGTCTACCTCGGAGAACTGCCTGCTAGGTGGGACCAGGGCTCCCCTGAGATCGCTAGTTGCTCCCTTTCTACTCTCCCTGAGGGTCCTCCCTTCCGTGTCTGAGGCTGTGTGACCCAGACACTGACTGTGGAAGAGCTACTTCTGCCCCAGCACAAAGGACCCAGGCTGAGTCCTCTCCTGATGAGGGTTTAGTTGTTTCACTTTAAGTTACGCAGCTCAGAGCAAGTGTTCAAGCATGGAGCAGCCCTTATGCTACAGCTGTGCTACCCTCTCAAGCCCAAGCCTGTCCTTCCACGGCTCCGGTTTTGGGTCTTGGTGGGGTGCAGAGAGTTGTAGGAGTGCTTTCTGCACTGTCTTACCCTATTTTCACCACAGCTGTGCTCCTTTGGCCCAGCTTTTTCTGCTCCTTGGGCTTCTGGAGAAGTAGGTTCTTCAGGTGGGACTGAGAACTCATTGTTTAGCTTTATGTTAGTGGTGCTCTCTCCACAGCACTTTGAACCCTGACCACGGGGTCCTCCAGGAACATGCTGAGTCAGCCCCTCCCCAGTTCTTGCTTGCAAGTTTTTCTTGGTGCTCTCAATGGTTTCCCATTGCATAAAGAATAAAAGCTGGAATCATCCAGGAACTGTCTGGCCTGGTGGATCTGCTTTCTTCTCCAGCCTGTCTCCTCTGCTTGAGGACCACACTGGGGGGAAATTTCACAGTCAACTCTTTTTGCCTCAGGACCTTTGCACAGGTTATTCTCTTCTCATATCAGAAGCATTTCTCCCTCCTGTCTAGCACCCTAACACTTAGCTCTTTCCCCTCAGTCCCTTACCACTCCTGATCCCTTGGCTTGCTTTTCAAATGCTACATCCTCAGGGCTCTGAGCTATGTTTTAATTGCCCACTTATTCATGGGGTTATTTGATAAATATCTATTTTGCCCATTGGCCAGAAGGGACCACATCCTGTTCCCCCCTATTGTATCCTCATAGCTTGACCCAGGGTAGAGTAATGATTAATTCCTCCCATCCATAAATGTGTTAAAGGATGGAGCAGTTGGTGACTTCTTTTAACTCATGCCCAAGGTGATGAATGTGTCTCTTTTTTTCCCCGGAAGAGAGCTGTAACTCCTAGAATAAGTCAGTGTGTTGCCTTGTAGCTGTAACATCCTGAATTCCTCCAGCAGGACACCTGGATGGAACAGTAAGCAACACTATTTGAAGCCAAGCCACAGCGATCCCTCATGCAGACTTAGCTCCTGCTGCCTCTGCAGCCTGGCTGTCAGCAGGGTTAGGAGGAGCACCTGGGAAGTAGCTTGGCTGAACATTCTGGAATTCTCTGCCAGCAAAGGGCCTGAGCCAACAGGTGGCTCCGCTCTGGTGTTCTGACCCATTGGCCTTTCCTTCCCCAAACAGGCTTGCAAAACCTCTGCTTGGTGTGTCCTTGCCAGCAGCTGTACCAAAAAGCAACAGTGAGGTGAATAAAGGCAGGATTCAAGGACAACTGGAGGGATGACTCTACTTGCCCAAGGACATGGGCTTAAAAAAATGGTGTGGTTTCGTCTTTCCCACTTCAAGCAGATAAAAAAGGGAATGGACAATTGTAACAAAGTCCTCAGCTTATAGAAAAGTCAGGAACAGAAGCATTAGTCTGTCTGAAATCACATGGATTAGCAAGATTTGAGCCAGACTTTGGTAAAAGAGCTTTTGAAGTCACAGGGACTCAAGTGAATCTGAGTCTAAGCCAGAGCAGTGACCATTCAGCCCAAGGTCTGTGCTCAGGGGTCAAGCTGTCCTCCCCAGAACATCCCTGAGGGAGCCATGAATTTCTCAGTAGCCATTTACAGTTTCCCTGTTGGCTCCAAAGCTATCTTGAATTCATGTATGTTTCCTGCCTTGGGGTTTTGAGACCGGACTATTTATTAAGATAAGTCAATCACCATGAGCCAGAGCTGGAAGGGACCTCTTTATTTCACAAATGAGAACATAGGCCCAAGGCTGAGGGTGTTAGAGGCAGGGCTGGGTCTCTGCTGGAAGGGACTGGGGCTTGCTGGGAAGTCCTGGTGGCCCCGCCCGGACTTGGACAATCACAGTACCGCTCAGCAGCCACCCTCCACCCGCAGCACACACCTTAGCTGGGGCTTAGTCGCCTACCCCATAGCAGAGCTTCCGGGGTACCAGCCTGGTGGGTAGCCTTTGCGTTTCTGCGGTTTCTGCCAGTGCCCAGCCTCAGCCTCTGCCTACAGACTCTGTTCCCAGGGATAGAATCTGTTTATAGCATTCCGTGAGCCAAGCCTTCCATGGGGTCATTACCATTTTCCCGTGTGAGGAAATCAGAGACTCCAGAGGTCAGAGCTTCCAGGCTCTAAGATGTAAATGTACAAATTCAAGTTTGTCATCTTGAATTTTGAATCCTGGGGACTGGGATGGGGGAGCAGAGGCAAAATGTGCTGCTTCTTGGCAGGGACAGGGTTTGGGGGTGTTTGAAAAGGGGTCTGGGCATCAAATCTTCGGTTCAGGTGAGGGCCCCGCCCCCAGGGCCCTATCTGGCTCTAGAGGAAAACGACAGCTACAAACAGAGCCGGCTCCGGCAACCACGACACAGCCATTCATGCCGCTGGTGCGTGCTCCCCTTAATAGCCAAGGCACCCAATTAACGTGGGTTGCTATGTCTGATGCTGGGTTATTTTCTTTTATTTTTTTTGTCCCCCTGAGTTTACTATTTCGGAGAGATACCAGCTCTGTCACTGTGTTTGTCTGGCTCCCTTCCCACCCTCACCGGAGGAAAACCGTAGAGCAACAGCTGACTGCAAATCCGCTCTGGCGCCCGCGAGCCTTCTCGGCGGGCGGCGGCTCCTGTTGCTTCTCCGAGCTCCGCCGCCCTTCGGGAAAATCTCCCGCGCGCTCGCTCGCTCGCGTGGAGGAGAAGTGGGCGAGGGCGCGAGCACCGGCGGAGGCGTCTGCGCGGGGCCGCTGCCCAGGAGCCAGGGGCCGGCGTCCGCCCGGGAGCCCAGCCCGCGCGCCCCCGCCCACCCCAACTCGGCGCACCCGGAAGGCGGGAAAGCAGCGCAGGCCGCGCCCACCGCCCTGCCCCCAGCCCGCCACTCCCCGGCTCCGCGGGTCTCAGCGCGTCCTCCTGGGATCGGCTCGGAGGGGAGCGGCTGTGCAGGTGAGCGGCTGGGGAGGGCTCAGTTGGCTCGGTCCTGGAGGGAAGGGGCTCGGGTGGGGAAGGTCCCGAGCGCTGGGAGCGCGGGCTTGTTTGTTGCATGGGGTGTATGTGGTCCTCCCCCCGGGTCTCGGCCGGGCAGCGGGAGGCGGCTTTAGGGATGTAAACAAGGAGGTGGGCGTCGGAGACGGAGGGCCCGGAGGGAGGCAGGCAGTGGCCGCGGCGGGGATGCTGGCAGCGGGGAAGGGCTCTCCTTGCTGCCTTGAACCTAGGGCCAGGGTCTTTAGGAGAAGGGGAAAGGGCTGCGCCCACCCCGTGTTCAGGGGAGTTTTCCTTTGTTACTTGGATGCTGTGGACCTGAGTTGGGCGTAGGGACGCGAGGACGGGGAGTGTGGCTGGATGTGAGCGTGGACACAAAAGCCACACAAAATGGAACTTGCAGGGTTGGGGTGTGGAGGGGTAGCGGGCAGAGAGAGGGGCGGTAGCGCTCGAGGATTCATGACAATGTCTGCATCACTTTTTTCTCCTTCAGTCCTATTTTCTGTCCAGGGGGCTCAGATTTTCCCATTTCCACCTTTCCCCACCATGGCTGGTCCTGGCGAGCCTCCCCCTTTGTGTCCCCTGGGGTTTGCTGTGGAGTTGGAAGAGCAGCTTGGCTTTCCCCGCGCCTGCTCTGGCTCTTACAAGTGGTGGAGCAGCCTGGCTGGAAACAGGTCTGACCAGGCCCCTGCCAAGCTCCAGACCCCGGGGGAGGCTTCTCCCCCGCCAGTATGGCCTCTGTCTCTTGTTCCTTTGTCTCCTTGGCTTCATCCCTGGTTGGGCAGGGCGTCCCAGGTTTGCAGATGGATCAGTGGACATCCCAGGCCCTCCATGAAAGGACCCCCACTCAGGGGGCTCAGCCGCCCTCATATTATGTGTGTGTGGATGTGTATATCTCTTTTGCAACTTGGCCTTTGGCGTGTGACCTGCCTGGTGGTTACCATGGAAACTCCTCATCCTCCCTCCTTTTCCTGCCCATTCCTCACCTCCATATTGCCTCCCCTCCCCCAATATGGTTGCCTAGATACTGGTTATCTTTGGCTTCTATGGAGAGAAGACCCTGGATGCCTGGCTCCCACTCCAAAATGATATGGCCCTTTACCCACTCCACTCCCTCACATAGGCTATACATCACAAGCACCCCCAACACATACACACACGTTATACACAGGCAACATGTTCGCACACACATGCTCCATGTATCCTACTCACCATACACAACATACTTTATGTATATACCATGCACACACATGTATCATACCACATGAATACCACTTACACACGAAATACACCGCATCCATACCACACCTCAGACCCACCACTTACAAAGCTTCACTTACATCCTACTCTAATGGGAAGTATTTTCACACCCCTCAACAATAACACATACATCACTCCCTGACACATATGCTCATGCCCTTCGGGTTGTGAGCGTGTGCATGCACGCGCGCGCACACACACACACACACACACACACACACACACACAACTTCTAAATAGGTCTCTGTTTGGCTGAGGGGAAGAAGGGAGAGGGGAGTTTCCTGTCTTTCGGACCCCTGTGCTCTGTGCTTAAGGGTGTGGAGGGGAAGACAGGAGGCTCAGGAAGCCCAGAAGGGAAATCCTAACTTCTCCCTGGAGACGCTGGGTGAGATGGTGGAGGAAGAGACACTTCAGATTCCTTTACCATCAGGCCTCCTCTCCTTGGTGCCAAATTCCAGAGGCTGGGAGATCAGAATTTAAATCTCTCCATGTTACAACTCCGGAAATCCTGAGGCCTCTGGGCATTTTCCTGACTATAGGAGGCTTTGAGGAGGGGAGGGAGGCCTGTCACCCTGCAGAGGTACAGAGTGAGAGAGCCCCAGGAGGGCAGGGAGGGCAGGGAGGAGGGAAGAAGAGCCAAGAAGGTGGAAGCAGGGAGGTTGATTCCTGTCTAGGGTTCAGGTCGCTCTCCCTTGTCTTGTTTTCCTGCTTCCCACTTGGCTTCTCCAGCCAGACCCAGGCATCCAGGAGAGGAGGCAGGCTGGCAAAGGGCTCCTCCACTGCCACTCTCCAAGACTTGTGGTTTCCATGGTCATCAGCTGGTACATCTCTGAGGGAAGAGTTTCCTTTCTGGCTTCCATTTGATCTTTGGACTATTGAAGAAGACGTTTAATTCAATCATTCAGTGACCTGTGTTAAAGGTGTGTTAAGTGCTGGGGACACCTGTGAGGGAGACACAGTCCCTGACCTCGGAATCTCAGAGCCAGAAGAAGGCTTGAGGGAGCATTCAGTCAGGACATAAGTGGGGAAACTGAGGCACAGAGATCACATGTAGTACCTGAGGCCATCACATTTCTTAGTCAGGATTTTGGACCCCACAGTGCCTGACCAGCATCTCTTGTGTTCTTTTCTCTGCTATCATCAGTCCTTTGGAGACAGGGATGCCCCTTCCACAGTGAGGTCCCCTGCTCTCTTGGAATGTAATGCTGGAGAGTATGGCAAAGAGAGGTGGGATAAGGAGCAGTTTCTTAGACCCTGCAAACTCCCCGACAGCTGTCAGGGAGTTAGCCCACCTCGCTCCCCAACACGCGCGCGCGCACACACACACGTCAGAGCATGCTACCCCCACCTCCAGCCCTGTTGACTTAGTAAAGGACCATCTGGATGGCAGACAGTGCCAGGCAGCCCCTGGGACTCCCCATCCAACAACTCTCCCATTAACTCTGCCAGAGTAACCCTGGGAGGAACAAACCAGTTCTAAAAGCACAGCCTTCGGAGGCAGAGAGCCTAGGGCAGAAAGCCTGGTTCTAGCCCAGCTCTGCCCCTGTGCTGCTGAGCTTCCCAAGGGCACAAATACTGTATTCATTCTACGTCGGTGTTACAGATAGGGCTTCTGGTGAAATCTAAAAACGGCCTTGACAGCTCTCAAGCAACCAAAAGCCTCTAAGATCTTTGACGTCTGTTTCTGCATCTGTCAATAGACGTTCAGAATCCTGATTTCCAAGCCATGTCTTCCTCTAAATTTGTGTGGATTATACAATCCTGACATCCCTTTTCTCTCCAGGCACCAAATTGTACTTTTTATTTCACAATACAGGGCTGCAGCTGAGCAGAGCAAAAAAGGGGCTGGCCTCTGGCTACTCCCCAGAAAGTTCCCCTTCACCCAGTAAGGCAGGTGGTGTCCGAAGAGTGGAGACTAGAGATGGAATTTCTTCTCTTGGGCTCAGGAGCACCTCCCCGCACGCCCCGCTGGGTGGAGCCTTTAAAGGGCCTCCTTTGGGGAGGACCAGACCCAGCTGGGTCAGCAACAGAGGGCCTCCAAGAGGCTGGATGTGACGAGGCCTCGGGCGCAGGATCAGCTGGTCAAATGGCTGGGGCTGGGAGGATGCAAGTTAAGAGGCCATCATCAGGGTGAGAGACTGAGGCTGGGTGAGGTGAGGAAGTGCCCTGGGGAAAAGCTCTGGCCAGCTGGAGAGGTAGCAGGGAGAGTGTCCTGGGCTGCCTCTCTGTCCCTGACAAGAAGCAGGCTATCGCTGGCTGAGACAAACACTTGGGACCATTTGGCAGCATCTTATTCGCTCTGAGATGGGAGAAGGTGGAGGAGTCTCGGAGGCCACATAGAAACACTGTTGTCACAAAGACATGCAGGGGAGGAGGCCCAGGAAGGAGGTGGGGACCCTAAGGGCCAGGCTAGACCTGGGTGGAACCATTGGAATGTCTCCAGGCCAGCTCAGAATACTGAATTTGGGTACACAAGTCCAAAGATGAGATTGGGGGCTGTCGAGTTAGAATGACAATGACCCCACACAGTTGGAGGGCAAAAGCAGGCCTGGTTTTAGAGACCAGAGGCCAAGGTCTCAAATTCAGTCGTTCGGTCTTTTAGCAAACGTTTACCAAGATCCTTCCCTGGACCAGGCCCTCTGGGCTTCTCAGGACTGAATGGAGCTGTGGAATGACAGTCTCCAACTCAGCAGAACCGTTCGGCTCTGGAGGGTCAATTGATTTGTCCTCGGCCACCCTCCCCCTGCCTACCTTACCTCACTTCCTGTGAGAAGGGCCCAGTGATGTGCTTTCTCCCCAGGACAGGCCCATCACACAAGCACTTACACACTTACACTTACACACACACTCCCTTCCTCACACACATAATCTCCCACATCTGACATGCAGGCAGGTACTCACATATCCCTGCAACGCCTTCCCTCACTCAGCCTCAGTCGCATGCCCTGACTCTTGTGATGGCCTCTGGGCTTACATCCTCTTAGCCCGTGCTGCAGGTGAGGTCTAGTCATGTCCAGCCTCTTGGGGTCCCCCTGTTGCTGGTTAATAAGACAAGCACTGTGCCTGCCCTCCAGGCTCTCTGGGATCTGGCTGCTGCCACCTCTCTAGGCGTCATCTCCAGATGCTCCTCCAAAGCCTTGCATTTTCCTGCCCTCTGCCCAGGCTCTGCTGGGATGTGCTTTTGCTCCTGCCTGCGGAGCAGAGATTAGCAGCCTTTGTACACAGACTTGGGTGCTAAGCTGTGTTCTGGTGCTTTTTAGTTTTCTCAACTTTTCAAAGTCTCTGTTGCCTTGCCTATCAAATGAGCATGAAGATTGAGTAGGATGAGCTCTGTAAAGTGTTAGCACAGTGACTAGGACATGGTCAACACTCTCTAGATATTGCATGCTGTAATAGTAATGATGGCTACTCCATCTCACTCTTACTAGAATGACATCATTGGTGTTACATCATCCTTTGAGGCTCCTACCAAGTGCTAATTCTTTTGAGTAGCTCTTTCTAATTCCCCACAAATGCTGCTTTCCTCCCCCTATAGCCCTGAAAGCTCTGTCTCCTTAGGCCCACTGTGCCTGCTGCTTCCCTCCAAGCCTCCCTTCAGTCCTGGTGGCACATGGAGAAAGCCCAGTAAGCACTTACGAATCAAGTGTGTGTGGGAAGAGTCCTCACCCCCCAGGAGGAGTTGAGTCCACTTGACCCTGCAGCCGTCTCCATGCCTGTCATGCCTCCCCTCATGCGCACACCCTGTTCCTTATGGGTATGTTCCTTTCTTCCCATTCACGCTTCGGCATGCCCACTTCCTTTGGTACAGTCTGAAAACTAAGAAGTTGAACCCCATTTGGGGTCTAGGAGACGCTTAATGGCTGAAGTCAGAAATGAGAAAGCGAGGGGCTGGGGTTGGAGGGGTGCCTAAATGCCTCAACATGCCTTAAATGCCAGAGTGTGCTGCATAGATCCTTAGGTTGTTCACTGGATTATGACTTAAAGAGCTGGCGATGCTGACACATTCATTCTTTCATTCACCAACATTTATAGAGCAGCTCCTGTGCTCAGTAACTGGGGATCCAGAGATGCCTAGAATGTGTCTCCACTTACAGTTTGATAGAGGGGTATACACAGTAGCCATGGCAGTACATAGAAGAGGGGTGGGCCTTAGTTTTGTGGGAATCTGGGGAGTAAGGGTATGTGGTGGGAGTTCAAGGGACAGTGTGTTTCCTGAAACAAATAGTGTCAGGTCACTAGCCCCACCACCACCACCTAGAAGTAAAGAAAATTCCCATGGGTTCATCTTGCCACTCCCCCCCACCTCCCCAAGGAGGATAATGTGAACATAGACAAAGTGCTCTGTGGCTGAGACCTGCAGGCCAGTGCTGTGCTTCCAAAGAGGTCAGTAGAGAGTGGACGGGCAGCCATGCCTCCTGGAGCTGTGGTCTGGCTGTGGGCAGGATGGTATTGGCCTGGCCTCTGAGTCCCTGGCCCGATGGCTGCTTGGGGTTTCTGTTTCTGCTGCTCGGACTGCTCTTCTGGCCTCTCCTGAATGGGCCTTTGTCAGCAGGTGTGTGGGTGATGTGACCCTGTCCCTGCTGACTGGGTCCCTCCCACCCAGCTTGGCGGGCAGAGGAGGGGGAGCCTGCTTGAGGCTTCTGTGCAAGACTGCCTGTTCTCTAGACCCTGCATCTGGACCCAGATTCCCTGGGGCAGGGTCCTCAAAACCTGTGCTGGTCAGTGGAAGGCCTGGGTCCAGCTCCCTGACGCACGCTGGCCAGCTCATGGCACTGACCTGTGTGTGAGTGGTGGCGCATTCTGCTTGGTGTGCAGCGTTCTGAGGGTGGTTATGAGAAGTCTATGGCTGGGGTGACGCTGGAGAGTGTCACAGTCAGCAGTGGGGGTGAGGTGACAATGAGGCCCCTTGCCCTGCTAGGGGGCGAACTTGGGGTCTTTCCAGGGAGACGTCTAGAACTCAAGACTGGGCTTGGGATTTGTGAATTGTTTTCCTTCCTAAGAAAGAAGCCTTATTTCCCTTCACAGTCAGTTCTTCATCTGGCCAAATTTCTTTTGCCCAGAAGTTACACCATGTTAAAGATAAAGATGTCTCCCATTAGAAGAACAAGTCCCTTCCTGTGTAATAAGGCAGCCAGCCTGACATCTGGGGAGGATTGGATCCGCGTGCTAGAGAAACAGCTCTGAGTCTTGAGGATACCCCTCTACCATGAATGAAGGATGTTGGGACCGAATCCCAGCTTCGGGGGGGCCCTGCCTTGACTGGAGATGGAAGGGACCACCCAGGCACTGCCCAGCAGCGGTGCTCTGGGACAAGGCCCCATACCCTGTGCTTAGGCGTCTAGCTGTCTTACCGTCAGCACAGAGAATCTGGCAAAGCGTCTACAGTGACCGTGAGCCCTGGGCCTATTAGAATGTCACCAAACTCTGCTGTCTTTAGCTTTCCTAGGCTTGAGTCCTGTCTCTTTTAATAGCTTCCTTTCTCGTATTTTGTAAGGGGGTGGAGCAATCATTTCAGGTCAGGCTATTAAACAGAATAAGTGATATTTAATTGTTGATTCAATGGGCATTTAAAATACAGATCCAGGGAAGAGGTTGCATTTTCCTCTGGAGGCCACAGATTCATCAGTGGCCTCTGGTCCAGACCCAAAGCACTTGTTTTAAAAGGCAGCTTTGAAACCCTCAGCTGGCTCTGGGCTCTGTGGCTGTGAACTGGAGACGCTCAGCTCTTTCACGAGCATCAGATGCCGTGATAGGGCAACCAGACTCCACATAGTGTCAGGAAGGTGAGCTGATGCAGGGATAATGAGACGAGATCGGGGAATGTTTTTGGTTTTTAACTGAATCTTAAACTTTTTATCTTTTTCTATGAACAGACTTGATTTTTTCAGAATGATTTCACATTTTCAAACAACGAGCAGATATGACAGAGTTCTAACATTCTCCCATGCGCAATTCCCCATTCTTCATATCTTACCTGTGTGGTACGTTTGTTACAATAATAAACCACTGGTGGTACATTTTTATTAATGAAATTGGACACTGTATTCACATTTCGTAGTTCTTACCTAACGTCCCTTTTCAGTTGTCAGATCCCACACAGAACACCACATCGTGTTCGGTCATCATGTCTCCTTAGGCTTCTGTCAGTGGTGACAGCGTCTCAGATCTTCCTTGTGTTTGACCCCTGCGACAGTGCCGAGGAGTACACGCAGGTCTATGTAGGAGGCCCCTCTGCTAGGACTTGTCAGATGTTTTCCTCATGATTACACTGGGTTATGGGTTTGGGGAAAGACAGTCACAGAGGCAAAGAGCCGTTGTCATCGTAAGAGTCTGTACTGTCAGCGTGTGTCACTGTTGGCGTTGAAGGCACTGGTTTCCATCCTTTCATGCCCCACAAGCAGTGCAGTTCCAGCCAATGGTGATTGGCTCTGGGCTTTCTCTGGTTCTTGAGGCAGTCAGCCCGTCAGCCAGCTCTCTGGCTGTCCGCACTGCCCTAGGCCTTGCTACACGTGGGGCAGCACACACGCCTTTCAGTTAGAGCTTTATGAAAGACAGCATGGGACAGAATGTGCTGTACCAAATCAGCGCATGCAACAGGCTGCAGGTGTGCCCTGATTGTGGCGAAGGGTCAGTCTCCAGGCTGCAGGGGTGGTTGGACAGGAACATTTCTCAGCCTGGGCTGGGTGTTAGAATTAGGGATATAGCCAGGAATGAGGCTCAGTGGCACAACGCCTGCCTGACAGATGCAAGGGCTTGAGCTCAATTCCTGGTATCCCCTACCCCCCAAAAAGAATTAGGGGTCCTCTAAAAATTACTGAAGGCTTGTCCACACCCCAAGAGTTTAGAATTTAATGAGATTTAGTTGATTCGCAGGCATCTTCTTTTTTTTTTTTTCTGTTTTTTTTCGGGAACCGAACTCACGACCTTGCACTTGCCAGGCAGGCGCTTTGCCGCTGAGCTAAATCCCCAGCCCCAGCATCTTCTTTTTTAAAAAAAATTCTTTATATAATCTAAGGTGCAGCCATGGTTGAGAACTGGGATAAACAGGGAACGGAGGAGCACTCTAAGGCTAAGGATCAGAATGAATAGTGAAGATAGAAACACCCCGGCAGAGATGCGAAGTAGAGCATCTTAGCGGCAAGTAATCAGCGGAAATCCTAGAAGGGCAGAAAAGGATTAGACTTACAAGTTTTTACCTGCTGAAAAAGAAAGGTTTAGATTTGAAAAGAATAAATAGGACACTGAAGCACCATGTAGTGCTTTTGAATGTGGTAGGGGGAAGTGATCGGAATGCATGTTAGGGAGGCTGATCAAGCAGTAGTCAGTGTCCTGGACAGAGTGATGAGAGGTGGTTAAAGATGCACGCAGCTGCCGCCCCAGCCCAAAAGCGCGATGGGAAAGCAGGACCGGTCTAGAGAGGGATGCTGTCGGAGTTGGTGTGGCTGAGACATTGCCACAGAAGGCCAAAGAGGAAGAGGGGAGCCTGTGAATGTGGTTAGTTAGAGAGTAAACTCTCCCAGACACGATCCTCCATGATGAACAAGATGCCTAGCAAACAGTGGGTTGTCAAGGTTACTGGAAGGATAAAGGTGTTGTTCTTTCCAGAATCACACCTCTTTCCAAAATTACCCTCCCTTTCTCCACAAAACCCTCCATCTAAATGCAGGCAAAGCTCAGCCGTGTGGAAAGCCACCTGATTAAATAAATCAGGCTAGGATATAAATGACGATTGGGGTTGGGAGCATCTCTCTTCAAAAAAAAAAAAAAGAGGATTTAATGACCTTTAAGATCTCTCTGTGGAGAATGTTGTGGGGCAGATATATGTTTGAGTCGGGGTGGTCTTTATTTCAGATCCACACCCTAAAATTCTAGCTATGCCAGAAACAAGGTATTGCAGCTTTGTAGCCCACTGTCTGCCAGCTGCTAGGTGAGTAGTTCTGATGGCATCCCCTGGGAGCCAAGTGCCAGTGGCCAGATCACCTGCAACTGCTCTGGGACATGGTCCAGCTCCCAGCATAAACGCACCGATACACTGGGCACAAGCAGCAGGATGCCCGGCAGCTGCTCCAGGCCGAGGCCGAGGAGGGAGACAGGCGTCTGCCTTGATGGGAAAGCTCAGCTGGGAGTGATGGGGCATAACTGTGAGCAGCTGGAACTCAGCCCCAGCTGATAAGTCCACAGCTGCCTGCTCCTCCTAAGGCTGCAGGGCCCCAGCCTCACCCCACCCGTCAGTCACAGTGAGTGCACAGTGTTGGGCAAGAAAATCTGAAGGGAAATTTAAAAACACGATGCACCGAAGTATTGGAAAGGCTGCATTTTGGGTTATTTTTATCCTGCCTATACTCTTATCAAATGAGACTGTCTTGGCTGTAAGTCCAGGGTCAGCATTTTATTTTTTCCATCAATTATTACCCCACCCCCGTTTTAACTTAAAACAAAAGGTATCATCTTAACCTTTGTTAAGTTATAGTTCAGTAGTTTTAAGTACGTTCATATTATTGGGCAGCCGTTAGCAGTATCCATCTCCAGAAGTCTCTTCATCTTGTAAAACTGAAACTGTACCCATGAAACAGTAACTTCCCATTTCTCCTTCCCTGAGTCCCTGACAGACACCATTCCACTTTCCATCTCTGATTTTGACTACTGTAAGTACCACATGTAAGTGGTTTTGTTGTTTTGTGATTGCTTATTTCACGAAGTGTAATGTCTTAAAAGTTCATCCCTGTTGTTGCATATGTCTGAATTTCTCTCCTTTTTAAGGCTGAATAATATGCCACTGTATGCAAGTACCATATTTTGTTTACCCATTCCTGTGTTGATGGACATTTGGGTTGCTGTTGTGTATTAGCTATCGTGTATAATGCTACTATGAATGTGATTCTGCAGATAATCTTGTTGAGACCCTTTTTTGAGTCTCTGTATACCAGGAAGTAGAATTGATGAATCATATGGTAATTCTATTTTTAAAAATATTTTGAGGAACCATTATGTTGTTTTCTACAGACACTGTACCATTATAGATTTTTACCAGTAGTGCATGAGTCCAACCTTTCTATATTCTCACCAACGCTGTGCCTGTGTGTGTGTGTGTGTGTGTGTGTGTGTGTGTGTGTGTGTGTGTGTTCATCATAGCCACTCCAGTGGGTGTGAGGTGTAGTTTTGGTCTGCATCTCCCTGATTATTAGTGATACTGAACATCTTCTCATGCTTTTAGCTATTTGTATATCTTCTTTATGGGAGATATCTTTTCAATTTCTTTACTTATTTTTTAATTAGATTGGTTAGTTTTCTGTTGTTGAGTTTTAGGAGGTCTCTATATATTCTGGATAGTAATCCTGTACCCAGTTTATAATTTTCAAGTATTTTTCCCATTCTTTTGTTGTCATTTTACTCTGTGGATAGTGTCTTTTGGTGCACAAAATGGTAAATTTTCATGAAGTTGTTTATTTTTTTCTTTTGTTGACTGTGCTTTTGTTGCCATATTTAAGAGATCTTTAAATTCAATATTGTGAAGCTTTTTCCCAGTGTTCTAAGTGTTTTATGGTTCTATGTTTATCCTTTGCAAATTAATTTTGGCATATGATACTAGGGAAGGGTCCAATTATATTCTTTCACATGTGGATATCTAATTTTCCCGGAACCACTTCTTGAAGAAGCTGTCTTTTCCCCATTAAATGGTCTTGTCACCCTTATTAAAAAAACTCATTTGACTTTGTATGTGAGGGTTTATTTCTGGATTCTATTCTGTTCTATTCTATTGGCTTTATCTCTGTCTATATGTCAGTACAGTGCTGTTTTGATTACTGTAGCTTTGTAGTAAGTTTTAAAATCAAGAAGTATGGAAACTTTGTTCTTCATTTTCAGGATGGTCTTAGCTATTTTGGGTCTCTGAGAGTCCATCTGAATTTTAGGATACAAAAAAAATCATTGTGATTTTGATAAGCATTGTATTAAATATATAGATCATTTAGGGGTAGTGTTGGCTTTTATTCCGGTCATACTGGGGATTCATCCCAGGGCCCTTGCACTGAGGACATCCCCAGACCTTTTTGAGACAGGGTCTTGCTAGGTCACTTAGTTGAGTAGGCTGGGCTTGAACTTGTGATCTTCCTGCTCCAGCCTCCCAGAGGGCTGGAACTACCAGCATGTACGACCATGCCTGGCTTACTATTGATGTCTGAACAATACTGTGTTTCAATCTGTGGACATGGATGTCTTTCCATTCATTTATGTCTTCTTTCATTTTTAAAGAAATATTTTATAGTTTACATTGTACAAGTTTTCAACTTCTTAGTTAATTTCTAAGTATTCCACTCTTTTTGATTCTGTGATATATGGAATTACTTTCCTAATGTCCACTTCAGTTTATTTATTTTTTCCAAACAAACACTGAGCTTTATGTATTGATTTCATGTCCTGCTACTTTGCTGAATTCATTTGTCCTGAGAATCTGTGTTTATATGTGTAATCTTCTGAGTTTGCTATGTAGACGATCATAGCATCTTTAAGCAAAGGTAATTTTACTTCTTGTTCAGTTTGGTTGCATTTTATGTATTTTTCTTGTTGAATGGCCCTGGGTAGAACTTGCAATACTGTGTTGAATAGCAGTGGTGAAGGTGGGCTCCTTTGCCTTGTTTCTGTTGTTGGAGGGAGGAAAAGTTTTCACTCCTTCACCACTGAGTATTGATGTTTCATCAGTGGTGTTTTGCTTAGGGCTTGTACTGGGTTATAGCAGTTTCCTTCTATTCCTTATTTATTATCTTTATCAGGAGAGGAGATTGAATTTTGCAGGTACTTTTTCTGTACCCGTTGAGATAGTTAACTGTTTTTGCAACATTTTATTAATGTGGTATATTAGATTGATTTTTTAAAACTTTTTTTGAGGCACTGTCTCAATATATAGTGCAGGGTGGCCTTGAACTCACTGTGTAGCCCAGACTGGTCTCAAACATACAGTGATCCTCCTGCCTCAGCCTCCCAAGTGCTGGGACCTCAGGCATGTGCCACCATGCCTGGCAAAACTTTATTTTATTGGTACATTTTAGATATACACATTGATAACATTCACCACAGGGAATTTGTACCTATACATGATATATCTTGCTTCTTATTTTCCCATTCCCCTTCCCTCCCTTCAACCTCTCTTCTCCTCGTTTATAAAAGCTTTGTTTCTATTTTTAACTTCTATTCTTTTTTCCTCGTCCTTTCTTTCCCTTTTCCCTCCCTGCTCCTGTGTTCCCCTTCTCCTGTGAACATTTTCTTCCCAGTTCCCGATATTCATTATGCATTTTGGTCCTTATTTACACTTTTGGTTTCTCACACCGGATGAACCATGTATTTGAACATGTATGTCTGATTTATTTCATACCCTTGAGGGTACAGTCTCAAGGTGCATCCATTCATCAATTGATGGGCATTTGGGCTGTTTCAAAGATTTGACTATTACAAACTGTGCCACTATAAATGTGGGTGTGCATGTATCACTGTGGTGTGATGCTTCTCCTTTCAGGACTATATCAAGAAGGGGAGTAGCTGAATTGAATGGAACCTCTAGTTTTAGTTTCTTGAGGAATCTCCCTACTGAGTTCCACAGTG
The DNA here is from genome assembly GCF_000276665.1 of Chinchilla lanigera. Taxonomy (NCBI): domain Eukaryota; kingdom Metazoa; phylum Chordata; class Mammalia; order Rodentia; family Chinchillidae; genus Chinchilla; species Chinchilla lanigera. Next base: position 19,077,411 of record NW_004955412.1, on the reverse strand, counting down.
GTTGTACCACTCTACGCTCCTACCAGCAGTGGAGAAGCGTTCCTTTCCCTTACAGCCCCACTAGCATTTGTTATTGGTTGATTTCTTGGTAATAGCCATTCTATCTGGGGTGAAATGGAATCTCAGTGTTGTTTTAATTTGCATCTCTTGAATGACCAGTAATCTTGAACATTTTTTCATATATTTATTTGCCACTTGTATTTCTTTATCTGAGAAGTGTCTGTTCATTTTGGATGTCCATTTTTGGATTGGGTCTTTAAATTTGAGGGAGTCTGATTTTCTTGAGTTCTTTATATATTCTAGATATCAGTTCTTTGAGGTATAGCAGGCACAATTTTTGTGGGTTGTCTCTTTATTCTATTGATGGTTTCTTTTGCTGTGCAAAAGCTTTTTAATAAGATGAGATGCTAGTTTGTTGATTCTTTGTGATAGTTCTTGTGCCATCAGGGTTTTGTTCATAGTCTATGCCTACACCAATGTCTTTAAGAGTTCTATCTATTCTATCTTCCAGCAGATTTAGTATTTCTATTTTAATATTTAGATCTTTGATCCATTTCAATTATAGTTTAGTGCATGGTGAAAAATATGGCTGTAGTTTTAATCTTTGGTGTGTGGAAAGCTAGTTTTTCCAGCATCATTTATTAAAGAGGCTATCTGTCTTCCAGTGAAGGTATTTGGCTCCTTTGTCAAAGAAAAAATGGCTGAGTATGGAGTTTGGAGTTGTTTCTGCATCTTCAGTATGGAGTGGCTGAGTATGGAGTTTGGAGTTGTTTCTGCATCTTCCAATCAGTTCCATTAATCCTCAGGTCTGTTTTTTTCCCAGTACCATGCTGTTTTTATCACAGTAGCTTTGTAATATAATTTCAGGCCAAGAGTTGTGATGCCCCCTTGCCTTGCCTCTGTTTAGATTGATTTTTGTATGTTGAACGATCCTTGCATTCCAGGAATAATTTAAGATTACTATTTTTATTTTCCTTTGTCTATGTACATTTCCACACTTGCCAGGGAGGCAGCAAGAGTAGTAGAAAATGTGCAGTATTTGGAATCAACAGAATTAGCTGACAATCCTAGGTAGGTTGTTATCAGTGGGACCTTGAGCAATAACTTAACTCTGAGCCTTCCATTTTAAAACATGCAAAATGGCTTTGATAACCAACATTGCACATAGCTGTGTTTCTTTGACCTAAAGCCTGTGAAGTTGTTTGGCAAATAGGATGTCTTTAAATGTTTGGTGATATTGTTATCACTGTCACCATCACCAGTATCATCATTATCAGCATCATGATCACCATCACCTCAGCTGGCATGAGAAGAAACAGGAGCCCTGTGGGGTATGGAACATGCTAACATAGTTGCTCCCCTTTTGACAGTCATAAGGACACTGGAAGGTCCAGGGCTGAAGGACACTGGAAGGTCCAGGGCTGAAGGACACCCATCCTGGTGCAACTTGCCCTGACCCCGAGGAGGCCAGAAGACTGGGGTCACATTAGGAACAGCCTGCTGGTTCTACAGAAGTCCTCATGGCTTCTCCTGTGTATCCCAGACCAGCCCTCTTAGGCACACTGAGGTGGCCCTCATGGGTGGCAGTGGCTTCTCTTCAGAGGAGGAAGATTGGGCATGCTGACCAGAGCCATACCGGAGGAGGACCTCAAAGGCTGGGCTTCAGGCTAGGGCTCTGCAGGCTCCTGGCCTCTGTCCAGCAAAGACACCGCCTCCCACAGAGCAGTGGCCCTGCAGCTGGGGATCAGGGTGAGCCATTTCCTCCTGGGAAGAGCAGCTGCCGGTTGGCTTTTCATCTGCAGACTCCACCCGGGTGGGTTTTCCTTTCTTTGCTGTTTGGAAGAGCATTGTTACCAGGGAAGGCAGGGACCAAGGGGAGGCCACTGGAGCAGCTGAAGGTTTGTGGGCCAGGGGACCGTGTGGAGGCTTGTTTGGTGGTTACTCGCAGGAAGATTTTCTTTCTTCTTTGCGAGCTCCACCTCTCTTTGCTTCTTCCTCTGTCTTTGCTTTCCACTTTTCTGGCTTAGTTTTTACTGGGAGCATTGGCTCCGGGCCAGCCCCTTCCCATCCTGCAGCCTCGTGTCTTTGGGCATCTCCCCTTTCAGTTTCGCTTCTCCTGGGTTTTTTTGCCCCCGTGTGTCATGTCCTCTCTGTCTTGTTTGTGTGTCTCTTTGAGGGGCTTTCTTTGGTTTTGGTGAGGGTCACTGTCCTCTGCTTCGCCCAGCCAGTAAGCTCTCACTGTGTCACCTGTGTGTGGCCCTGGGTGACTTGGCTGCCTGTGGATCTTGGGGTGGGAAAGGCAGTGGCCAGGGAAGCTTGTGTCAGCCATGGGCTGAAGCTCCCGTGTGCCCGTGTCAGTGTGGGACACCGGAGCCTCCCGGTGGGTAGAGGACACTGCGAGCAGGAAGGGAAGGAAAAGATGGGAGGTAACTGGGGCCCCTTCCTGGGCCTCTGCCTCTGTTTTGCTTTCCCATTTTCCAGGAGAAGGTAGAAAATGGAGGAGGAGGCTGAGGACAGAGCTGGGGAATGGTAGCTATGAAAAGGAGAACCATTGCTGTTTGCCATGCATTGTGCGTACCCTATCTATGCTTGCGGGTGGCAGAAAGGGAGCCCCATCTTGCTTAGGCAAGGCAGGGACTGTCATCAGCTCACTGAGCTGAACTGCAGGAAGGGCAGGCCTGACACACCAGAACCACTTCCAGTGCCTCCTCTGCTTCTCCCTCCTGGCCAGTTCTTACCTGCTACTATCGGCTGTCACCCCAGAAACCTCTCTACCCCGCCCATCACAGCGTGGCTTCTCTGTCCCTTCCTTTCTAGTTTCCCACATGGCACACCTAGGTGGGGGGACACTGACGCTTCCTACCCATTCCTTGTAGCCACCAGGGAGGGCTGGGTGTCTGCCTCCTGCAGACCACTGGCTGGGCGGGGGGAGGACGAGGCTTCCAGTAGAAGCTGCCAGTCAAAGAAGCAGGGACAAGTGGGCCAAACAGACAGCTGTCCCTCAAAAGCCGCTCTCACCCAATCCTTACCGCCCCTCAGATGCATATTATTGTCCCCACTTTATAATTGGCTCAGCGAGGTTAAGTAACTATTTTAGGCTACAGAGTCACAGGGAGGCGGGAGAGCCGAGTGGTTCCAAACCAGGTGGCGCCAGGGCACTTGATTCTGAATCTGAGTTCTGCCACTTTCTAGCTCTGGGACCTTGAGCAAATGACTGAATCTTCCTGGCCTCAGTTTACATACCTGTACAATGGAAATGATCATAATGACAGCCACTTTCCGGGACTTTTATAAGGACTGAATGAATAAACCACTTAAAATGAGACTTGGCAGGGCATGAGCACCTCATAATGATGCATTTTTTACTACAGGCTTAGCGATTGCAGTGAACTTCCATGTGTGATGTGTTACTTGACCTCTAGAACGGCCTTGCTGAGTGGGTGGGGACATGGATTGGCTGATTCTATCCTCTCTTAAGCAGGTGCCTGAGTCTGTAATCTGTTAAAACAAAAAAATACAACAAAAAAAAAGCTGGCCCTCCTAAGTAAGCTGCTGTCTGTCCAAGGAGGGAGTGTAGACTCCCAGTGGGGTGAGCTGGCAGGCAGGGCCCTCCTGCTGGCTCCTTGTGCATATGTATGAAGATGGAGGTGCTGGGGAGCTTGTTTGGCAGGAGCTGCTTTTCCTTCCCTGTGGCCATGTTTGCAGAGCTCATCTGGCCCCCCAGGCAGTTTTAGTCTCTTGGGGCTGGGTAGAAACAAGTGGGGTGGCGCTGCGGTGGTGGTGGTGGTGGTGGTGGTGTTCCCGGAAGAGCAATGCAGGTGGCCATGGCCCTCAGCTTCCCAGGGGGTGGGCACCCCCCCAATCTGGGGGGGTGCTGCTCACAGCAGAAAGCTACCCCGCCCCCCACCAGGGAGGCAGACAGAGCAGGCCTGAAGCCTGGAGCCCGGCGCTCACTTGCTTTCTCTGCCCATCTCTTTCCCTAGAAAATGGGTTTGTGTTAAGAAAGGGCCCTCAGAAGCCAAGGCACCTCGCCCGCAGGGGGAGCAACGGACGATGGGCACAGGCCTTTGCCGTCACCCCAGCTGCACGGCCTGGTGCACCTGGCGTAGGTGGCTGTCACGTAGTGTGGGTGTGAACGGTGTGAGGCCAGGCTGACGATGGCAGCAGATGCTGCTGCCGCCCAGGACTGAAACTGGCATGGGTGTGCTGCAGAGGGCTGGGGTCTTTACATCCCTGAGACTTCACTGAGTCTTACTGTTGAAGGAAAGTAGGGAGAGGGTGGTCTGATCTGTTGGTGTCAAGCAAAACAATTGAGAGACAAGGGACTGGCCCCAGAGGCTTTCCAAGGCCTCCAGAGCCTTGCTACCCAGTGTGAGAGTGAGGGACTGGGCTCTGTGCCTCCCGGAAGCCCTTTCTCGACATGATTCCATCTCTCCCTGTCCCTGAAGCCAGCATACTCCCTTCCATCTCCAATCAAATGTCGTCTTCTAGTGAAAGGAACGTGCCCATTCCTTTCCTCCTGCTCATTCCTTTTCTCTTTGGGCGGCCACCGTCCAGCCCTGCTGGGCCTTATCTTCTAATCTGGCTCCTGCTGGGCTGCCCCAGGTACCCTCAGCTATTGCTCTGCCAGCCCTGGTGTGACCACCTGCTGACTCCAGCACATCAAAATAGCAGGCGGGAGTGGAAGCCAGTGTCCTGGGCCAGGCCATGCACCTGCCTGATGGGCTGAAGCAGATGTAGCTTCTTTTTTGGGGACTCAGTTGCTTCAAATGAAAATCTGAGCCTTCATCTCAGTCATTCTCATCCACTCTGGCATTCTGTGATGCCGGGTCCATCTGCTAAACCTTACATCTTGGCTATACTCTATTTATACACAGTGAAATCTTGTAACAGCATCTTTGTTGCAAAGATGTAAAAACACTATAGGCTCAATGATGTCTCCGCAGCCTATAATAATAGCTTTGGGTAAACAGCCTAAGCCATGGGGCCTAGGCGTTCTGCGACCCCATGAAACAGTCCCTTTGGGTATACCCTGTTGGGAGTGGGGGGTCTCGACCCTCTTTGGGGCATCCTCCTAGGACCCAGGACGTGTGATCTCTGGTCATGTTGTTTGGGCTGAGCCTGCAGAAAGGCAAGCAGGTGCCCCGGGGGAAGGCTAGGAGGCAGGACAGGAAGGCATGAACATGGGATAATGAAGTTTCACTGTAATTTGAAGCCTCTGCCTTTTAAAGGGAGGTTGTTTCTGAGTTACTGCCACAATAGAACCGGGTATTTGGATCTACCTCACTGCTGCATGGACTCAGAAATAATATACCATGTTGCTATATCATCAACTAGTAGCTTCTCTTTCCAAGCAGCATTTACCCAGCAATTAAGTGAAATTATGTGACTCAATATGGAAAGATAATCACCAGAGAAACTTTTCTGATTACATTCTCCTCTTGCACATGCAGCAGGCACTGCACAAACGGCAGGACGATGAGAGAAGAAAATTAATGTGGAAATGCTGCCACCAGCTGAAATGTCAGCTGTTTACCCATACAGGGAGAAGTGAGGGTGTAGAGAGGAGAAGTGAGTGGAGACCTGGCTCCTCCTTCTCATGTCCTATAGAGGAAGCCAGTGGGATTGGGCCCATCCTTCAGACAGGAGAATGGTCTAAATGACCTAGAATTAAAGAAATGGGGAGCCAGAGAACAAGGAGGCAGGGAGTCCCCTACTCCAGCAGCGATGATTTCTTGGGTGCCTTATTTTAGCAGACCAGATCTGTAGGGTGCTAGGCATGGGTCCAAGGTCTCAACATGACGAGGCCCTCCTGCTTGCAGGCACACTGAAGCTCAAGGACCGTTTCTGGGCGCCCTCTCCCAGCCCTGGTAAGTGCTGCCCTGCTTTTCCCTCTGCCAAAGATTCCCCGCTCCACTCTCCTACCTGCTCCGTAAACTCTGTGGCTGAGAAATAAGATGTATCATTTCTACCACCTCTTAACCTCCCCATCCCAGGCAGCTCCAAGCTGTCCAGTTTCGTCCCTGGGAGGAGGGAGAAAGGGAGAAAGGAATGTGTGGGAAGGGGTAGGATGGGGATACAGAGGGGCTGTGTGGGAGCGAGGGAAGCCGGGATGGAGTTTTTTGGTTCAGCAGAGACAAAGGCATTTTGTGTCACCTCAAAGGCTCTGTGTATGTACTTGGCCCTTCGACTCCTAGCCGGTGCCATCTGTATCACTGACGAGATTTTTCAAAATAGGTTTAGGGGCCAAGAGGCACCAGGAGGAGACCTGAGCTGAGGTGCAGCTGGTGGAACTGAGCCTTGGCAGCAGCTTGAAGGGGTGGAGAGTGGGTTACTTTTCAAATCTATGACAGTATTTCTTTCAGCACACTGTAACTTGACCTGAAATGCTTTCTTTAGAGTACAACGACAGGTCTTAACGTTTTAGCGCTTACGGTTCTCCACAGTCTGATTCCAGTCCTCTTAGGATTCTCACCATCAACTCATCCTTTTCATAGAATGGATTTCACTGGAAATGGGAAATATTTGGTGGGTTGCTGGCACAGCCTTCTCTTATGTCGTGCAGACATTTGTAGTGGATGAAACCCTCTCATCTGCTCAGCCTTGTTCAGAGCCCTTCTAAGGAAGCCAGTTTAGACAGCTGCTATTGAATGAAATATCTTGAGGCTCAACTTGAAGTGAATTTGAACTCGAACTGAGTGCTATTTGTCATCCTTCTTTCCACGCCCGCCCCCTGTGTTCATGCTCTTGGCTGTGACAAACTGCCCTTCCTTTTTTCTCTTCTCAGTCCTATCTATCAAAATCTTGTCCTGCATTCAAAGCTCCTCTGAAATGTTAACTCCTCCATGGAAACTTCCCGGGTTCCGTACTCCCCGCTCCTCTTCTCCCTGTTTCTATGGATTATAGCTGTGTGTAGTCTCTACCTCTTGGGAAGTCCTCCCCAAACTTGCTGATGTATCAGAGCCCTTTGCTGCCAAACCCTGTCTCTCCTTGGTAGCTAAAGCTGAATCTTGTTCCCTTATTTATCCCTTGGAGACCCAAAATAGTGTGGCTCTTTCTAGAGATTCAGTATTTGTGGAATTGACTTGAACCTGAGCGTCTGAGGAGGTGATTGTGAGAGACTAGGGAAAGGTACAGCAGTGCCCTGAGCTTCCAACCACTGTATCTAGTAGCCTGGGACCCTTGACACATGTATTTCCTACTTCAAGAGGAGGACTGGAGATTTAGCTCAGCGGCACAGCGCCTGCCTGACAAGCGCAACGTCGTGAGTTCGATTCCCGGTACCAGAAAACAACAAAAAAAAAAAAAAAAGAAAGAAAAGAAGAGGAGCCTGCTAGCCTACTAACACTTCTGCTGGCTAGGGCTGGGAAGCCTAGTTCATGTTTCCTCCCTCTGGCACTTCAGATCCAACATTCACCAAAGCCCCTACCTAGGACTTGAAGGCCTTTGGTATCCAGTTCCATCCTCCACATCTTGAATCCAAACTCTTCGCTGTGTGCACAAGGATAAGATACAATTTGAAAATGTAATTTGTAGATGCAACCTGGTCTAGGAGATAGCAGTAAACTTAAGGAAGGAAGGAAAGAAGGAAGGGGATTTTACAAATATCAGGTGCACAAACTTATTTTATTTCATACTTTGAAAAATGTAATTAGGATAATATGATTGCCTCAATAATTTTTTTTACATTTTCTTTTTTAAAAAAAATTTGATTGCCTCAATAATTGAAGGAACTATAAATATTTGATCCCTGAGCCAGGTACAGTGGTGTATGCACCTGTAGTCCATACTGCTTGGAAGGCTGGTACGTATGTGGGTGGATATTGTATGAGGCTATAACTTTGAGACCAGCCTGGGCAATATAGTGAGGCCCCATCTCAAAGAAAAGATAAATAGTCCCAGATTTATTATTACAGAGCTGGACTTACAAGAAGGAAGGAAAACACTCAGTCATCAGTCGTCACTTCTTTCCACATACTACACACTTCTTTATCTGAAAGCTAAAAAAGAAGAACTCATAAAACTAACACTGGGTTATGTGAAATGTAAAACAATTAAAGTAGAATTGCTCTTAGAATCAATGTTAGTTTACATGACTACATTCTGCAAACTAATAACCACTGGGTCCAGCAAGGCTGAGAAGCCAAACCTGAGACCCTCATATTAAGCCTGGGAGTCTTGAGAGGGGATAAGTGGGCTTAAGGTGGTATCTGCTACCCTTCATCTCCGTGAAAATGCAAATAGAATTCTCTCTTGGAGGAAAGTATCCCATTTTAGGACTATCAGTTTCCCACAGGTTAAAATCTGGCAAACATGAGTTCACAATCAAAGATTACTAAACACAGCAAAAAGCAAGTCACTGTATTTGAAAGGTACAGACACAATAAATAGATTTGGACTCCTAACCATTTAAGATTTTGGAATTGCCAAAAATAGAATATGAAATAATTATGTAGAAAATGTTCAAGGAAATAAAATGGGATCAAATAAAAGACCAAGCAACAAAGACTAGTGAAATGACCAACGAAGTTGAAAAAAAAGCCAAACAGAATATTTTGAAATAAATAATATAATCATTGAAATAAAAAATTAAATGGATAGATTAACAGTAGCTAAACAGTTAAAGGCAAAATGCAAATAGAAAATAAATCTTAAACAGTTACACAGCAAGTGGCACAGGGAAAGGAAGTGAGAACTGAAAGCAGTTAAGTGCAATGGAGAGTAAAATGAAGATATCCAATCTATTTCTAATCATTGTATTAGAAAGAGAAAACAGCATGGAGGAAGGGCAATGTATCAGTCAGTGTTTACTAGAGAAACATATAATACAAGATGTACAACTATATGAGAATTTACACATTGGCATATGATGGCTCTCCACACAATCAGGTATGAACGAGTGCAAAAGATCAGAAGGATCCAGTCAGAGAGGATCCAGCCTGGAGCTCCGTGTAGTGTCCAATGTGAGTCTGTACCAGGAGTCTGAAGGGTCTGTGCTGGAGGCTGAAGAGTGTGCTCAAAGCCAGGAGATGATGGCCAAGGTGAAAGCAAAGACTGAAACTTCTCCAAAGGAAACAGAAATAATCCCTCCTTTTTCATTCCCCCTTTTTGGGTCTCCCACACCCAGAATGATGCTGAGCCTATTTATTTATTTATTTATTTAGTTAGTTAGTTAGTTACCAAGAATCGAACTCAGCATCTTGTACTTACTGGGCAGGAGCTGTGCTGTGTAGATATATCCCTGGCCCTTGAGTCAGTTTAGTTGGGCATTATTTACTGAAGTTGGCACAATCAATCAAGCATCACAGGCGATATTTGAAGAGATAATACCTGAGAGTTTTTCATAATTATGAAATGGGAAGAATCTGCAGATAAAGGAGACACACGAGAATACAGTAAGTCTCCTACTTATGAGTGAACTTTCACAGATACGGATGACGCATTGCCATCATGAGCATGTGTAGATGTGAACAGATCATGGGATTAGCTCACGTGTCTGCAGGACATTGTCACAGCTGTGCTGCTGTAGGCTTACAGTACAGTGTGATGGTGTACGGGAGTACAGTGCTCAGTCAGAGCCCAGGATGTCTGGAAGCAAGAAAAGCAGTGGTGATGTGGAGGGGACAGCTAGGAAACACAAAACAATACGCGTTGCATATTTGTGCCAAAGGCATATAAGCGTCAATTTATCAGACTTAGGAATGAATCCGACTTAGGAACACTGTCCTGAAACGGAGCTTATTTGTAAGTCGGGGACTTACTACACATAAAAATAAATCCACACGTAGACATTATTCTAATGAAATTCAGAACATAAAGACGAGAAATAAAAAGGCAGAGAGAAAAGATGGAAAGAATGTCTATAAAGGAGTAAAGTGGCAGACTTCTTAAAAACCATCATGGAAATCAGAAAGCAGTGAAATAACATCTTCCAAATATGAAGCAAAAGTGATTATCAACCTATAGTTTTGTACACAGCCAAACTACTTTTATTAGTTCATTGCTGTATAACAAATTTCTACAAACTTAGCAGCTTAAAACAACACACAGTTATTTATCGCATAGCTTCCTTAGTTCAGAGGTCTAGCACAGTTTAGCTGGATTCTTCCCTCCAGAGTCTTACCAACCTACAGTTGAGGTGTTGGTTGGGGTTGTGGTCTGATATAAGGATCGACTGGGGAAAGCTCTGCTTCCAGCCTGCTTCAGGTTGCTGCTAGAGTTAATCTCTGTGGCATGAGACCCTCATTTTCTTGTTGGCTGTTGGTCAAAGGTTGCTTTCTTTCAGTTGTCAGCTGCTTCCCACAATCCCTTGCCTTGTGCTTCTCTTCATTGGTCTTTTCACAACATGGCAGTTTATTTTTTCAAACCATCAAGGGAGAAAGTTCTCTGGTTCCAGTTTGCTAAGACTGGGTCTTTTGTAACATAACAGCGGTATTTGTGTGACATTGCGTCACCTTTTTCTGCCACATTCTGTTGACTGGAAGCAGCTATGCATGCTCATAACGGTAATGTGTCATCTGTATCTGTGAAAGTTTGAAACTCAGACATTCATAAGTTGGCCACTCCTACTACATTCAGGAGGAAGAGGTCACACAAAGGCTTGAGCTCTAGAAAGTTGGAATTATTGGGGATCCCCTTAATTTCTGTCCTTATGTTCAGTGCACCACAGAGGTGAAATGAAAATACTTTCAGATCCACAAAAACAGTTTACAATGGATAAGTCTTCATGAAGCCTTTAGAGAGAAGGAAAATGGCTAAGGCTAGCTGAGATTGAAAAAGAATGGAGAATAAATCACTTAGTAAATATATTGTATTTGTTCTCTCTTACAGCATAATAAATTACTCCCAGCACAGCAGTTTAAAACAGCTGTTTCTTTCACATGGTTTCTGAGGGTCAAGAATCAGGAAGAAGTTTAGCTGGGTGGTTTTAGCTCAAGGCATTTAAAGAAAGTCAGTCAAGCTGTCCACTAGAGTGGCAGTCACAGGAACATGGGGGAGGTCTGCCTCCTAGCTCACTTACATGGTTCCTAGCAGGGTTTTTAGACTGAGGCGCCTTAAACTTTTGTTACATGAGCCTCTCCAGAGGGATGCTTGATTTTCCTTAAAACATGGCAGCTAGCTTTCCCTAGAATGAAAGAGAGAGAAAGAAAGGGGGAGGAGAAGAAAGAGGAGGAGGAGGAAGAGGAAGAAGATGAGGGACAAGGATGACAAGAACAAGAAGAAATTGAGGGAGAGGAGAAGAGTGGGAGGGGAAGAAGATGAGGGACAAGGATGACAAGAACAAGAAGAAATTGAGGGAGAGGAGAAGAGTGGGAGGGGAAGAAGAAGAGGGAGGGGAAGAAGAGGAGGGAAAAAGCCTATTATCTCTCTCTCTTTTTTTTCCCGGTACCAGGAATCGAACTCACAACCTCGCGCTTGCCAGGCAGGTGCTGTGCCGCTGAGCTAAATCCCCAGCCCTGAGCTTGTCATCTCTTATAACCTAACATTTATTGGAAGTGACCTACTTTGACTTCTGGCACATTTTCTTGGTCACACAGACCAGGCCTTTTGCAGCAAAGGAGGAAACTATACATAAGGATCTGAATACCAGGAGATATTTGGTGTCATTTTGAAAGATGGCTACTGTATACATGGGTGAACCCAAACAAACATTGTCATCATAAAGTGACAAGTACAGATACCTATTTTATGAGATTAAAATAAATATTTGTATTGCATATGCAATAGCATAAATTTGAGGAAGGGTATGATTTATATTCTTGTGTTTTCAAGGACGGTATTTTACCTAATAACTATTATAGCTATTAATAAAATCTTAAGACTTAGAAATCTTTCTTGAATACATAAACTCAAAGGTGACCATGAAATATTAGAAACAGATTGCACAATTTCTAAACCAGTGGGAAGAGAAAGTAAATAAAAAAGTACTAAATCCAAAATATAGTTTTTCTTCCAGTACCAGGAATTGAACTCAAGACCTTGCGCTTGCCAGGCAGGCGCTTTGCCTGAGCTAAATCCGCAGCCCCCTAAATCCAAAATATGGAAGAAAAAAAGAAGGCAAGAAGAGAGAAATAAACAAGCATAAGAAAATAAAGGAAAACAGCCAAAATCAAGCCCAATGTATCAAAAATCACAATAAAAGGAGTAAATTTGACAAATATTAGAGACTGTTGAGTTGCATTTAAAAAAATCTAGCTCTCATGTTTATAAGATTTACACATAACACATAATTACATAAAAAGGTAGAGAGTAAAATAGAATTTAAGACCGAGAGAATCACTATAAAATCCCTAAAGACCAATTTAGCGGATAGTAAAAGACTAATAAAATAAAATAATTAAACCTCTGGTGAGACCAATCAAGCAAAAAAGGAATTATCACAAGAAATATTAGGAATGAGAAAGAGGACATACTACAAATCCAGTTGAAGTTAAAATGACAGAAAAGACCACGAACAACTTTATGGCAATACATTTGAAAGCAGAATAGAGAAAATCATTACAGCCAAGGTATAATGCACTGAATATCAAGAAAAAATGAGAATCTGAAGAGTGCCATAACCATTAATTTATTGGCTAGGCAGTTTAAAATCTGCCCACAGAAAAAGTACTAAGCCCAAATGGTTTTACAGGTTAGTTCTACTGAACATGGAAAGGACAGACAATTCCAGTCTTCTGAAAATTGTTCTGGGCATTAACTGCTCACAAGACCAGTTCTACCAAACTCCCTTAATCTGCTGCTGTGACAAAATACTTGAAACTGGATAATTTATAAAGAATAAAGGCTTGTTTAGCTCATGGATTTGGAGGCTAGGAAGTCCAAAAAGTATGGTGTCAGCATCTGGTGAGGGCCTTTGTGCATGATAACATGGTAGAGGGCCTCATATGAGACAGGATGTGTGTGTCTCTCCTGCCTGTGTGATTTCATCTAATCCTAATTACCTCTCAAAGGCCCTGCTTCTAGATGTCACTAACATGAGTTTGGGTGTTAAGATTCCAATACACAAACTTTTAAGGACATATTCAAATCACAGCCCATACCAAAACAAGGTGAGGTCAGTACAGTAAAATAAAGTTGCAGCCTGATCTCACTCATGCACATAAATGCAAAACTCCTAAGCAAAATAACAAGCCAAATCCATCCTTTTATTATCCATGTATAATTTATTTCCTTGATAGATAAAAGAGGGAAAGTGATATAGTAGAGCACTTACTCATAATTAATGGAAAACAGAAACATCTTTGAAAGCCAGGGTTAGAGAGGAGTTTTCAAGGCATCAGAAGAGCCCCCATTTAAAATTAATAGACTGCACCACACACGTGTGTGTGTGTATGTGCATGTATGCATGTGTGTTTCTTCATGAGTATTCTAGTGTGTTCATTATTTTCTATGTTTCACTTGAAGTCTTAGCCAGTGCACTAAGGCACTAAGACAAGAAATACAAATAAACAGTTTAATAATTTACAAGAGGGGCTGGGGATTTAGCTCAGCGGCAAAAGCGCCTGCCTGGCAAGCGCAAGGTCGTGAGTTCGGTTCCCGGTACCGGAGAAAAACCAAAACCAAAAAAAAAAAATAATAATAATTTACAAGAAGAAATAATGCTGTGTCGTTTACAGATGATATGTCTAGAGAAAATCCAAAGATATCTATAGGTAAATTATTAGAAATGAGAGTTTAATAAGATTATTGGATTCAAGAATATATACAAATTAATTGCTTTTCTCTTTACTGGCAAAATTAGGAAACATAAGGTAATATTTAAAATCACAATACAAATGATAAGATACTTGTGAATGAATCAACAGAAGATGTGCAAGACCTATATAAAAGCAGTTCTAAAACTTAGAGAACATTGAAAAGTTCCTTTAAAATACTGAAGACATTTCTTGATAGCCAGCAGACTTGAGATCAGAAATGTCAGTTTTTCACATGTTCAGTAGATAGACTGATGGCAATTCTCATGAAAATCCCATTGGTATTAGATGATTTCAACCGGCAGATTCAAACATTTATAAGAGCAAAAGCCCAAGAATAATGAATACATTTCTGAAGAAAGAGGAAAAAAAAGATGGGAGCTTCTACCTCATGGCAGGATTACTATTAAGCTGTAGAAATTGAGACAACGATACTGTGACTTTAATACAAGCTCAGTAGTCCCCTTCTATCCACAGGGAAACGTCCCAAGGCCCCAGAAGATATCCAGTGTATCAAACCAGATAGCACTGAGCCCTGTATAGGCTGTTTTCCCTATTCATACATACAGACCCATGGTAAGGTTTTAGTTCAATTAGGCAGAGTAACATTAACAATAATGATAAAGCAATTATAACTATACTGTAATAGCTATGTATATGTCTGTCTCTGCCTTGGTTCCTTTTCTCTCATTGCTGGGACAAAATACCCAACACCCAAAGTTAGGGAAGGAAAGGTTCATTTAGCTCGCAGTTTGTGGAGGTTTCAGTCCATACTCAGCTGGCTTCAAGGCAAAGTGGCACATGGCAGAGGGCAACAGTTCATGGAAGCAGAAAACAGCAAAAGCAGCAAGAGCAAAAAAGGGAGGAGGAGGGGAGGAGCAAGCCTCTCTCCTTTCCTTATAGTGTATGCAAACTGCCACACCCAGAATACCAGCATTGGACCATGGATCAGTTAAAACCTCTAGAAGCCCACCCCATGACTGCATGAGGCTTTGGGGGGCCATCTAGACACAAACCGTAACACTCTCAAAATACTGTACTTTTGCTTTTTTTCCTTTTCCCATCACTGCTGTTGCACTTTGGGGCCATTATTAAGTTTTAAAAAAAGGTTAACTGAGCACAAGCACTGTGATAACATGCAGTCAATCTGATACCAGAGATAGCTTTTAAGTGACTAATGCGCAGGTACTAAATACAGTGTGGATACAGTGCACTAAGGGATAACTCACATCCAGGATGTGGAGCTGCAAGAGATTTCATCGTGCTGCTTAGAACTGGGTGCAGTATATAATTTATGAGTCATTCATTTCTGTTTTTTCCATTCAGTGGTTTCAGACCATAATTGACTGCAGGTAACTGAGTCTGTGGAAAATTAAACCAGGGACGAGGGGGAGCTACTGTACAGAAAAATTGACTGCTGTGTCCAAAGCAAAAGCCCAGAACACAAAGCTGAATGGAAACTGGAGATGTGGTAAAAGTGGTGTGGTACATCGTGAGGAAGGGAGGTGGTCAGCAAACGGTGCCTGGACATCTGCTTAGCAGCATGGGGCAAAGTAACACTTAGACCCCTACATCAAGTTCCATACAAATATCAACTCTGGATTGAATAAAGGTTTAAATGTAAAAGAAAAGGCTTTAACTTTTTAGAAGAAAATTGTTACTGACCTGAGGGTAAGAAAGAATATCTTAAATAAAACACAAAACTCATTCCATTCAGTTACATTAGAATTAAGAAATTCTCTTCATTGAAAGACAATCAAAAAAGTGAAAAGACAAGCTGCTAGAAATGAGATATTTGTAATATTTAATGGTAGAGGTTCAGTACCCAGATTATAAAAGTAATCAGAGGAAGAGTCAACCTATTTGAAAAGTGGACAGGCATGAAAGATGCATGATCAATAAAGAAACAGGAATGGCAGATAAGCACTCAGAAGCCCAAATCAATTATTAAATAATCAATTTAAGACCTTACTTTATCCCTCTAGATTGAGAATAATAAAGATATCTGACAATATCAACTATTGATAAGGCTGTAAAGTAGTAAGCACTTTGGAAAATAGGGTAAGCACTTTGGAAAATAATTTTAAATTATTGTTGACAATGCTTTGCATAACATACAGCCCAACAAATGACTTCACTCCTACGCTTATCTCTAGAACATTATTTTTCGAACTGCAGAGTGACCCATCATTGCATGGTGAAGTGGTTCTGGTATAGATGAATATGTGTTTGTGTTGGGTTGTAATATAAAATGGATTTCTTATGAGAGAAGTTCTCAAGAGAATTGAAAACAGTGCCCTGAGTTCTTGGATGTGTGCCTTGGGCAACATACATAAAATGTATTATTTATAATAGCAATAAATAGGGGGAAAAAAGACACTGCATGTCCACTGACAGGAGAATGGATCAATACCTGCACAGTGGGATATTATAGAACATTAAAAATGAATGAACTGTGGTTATATGTATTAATATAAATAGATCTTAGAAACATAATATTGAGCAAAATATAATTCCCAGAAGGCTGTGAACATGGTGTCATAGTTATAAATCGCCAAAAAAGCTATGCTAAGCAGTATATTATTTAGGTACATGTATGTGTCAAGTATATTTTTAAAAGGTAGAGCAAGATACGGTATATATTCATAGAGTGAATTTGTTTTTTTTTTTTTTGAGACAGGATCTTGCATGAAGTTTTGGCCAGCCCTGAACTCACTGTGTAGCCCAGGCTGTTCTCAAACTCACAGTGACCCTCCTGTTTCAGCCTCCCACGTGCTGGAATTGTAGGCATGAGCCACCATTCCTGGCGTGACAGTGGAATATTTTTAAGCTATAAAAAGAAACAAAGCTTGCTATCATATAGATGAACCTTCAGAACATACTGTGTGAATGCCAGATACAAAAGGCCACAGATGTTATGATTGTTTTCATATGAAATATCCAACATTGGCAAATCCAGAGACAGAATGTAGAGTAATGGCTGTCAGCTTCCCCCCCCCCTGGGGGGGTGGATGAAGAGGGACTGCTAATAGGTACAGAGTTTCTAGGATCTGGTGCTCTGGGGCCATTATTAAGTTTAAAAAAAAAAAAGATTACTAGAACACAAGCACTGTGATAACATGCAGTCAGTCTGATACCAGAGATAGCTGCTAGATAGGTGCTAGAAATGTTCAGGAACTAGAAAGTGGTTAAGAACTAGATTGTGGTAAGAACACATGGCATGAGATCTACCCTCTAACGTATTTCTAGGTGTACAGTAACTGTTAACTGTAGGGACAGTGTTGTGTTGCAGTAGGTCTCTAGAACTAACGCAGTTTGCACATCTGAGAATGCATACCAGTTGGCTAGCAAGCTTTAAAAAAAGAGCAAAGGAATGATTAAAATTATATGTGGTCAGGACACTGATTACCTCTGGGAATCAGCAGCAGGGAATGGGTTGGAGAAAAATACAAATAAATGCAGTATTTGTAACGTTCTAGGTTTTTAGTTATTTATAGGTGTTTGTCTTCCTACTGTGCTTCATGACCTGTGTGCTACGTATTTCTGTACATACAATAAATAATGTAAACTTGAAGAGACAAATAATTCTAAAGTAAGACAGCCCTCAGACCTTCTGATACAGACATTTTGAATCCCCGTGGAGTCCCAGCTTCTGTGCGGCTCTGGATGCAGTTGTACTGACCCCTGGTGGCTAGGAGGTGAAAAGCAGTGGGGTGGGGTGCTCTGGGCTCAGAGAAAGTCACAGGAAATTCCCATGCTCAGACCACATACCCACTAGGCCACTAGCAGTTACCCAGGGGCTCAACCTTTATCCAGTCTCACCCCATGTGGGAAGGAGACTTGGGCATTCCTGATCTAGGTTTTCTTCCCTTTTTGTTGGCTCTGTACCACTGTCATGTCAGCCCAGCAGTGAGGAGTGCAACTCCACCCAGACCTGTCCCTGGGTGAACCAGAAGGCCTTCCGGCTCTTCCTGGGTGAACCAGAAGGCCCATCCTGGAGGACACTTGGAGGCTGATGCTAGAAACCGTTTCCAAATTCCCTTTGTTTAATCAAGTCGCCTTTGAATTGAAGCCTCTGGGAAGAGTTGACCTGGCTGCTTCAGAATGTGAGGGCCGGCTTCGAGGACCTGCCTCTGTCAGGGTTTGCAGAGAGAAAGTGACCATCCAGTGTCTCTCCCCACTGCTGGCTGGACTGGGTGGGCGTTGCTTTACCACCCACCCCCCATCTGATATAAAGGAGAATTTCTGACAGGTTATTGGCTGTGAGAACTGAACCAGGAACTGAGATGGGCACAGAAAGAAGACCCAGAGAGAAGGACATGGGTCATAACAAAATCCTGATGCTCTTATGGCTTTGGCCCTAGAAACTGACACAGGAGTTCCTGGGCTGCTCTGAGCTCTCAGCCCTGAAGCTTACTGTGTCATGGATCCTCTGTGAGCTTCAGGTTCTTGGCCTGTGACATGGCATAGTCACAGGGCCTGCCAGTTGCCCTAATTTGGTCCTATTAGTTGAGTTAATGCCCTTGGAGCACTCTTTAAGAGTCTGGTAAATGCGAGCTGCTTCACTGTGAGTGGTTTGAATGTTCCCCCTGCTCGGTAGAGCTAAGGGTTTGACTTGCCCCAGCCGGGCTGATGGTTTGGGGTGTGGAGGTGTGATTCCTGCCCAGCAAATAATAACTTCCTCCTTCTGTCCCTAGACATGATGGAGGTGGTGCTGATCTTCCTCTGCAGCCTGCTGGTCCCTGCAGTCCTGGCCAGTGGTAAGTAGGATGATGACAGCCTCAGCCCTTTCTAGTAGAAGGTTCTGGCCCTTGTGGACTTTCAGCCTAAATCTTGGAACTCGCTGCATAGCAATGACTAGACCATAAGTAGCTACTTCTGGCTTTATGCAAGTCATGAGTCCTTTCCTGGCCTCAGTTTCCCCACTTGTTAGAGGATGACAGACCTGCCTTTTTGGGGTAATGCACTAAATGTGGGTGTGCTGTGAATGCAGGCCCCTTAGCCTGCAGGCCTGCCCTTCTGTGCATTTCCAGTATGTCCTGGGAATCCCTTTGTGGGTACTGAGATATCGGGGAGGTCAGGTGAGCTATTTCAGGATGTACAGCTGTCTTCCTCCTGACCAAACTATTTACTTTTGCAGCAACTGAGCAGGAGAAAGAAACGGACCCTTTTCATTATGGTAAGGAGCCTCGGCAACCCTGGGTACAGGGGATAGCGGATTGGGGTGCAGCCCTGTGCAAGGAGGGATGGACACAGCCTCTTAGCCCTGCCCTGCTTCCGTAGCTCACCCCTGGTTCCTTTGGCAGACTACCAGACCCTGAGGATTGGTGGACTGGTGTTCGCTGTGGTCCTCTTCTCTGTTGGGATCCTCCTTATTCTGAGTAAGTTTGTTGGTTCCTTGTTCACAGTGATTCCTAAGTAGGTGGGGGCAGTCTGGCCATTCTGTCTCTGGGAGGGGGAAGGGGACTGTCTGTCCTGTATTATCTCCAGAACCTAACACAGCTGAGCGCATGGTAAATGCTTGGAAAAATAATGGAACATGAGGAGGAAAACGTAGAGAAAATGAGCATAGATAAGAACAGGCAGGGTTGTTCTCCCAGTCCTGTGTTCATAGGGCATGAGCAGGACAGTCACAGAGAGAGGGGACGGGTGCTGTCCCCACTGTGCTCCGAGGGATGTGCCCCTGCGTCTGTTTTCCACACAGGGGCCTGGTCTGCCCATGGCTCTTGCGTGTGCGTGGTCAAGCGCACTGTACTGATGTAGCCATCCCAGCTGTTGAATGTGCCACCCTGGGCTCAGACCCTACTGCAACCTGCGGTCACTATATAAAGCCAGGCATGGGTGCCGGTTACCCAGTCCCTCCAGCTGCAGACTCAGAGCAGCCCTCCTGTGGCCAGGCAGGTGCATGACCTTGAGCTTATGCTGGGACTGTGACCTTGATCGTTTCTCTTTGCTTTTTAGGTCGCAGGTGCAAGTGCAGTTTCAATCAGAAGCCCCGGTAAGAGTAACGTGGCTATGGCTACCTGGGGTGACATTAGGAGGATCAGGGAGGGGCTTCTGGCGTGTGACCTTAGTGAGCATTCTTACACATTTCTTGGCTTCTTGTCTGAGAAAGAACGTGTGTACATGGGTGGGAAATAGGGGTACGGCTGTGAACTTGAGGACTGTCAGGAGACTGGGGCAGCGGGGAGGTCAGAACGCTGAGGGCAGGCTTTGGTGCAAAAGGGAGCAGGGGAGGTGGGCGAGAAGAAGCTGGGACTTTTGTCTGGACTCTTGACACAGCTGGGCTTGGGAGATGGGAAGCAGAGGGTCTGTGACCTCTCTTGAGGTTCAGATTGTCTCTACAGAGCCTGAGATACCGTCCTTGCGCCTCAGCTGTGTGGGGCTCTTTGAGCTGAGCAGACACTTGGCCTCTCTTTCTGTTCCCCATCCAGTCACCCCCGCATTAACCCACCACAGTAGCCAGGAGTGGCTTCCAACCTAGAAAGCCCAAATCCTGTGGCAGGGCACATGCAGGCCCCCACATGTCCCTAGGTCACCTTCCCAGTTCTTAGTTACCTTGGAGGCTGACTAAGAGGTGCCTAGGAGTTCCCTGTCCCCTTCATCCCAACTTTTCCCTCATCCAGCAGTGCCCCAGGGTAGATAGGCTTGAGCCCCTTAGAGGATTTGGAGGGGACAGATCCCAGATGTCCCTGCTCCAACCAGGAGCGTGGTGACACTGAGTTTGCCCTGGAGACCTCTGGCAGGCTGTGTCCTTCTCTTACAGGGCTCCAGGGGACGAGGAAGCCCAAGGGGAGAACCTCATCACTGCAAATGGTAACCAGCCAGATGAAGCAGAGAGGGCAGAGAGGGCCTTCGTGTGTGTCAGGGAGGGGCTGCTGTGAGGGGCCATGGCCTCCTTAGGGCTCACCAGACGGGCTCCCATCGTGCTGGGGGAGGGCTGTCCGGGGTGCCTGCGGGGTTGCCGCTCACCTGCACCAGACAGGCCACTATAAGTGAGACTCTCTAGAGCGTCTGCTTTGTGTCGGGGACAGACCCCATATCATCCAGGTGTACTGGCCCGTGAGGCAGGCTTCATTACTCACGTCTTATCACTGAGACCCAGAGCCCAGGTTCCTGTAACCAGCAAGTAGCAGGCATAGATTTGTACCCATGCCTGTGTGGTTTGAAGTCTCCTGGGTCCCATACAGGTCGGCTGCGGCATGGGTTGGCCCCTGGGTGAGGGGTCCGTAACTGTGTCTGTTCTGGTTTTCTTTCAGCAGCGGAGCCCCAGAAAGCAGAGAACTGAAGTGCAGCCTCCAGAGAAGGTGAGCTGCTCTGTGACAGGGTCTTGCATTGTCCTGTCACTGTCATTGAACCTGGGCGGGGCATCAGGTGGGAAGTCCTGGGCTGCAGGGGGTGCAGCTTTATTATGAGCTCTGCTCTGAGGAGGCCTTCGGAGGTATGAGAGGGACAATAGAACACAGCCCCAGAAGCAGCAAAATGTCACAGTGAGTGTCCAGAATTCATTCCACCCAGCCTAAGGCTCAGGCTTATAGGTTGCTATTCCAGCCGCTCCACAGGCGTGGCTTGGGAGGGAATTAGAGTTAAGGAAATACTCCCTCCATCAGATCGCAGAAGGATGATGAATTGGAAAGCAGCTTACAGCCTTTTTTGTTTAAAAAAAAAAAATTATGATCTTTCCAACCTTGTTCAAAAGTGAGGGCTAATGATAAATGATGTCCCCACTCCTGAGACCATTACCACTTCTCAACACTTGGGGGCACTGTTTAGCATCCACCCTTAAGAGTGTAGGTGAGTGCATAGTGAGGACTGGTCTCCAGAGTGCGGTCAAACGAGAATCCCTGGAGCCTGCCGGCCAAAAATCACATAGATGAAGCTGCAACCTATTTTGAGGTGGGGGAAAATAGCTGTTCAGTTGAGTAGGTTACAGGATCAACCTGAATACAGGTCTCTGTGACTTAACTATAGGTTAGTGCCATCCCACTACACTCTGTCCTATCTTTATTCCTTAGGGCAGACCCTGGAATGTATTAGGGCCAAAATTCAGTCTTTTATCAGCTCAAATAAGATATTGTGTTACTTTATCCTACATCGTACGTTAAAGGAGGTCTCAGCATGATGAGGCGCTGGTCCACCAGCGTGGACAGCTTTCTCCGTGGTGGCAGTAACGAAGTGTGCCTGTGTAGCGTCCCAGTTCCTTCCTGAGAGCATATACGCCCTCGTGACAGCCTCCCCACACGTGGGCGGAGCAAGGCTCATATAGCCCCTCCTTTGGGATGGGGTTCTTCAAGGCAAGTGACCACCCAAGCTGGTGGGGTCACAGGACCCCACCGGGAGGCAGGTGTCTGCCTGGTGGCTCCATGTTCTGTCCACCCCACTGTAGCTGTCAGGGTACACTGAGAGCGTGGAGTGGCTTCAGAAGGCTCAGCAGAAGCAGCCTCCAAAAGGAGTGTCTTTTTCTTAAACTAAGTCTTTCTCAAAAGCCCCTTTCTCCTAAGTCCAGGCCTGTGAGCGACTGACGAGGTTATCCAGGTACAGCTGACAGGGGAGAGGGAGCCCTCCCCATGGCGCCCACCCTCCCAGGCCTGTGTCTCCATTCTGTGCCTCTCACCCCTGTGGCCCTTGCAGCCTCCGGACCGGGGCTTTGAAGGGATGTTAACCCAGGAATTTCAGTGGGCAGCGTGGTTGGGCTGAAGGAGAGAGCAGATAAAGACTCTCACAGCAGCCAGAGCTTCGTTTTTATTTAAATTCTTTCTCTCCTCAGCCTCAAGCGCCTGAGGGCAACTTCTGCAACCTTTAGACGCAGATATCGCTAAGAAAACTGGCCACTTCAGCCACAGATCTTTCCCCAGGAGAAGCCAACGACTCATGTGTCCCCTGCGCCCTTCCCCGTCCCCGCCAACCCCAGTTCTCCGCTCCTCGATGCAACTCACGCCGGCCTTCCCTGCCCGCAGCCTGCAGTCTCGTCACCGCCTGTGCTGTGTCTGTACGTGCGTGTGTGTATGTGTGCGTGTGTATATGATGACTGTGATCTTTGTGGCTACTTGTTTGTGGACAGCATTGCATTTGTGAGCTGTGGATTCACTTTCCTGGGCAGGAGCTGTGCCCAGTTGCCTTCGGCTCCTCCCCGCCTCCCTGGGGGCCTCCATCGCGTCCCGCTTCCCGGAGTCTGCTCTGAGAGACCTGCCCCTGTCTTGATTTCCGGATGAGGGTAGGGTAGGAATCCCCACCTCTCTTGGGACTGGGGAGGTTTGCATCCGCATCCTCATGGCCTTTCACGGACCCTCTGTAGTCTTCTCACAAGAGCCCCGCTTTTGTCTTCCATCCTGACCCAATCTGTTCGGAAGGCTCAGCAACTGGAGGCGCAGAGAAGGCGCTGGGGAGCCCAGTGTTGCTGTCAAGCAGGCTCTGCCTGGCCACATTTCTTTTTCTTCTTGGGGCTTCCATGGAATCTCTACCTGCCCTGCCCCTTTGCAGAGCACCCAGGAAGTCCAGGCCCAGGGCTTTTACTCTGCCCCATGGGAATGTGCCCCTTGCATATCTTCTCAGCAATAACCCCATGGGCTCTGGAACGCTCCTGCCCTCCCCCACCTTCCCTGCTTCCAAGATGTCCATCTGTAGCTTTGCTCACCCAGACTCAGTCTCCCATCTCTGAAGTTGAGTCCCTGGAAGTGGATGGCTGAGGGGTTCCCATTCTATTGCGGTCAGCACGCAGGGATGGGCAGCCAGGAGAGCAGGAGGAACTCTGCTTCTCCGCCTGTGTCCCGCTGGCCAGGCAGTGGCAACAGCTCTTGCCCGCTTCCTGCCCGTCTCAGTCAGTGGTCAGAGTGGTGAGTTATGTGTGAGCAGTGGTTGTGCGGCCGATCAGAGGCCAGCAGGGTTTCGTGTGGCCCTGCTGCAGATCAACAGCAAGGAGTTGAAGGTCATGAGAGAGGGGGAAGTCCAGCCAGATCCCGCTCCACCTGTCCATTGTGTTCCCATGGAAACTAACCAAACCTTGCCGTGTGACCAGGACTGCTGCTGCCTGTCTTGTGATCTATCCTCTCTCCAACAACAGAAAAGAAATAAAACATCATTGTTTCCTAGTGGCTCAGAGGTGCTTTTCTTTCTCTAAAGGAACTTGAGTATTTGTAAGGCCTTTGGCACTTGGAGGAAGAGAGGGCTGGAGAGCCGCCAGAGGAGAGTATATTTATTTCAGCTGCTCTCCTAAGTGGCTCCTCCTCCCACACCGCCATTTCTGCCTCTCCTTCTGCTCCTTCCTCTACCCCATGCCTCTTTCTTGTCCCTGCTCCATCCTGCTCTTCTTCCCCAGTCTCCTCCCTCGGTCCCTAGACTCGGGCTTCCTCCCTCAGCAGAACCCGTACATTTGTACTTAAAACAAGGTGACAGTGGCTTGACTTAAGTGCTCACTAGCCTGGAGTCAAACGTCCCAGCTTTTCTCATTGGTCAGGTCTGGGGCCATTACCTAAGGACTGGAAAGGGAGGGCGCGTGTGGGTTCCTTGGGCTATGCTTAGAGCATTACCCTGCATTCTCCCCACTCAGATGCCCCCTCCTCTGGGCAACCTTCCTGGACGCAGGTGGAAGGTGTCCCTTTCTTCCAGTGCTCTGATCACACTTGGTTCCTGCCATTGTTTTCACACATAATGCTTTGTCGGATCCAAACTGCACAGACCAGGCAGGTTATGTTGCTGTGATCCCCCTGTAAAGGGCAGAGGGGCCTAAGTGTCACCTGAAGCACCCTCCCTCAAATATTTGAATACTGCTTTTTAAAAAGTACCATTGGCCAAATAAACACAGTTGTGGGGAGATTCTGCCTGGAGGTCGGTTGTGTGCAGCCCTCACCTAGCCTTTTGGGTATCTGTGGTGAGACACAATTCCTCGAGGGCAAGGAGTACATCACATCTAACATGAGAATGCCGGGCACATCTCAGGGTCTCAAAAGAGACCTGCATAACCCCTGCCTGGATCCTGCAACCCCGTTGGAGTCTCAGAACTGTGGGGCTCAGGTCTGAAGAACCTGGCCAGGTCCAGCCATTTCCTGACCACCCTGGACCTGCTTGGGACCTTTCCCACTCCTGTTCTCACCTCTGCCTCCATCCCCTGGACCTCTGAAAAGACAGATTTAATGCTGAGATCCAGCTCAACATGGTCAACCCAGTGATCATGGCAGTTAGAAAAATTCTCATGTGTGATCAAGGGTTGGTAAATAGGCTGATGAACGTCACTCGTGGAGCATTCACTGTGTCAAGGAATTTGTGGGCCTCAACGCAGGAGACTGAGACCCTTAGAGGCCCCAGAAACGGAGAAGATCGTAGGTACATCTCCTAGGTGTTAAAAACAAAACATCAAGTATAGGGAAGTTGGGGGCTCCATTGCTCTAGTAACGGAGTGATAATTGCCAGTTTAGCGTATGTGCAAAATGGTTATCCTGACTTTGCCAAAGTCTAAGTACCCACCTAGTTTTCCTCTTATCTCAGCTTCATTCTGACATAGCAGGACAGTGCCATTTCACAGATTCTCTGATATGTTTGAGACTGGTCCCAGTCACACAGCCAGTGGGCACAGAAGCTGGATGGACCAGGCTGTCCACAGGGCATTATGAGACACATCACCTGCCCAGCCTTCCTGGACAAAGCTGACGTTCAGGTGAAGGGCAAGGACCTGCTGGATGGCATGGCCTCTGTGGAGCATAACTGTCCCTTCGGAGCATAAACTAGCCAGACTGCTCCAGGCAGCCTCCTAGAGGAAGCGAGTGGCCTGGAAATAAGACACATGAGAAACAAAATAACAGTCAGCATGGTAATAGTAGTGACAGCAGCTGACATTCATCCAGCACTTCCATGTGCTAGGCCAAAGACTTCACATGGATAAACTCATTCCCAGCTCACTTCCCGGAGTGCTGAAACTCCAGGAAGGCGGCCCCAGGTGCACTCAGCCTCCGAGCATGTGACACTCTATCTGACACTTCTTTCTGTTCGTGATTTGGTTTAATGTAGCAGATATACTTTGCTTGAATGGGCTATGCCTTGCCCTTTCCCAAAGGGCTTGCTAAGCCTGCAGCAGTGACCTCAGAGGTCCTGCAGATTTCACCTCCCGGCTGCTCCCCTGCCTCCCATGAATGACCCCAGAGATGTTCAAGTCTGTTTGCATGGAGGCGTTCATGACTGCCGCACACCGTGGTAAAGGTCGATCCGCCTACCTTCTGGGCCTCCAGGTGCAGTGGCTCTCCCTCCTCTCTGGTTTTTGTTTGGGGGGTTCGCTTTATTTTTTTCATATTGTAGATTAGAACTTGCCAAACTGTTCTGGGGAGAGAGAGGCGAAGTACAAGCAGCAGGGGTGGGAAGAGGGATACCAAGCTGAAGCACACTCCCAAGGTCGCCGGGCGCTTGTCCCCTCCCCCAGGACCATGGGCTGGCAGAATGGCTGGGCAGGGCAGGTGTGGGAGAGCTCGCCAGCTCTGTCTGGTTTGCCCCACCTTGTCCCTGCTGCTCTGCCTTACCCCAGCCCCACTGAGAGAAAGGGGGCAGGTGTGTTTGCGTGAGTCGGGGGAGCAGCTTTGGAAATACCTGGCTCCAGGGCACAAAGAGGAGGACTTGCCACCTCTCAACATTAGTGTGATTCATTGCAGCCACAGCCAGAGTGGGGAGGTGGGGGAAAATCAGCCAGTTCAAGCCAACCGCCTGCTGGTTTTATGGAGCCAGCCCCAGTCCCCGGGCTGATTGTGCAACAGTAGGCACCTGCCAAGGCAGCGATGGCAGGCCAGGTGATGCTTTGGTTGGATGTCCTGAAGGATTCAAAGCAGCAGGCCTGGAGGGGCTGGGTCCCTGCCTCTGAGCCCTTGTACCTGCCTTCGCTCTAGCTGCGTGAGCTCAGCAGGCCCCAGCCTCTCTGTTGGTTTCCTTCTTGCACACGAAGTCCTTCTTCCATAGTGTGAGCAGGGCCTCCTGCTAACCATGTGACCCCCGGGAAGCTCCGAGCCTAAGTGTCCCCAACTATGAAATGGATTCATCAGTAGCTTCCTGTTTTTCCCTGGGTCAAATGAATGCAATGGACATAGTGCACTTTGAAAGTTCTACCTGTGGACCTTATGCTACCGATGTTGGCATCACGGTCCATTCCTACCACCTCTTTCTCTGAGGGCAGGGACCCCTCTGGCTCTGAGATCTGGGGTCAAACTCTGACCTGTCCGCATCCCGTCTGCACTTCTCCCTTCTGTAAAATCAGGGTCACAAAGCCTGCCTGGTCGAGTTGTTGGGAGGAGCAAATCGGATTTTGGAACGCTGCAAAACCATCAAGTGGACAGGATTGCTGCCAGGTGAGGAGGCCTGGGCTCCAGGTTCCATGAAGACGTAAACACCGAATAGATACCGTGGTCTGAGTCCTCTAGAGGCCTGGAGGACCTTGCCATTTGTCAAGACCACAAAGCCACTGGAAGCCCATTTGAGCCACATCAGTGGAATCCCAGAGACATCTGGGGTGGGAGGCAGCACGGGTGGGCTGCTGCGGAGGTCTTCCTGGAGGCAGAGGGCCTGGACTGGCTGCTCACAGCTGCCGGAGGGGTGTGGTTACTGAAGTATAGGGCAGCAGCTGCGGAGAAACAGGCTCTGTTCCCTGTTCCCTGTTCCCAGGCAAGACCGGACGTGTGTTCTGAGAAAGCCAGGAATGTATTTTTCTCCAGGGTGTTCATTGTGGGAGAGGTGGATGAAATGGATTTGCCCTTGTCACCAGCTGGTGACTTTGACTCTTAGAGCACATTGCCCTTCGGCAGCTCCCAGGACCTCTGTGCCCTACAGCTTGGGCCATCCTGAAGCCACCACTTAAGGAATGGACCCACCAGGGCCCACCTCCTCCCAGACCAGCCTTATAAGACCCCAGTGACCTGGCATCTATGGCCACAGCAGGAGACAGGAGCCAGCACTCAGGGTTCCTCTCTGGGTGGTGTAGAAAGGGCTGCTCAGTGCCTTCGCATGCCATGCAGCTGGGGATGGACCCGAACCAGGGACCAGGGCTTTTTAAGAGGTTCTGGCCTCTGCCTCATCAAAGCGCCTTTACAGCTGCAAGCAAACACCTAGAGGAAGTGATTTGGAGGCCTGAAGTCCAAGGCTCTGGATGCTGACCTGAAGCCCCTGCAAAGCCCTGTGCTGATGGGGTTGGAGAGTCCCATCCTGCGAAAGTGGAAGGTGAGGGTCTCTTTGCTAGTGCTTCCTTTGAGCACCAGGGCGACAAAGGTCAGGTGAATGTCCCAGCCTGTTAACTCCCCACCCCACAAACCCAAGGACCCCCCCAGGTTCCTCCGAAGTACAAGAGTCAGGAGACAAAGGAAGGCCTTCCTGGAGGAGACAGGAGACTGAGGCACAGCAGCTGAGGGCACTGTCCCATTGGGTGACAGTGATGAAACCCATCCAGGAGTAGGGACTCTCTCTCTTCCTTCTAAAACCTCGTAGCTCTGGGTCCTGAAGGGCACACCAGGCACAGGTGGATGCTCCTCTGTGACTTTGTCCCAGAACAACCAGACAAAGAAGGAGGTCTTGGGCCTCCACCTGCCCTGTGGCCTTTCTGGAACAGCAGAGCAGTGTTTCTGCGCCAGCTAGCCTCCCCCGAGCAAAGACTGGAAGAACAAGAATGGAGGCCAGACCCCAGCAGAGAAAGGCTGTGATGCTTGGTTTGTTTAGGGGAGGGGCAGCTGGGGACAGTGGCTGGCAGAGGTCCTGCTGGAAGGTCAGGGAGCGAAGAGGCTCACAGAGAGCTGGCTTCAAAGATCAGTCCCTGGGGCCTGAACCAAGTGAAGGGATTGCAGTGAGCATCGTGTAGCCTGGGCACCCAGCGTGAGGTGAGGAGAACAAAGCTGCCCTTTGTTAGGATCTTTGGCCAGCAGTCCTGCGAGGTAGGTGCTCTCATTTCACTTCATAGACGGCAGGATGGCCTTGGAGGGGTGTTCTTCCTCGGGCCGTGCAGTGCAAGGGAAGGATGAGGGTGGAAAGGGATTTGAGTCCAGGTAGTCTGGCCATCAGGGTGCCATTGCGCTTAGAGACCCAGAGAAAGACACACTGCCTCAGACTGCTCAGGTAAACATGAGCCATGGGTGACAGAGGCCAAGGCCGTTCTGCAGGAGAGCAGTGTGTCTCAAACAGGACTTCCTTGTCCCAGTGCCAGCTAGGAGCTGATGATGGCCTCAGTACCCTGGGGAAGGACAAGGAAGAAGACAGGAATGACTTGGGCGTGAGTGAGGGATGGGGTGGGACCTCTACAACGCCGTCCTGGCTTCCAGGGCTGGGGAGGAGCACAGGGCTAGGGGTGGATAGGTAGAAATGACGTACAAGAGGAGTGAGAGAAAAGCCCTGGGACCCACGCTAGGGGAGCAAGGAGGGGGACCTGATCACCTGCCGCCTCTCCGGGAGGGCAAACCAGGCCATTGCGCTCAGAGATCCAGAGAAGGAGACATTGCCTCAGACTGTGCTCAGGGAAACGTGGACCATGGGTGACAGGGGTGCCTGCCAAGGCCCAGTTACCTACTGTGGGCAGGTGATGGCATGGAAAGACTGTTACTTTAGGCTAGCTCTGGGTTCACTTGTGCCACTGACAATGACATCACCTCTCTGGGACAGAGTCATTCACTTAACAAAGTGGGGGGTCACTGTGGGCCATCCCCGGCCCGGTGGGGATACAGGAATGAATGGAGACAGAGTTCTTGCTTTCCTGGAGCGGATCTTCCTGCTGGGAGAAAGGCAAATAAAATAAGGAAAATATTTGACCTGTCAGATAGTGGTACTAAATGCTACAGAGAAAGCCAAAAGCTTTGAGGAGGGGGTTGAGGTGTGGCGGGAGGCAGTGTGAGTGGTTTTGACAGCAAAGCCACAGAGGGCTGCCTGAATCAGTCCCCGAGGAGGACCTGAGCTCAGCGCGAGCTAAGCCAGACCTCTGGAGGCTGTGAGCAGGAAAATGGGTGCCTGCCGAGGTCCTGAGGCAGGAGTGAGCCTGGGGGTATAGGGGGCCATCAAGGGGACCAGTATGGCTGGAGTGGAGAGATGGGCCAGAAGTTGGAGACAAGTTCACACAAAGACAACTTTAGTTCCCTTCAGGAGGATTGACAGAATTGTGAACCATTTTCCAGTTAGCTTCTAACTTGGTCTTTGTTTGAGATCAAGATGCTGCCCTTTACAGCACCAGCCTCGGGGAAGGGCTGCAGAACTTGTAAGGTGGGGGGCAGAGAAGAGAATTTCACTTGGCTGTAGCACTCCTAGAATGTTTGGACCCTAGATGGGAGCCTGGTAAAGTCCCATCTAGCCCTAAGGTGTCTACACATCTCCAGTGTCCAGCTTGGGGAATTTCCACTGGCAGCTCTGGGCTGTCTGAATGTGCAGGTTTCCACCTGGGAACATGTGGCAAGGCCAGTGGGCGGGGTCATCCCGGTCTCATGGGTAGTCAGGGCTCCAGCATAGGCTGCAGCCACCCACCTGGAGCAGCCCCTCCAGGCCAACCAGCTGGTTTTCCCTTCCCAGCATGACCTGGCCCCAGGCAGCTCCCTGGGGCATTGTTAGTCCTCTCCTAGGGCAGGAAGTACTCAGGGGGGACAGAGAAGCCAGTTGTCCAAGTGACCGGCCCCAGCCCCTGCTATTCAGTGTCCACGCTGGGGTGGAAATGCCAGGGCAGCCACGGGAGCCTGAGGGAGACCCTCCAGTCGGAGTCAGCCACACAGAGACTTCTTGCTGTGGCCTTGCCCTGTGCCAGAGGAAGTGGCCAGGGCTCAGGGACTTTGAGGGAGCATGGTGGGCTGCCCTGGCACTCTTCCTGTTGGCTCCAGGCTCCTGCCCAGGGACCAAAAGAAGTGCAGCCTTCCGCTGTTCCCCTCCAGCAACAAGCAGCAGCCCCCAGGGCCGCATTAGGGGCCACTGTCTCCGGCTGAGTCCTCGGAGGGTGGCGAATAGACCTGACATCAAAACTGGGGCGGTCCTCAGGGCTAAGTGCATGGTGGGAAGGGAGGAAGGGCCTGCTACCATGGGAGCAGCCGGGGCTCCAGCCTTTCCCCATCTCTGCCCAGCTGGTAGAAGGCACAGGAAGCCGCCACCTGTGCTCCATCCTCAGCCCCAGATGAGAAACATCCCCGCCCCACCAAGGGCACATCCAGGGGCTGCTGCCGGTCTGTCTAGGCTCAGGAGCATAATGAGGCCTTGAAGCAGGATCTATCGGGACAAAGGAGCAAGGCACAGGTCCCCCTGAGTAAAGGCTCAGGGGACACACACACGTGCCCCTGACTGTCTCACTCAGCTGCCAGCCCAGGAGCCAGGTAGGGCATGAGGTCTCTGAACCTGCTGGCTCCCCTCCTGGCCAGCGCCATCCAACAACCTTCCCAGGCCGCAGCACGGAGACCCTGGGGGAGGAGGGGCAGCCCAGGGGCTGCTGTTTGCTTTGCTGCAGCTCATAGCTGCCCCTCCTCAGGTGTCACACCAAGGTCAGAGAATCCCACCCCGCTTCACGTGGTTCCCTCACCCCACCCACCCAGGCAGGCAGCTCCAGGTAACGCTCCCTTGCCAGCCCCCATCCCCCACCCCGGCCTTGTTTCTTCCTGTCTGGACACAGCTGAGGCTGGAGGGAGGGAGGGAACATCACTCTTCCCCACCAGGCCCAGCCAACAGCACTCCACAGCACTCTTGTACCCCTGAACGCAGCCAGCAGCTCCTGCCATGGACAGATGGCACCTGGGTGAGTCCCCCAAGCCCTGTGCTTCCCCAGCCTCTGACACAGGCGGCCAGCCTTGCGCTTTCAAGTGTGCCCACGGGCTCCCTGGAAGCACAGAAGGAGCGAGGCAGAATGTCTGGACAAAGGCACCTCAGAGTGCGGGTGCTGTGGTTTCTGCAGGGCACTCCGAGCTCCAGGAGCTAGGGAAATAGCTCTTCCAGCGCCCTCCTCATCGTCCATCTGTCTGTCCATTCACCCATCTTCAGGAACTCAAGGCAGGCTGACTGCAAATCTCGGTTCCTTACTTCCCAGCTGCCTGTCCTCTGGGCAGTCACTTCACTTCTGTGTCTTTGCTTCTTCCTCTATAACATGGGGGTGATAATAGCACCTTCTGGTCATCTATCCATCTATCATCTGTCTAATTTTCTACCTGTTTTTTCCTTCCCTTATTGTCCCAAAAAGAACGCCTGGTGGCTCACATAGATATAGACAATCTGCTACTGTAGCATCCTACCTGTGTGAGTGTAGACTGGGATGGTTGTCTTGTGTGAAGAGTAGCAATAGCGTGGGGGACCCAAGCTCTTCAGCTCTTGTTCCCTTACTGTGTTCCAGGCGAGTCTTTTAACCTCCCTGCCCTCAGGTTTGTGGTCTGCCCAGGAGAACCAGTACAGCCCCCTCCAGGAGAGCAAATGATCAGCCTCAGTTTCTTTGTCTGTAGAATGGAACTAGCATGGCTTCCATGGGTGGAAGGAGGCAAGGAGCCTGGCACATGTTTCACCTTTATTAAAGGTTGGCGCCGTTGTCATATTTTTGGAAACACACTTGGCACGAAAGCAGAAGGGAGCTGAGTGGGAGTGGCAGGTCCAGGGGTGCAGGGCCGGGCTCCCCCTCCCTTCCTTCATGCACATTTCACTGGAGGGTGGCTGGCGGCTTTTCTGTGTTCGACAGGTAACGTTAAACCAAGGTTGGTGCCTGCTATTTCTCACCGACGCAGGTACAGTAGTAACAGTGACATGTGCTGTGGCCCAGGCTGCACCCTGTACTGTTTACATACATTGTCAATAACCATGGTGGTGGGTGCTGTGCCCACCAGCTGCACCCACTGTACAGGTGAGAAGACTGAGTCACAGAGTGGTAAGTAACCTGACAGAGGCCACAAGAAGAGCAGGTGTCGATCCCTGCCTGCTGTGGCTTGGAGCAGATTCCCTTGAGAAGGACTAAACTGCCCCTGTGGACTCTGCCCACTGGCCTTGGCCCTTTGGTTACCACTGGACACCAGCTTCTTCTGGAGGCCAGTTCCACTGGCCAGAACTCCAAGGGGACCATGCAGTACCACCCACGGGGCACACACCAGAGTCCCCAAGCAGAAGGAGGTCACAGCAGAGTGGTCTCCCCAGGGAGGTAGCTAGAGCCACAGGCCTGGCTGTCATCTCCCCGCTGCTGCTACCTGGCGGTGTGACCTCCACAACCGCTCCGTGACACTCACCTGTCAGATGGGGAGCTAACGCAAAACTCCAGGAGATTCTGGCTTAGGACATTGCTTTGTAAACCATAAAAGCAAAACTTTGTCCCAGGAATTGCCCTGACCCCTTCCTGAGCGATCCAGCAGGGCACTGGGGATGCGGGAAAACAGGGACAACTCAGGAAAGCGCATACCCTGGGTGCGGAGAAAGAATGCTTGGCTGACAGGCTGGAGGCTTTGTGGCCAGGGCTGAGCGTGAGCCCAGGCTGCACGGGCGGTGAGAACCCAGGGCCTTCCTGGGCCAAGGGGCCCGGGGCTGAAGCTGCCAGGGCGCTCGGGTGGTTCTGGGGCTGCAGTGGGAGACGAGGGAGCCAGGCACCTCAGGAAGCTTCAAATGCAGAAGCATCAGCTGTGACAGTGGCACAGCAGGGGTGGGCGAGGTGGGCACTGCACTGCCCCGAGAGCCGCCTACTGAATGAAGCACTTGGAAACTTCCACCTCCCCACCTCACGCGCAGCCATGGCTTCCCCAGTGAAGAAGAATACACGGCTGCCCGTCCCAGCCTTCCCTGGAAATTTCCTCTGGGCGTGGCTGGCCACCCAGCCCGCAGCTCCCCGCCCCAGCCTTCTGGACACCTCCTCGCGCATCGGCAGCCGCAGCCCCTCCATACACATCCTGGCTCCTCTTGTGACCAGGGTAAATATTACCTGGCACTGTTAATATTTAATGCCCCGACCTCGTCCCTGGCTACCCTGTGGCAGAGGCAGCAGGAAGAGGGGAGTGGAGACGAGCCCTGTCGGTGGGAGAAATGGCAGGATTGTCCACGGGTGATGGTGAGTTTGTGTGTGCGTGTGAGTGTGTGTGAGTGTGTGTGTGGCCTGGGGTGGCTGTGTTTGGGGGGTGACCTGGACCCTGCTCTTCCTTCTCCTGCTCCCCTGCCTTCCAGGGTATCCCACCCCGCTGCATGTGCCAGGCTCCTCTCTAAGAAAATATGCATTTTGAAAGAGGCCCTGCCTTAGCCTCTGAGCAAGGCAGCGGGAATGGTAGCACCTCGGGGCAGGTAGAGGGGAAGGGATGAGCCTGCATTCTTAGCTTTCTGGCCCGCACCTGTCCAGCTCCAAGGTGTCCTGCTATGTCACTTGACCTGGAGCAGGAGGTGGACGGGCCTGCTGACAGAGGAGCAGCTCCCCTGGTCACCTTCCCGGGCTGGATTTTACGGGGGAGCCCTCCAAGGTCAGGTCACGTTCCAAAGGCCTGTGGCACACGGGGCCCACAGGGGCATTTGCTGATGGAGGTGGCTTTGCAGCCAGAACCCAAAGAGAGGAGGGTAGGGGGTGAGGGGAGGCGTCAGTGGCTGGGACAAGGTGGCCAGGACAGAGGCGGCTTCCTGGTGTGGTCAGGGGAGTTGTAGCTTCGGTCTAGCTGCGGCTCTGACACTAACTCCCTGTGTGACCTTGAACGAGACTTGAGCTGCATGTGGGGAGACAACCCTGAAGGACGGCATGAGGACAGCGGCCTGGGTCCCCGGGGCTTCCCTGCCCCTGCCTTGCTGAGCAGCAGGTACCTCAGCACATCACGCACAGCTCCCTGCTGGCCTGCTCGCTCCTGGCCAAGGGACGGGCACTGGGGCCAACAGGGCTCCCCAGGCCCAGAGGTTGCCTGCTGCCTGGGGCACAGTCCAGCACAGCCTGGGAGCTGCCGGTGGGTCTGTTCCTGCTGGCCGGGCACTGTGGCCCTGGCATCCATGGGGGGTTGAGCAGGGCAGGGCCAGCTCTGGAGGCGGCTAGAGCTTTTCCTGTCAGGCCACTTCCCAGCTGTCTGAGGGCAGAGGTGTGTAGCTTGGGGGTCTGCAGGGCAGAACTGACGTCTGCCAGGCACAGGAAGCCAGGGGAAGCCAACAAATTCGATGGGAAAGCTGTCCTTCCTTTCTGCCATCTGAAAGGCAGCACAGTGCCCGGACCCTTAGCAGACTGCTGCCTGAGCTCAATCCCAGCCCTGCCCTGCACTTGCTGTGTAAGTGTGAGCTGCATACTCACCCTCTCTGTGCCTCCGTCCTCTAGGGGATTATATGGAGCAGTATCAGTGCCTCAGAGGGTACGTGAACTGATGTTCTGCTAGCTTTAGCCTGGCACGCCCAAGCCCCACATAGTAATGTCTCTTAAGTAAATGAGCTTCCTCGGATGGACGGGGACATAAGCGAGCAGGGTCTAGAAAGGAGTCAAGCCCCAGCTCTGCCTCAGGCCTCCACCTTGATTCTGGATGCCGCCAGCTGGGCTGCCTTTTGCTCCTCCTTATCCATGCACATGAAGGCTCCGTTTTATCCATTCACTGGTTTCACAGACATTTGCTCGGCTCTCCCAGTAGACTAGCTGTGTGCTAGTCTCGTGGAGCTGTGCTTCTCCTCTTTCCCCTCTGTGTTATAAGGAGCCCCTTGGACTGCGTGGCTCCCTGCTCCAGAGGCACAGGATGTGCTTCCAAGTGGCCTGTCTGGGGCAGCTTGGGCTGGATGCCTGCTCTGGTCTTAGTCTCCTCGTCTCAGGGCTTCTCTTAACCAGTCTCCCTGTCGCCTTGGGCCTCGGGGGCAGCTGGGAAGAGCAGGACTGGACTCCGGCTGATCTGTGAGGTCTGCCTCATCCCACTCTGGCTCTCTCCCCAGGTGGCGGCTCCAAGGCCGAGGAGGACCCCTTCCACTATGGTGAGCTGCAGCCCCTCCTCCCCACCCCCTTGCCCAGCAGGGGTCCTGATGCCTCTGCAGCTGTACCCTCCTTCCCTCTCACAGTTTCCATGGGGCGGCTGCGGGGTAGACTTCAGGGAGAGACGACGCCATCCCACTTCTTTGGGTCCCTCTTTCCCCAGACTATGAGACCGTCCGAAATGGAGGCCTGATCTTTGCTGGCCTGGCCTTCGTCGTGGGGCTCATCATCCTCCTCAGTAAGTCGGGCTGGCTGCATCCCTCCTGAGGTGCCCCATGCCACGGCCCCAGCAGGACACCAGCAGAGCAGGCAAGAGGCCGGTGGGCTTCTAGGGCCCCGGAATCTTTTGGGAAGAGGAAAGGGCAAGGTGAGAGCGGGGCCGCACCCTGACCTGGGCTTTGCCTTAGGCTTGAGCTACACCTTAGCCCATGTAGCCTGTGGCATCACTGGGGAGATCACCATGTCAGTGTTTGACAGTGGAAAGCCGGGCCTGGCTGACAGGGGCCACAGCTCCTGGAAGCAGAGCCAGGCTCAGCTAAGCCCCCTCGAAAGTGAGCACCGCTGGGATCAGCCCCGGGGGCACCCTGCCAGCTACTGTGGGTCCTGAACCCTGTGTTCTGGAATTCGGACACACCCAGGGTCCTGCTACGCACTTCGAGGACTTCTGTCTGCAGGGATAGTCGGTCTCCCCGGCTGCCTGGTGTCCGCTGTCTGAGGGTAGCGCTGTGTAGCAGCTGAACACCTAGATGCAGGAGACAGATGGGCCTAAGCAGGGATTTGAGCTTTCAACTTACTGCCATCCTTCTCCAAGCACGTATGAGCAGCAACGTACCTAGCGCTGTACTGGGGGAGTGAGTACACAAGGGCCAGTCTCAGCTGCCACTCCCAACATGCTACGGCCCACCGCAGATCCACCGTCTGACTGACTGACGGACTGGGACTCTGGAATGCTTGTAGCACAGCACTTTGCACAGAGACAAACAATCAAATGTGAGCGCCAAGCCCCATACCACGGTGATGCCGGCAGGCAGGAGCGAGGGAGGGAGGGAGGAGAGGCTGGAAACACTGAGTCGTCCTGGCTCTGCTCGTAAATATAAAGGAGTGGCCAGTGAAAGTGAAGCTTCCTTTCCCTTTTCAAGGCAAACGATTCCGCTGCGGAGGCAGTAAGACACGTCGGTGAGTGCTGCCTGGGGAAGCACTGAGGCTGAGGCGGGAGGCCAGGAAAGGAGGGGCGGGCCTGGCATTTGTCTCTGGAGCCATGAGGCAGGGCCCCAACCTGCGCGACCCAGGATTTACCCCTCCCTCTGACCTCTCCTGTCTTTTTCTTTTATCCCAGGCAAATCAGTGAAAATGAGCTGTAGCAGTAGGTACGTTTCCGGGTGCACCCGGGGGGCAACAAGGTGGGAAGAAAGAATTTTAGGGTTGCCTGTGATCGGCCATGTGCCCAGTGCAGAGGTGGGGAGACTGCAGAGCGCCCCAGAAAATGTAAGCCAGACGGGGAAGAAGCCAAACTCCCAAGCCCAGCCCCTCCCAGCCCAAGGTCTGCTTTTGTCTTTCCAGAGTCGGCTGTGCCCACCGGTGCCCGGGGCTGGTTGGGAAGCCAAGGAGGCCCTGTCTCCCGCAGGCTGTGCACCTCTGTCCCCGACGCTGCCACTACTTGCGCTGAAGGCAGCGCCAGGCGCTGTGTGACCCCCGGATGGAGCCGCCCGCGGCTCCTCCCCCCAAGGCTCCTCGCTCCGCGGCTCCTCCCCCCGCGGCTCCTCCCCTCCCACCCGCCTCTCTTCCTCCACCTGTGTCTGCGCCCCTCTGAGTACAGATGCAGCCCGGTCTCACTGTTTTCCAGTTCATTGCTCCGGCACCTGTCTGCCTGTAAATGCAGACTCACTGCTGCTGTCCGCACGCTTCTCCCCACGGGCCCGGAACGGAGAGATCTCGGCTGCGGAGGCCTTGACCTGGCTTCTAAATGCCGGGCAAAGCTCAAAAGTCCACTCCCCCTGGCTGACTCCAAGTCAAGCCCACTGGTTGTGCTGTGGCCTCTGGCCCAGGCCCTCTTGCTGCCCTGGGAAGCTGGGAGCTCCCACAGGGGCTGACCAAGTTGTGTCCACCTGTGACCACGTCCATGCGCTTGGCTGTCCCTGCGGGTGCACAGCAAGGCCAGGGTGGGTGGCTCTGTGGGGCCTGGGGTTGAACCTCAGCAACGAGCTCCCTATTTTACCCCAAACCTACCAACATGCGGGTTAAGATCAGACCACCCTGTCTGTATTCTTGCGGCCAGGGGACCCCAGCTGGACTCACTCCCATCTGTCCATTTGGGTGCTGGCTTTGTCCATCTGGACTGGGTACCAGGAGTGGATGGTGAGGTGAGACCACTGAATCGTTGCTCCAGCCCGTCCTCCGGGCAGGGCCCCCCAGGGCAACCTCAGCCCAGGATGTCAGTGCCCAAGTCTCGGGTCTACGGCCCCGCCTCCCTTAGGATGCTCTCTCTCCAGGAGGTTCTATGCTGGGGACGGAGCCCATCTTCCCTTCCCACAGAGGCCTCTCAGGAGACTGGAGCACGGGACCACCTGAGGTCTGGCTCCCTACCTGGTGCTGCCAGCATCCAAAGAGGGGAGGGGGGAATGGGCAGTGAGTTGCTGGAGTTTAAAACACACAGTGTGTGTCGGGGGTCACCACTCCACTTGGGAATCAAGCTCTTTGTCTTGTCCTCTGCCCCAGGCCCCGAGGACCACCGACCCTCGTGACTGCAGAGGGCTTGAGCACAGTCACCTCTGAGAGAGCAAAATAGATCAATTTCACTTACAGAAGAGAAACTGAGGCCCCGAGAGGGGCAGTGACTTTCCTACACTGAGAGGGCTCTTCCCACTACGCTGACACCACAGCTGGGGTGGGAGCTCCCCTCTGCCCACCTGTGCTCGGGAGGGCTGAGGGAACAGTAAGCCTGGGGAGACCAGGGCCGCAAGGGGCACAGCCTGGCCGTTCACTCAGCCCCGAGGTCTCTGACCGCTTGCTCTGGACATGGGCTCTCTGAATACAGTGCGGCAGTTGCACCCTAAACAGAATTTGGTGTCATGGATAGCAGAAGGTCTTGTGCTCGGGAGACATGGGCAGGAATGAGCAGCACCAGCTGAGGGAGTGGGGAAGGGGGCGCTAAAGCTTCCTGGAGGAGGAAGCAGTAAGAGCAGGAGTCATATTTCTAGAACGTTCCAGGCATAGGCCCTTTGAGCCTGTCCCACCGAGAAGGAATCTTGCTTTGTTGAGAGTCACAGCCTCTCTCTCGCCCTGTGCCAGGCCTCCCCCTTCGCCCTTGGAACCCCAGCAGCCCAAGGTTCCCTTCCAACCTGTGGGACATAGGCCTGGGCATGGTTCACAAAAGCCACAGCTCAGCCAGCCCCTAGGCCGCCCTGCAGAACAGCCAAGGCCAAGAACCATCATTCTAGAGGCCACTGCTAGTCTGTGATTGTGTCAGGGCTAGTCTAGAGGCCATTGCTAGCCCTGGCCAGGGTGCTGGTGAACGTTTCTCTTCCCTTCCCAGGAAATCACGTGGGCTGGGAATCTCTGAAATTTTACTTCACTTGGGTATTTCCCACAATTCAAACCTGCACTGAGTCACAAAGAACAACCAAGTTTGGGAAGTGAATGGATGATTTTACCGTGAATCAGCTCTGACACAGGCCCTTTCTGAGGCGCAATTCCCCTTGTTACCACCAGAGGGAGCATGTGGCCTATTTCAAATTCCCTTCAATCCTGTGTTTTCAAGGCAGCCTTTCAGAGGGTCTTTGCCAGGGAGGAGAGGCTGGAGCATCTGCCCCACGCCCAGTGTCCTGGGAGAGCCTGGAGCTCTTCTCATGCTGCTTGTCTGCCCTCCAGGAATAGCACTTGCCGTGCTGTGGGGTAATTCTTGGTTGTGGGGTCTTGAGCCCTACTCCTTCCAGAGGTGGAAACTGTATGTGATCTCCACATTTCCACCTGAATCTGGGGCAGCACGAAGCCCTGAAGCCCAGGGATGGAGTCACTACCGTGAGCAGGACCCTGGGAGGGGCAGAGTGTGGAGCCGGGGCGGGGAGCGGCAGGAAGGGAAGAGCTGGGCCGCCCGAGTGGCCTCCTCAGCCCTGGCTGTAGATTTAGATGCAATCCATGGAGCACCACAGTTTTTCAAACCTCCTTGGGTGACTCTGCTGTGGAGCCAGGACTGACAGGCGCCTGACCAGGGTCAGGCGGGGGCGAGAGGAGCACAGGAAGGGAGGAGGAGGGGGCCCAGAGAAAACTCCATGCCCCAAAGTCTGGGAAGGGCAGGCAGCTCCACAGTGCCACCACCCAGCTCCCCCACAGTGATTTTCAGGGCAGCAAAGGCCAGAAGGTGCTGGCCTTGGGCAGTGGGACCTACTGGTCCTGGTTGTTCTTTGAAGCATTTGACAGCCAAGGCGGGTGGGCAGAAGGTGAGCTGTGAGCCTGCTGCCCTGTCCCATGCGCAAGTGCCCACTGCCCAGTCTCACCCACCCTCTGCAGTCTGCATGGGTTCTGGTCTGGCCAGCAGGAGAGGGCCCTCTCCTGCTTAGACTTGGTTTCCCCATCAGAGGAACCGGAGTTGGGATTGGGGCTGATCTCCTGTCCAGAGTGAGGTGCCCCTGGCACGGGCCTCTGATTTTTCTAAATGCTCTGGCCTCAGGGTCCCTACTGCAGCAACCCCGGCCCCTTCTCAACTGAGCAGGGAAGGGGTGCCCCAAAAAACTCACCTGGAGTAGCTCTGCTGGTCCTAACTCTAGCAAAAAGAGTGGGCTCCTGGGCAGAGGGGTGCACTGAGTCACTCCCTAAGTTCTCCTCCTCCTCACTCTGGGGTATGGGCAGCTTCTGGGGAGACAGAACCTCCCTGTTGATCCACACACAACCCCAGGACACCAAGCTCTGACTGCGGGTCAGCTGTGGCCTCTGGTGGTTGGCTGGGTGACTTGCTCCTCACCACAGACCCATCCTTCATCAGCCACCTGATGGTGCCTGGCTGGGGCAGAGAGAACAGAGGCGCGCGCCGTGGCCACTCCACGGACTGTTGGAGCGGGAAGGTGGATCAGGCCTGAATTCAGTCAGGGCCACAGCAGCCATGGCCAGGGCCATTAGAGGGCAGCACTGAGACCAGGCTGAGCAAAGAGAGCCGGTTAGGTGCCCATGGCCCCAGCCTAGGAAAGAAACCTCTGCACAGACTGGGGCTCTGGCTGCAGAGGAACATCCCAGACTGGGGACCCTGATTCATCTTCCTCCCTGCTCTGAGCCTGAGTGGAGCCCACAGCCCCCCCCCCCCGCAACCCCAGGAGGCCCACAGGTGCTGCCGGGTGCTGTTTGTCGTTGCATCTCCAGACATAGTTCCTTTTCAAGAAATTCTCAATGTGGCCTCCCCAAGGGCTTCTGTGGTATTACCCAGAGGGACTCCCCCAGGGGCACACCGCAGGAGGGAGGGAGAAGAAGGAGAAGCTCTGAGCTAGGGCAGAAGTTTGTGGTCCCAAAACATCTACTGTGGCTCAACACAGACCACTCCGGGGGAAGAGAGAACCAGCTTTACTGGAAGCTTTGTCCCGGGCCCGCTGTGTGACCTTGGGAAGGTCCTTGTCTGTCTCTGGGACTTGGCTGTGGGAAAAACACATATGAGATAAAAATTCTAAGTTTCATCTTAGGCATCAAGGGGCTGTGACTTTGTAGGAGGCAGAGGTGAGAGGGATCGATGTAACTCACCCCTTGGTTCCCTCCCGGCCTCGGGATAACTGCGCTAACAGAACAGCTGGGGCCACACGCTCACAAACACACACCTGCTTCCGCCTCCTAGGAAAGCAGAGGGTCTGCCCGGCCAGTGAAGAAGGCAGAGAAAAGACACACGAGACAAAGCAGAGACGAGGCCAGCAAGGCCCAGAGCCAGGTGGAGATTCTCTGGTGGCATTTCTTTTCTGGAAGGCCTGTCGATCAGTAACCGAGTGCGTGCCAAACCCTGCCCAGCCGGCACCCAGTGTCCCCTGCTCAGAAGTAAATGTCATTTCAAGTCTCCTGTCTGCAGACCAGGTGCCGTCTATGAAGTTAATAAACTCATTCAGGGGTGGCCTGCGCCCTTAGATACTTGCCCAAGGCACAGGAGAGGGAGGGCAGGGCTGGGACACAGCTCCGGGACACGTTCTGGTCCCATTGCCCAGGTCCCCGGGACCGGCAGGGAGACCCAAGACTCCTTGGGTGTGGTCACCCCTCATCCTGAGCACCACTGTCTGGAAGCTACCTGAGGGCAGGAATGGCATCTGATGGTCGCCTCCAGCCCCCCGGTGCCTAGCGCCATTCTGAGCACATAGTATGTGCTCCATAAATGGTTTTTGAATTTCCCATGATGGGCTGGCAAGAGGAACGAATGAATGAGCGTTGTACTGGGAGAAGAGAGTTGTCGGGTGTTGGTGCCTGGGGTAGAGCGGGCGGTGTGTCTGCTGGCGAGGTGCGGGAGCCTTTGAGATCTGTCCCAGGGACAGCCATCATTTTGTCCTTGACACCACAGTGAGGATCACAGACTTGGGAATCAGCAGACCTGAACGTGAACCCTGGCCTCATCAACTATGAACTATGTGATGATGGCCAGGCTCCCCTGAGCCTCAGTTTCCCCAAGTGCAGAAACAACCTCACCACCAGCTCTCGGGGGACAGTGGCTGTTGAGGTCATTATCTTTCGGGCTCTTTGCTGCATGGACTCTGTGCTACTTGCTTCCCTGAGCCCTGCCAGGCCAGTCATCGCAGGACCTTTTGCTCGATGCTTCAGTGTTCAGGAAAGTTCCACTCACGCATTCTTCGCAGGACCTGGTGGTCAGAGGTGGAGACCCTCAGAGGGCCAGGACCTGGGGACGGACTCAGGTCCCAGCCCCACACTCCTCAGACTGGGCCTGGCCACGTGGAGGGTCCCGCCCCCGAGTGCTCTGCTGGCCTGGCTGGCGCTCCGCATCTCCTCTGAGACTGGGAGAGTAGTCTGGCTGCTGTGCTGGGGCCAGCAGGATCCGTGAAGTTTCTTGGTGAGACACATCCCTCCTGAGTGTATCCTGAGTGTGCTGGTGAGTGTGTGTCTAGTTGTGTTGGGGCTGGAGAGGGCAGAGCAGCCTGGGAAGGGCCTGGGCAGAGGGTGGCCCAGCCTCTGGACACCCAGGTGATGCTCCAGCCGCACCCTGCCTCACGGGGGCCTTCCGGGGACCTCGACCCCTTCTGCAGAGAATGAGGGGCCCAGGCTGGAGGACACCATTTGTCCCTTCCGGTAGGTCTGGAGAGCACATGGGCACAGGCTAGGCCAGGGGGCCATCTCAGGTTCTAACTGCACCTATGAGGACATAGGGGTGAAGGAAAGGCCCAATGGGGCTGCTGCGAACTACAGCTGCCACCCTCTGTGGTGCTGCCATCCCACCCTGGGGCACTAGGGGGCAGCACATACCCAGTTTCTCTGAGCAGAGGCTGGACAGAGAGCTGCTCAGAACCCCCACAAACCCCGCCGGGGCCAAGGGAGCTGGATGTCCTCTCCAGAGAGCAGAGCCACCCCAAGGCTCTGGGCAGTGTTGGGGAGGGCTGCTCTGGTCCCTCCAAGGCAGCCCTTTGTGAGAAGGGTACATGCAACAAGGATATTCTGGGCTACCACCCAGGGACCGGTCCACCTCACCCGCAGCTCGGCAAGGAGCCCCCTCACCAAATGAGGCAAGACTCCTCCCATCGCAGCTTCTGGGTAAATGACTGAGCTCATGGTTCGCAAATCTGAGGCACAGTTTCCCGGCTCTGCAAGCTCACAGCCCCTGCATATGGTGTTTCCCCCGCTTTAGAGCTTGCAGTGAAAACCGTGTGCACCAGCAACAGCGCAGCCGACAAGGCGGGGACCAGACCTGTGAAGGCAGCTCCGCACCGCTCAGCAAGCTGGGCGTGTCGTGGCACGTCTCTGAACCGTAGGCCCTCAGTGTCCTCATCTGCAAGATGGAGATTAGAATCCCCATCACGAAGGGGACTGAATGAGATCCTGCGTGTAAACGGGACACAAAAGCCAGCAAGTACTACGGAAAGGCGAATGGGGTTGCAGTGAGGGCTGGGTGGCCCTAGGCCAGGTGACTGTGTGGTTTTCAGTCATTCGCTTAGCAAAGTTTTGTTGACTATTTGAATATTGATACGTGCCAGGTGCTGCGTTAGGTGTTTTGACAAGCTGGAGAGCAAATTCCCTAATAAATTACAGAATAGAAACCCCCAGAGGATCATCTGGTGTGAATGTCAGTCCAAGGCCTGTGCAAGGCTGCTTGCGGGGATGTAAAATCTGGGCCCCTGATTCTGCAGCCTGGGGGATCTCTCCCTTGGCCCACATACACTGGTGCTTGTGTGCGCATATTGTGCATGTATGTTGTGTGTATGTGTGTGCGTGTGTGTGTGGTTATGTAGCTGAGTTTGGGAGCCTTTGGTCTAGTTTGACCTCTTTACTAAAGAGCAGAATCTGAGGCTCCTCGCCTGCTGACACCTTTGGGAACACTTGTGCTTTTTCTGCCTTTTCCCGAAGGGCACGTGTGTCTCAGCACAGCCCCCAGAATACAGAACTGTAAGGTCTGAGTTGGAGTCCCAGCTCTGCCTTTAACAGATGCATAACTTTTGCAAATCACCTGCTTTTTGAAGCCTCAGTTTCTTCATCTGAAAAACAGGGTTATTGATGTCCGTCTTGCGACGATGTCTTCAAGAGAGCATACTTTGAAAGCTGCAAAACTCCACTTTCTAACTCTTAGTACAGCCAGACACAGACTGACTTTTCTAAGAATAAATCCTACAAGCTGAGCTTTCTCCCACTTCCTCCAAGTCCAACTGGATCTAATATTGAAAGAATCTGGGAGTAACCCCTACCTTGTGCTATTTATGGTACTGTCTTAGGGC
This sequence comes from Chinchilla lanigera, assembly GCF_000276665.1. Lineage (NCBI taxonomy): Eukaryota > Metazoa > Chordata > Mammalia > Rodentia > Chinchillidae > Chinchilla > Chinchilla lanigera. Next base: position 19,032,991 of record NW_004955412.1, on the reverse strand, counting down.
GACACCTGCTGGCCACAGTAGGTAGTGTCCTTTTATAGACAAACTGCTCTTGGGAGAAAACTTGCCCTTTGGACGTTCACCATCACATTGAAAGATAGGTGTTACAATCCCATTTCTACAGAAGCAAAAAGTAAGACAGGGCCCTCCCAGCTCATGTGAGGCACAGTGAATCTTACTCCAGCTGCTTTGGCTTCATCTGGTCTGTACTTCTTGATGTTAGACTAAGCAAAAGTCATTCCCTTCCATTGCTAAGAAAAAAAAAAGCCTCAAATAAATCAACTTAGAGGAGGAAAGATTTATTTTGGCTTATGGTTTCAGGTCATGAGAGCTTAGCTTCATTGCTTTGGGCTTATGGAAAACAAAACATCCCAGTAGTGAGTGCACGGTAGAGCACAGCGGCTCACTTTATGGCTACCAGCGAGGAGAGAGGGAGGGAGAGGGGAGGGGAGGGGAGGGGAGGGAGAGAGAGCAGGACAAAGCAGGGGACAAAATATACCCTCCCACCCTACACTGCAGTGACCTATTTCTCCAATTCGGCCCCACCCCCTAAAGTTTTTACCACCTCCCAGGGGCGTGTTGCACTATGAGTCTGTCACGGATTAAGCCACTGACAATGTTGGAGACCTCAAGACCCACTCACACTCAAGCCTTCTGTACAAGAACCTTGAAGGGACATTTCAGACCCAAGCCACAGCATCCCCTCAAACCCTCTGAAGCAGGAACTGGGTCAGGACACTGCCAAAGCTGGGAACCACGACCGGGTTGCTCTGGAAAGAGCCGTCTTCATGGTAGAAACCACCACGTCCAGTTGTTTCCCATCTCCAGAGGCCCTAGATTGGTAGCAGCAGGGTTGGCTATAGAAAGACTCTCTGAGGAGGCACAGCAAAGTCCTCTGGTCAGACCGTGAGGTAAGGGCAGGGCACAGGCTGCCCGTGAGCCAGCTGCATCCGTGCTCACAGGCTGAGCTGTTGGTAGCCTGAAAATCTACTGGGGGAGGTAGAACAGGGTGTCCCTGGCTTATAGTCCTGTCAGTCAGGATGGAATGAAGTGTTGTGGTTGAGAATGAGGATTTGGCCTTAACTTTTAGAGAAGCACAATAGGAGAATCTATGGATGAAATTGTATAATAGGTGGTATGTGCTTTTTAAAAACTCCATGTGGATGGGGGCAGAAGTGGGAGGACCTCAGTGAAGCAAGATTGGCTGAGTCAACAGTTGCTGCACCTCAGGAATGGGTACATAGTGATTCATTTCGCTTTTCTCCCTACTTTTGTGTATGTTTGAAATTTTGAATGAACACAACACCACGACCACCAATGACCGTGCAAAGAACGAAGATTCTGAAGTCAGGGTGTCTGGCTCAAAACTTGGACACTTGATGTTCAGTAGCTCTGCGAGCTGGACATCTGTTCCATTATCTGTAAAATGGGGATAATAATAATAATTCTACTCACCTTACAGGGTTGTTTTGAGGATTAACTCAGATTATGCTCTAAAATACTTAGCACAGTGCTGGGCCCCCGGAGGTGATTGGTTATACTCATCTTTATTGTTGGGTGTCCATGGCTGAGGTTAAAATTGACTGAAAAGAGAAGCAACTTTGGCTGCTGGAGACAAATAATTGGATTCAGTTCAGGATCAGGGTCCTCACCAAAGAGTCTTTGAAAACACAGTCCTAGAGCACCGGAGACTTGGGCTCAGGCTGTCTCTGATGGGTGGACCTCAGAGCCAGGCGTTCCCGACACCCCCGGGAAGCCCCTGTGCTGGCTGCTGGCTGCTGGCTGTGTGCTTTCCCTCGCCTCTCTGTTGAGCATGTGCTTCCCCAGCACGCTGGCCCAGCTCACATCCTGACCACCCCTTTCTCTGCGTCTAAGCAGCTCCCTTTGCAGTATCCTTGAACCTCAGCTCTAGATGAGATGCTAAGTCATCTAAGCCAACCTCACCATCAGAGTTTCACTCACCATCAGAGTTTCACTCACCACTCACTCCCTGGAAGCCCATAGGGACACGGCACCATGCTGGCTGCTGAGGGTATGGGGGTGAGCAGGGCAGGCATAGCACGTGGGCAAGAGATGGAGGGCGGTGGTGTAAATACGATTATAGGCACAGCCCAGGCCTGGCCGCCAGGATCCCTACACTTCACCCAGCCACTGTCACTCACAGGGAATGTGGCCTGCAGTGTCCTTCAGCTCCTGTGGAACAAAGTGCTTGAGGAGGCTCCATCCAGGTCCCCTTCCTCTCTGCATTTGACTGTGCGGGTCTGGGTCTTGCTGGGTTGCTTCGCAAACACCGCCCTTCCCCAACAAAGACAGGCCCCGAGGACAGGGGCTGAGGACAAGCTTGCTAAAAGAATGAACACACCTGGATGCTGTGCTTCCTTTGGGTCAGGGGTGGGCCAGAAACAGCAGACGGCAGAGATTTTCAGTGGACTGGGAAATGGATCTTTCCCCAAACCACATACAGTCCTGTGCCTGGTACCTGGAGGTTCGCAATGCCCACCAGCATGCTAGAGGCTCTCTGCAGCAAAAGAAAACCATTTACCTTTGGTTATTTCAGTATTTTCCAACCCTACTTGACCATGTGTTAGTTTTTGCCTGTCACCTACCACCTTCTTACAAAACACACAGGAAATGCCATTTTGCATCCTCTCCAATTTTCAGCTGGGTTTGTTCAAAATAAGGGGAGGAGCGCTACAGACGTGGAGCGTTCAGTGTACTGTTGCTGACATAGGGTCCTCTCGTCTTCACTGCTCTGCCCTGGGCTGAGCCTTGCGGCCCCGCTGGGGCTGAGCAAGGACCTCAGATGTTGCTCTGAGTCTTACCTGGTGTGTTTAAGTGGTGCCACTTGGCCCAGGCGGCGTGTCTCCCCTGGCATTTGGCAAACCGTGCATCTGATCACGTCCTGTCCCAACTAACCCACGTCAGGATGGCAGGCCTGCAGGGGCCAGTTCACTGGGAGCCTGAGGTAAAGGAGCCCCCAGATGACAGCATCCTGGGCAAGGGTAAGAGCAGATGAGACCTTTACCTTGGAGGGGGCATCATTCCCGTATACAGCCTGCTCAGATCTCATCCTTTCCTTTTAAGGGAGACGCTGTTAAAGTTCAGTACGAGCAAAAGCGGGAACCAGGACGGTGATTATGTCAGAAACAAGGAAGCTACAGGACATGGCCCAGCAAAAGGAAGGCCGAGCGTCCTGTGCTAGCTGCCCTCAACTATGGGAGAGGCTGTCACTTGGCAGAGAGTGGACACATCCTGTGAACTCCAGAGGGCGGAGGTAGACGTAGGCTTGATAAAGGGCAGACTGGGAATGTGGACATAGGTTATAAACTTAGGATCAGCTTCCAGGTGGGGAGGGAGCCCTCGTTCCTAGAAGCATTTAATAGGGCACAGAGCTCATCCTGTCCAGGAGGCATAGAGAGCCCTTGGGGATGATGGGTGTATCAGTCAGGGTTTTACTGGAGAAACAGATATGACACAAGATGTACAAATTATAGGAAATGACAAGATTGGATGATGACGGTCAGCCAGAGAGTTGTATGGGGAAGCGTGCAGAGGGTGTCTGCACACTGAAGACCAAAGGAATCAGTCCGGGGTCTGGAGTTCACTGCAGAGTTCTGCGCAAGTCCGTACCAGGAGGCCGATGAGTCTGCGACGGAAGGCTGAAGGATCCAAGGCGGAAGCCAAAGAGTCTGCACTAGAAGCCAGGAGATGAAGTCTAAGCTGAAGGTGAAGACCGGAGCTGCTCCAAAAGGAATGGAAGTACCTCTGTCCTTCTTTGTTTCCCTTTTATATTATCTAGGTGATGATCCACCCTAGGGTGGCTCCTCTACACCCTAGAGTATGGAATTGCTGAGCCAATGGCTGAGCCAAGTTTAGTTATGCTTCTAAACTTCTCAAGCTGACATAATCAATCAGCCACTACAATGGGGCTCCCAAAGCTGGGCCCTGAGTGGGCAGGAATGCCCCGGGCTCTCCAGGCAATGTCTTTGTTGGCCTTTGCTGTCTCAAGCTACGTGTGCAGCTCTCCCCTGGCACTGCGGCTCTGTAACCCTGACCGCTGGCCAGGGGACTTCTGGGCTGCACACACCTCCTGCTCAGAGTGGCTGCAGTGGCTTCCTGGAGTTTTCTAACCTCTCTTGGCCGTGGAGGGCTGTCCCAGTCCTCTATGCTGGCGACCTATCCCAGGGACAGGTGGGGATTCAGGCAGCACTGAGCTGAACTCTCGTCCTGAGACCCATCAGTGGCTGGACTGACAGGTCAAGACCAGGGTGAAATGGGTCAGTTTGCTAGGAGAGGGACTTTTATCACCCAAGCCAAGGTCACTATCAAGGCCTTGGCTTTGTTTCCATTGTGGAGAAAAATCTCTTCAAGGGCACATGGCACTTTTAAGCACCTTCTGTGTACACAGTGCTGTACAAATACAGAATTTATATACAGACTGAAGACCTCTGGGGTAGGGGAGGAGCCCTCGCCAGAACCCGGAAAACCTAGTCCGGGCCAGCGCCTCATCCCAGGAATGTTCTTGCAGTGGACTGGGATTTTATAGGGTTGGGAGCTTAGAACATTTGGTAGACGGTGGTGAGGGCAGTAACAACACAAAGTTGTGGATACAAAATTAGGTGCAGGTATGACTGTTAATTTAAAATTATTAACAATACAACAGGTTATAATTTGTGAAAAAACTAGCAAGTACCAAAGCCATCACAGAATCCAGGCAATAACAATATTTGCACTAACTTACCTGCCCAATACCTCTACAATGCTTTTGGTTTAAATGTTACTTCTGCTCACAGTTTTACATGGATCGGCTTCTGGCTCCCTGATTTCAATTCTTGTTGTTTTCCCTACACATACACTCCTGTCTAAGCACCTCAGGGCCCCCAGACACTATGGCACAGCTCCTGGCCCTGCAGTTTCCAGACGCATAGGCCAAGTAAGGCAGCCCAGGGTGGCAGGAGAGTCCCAGCAAGATGTTTTCTGCCCAGGGAAGAGTGTGTGCATTGTCAGTGAGTTGCATAAATGTTCCTCACTGGCCTCTAACCTGAGTCAGATGCCCTAGTGCCTACCAGACACCCTGGGAAGTCAGAGCAGAAAAGAGGAGAAGTGTGATACCTGCAGTTAAGCTGTGCTGTGCTGCATGTTTCTCTATAGCATCTGACCCTGTGAACATACTCCTGGACCTGAAGGACCCTTAATGCTTGAGCTGGCTAGCTCCATAAGAAAGTAGGCCTGTTGCAGCCCTCTCCAAGTGCCAGTTGCTTCGTTTGTACGATGAGAGAAACAATTCTGTCTGCTGCTGTCCTTATCGGACCATGATCAGGAAGGAAAGAAAATATGAAACATTCACAATCCCCAAAGCACTGTGCTGATGATCAGGAAGACAGGGTCATGTGGGTTGTGCATGTGTTTGCTAAGACTTCTTCAGCCGCAGGGGTCAGTACTCCTGCAGGCCCCATGTCCCGCACAGTGGTCACATGAGAACCTCTAAGCTCAAGGCTTTGGCTCTGTGGAAGGCTGTGCCTCTGCAAGTATGTGGACTGCAGTGGAAATCAGGTGTCTGCCACGGAGGAGAGACAGCCCAGCTGGCCAGTAAATCAACACAGACAGAAGTTTGAAAGACACTAAAATGGAATTGGATGAAGACATTCACAAGTGTTCTATGGGCCCAAGAACTGCAGGTCAACTTGGAAGCTCAGCTAACATAATTCTACCAGTTGGGCTATTCATTCATTCACTCTCTCATTCATTCATTCATTCATTCATTCATTCATTCATTCATCATTCATTCTCTATTAGTTTGGATGTCTTCCACCTCAAGCCCAACCTCAGCCCTAGAGAGAAATCTGACAATGAACTTCAGCCTGTAGAATGGAGACTGCACAGAAACTCTCTGGGCTGCGTCTAAGCCATTCTCAGAGTCATGAGTGGGCAGAGACCACAGCCCAGTGTGTATCTACCTGGCTCACCGCTGCGACAGAGGCCTGAAGAAGGACTCTGAGACCCGCAGACCCCATCCAAGGGGAGGAGCCTGGTGCTTTGGGCCCTTGCCCTGGAGAGCTTAGAACTGTGATGCTGACAGTGAGGTGACCAAATGTGACCAGATGTCTTTGAGCTAGGCAGTGGAATTTGGGGTGATCTAATGACACACACTACCTGCTTACACAGGTATCACAGTCTGCAGTAAGGATTCATCCTGTCTCAAAAAGATGGAAATATGAATTTGGAGCAAAAACTGTTTATCTTGTGCGAGTTTATGTATGTGTTCTTGTTTATTTCTGAATATCCTTGTGTGAAATTTTGTAACTCTGTTTTGTTTTTTTTTTTGCCTTTACACACACACACACACACATTTGTGGACACATACACATCTGTAGGGGTGTAGGCCTGAAGCCTATGCATAATTATGTTTATTCTATTTTTTGCATGAGGAAAGATCTGTCATGCTTATTCTAGCCTAAACTTCTCACTTGATTATTGAGGTCCAGAAAGGTAAAGTGACTTGTCCAAGGTCACATAGCTAGCTATGGTGACAGAGATGACATAGAAACCAGGATTTTTAATTCGTAGCCCAGAACTCTTCTATAATATGAAAATCAACTACACATAGGACAGGAAGTAAGGAAATTGTTATTTTCCCCTCCCCCAATCAATGAATACATACAAAGAAGGTCAATCTCAAATTAGTTCTATAACCCCAAATGTTAAATTCTTAAAATCGACCAGGTTCATATTGATTCCTTCATAGTTAAACCATATTTATACTGAAATTGCCCAAGAATGTCAGAGTACATATAAAGGCTTTGTTAAAGTAATTATATGCCTTTGTTTTTTGAAGAAAAGTATCCAAAATATATAAGCTCATTGTTTGAGTTAAACAATAAAAACATCTGTTGTTTCTCGTGATGGTTCTAGTCTTAATATAACGTGGCAAAATAATACCCCCTAAATATCCATGATTAACCTGAATTGCAGAAATCTCACCTCCCTGTGACTTCCTGTGGCTGCTTCCAGTGGCTCTGGGAAAAACCAAACAAAAGAAAAAAAAGCCAGATCATCGCCCAGGGTTCTGACACCAAAAAGTACTGCAAGTCATACTGCTTTTAATTGGATGGTGTATCTCTACTAGAAATAAATCCCCCAAATTTGAGGCTTTAAAAAAGGAGGGCATATGCATAGGCTCCAGTGCAGAAATTTGGACTGTATTCAAATCACATTCGAGCACAGGTGTGCCTGCCATGAAGTGTTTGTTTACCTGAACACACGAATGTTTGCCTGGCCGAATGTGTGCCCACTCTGGTGTACATATATTCGTGTGTGGGTGTGAGAGTTTCCATCCAACTTAGGATTGTGGGGGAACGGTCCCTTTACTGAAAATAAAATAAGGTCCTTCCAACATGTCAGCTATGGGGAACAATGCAGGATTTAAGGAGGGGACAGGGTGAGACAAACCTCCTAACTCTCCCTTAGGAGTGTTATTTCCCCTCTGGAGCTCCCTCACTGGGCAATTTCCTGACAACCTACCTACACACACACACACACACACACACACACACACACACACACGAAGGGAGAGAAGAGGGAACTTCTGGACAACTGAGCGAAATAGTCATTTGTAACAATATTTCCCCACCTAAGTGGAGATCAAATCTAGGAAGAGGAAATACAAAAACCATAAGCACTTCCTGTGTCCAGGTCCTTGCCTGACTAGCCACCTTCCCAGGCTTTTCTGCCCTCATAAGCCACCTTTGGTGTCTCTGTGATCTCTGCCTGAATGTCCAGCTCTTTGGCCCTGGCCATGCTACACCACGGAGCACAGAATGACATCCCCACACCTCTGCACCACCAGGATTGTTTGCTCCCAAAGCTGGTACCATTAGTGATATTTACTTGTGCTTAGGATGTGTGATCCATGGTGCTCATCCTGTGTAATACTCACTATGGCTTTCTGTGGCAGGTGCTGGGGCTGTCCCTGCCCAAAAGGAGAGAGAACCCTGGCTTGGCACACATACATCTCCCAAAGCACACAAAGTAAGTGGCAGAGTTGGGTGGGCAGAGAACTCAGCTCTGATTCCAAGACATTATAAAGTCTTCCTTAGCTAGAGGGAGTCCTTCAGTGTGCTGTCCCTACCTATGTTCCCCTCTCTTTCTACGCACATGCCTCCACCTCAGGGGACAGCCAGGTCACTGACACAGCAAGGGACCTCATCCTGCAGGGGAGGTAACACCCAGGTTTGTGTAAGCAGTGTCAGGTTACAGGAGACACTTCAGGTGAGCAGAGAAAGAAGAGACTCCTCTCAGCTTCAACATGGGGGCCTGGAGCTGGAGCAGCTGTGCTGGCACCCCCAGGCCCGCTCAGGCCTGTCCCCTCCCCTCAGACAGCAGTGCTTTCATCCGGTCTGACTTAGCGGTTTATTTTAGACACGGCCCAGCCAGGTGCTCCGGGTCAATAGGCTTAGTTTTAAATAACTGGATTCCTCTCAGTGACTGTCTCCTTTGGAAGGGAAGGGGGCACCATGGAAGAATGAGCCCAGCAGGCTAGGAGTGCGGTGGGCTGGGGATGGTGTAAAGGAAGGCACGAAGCCAGAAGACTGGAGACCAGTGGGTTCTGTCACTCCCGGAAAGGCCTCGGGCGGATCCATGGCTTCTCCACTCTGGGTCTCAGTTTACCCATATGTATGCAGAGGGTTGGGCTAGGTCCTCTCAATAATGCCTCGAAGTCTTCCCTGTGTATCCATGGGGTGCCTATGTGCATAGGTGACAAGCCACCTGGTCGAAAGCATCCAGGTGGTCCTTTAGCATGACAGCTGAGGTGCCGGGGGAGGCAGTGCAGGGTGGAAGAGGCAACTCTACTCCAGAGTCAGGGGCGCTTTCCATACAATCCCAGAGACCTTGAGCAAGCTAAGCCTCAATTTTCTCACCTGCTTAAAAGGGAGCTGATAAAATTTCAAAGGCTCTTACGAGACGTAACGTGGAGCAATTGCAGGTGAGAGTCCTTCACCCTCAAAAGGCTCTATTAAAAAAGTAAATGCGCTGGACAATTCCTAAGAACGTTAAATATAAAATTACAACATGACCCGGCAATTCTACTTTCGGATCTGTACACAAAGGAATTGAGAGCAGGGATGCGAAGAGATACCTATACATCCCTGTTCATAGCAGTATTATTCACAATAGCCAAAAGGAAGAAGCAACCCCCGTGTTCATTTGATGGACGAACGAACAAATGTGGTATATATGCATACAATAGAATATTATTCAATCATTAAAAAGAATGCAGTTTTGACATGTGCTATACCATGGATGAACCTTTAAAACATTTTCCTACGTGAAATAACCCAGACACAAAAGCAGAAATACTGTATAGCTCCAATTATTATGAAGTACCTAGAATAGGCAAATTCATAGACACAGAAAGTAGATGGTGGTTTCCCGGGAGGGAGAGAAGATGAGAATGGGGTTCCCACTGTTTAACAGGAACAGAATTTTCCTTTAGGATGATGAAAAAATTTGAAGAAATCAATTTTCTTCCTTTATCAAATGGAGCTGAACAGCAGCCTCTCCTCCCTCCTATCCTTCGTATTCCACACTCCAGAGAAGCAGGTAGAGCCAAGCTACCAGGGCGTACTCCAGGTGACCCGCCTGATCCCAGGCAAGGGGCTGTGCAGTCCCGGCACACACTGCATCCTTCTCTGGATCTTGTGTGGCTTTTTATCAGGAAATTAAGACTAAAGCCAGGCTTTCCAACTACATCAACCTTTCCATAGCAGTGTGGAGCCGAGCATGCCTGTGTCCCCCCTCCCTATCAGCATTCCTTGCAGAACTGTGGGAAGTCCTCACTCAGGTCCTATGCAAGCCAACTTTATGGAGATTAGGGTGAGGAAGGAGCCTGGTCTGCAGGGTGAGAAAGCTAAGATGGGTGGGTGAAGATAAAGGAAGAAAATACATAGCAAGAGCAAACTAAGATGTTCATTTTGCAAAGGATTGTTTGCATGATCTCAAGATGCCAAGTATTTGGATAGAGTGCCTGCCGGAGCTGACTGAGTCCGGCTGTCCAGGAGACCCCAACTTGCTGAAGAATCTAAGGCTTTGGGGTGGGGAGTAGCCCCCAGCGACTGGAAGGACCTTTACCCAGGGCGTCCTCATCCAAAGGGGTCAGCTGAGCCCAAAAGACAGGAAACGGTGAGCCCGTACCCCTGGGCCTGGAGAAGTGGTGCTTCCTGGGCCCTCCCGTGGCAGGCTCTTGGCACACGCATGCATGCCTCTGTGCGACCACAGGCTCAGAGTTGGTGAGTGACAGGGACCCCTTGCGTCTCACACAGCGGAGCTGGGTCCGGGCGCTCTGGTCCCATTCCTCACCTCCCCCTCCGGGTTTGCGGGGCTGCTGCCGTCTGGGCTCGGGGCCCTGTGGTGCTCACCCCCCGGGGTGCCGCGGGGGGGGCGGGGAGAGCGGCCGCCTAGCCCAGCCCCGCGGATGACAGGAGCCGGGGAGCCGAGGAGGGAGGAGCCGCCGCCGCCGAGCGCTGGGCTGAGGAGCAGAGAGAGCGGGGCGCGGAGTGCGGGCGGCTGGGAGCGCGCTGAGCGGGGGAGAGGCGCTGCCGCACGGCCGGCCACAGGACCACCTCCCCGGAGAATAGGGCCTCTTTATGGCATGTGGCTGGTAACTTTCCTCCTGCTCCTGGACTCTTTACACAAAGGTGAGACCGCGCGGGCGGCTGGGCGGCCGAGGCGGTGGGGCCGGGCGCGCGCGGCAGGCGACGAGGCGGGGTGCCTGGCGGGCCCCCCGCGGCTCCAGGTGCCTGGAAGACCGGCCCGGTGCGTGGCCCCGGGTGGGCGCAGCGGGGTGGGGCAAGCGCCGGCGAACGGCCGGTGAGAGTCAGGTTGGGACCGCTCTGCCGGCCACCCGTGCCTGCCTTTTTGGGGCGCACCCGTAGGGGCGGCGGCAAGGAAACCCTGGTCTCCCGGCTCGCGGCCGGGCCGCAGTTCTGCCCTGGACCCCTCCCCCAGCCCCTCGCCCGCTTCCTTCGGCTTGCTGGTGCTGGGACCCCGGGGTGCCCTCCCAGTCGGGGTGCTCAGGCCACGACTCTTCATCTGAAAGCCCTCGTTCATTCCGGCCTCGGACTCGTGCGGTTACTCCTCTACCTCCGTGCGCCCCTCGGTTGCGCTGGACCCCCGCCCTGGCGCGAATGCGGGCGCACCGCATGGCGCTTATCCGCGCCGTGGCTGGCTGCAGGACGGTGATAGCTGGGGGTCTTGAGAGCTGGGGTCTCTCAGACAGCAAGTTTGTTCTATAAATCCCAGGGTTGCCCTCCCCCAGCCCTCCCCCAGCCCTTGCCCCAGGCACTAGCCGGGCTTCGCTGCGCCGCCGCCGTGACCACTTCAGCCAGCGCGCCCCAAGGTGCGAGCTTCTCCGCTCTGGCGCCCGGTCTGCTGGACCTGGGAACAAGTGTTCAGGCTGGGGGGCGTGTCTCTCCCCGGAGAGAAAAGGTTGCTAGGGGTGGGTCCCAGTGTCCGGCAGGTCCAGACCTGCTGCTGGGGCGCTGCGCACCTGATTCGCGAGGTAGCGGGGACTGGGGGGTTGGCAAGAGGCAGACGTTTCCAACCGAAACCACCTGGGCCCGGAGTCGGGACCTGGCCAACGCTAAGGTCGGGCTTCCAGGTTATAGCAGAGGACGTGCCCCCGGGCGCGCAGATGGCGGGAGGTGAGGCGGCCGGACTCCCACCCCTTGCGCGGCAGAGCACACACGCTCGCTCCGAGAAGCTCGGCGTTACCTGTTCAGCCCTCTAACTTTTCTCTTTCGCGCCCTGGGGGCGGCTTCTGCCCCCGCCCCCCTTTACCCCGGCAGCTGTCCTGGCGGAGCAGCAGCTCTTGACCCCTAGGCCAAGGGGAAGGGCAATCAAGCAGAAGGCTGGAGCCCAGGAGGGGTTCGGTCCTTCTCTGCGGAAGCCCCAGGGATCTGGAGTCTGCAACCTGCCGGAGCCGACTGCAACATGCAGACCTCAGTGGACGGGGGAGGAAGGGAGCCCTTACTTGTAGATAGCGCTGGGTCAAAGCCGATCTGAGGGCCAAAAGATCGTGAGGTTTGCTCAGCGATCGGAGAGCCCAGCGCGGGCAATGGGTGGCCTCTGACCGTAGGTAAAGTAGTGGAGTTTGTTAGAGCCAGGGAGGGCCAGCGGTGACACATCAAGGCTGGCCTAGGTGGTTTAACCCTTTGCCCCCCACATCTCACCCCTTCAGCCTATATTAGCAAAGCAAGGAGCCTTCCTCCTAATCAATCCCCCCCCACCCCGGTTTCCCTCTCCCCTGGCTCTTCCTGCCTCCCTCCGCCCCCACAGGCTGGTTCAGCTCACAGCTTTAATTACATTAATATTAAAAATACATAAGGTGAGGAGCGGCTTTCTCTCTCCATAGTGCTCTCTCCACCCCCCACCCCTTTCCCATTTTGTCAGGCAAGAAAGCACAGGCCAAAGCTGCTGCCACTCTCTTGCCCAGCTTTGTCCTTACCTACCACCCCTAGATCTCTTCCAGAACAGCCCATCCCTAGCTGTGGAGGCCCTCAACAAATACCAAAGGGCACTGCTCTCCCCTGCCCAGGAGCCCTGCATTAATAAATGAAGCCTAAGTTATTTGATAGGGAAGAAACAGATGGGGTGGGGGTGCAGAAAGGCCCAGAAGGCCATAGAACTTCTGCCCAGAGGGGCAGAATTATTTCCAACTCAAGGAGGAAGTTGCCACTGGCCTTGGGCCTATGGGTAGGCAGGAGGTGCCAGGTGTGGCAACCTTGGGCGGCCTTCGGGTCTGCAGAAGCCCGGCGCCCCTGGGATTCAGAGGCTCCAGCGTCTGTTGGGAGCCAGGGCATCTTGCCAAACAGGCCTTTCTTTTCCTTGGTGCCTTAATTGGGTCTTAGGTGCCAGGCTGGTCCCTGGGGCCTGTTCTGCTTGGGGTGGCATGGTAGGTGGGTGGCAGAGGTGGCTTGGGGAAGATGTGATGTGGGGAAAGCAAGAAAAAATGGGGTTTGGTGTGTTTTCTCTCCCGTTGCCAGTCACCCGCGGCACCAAGGAAAATGTAAATGTGAATGTTTGAGCCTGTTACAGAAAACAATATCCTCTTGCAATAATTTGTACGTCCATCTGTGAGGAGCGGGAGGAGGCAGGGAGAGGGAGAGAGCAGAAAACAGGATGAGATGGAGCGTCCTCTGGATGGAATTAAGCAGTTATTGAATGTGTTTTAAGCTTCTGTTATTTCCATTCCTCTCAAAATACCTTTTTTTTTTTTTTTTGATGAAGCCTGAGCACAGGCCGATTCCCCAGAACTAAACAGGCAAGGTGTTTTAATAATCGGTTATCGAGTCTCCAATAACTGCCTTATTATTGCCAAAACAAATCCAGGTTTGGGCAGCCAGATGAACCCCAGCGAGGCTCTCTCGTTGTTACATCCAGCGTGCCAGCATCTGTGTTGCCTGCATTTGCATTTTTACTGTGTAAAAGAACAAGCTTCCCCGGCACTAAAATTCCTGTTTTCTAAAAGCCAAAATAATGGGTTGCATTGATTTTTTCATTTCCCACCCCAACCTCTCAAATGGGGACTCATGGTTCTTCTCTCTGGAGAAGACCAAATTAAAAGGCTTTGTCAGACCATTAAGAAAATCTCTAACATTCTATTCAGTGTCTAATTAAAAAGGGGGGGTAGGGGGAACGTGTTTTTAAAATCTCAAAGTGGCAAACACAACTTAGGGGAGGCAAGCGAAGGACCGGTGAATGTCTGGGAGGGGGCTGGTGGGCAGAGAGGCCCCAGCTGTTAGGATAACGCGCAGGAGAATGGAATTGCCATGATGCCCGACAAACCTTTCTGACGCTTCGTTTTCCTTGGCATCAAAGCCAGCTGCCTTTAATATATTTCTGCAGTAGAGTGAGGAGCTCAATTAGAAACAAAAAGCAAGTAAGCGGTTGACCCACAGGCAGCGCTGAAGTTGAGCAGATGCCGGGAGGCTCGGTTTTCTTAGGAGCAGGGAGGACGTGGGCAAACAAACAAGGGGTTTGGCCCAGTGATGCTTTGCTTAAAAAGCAGGTATCCTGGGAGCGCCCAGACACAAGATGAGGTCTGTGCAGAACACCCCACAGACTGGGAGCCAGAGGGGTACAGACCCCAAGCTCCGTTACCTTCTCCCTGACTTTAGGAATTCTGTTCTTATGACTTGCTTGGTCCCCTGCTCTGGCTGGTTAGGGATAATTTTATTTGTGACTGAGGAGAAGGGAGTGTGGATGCTCAGATAGCTTTTTGTTGGGGCTACAGGTCCTAGGCTTCAAGGTTCTCCTCTCCTACATGACACTGGATAAGGTGTTTCTGGGGAGCGTTTGATGTAGTTACAATGAGGAGCCCCCAGTTCCCTGCAGTGCTTTCTCAGCCTTTAGCCTAGCGGATTCTAGCTAGTGCCCAGGTGCTAGAATAGTGAACTATAGGCAGCAGAGATGGCAGAGTGCCAGGAACCCAAGGGCAGTCCCACATTCGCATATAATTTGCATGTAGATTTGCATGCCCACCTAGCCAGGCCAAGCGCCCAGTCTTCTCGCGTGGGGCATCTTGATCTTAGCCTCAGTAGTAGTTAGACAATGGCTTTCTCTTTGTATGGAATAGGGGTGGCATAAGAAGGCCTGGTGTCTTTAGCAGCGCTTCTGAGTTTTAAGGCCTACAGGGCCTCAGCACTGAGTCCACCTTCTGAAATACAGAGCAGCCCTATAGCTCCCACTTCTCATACCCAGGGACAGACAGAACCCTGGGGCTACTGGGGTAGGATGGCTGGCAATGGGTAGAGACACCTACCCTGAGGCAGAGAAATTTGGGGGTATGGGTCGTTCCTCTTGTGCTGTAGGGTTCTAGTTTTAGGAATCCAAGGCAAACATTAGCTCTTTGGTGAGCAAACCCTCAGACTGGAGGGAGCTGGGTGCTTAGGGCTGCAGCCAGGAGTTAGAAGGATGTTGGTGGATAGATAGGGTTATGTGGGACGTGATATGGTCTTTCAGTCTCCAGTTCTTAGATATCCCATTTGGCAGGGTTTGTGGACTCCAAGAGATTCAGGGAAGAGTCTGGCTTCCTATTCCACCATCAGTAGGGCAGCTCTGGCGTGGGGTGGCTCTTGTGCAGGCAATGGGAAGACAGTCACTGTGGTCACCTGCGGCAAGGTGAGCTTGGAGTGAAGCTTGAACGACAGGCACTTCAGGGGAGCTGAGTGCTTGCTTCCGAGAAGACAACTGGGGCGCCTGCTGTGGGAATGTGGCCTCAGGCGTGATCTAGGTCTGTATTTCCATGGCTCTGGGTAAATCCCACCTTGGCAGGTGCAGCTCCCAAACCTTAAAAGTATTTTTGTGTGCTTCCACAAATCCAGGAAGGCATTGGTCCACCACAGGCCACACAGCATGTGCTCTAAAGGATGTCGTGCATAGCTCTCAGGGGTAGGAGGTAGACAGGAAGGGCCAATGGGCAGAGCTTCAAGCCTCCCCCAAATTCTCTCAACCAGAGCCTTTATTCATTTTCTATATTGGAGTGTGGGGAAAAAAAGAGATTGAAACCCGCTGGTATGGTGGAAATTTGGAGTCAAAGCAAACCTTCTACTCACATCCTGGCTTTGCATTTACTGGGCATGTGACTTTGGGATTCTCTGAGCCTCCCTTTCTCTGGCTATGAAAGTGGGATTAAAGGAGATAATGCGTATAACATAGCCAGAACAGAGTTGGTGCTCAGTGAACATTAGGCCTCTTCTTTTTTCTGCACTGCCTCCACCTTCCTCCCCCTGCCTCCTCCCCAAAATAGATCAGCAGATCCTGCCTGCCCTGAGCACTTGCATTAACCAACCACATTTTTGCCCAGGCCCACTGGCTTAGATTTTATAACAGTGGGAGAGAAAAAGGGGTGACCAGGGCAGGGAACATCGATTCCTTCCATCTGTCACCCACCCGGTAAGACCCTTCTTCTCCAAGGCAGCCAAGGTCATGCACACATCTGGGCAGTCCTGGGGACCCAAGCACACTCCCTTCCCCTGGCCATGGCTTGGTGGCTCCAGACTTGGATTTGAGGGTAAGGCAAAGGCTGGTCTCATATCTGCCAACAAAGGCTAGAGTTGGTTGATACTTAGAGTAAGAGCAAGAATAGTCCTGGACTTAATGCCTTGAGAAGTATATGTAAGTGAGCTGCACAGGTTGAGCCTGCTAAGTGTTGCTGGATGGTCTCTCCCTGCCGGGATGGGCCTCTGTCTTCCAGGTGGTTGTCTATATAGAGAACACCCTTGGCGGCCCATGACCTCAGAGGTTTCTGGGCCACCCCCCCTTTGTACAACCCAGTCTGTCACAAGGAAGCAGCATGTGACCTAGAGGTCAAGGGCTGCCCATGTCAGGTTGTGGCCTGTGGGCTCTGTAAGTGTGGGGAGGCTGTGGGCACATCAGCCTGTGTGCCCCATTGAACAGATGTTTGTCCAGCACTGCTGTAGCATGAGCAGCATTAGCCTTGGGTACCACCCCTGCCACCCCAGCTGCTACTTCCCTCATCCATTCAGCACCCTTTGCCCCTCCCCACGCCCTTGCTTCCCATGATGCTTGCACTGACAGTTTCCAAGGTCACCATCTTCATTAAGAACAGTTATTCAAATGCTAGTTGCATATTCATTAAACTGATTCCAAAGAGATGTGTGTGTGTGTGTGTGTGTGTGTGTGTGTATGGATTTGAAAGAGCATTTTCCATGGACCTAAAAAACAAGGCTCAGCTTGTCTAACCTAGGCAAATTGCATAATAGTTCATACCTCTCTATTTCCTAATCTGTAAAATGGGCAAAATAACTTCTGTGCCTGAGGGTCGTGGTTATTGCATATGCATGTGAAAAATGAGGGGTATAAGATTATATTCCACGTGACAATGCTTTGTACACGGAATGAGGCAACATATAAACACACACATGTAAAAACCACAGGAAACCAGTTTTAGCCTTATAACTGCTCTGCTGCAATGTAAGGTATAATTACTATCATTTCATCATACGAGAACGACTAAGGTCTCACAGCTGCTGGTGGCTGTCTCCCCCTCTGTCAGCTCCCCACATGTGGAGAATTTTCCTAGCTTTTGCTTTTCATCATTATAAGGAACGGCTGATGAGGGGCAGCCAGGCTGGCAATGGTCTTCCTGCAGCACGCTTGGCAGATTCCCTGTGGCCCTAGGCCAGAGGGTTGGGAAGGAACCTGCCCCCACCCCCGCTAACCCCTTCCCAGGCCCTTAGATGCACATTCATGCTGAAGTTTTCAGGACTAACTTCCCCAGGGGTGATTCTCCCTCTCTTCAGAGCATCCACGTCTTTTGTGGGAAGGACAGCGGACACAGAGTTCCACCATGGCTGACCTCATTTAAGGCTACAGCTCTCACTGGATTCCTCTAGAGCACTGCTGAGTTAAGGGTCATGGATGCACCCCTGGTATGGCTGACCCAGAGCCATGGGCTGTGAGGGAGGGTGAGGAGCCTGCTCCGGAAGTGAGTGGGAGATCCAGATGACTGCCTTGGATGAGTCTTCCAGGGTTGGAAGACGCTTTGAAGGACATGAAATCTGTTCCCTAGTCAGACACTTGGTGCCCTGTGCAGCACCCCACAGGTTTCTTCCTCTGCTTCTGCACTTCCAGCAACAAGGAACTCCTTCCTGCAGGGCAGCTCATTCCTGATCCTGAAGCTCTGCTTTAGAGCCCATCCTGAGAGTGAGCTAAACCCCGTGGTGATCTTACACTTTCTACTCTCTGTTCTTTGTCCCATCCTTAGACCACACAGATGGAGGCAAAGCCCTCTTCCACTTGCCACCCTTCAGCCCCTTCTAGATGGACGTCTTTCCCATCTGAGGTCCCGCCTCTAGATGTACAGCATCTCATGTTCCTCTGATGCTGCCTCATAAGACATCATCTCAGTGCTTCACGATACACCTCTGTTCTTGGGTTGCAAGTTTTCTGATAGTGAGGCGGACATTACTGAGAGGACATTGGAACAGTACTTTGGTCCCAAACTGGGTACTGGCTAGCTGAGTCCCTAGGATAAGTGACTCCATCTCTCTAGGCTTTGTGAATAGAAGAGATTGGACAAAATAATCTCTTAAGTCCCTCAAGCGTTAGCAATCTAAATCTAGGATTCTCTGGGGACAACTGTGCTGTCTGAGCTGACTCCCTAGAAAGAACTTTCTGGCCATGAGGGGCCTTCCTTTGACAAGCTTTGTCTAGAAATGACTGGAAGATTAAAGAGGCTGTCCGAGTGTCAGCTGTTGCTCATAACTTCTCCTGGAGCCAGTGGTGCAGGGGCCTATACGTTGGAGTGTGGCTGCATCTTCCCTGCTCATGAGTTTCTAGTTGAGGGTTATGGATACTATGTTTGTGTGAAGAATTTTAAGAAACGAAATTCAAAACCATCCCTGTTTCCAAAGGGCAAGGTGTGGGAATGCTTGGGCAGTGGATCTCCTTGGGATTGGAAATGGGAGTGAGCTTTTGGCCATGCCAACGACTAGGGTAGGGAGCCGCTGGCTCTCAGTTGAAGGAGGGATGAAACATCTAATGTCTGAGGAGTCCTAACTAATGCAGAATGTTCATATACTACATTGCTCTCCTGTGTCAGAAAATCCCCCAGCAGGTGAGTGTGGGGTTGAGAAATGCAGCCTGCAGTAAAGGAGGCCTGAGTTTGAAGCATGCCTGGGTACCACTAACCAGGCAATACCAGAAGCGAACTTTTTTTTAATGAGGTAGCTACATTACAAGTTTTTTTTAAAAATAAGGCTTAAATGCGCAACAATACAAGAAAAGGGCTTCTTAAGGTGCCTAGCAGAGAATAAATACTAAAAAGAATAGTGGTGATGATGCCAGTGATGGTAGTGATAGCAGAGGGGCACCCTGTTTGGGGGAAGCCACACGCAGAAGACATGGGAATTGGTCCCAGCTGCTCCATCTTTTCAAAGGACAACGCCATCTGAGATTGCCTGCGAAATTCTCTGATCTTTCTGGGAGACTCATCCTCCCTGGGTCTAGATCCAGACATCTCCAAGGTGCAAATGCGCCATGAGAGATTTTTCTGGTGTCGAGCTGGTTCTTATCTGGTTTAGAGTGGACTTGGTGGTTGAGCTGAGGCCATGCTGATTGATTCTCCCTGGGCCCAATTTTTCCAACTAAGGGGTAAGAATAATCAGAGCGAAGATACATAATGTGTCTCGCATGAAAACCTTTGTGTGGAAATGCGGCAAAGTCGTCAGCCTTGCACAAGAAGCAAACTCTGTGCCAGACCTGGGGGCCACAATGGCTGGCTATCTTGATACTCAGGGAAGAAAGAGATAGCATTTCTGGCCCTATGACAGACTTGGGAAATCTGTTATCAAAAGCTCTGCATTTTTAACAAGCTCTCCAGGCTCCACTGCTCCAGCAGTTTGAGCAATACTGCCTTAAGTTATTATTATTATCATCATCATCCTAGGTGAGCAGTAAATATTTATTACATAAGGACTCACTTATCCCACAAGTGCTTACTGCTTGCCCGCTATGAGGCTAATGTTCACGACAGCCAAAGATGCTTGGGTGGTGCCAGGCTCTTCCATTCACCAGAAACCATCCTTGATGGTAGATATTGTCACCCCTGTTTTATAGATGAGGAAACTAAGTTACAGAGAGGCAAAGTTGTCCTGTCTGAGGTTGTACATGATGCTTGCAAGAGACAGAGTAGGGATCCAAACCTGGGGAGATGGCACCAAAGACTGCACTCTTACCCGCGGTGCTAAGGACCCAGTGCTGTGCTCAGGGGATAGGGTGTTGATCAAGATGGTTGCTGCGCTTAGGGAGCTCAAAGCCCTGCAGGGGAGGGATGCCTTCTACCCACTTGTCCTTACCTACTCCACCTGCACCCTGCTTCCCCAAAGACTGGCTGTCTCCCCCGTCCACGCCTGCTGTGCCTGCACCAGGATGCCAGGTGTCTCACTATGTGGCCCAGCTTGTCCTTGAATACTTGCCCATGTATGAGGGGGTGTTGCAGGGGCCCCATTGCCGGCAGATGCTCCTCCATTAAAAGTCCAGTGAATGAGAGGAGTAAATATTGTAATGGAAGAGAGCTGAATGACTCATTCTCCCTGTGGAGGTGGCAAGGTGTTAATATTTCAGTCCCCTTAGGTTTTCTTTAACAATGATTGGAGACAATGACATAGGGATAATTCAACATGCACCCCGGAGAATGCTTGAGTCTGCTCCTCAGTCTGCAGCCAGACATCCCGGTCCCAACTCGGGCAGGTGGGGTGGCCATCAGTGGGTGTCACCTGCATGGGTGTTGAGTTTCCTTCTCTAAACTAATCCTGATGCCCAGACAGCGCGGGGGTGTGGTGGGGGTGCGAGTGAGTTGATGTGATGGATATTTAGGTCTCAGTGGTGACCCCGGGGGCAGCCCAAATGCCTGGGGGCGATTTCTGGTTTAAAAATATTGCTGTGCTATTTCTACACTTCTAATCTCCTAGCGCTTTGGAGACTGTTTTATGAAACACAGTGTCAGGGTGGTGCTCAATGTTAAACGGTGGAGAAGATTAAATAGGTTTAAGTCTAGGCGTCTGTCACATGACAGCCAAGCCCATAACTCTCATTTTCTATTAAAAATCCATCTCCACCTTTGACCAGAAGAAGCTTTTCTGTTGATCTGAATGTTTCTCTCTTTATTTATGAAGTGTTTGCCCCTGCTCTTGTTTCCCTCTATAAATGTGCTTGGTTCTCTCTGCACAGGGAAGACAGAGCTGTAGGGAGCGAGCAGGATTTAAGGGGGAAGTCTGCGTCTCCTGCCAGGGAATTTGCTTTCCAAATCGGGACTGCCTTGGAGGGAAAGGTGAAGGAGAAACCTCCTAAGGCCCCAGACGTAGAACTTTCTGCAGTGTTGTGTAGAACTTGACTATGCAGCCAGACAGGCCTCTGCTAAGTGTGCCTCCACCTCTTTTTCTTTTCTGTCCCCTCCCTTCCCCTTCCCTCCTTCTCCCCTCTTTCATCTCTTTTTGTCTTCTTCTTCTTTCCTCCTCTCCCTTCCTCTGTGCCTCTCTCTCTCTCTCCCTCCTTCCCTCCTTTCTCCATTCCTTCCTTTCTTTTTTTTTTTCTTAGACAGGGTCTTGTTATGTTGCCCAGCCTGGCCTTGAACTCCTGAGCTCCAGGGATTGTCCCACCTCAGCCTCCCGAGTACCTGGAACTACAGGCATGTGCCTGGTTCCATCTCTTTCTAACTGTGTGATCTTGGAAAAGTGTTAACTCCCTTGCACCTCCTTTTTGTCCTTTATAAAATCAGACCAGCAGTACGCCCCACATCACGCGTCTGTGTGAAGGTTAAATGAGAAAGTGCCCTTGAAACATGTAAGCCCCGTGCCCTGGGATTTCTTTCCTTTGAGGACTGGCTACCATTAGCCAGGGAAATAGGTGTGTGGCCAAAATGAAGTTAGGCACAGGGTCTAAAGAACCAGCAGCCACTGTCAGAGGACTCTCTGACATCCTGTGCCTGCCTCTCCGTGCTGGCGAACCACCTTCCCCCCAAGCATTGCACCCCCGGGGGGCTAGCACACCGAACCAGCTGGCTTTGCTCCTTCCACCCAGTCCACCCAATGCTCCTGCCTGGGAGGTTTCTGTAGGGTCCCCCAATATGCCCACCATGGTTGTAACAGCACCATTGCTCAAGCCGTCCTCAGGGAGGCCTTCTCTCCCCCACCCCCATTCAGACCTGGCTTCCAGCTTAGCTCAGCGCCCCCCGCCCCAAAGCTTTTTCTCCAGCTGCTGAGCATGCTAGCTCTTCTTGTCTAAATCAGTACTCCAGCCCATCCTCAAACCCAGCTCATTGCTATTGTTTAACTCCTTCCTGTTCACCATCTCCTCTAAGAGATCCTGGAAGGGTAGACCCTTCTCCTTGCCCAGGATGTCTCCTACCATCTCCGGGACCCTGCTGAGCATGCAGCTGGTGCGTTGTGTGTCTCTCCTGGAGGAATAAAAGTCTTTCCTGATCCTTGAGTCAGAAAGGACCAGGGAAGGCAGCAGAGAGGGTGTAGGAGTCAACTAGGGTAAAGTGGGGGATATGAAGTGGTTTGATTTCTGCAGGTTGCAGGGTGTTCTGTGCCCTGGTCATTTTTGGCAGTAACCACGGGCATCACTACCACTTTAGGAGAGCAGGAACCAGTCCCTTCCAGCCGTCCATCTTCACTGGGGGAACCAAAGACATTCACCCCCCCCTTTCCCCTGGTCAGCGGCTCTGTGAGGGAAGTGAGGCGCAGCACCTCCATTCCACCCCTTGTGTATATGAGGACACTGAAGCTCAGAGAGGTTAGGTGGTTTGCCTGAGTTACACAGCAGCTGAGGGTTGAGTCTCAGAGGAAGGGCAGTTCTATCAGAATCCATCCAGGGCCCTATTGGACCCTGCCTCTCTGTTCCTTTCCAAAACTAGCCAAGGCTTTGCCACTGAGAGCCTGAGATGGAGGAGAAGCCCCCTCCCTAGAGGCCTTGCCAGACTCTATGAGGTCAGAGGAGGGCCCTCAGGTCCTTACTATTCCTCCTCCATCCCTGAGTAGTGGAACACACCCATTGCTTCTGATTGTACCTGCAGCTACTCACCTGCTCTCTTTGTGCCCAGCCTTCAGTCCAGCACATAGCAGAGACAGTTGGTGGCCAGTGCCTCAGTTTCCCCTGCATGATTTTGCTCGTTCCTTTCTCTTGGCAGGTAGGGTGAGACTAAATTAATGTTTATTTAAGGGCTTCTGCATTCTGAGCTGACAGGTGCCTTGTGATGGTAAAATATGAACCCAGCGTAAGTGCAAAATGCTATTGTTTTACACCTGTGGGTGATGTTTCATAATGGCAATGCACTGTCAGAGCCATGAGCAGAAATGAATGGTGCGTCTTGTCCTTCCCAACTCCCCCAGACTCAGAAGACAGCAGCTCACATCCCAGGGTGGGAGAAATATGAGGCTACTCACCTTTCGCTATCAATCTGCTGTTTCATCAGCCTTGACAGGTGGCTGGACAATCCCAGTCAATTCATCAATTAAATCTACCCATTTGTAGTTGCTGGGAAACTTGTGTCCTTGGCTCTGGTAAGATCCAAGGTCCCGAAGTGCAGGAAGGCTGCTGTCACTGTGGCTGATGCTCATGATGCGAGCAGAGACAGCCTGGGCCAGGGGCTGTCCTGGGAAGCAGGGAGACTGGATTTCCTGCCAGGAGAGGAGACAAGGAATGTGCATTTGGGGTAAGACTGGGATGGAGCAAAGGGTGGGGAGGGACACCCAATCTGGAAAGCCAGATTTTATGGTTTGATTCGCCTTTAGCTTCGTTCCACTCAATGGGGCAAGTGGAGCCACCTTCCTGTTTTGATGTAAGGCAGAGTTGGGCTTATTGCACTCTGTAGAACTTTGGGTGACTAATTAGCCTTTAATTTATTTATCTGCAAAATGGAAATAATAGTAATAGTAATGCTCCCTAGGAAGCTATGAAAATTAAATGCAATAACTATAACAGAAATATAATATCTCAAATGGGTCTAGCACTGAGCTTAGCATGTCATCAATAGTGAAATCTCTGGAGGGTATTATTATTGCCCAAGGTATTGTCATTACAGAGTGCCTCGTCAGACTTTCCCTTAAGTATTTGCTTGCTCTCTTCCATAAATCAAGCAATTCCTCAATTCCTCCCTGTTCAGGTTCTTTCTTGGCTCCCTAGGTTCATTTATCAGGCATATTGTAGAGTCATTCTGTACCTCAATGGCTTTTCTATAACCCATGAACCCACCACTGTGAGGGTATCTGTTAACTAGTTTGTCTCAGGACCCTAGATTGATGTTCTTGCCCCCAAGAGCTAAGGATGGGCTGAAATGTCCAGAATCCAATGGAAACCACTCCAGGAGAAATATGTACATATGTATGTGTATTAGTCTTGTTCTTGGCCAGTTGAAAATGGAAATTGGTGGACAGGTTGTGTTTGAGGAAAGCAAAGGCCCTGGTTTTACTTCTGCAGTGGTCACACCATAGCCACACATCTCCTGGTAGTTAAGCAGAGGCCCCACTTACTGGTTGTGTGGTCTTGGGTAAGTTTCTTCCACCTGTCTGTGCCTTGGTTTGGTCATCTATAGACTGGGATGACAGTGGTCCCCACCTCATAGAGTTGTTGGGAAGATGAAGTCAAGGCTCAGTGGCAGTGCCTGGTGTGTAGAAGATACTCTATCACTATTTGTTCAATGGATCTTGGTGAAGAAGCCTTTCAGAAGGTAAGCAGGCTGGTGGAAATGGGGTCTTTTACTTGTGGATGCTTAGAAGGCTCCTTACACCTCAGTTTGCTTACTTATGAAGTGGGACAATTCATGACTGTGGAGGATGCGCTATAGCCGCTGGCAAGTGGGAATGCTGTGGTGGCTTCTGAGCCTCCCCATTCCCCAGATGATTTGCTCAGTCACCAACCCTGTGACCATCACAACCAGAAGCAGGAGGCAGTGTGAGGAGGAGGATGGCAAGCGGTGCCGCCCCCTTCTCCAAGTGCCTTTTAGCCACTAAGTGTGCAGTGCCCAGTGGAGACGGCAGATGCATTTGCTGCTAAGAGGATGCCCCTGACACCATAGCGAGGAGCCCATGAATGTTTTTTTTTTTTTTTTTTTTTCCAGCACGGCTGCTAATGGCTTCATCGCCGCTTTTTATGAGATGATGTGAATTGCTCTGGCCAATGAGGCTTAATGGCCTTCCTCAGCGACCTGCCTGGGATATTCTCCCTGGAGGCTCGGCTCCAAGTTAAGCCAGGAATATTAATACAGTCTGCATGTGGGTCCTCTCCTCCCCATAAAGTTGTAGAAATTGAGGTCAAGTTGGGTCCCCTGCAATGTTCTTTAAACAAGCAGCAGTGGTTTGTTTCCTTCTTGATCTTCCTGGTGGAGAGGGAAAGGTTTCCAGCTGGAGAACTGGGACCAGGGCTTCTCTTCCTCTGGTTTTGTTCTTGGCTGCCTGGAGGTGGTCTTCTTAAAGGAGCAGGGTCCTTGGTCAGAGGGAGGGCCCCTGACTTTAACATCCAGGGCTGCTCTACAGGAGCAAGGAGTGCTGATGTTCTATGCTGAGAAGAGCAGAGTGTACCTCCCAGGCAGCCCAAGAATACTCTCCTGTGAGGTGGAAGGTTGCAATGGCAGTTTAGGAGAGATGGAAGGGACAGTCTTGTCCATCCTCCCCTCTGCCTGACTTGTAAGTAAAGGAGCAGCATGGAGGGCATTCCCCAGGCAACTGCTGTCAGGCGTGGGCCTGTCTCGCTCCTCAAGCTCACATCTTCCCCACTCACCACACCTTGGGTCCTCATTCTGTGTGGCAGTGCATTTTCCAGAGACACTCAGGGGTCTAGGACCATTATCAAGGCCTTGTACCGTCTCCCATCTTCCAGGGCAGCAGCATTGTGGCCGTTTCTCTTAGGCCATGGTTTTGAGCCCTTTCGGCTTTCATCTGTGGTGTGTACAGGAAAGATAGCACTAAAATACCTTTTAGAAGCAATGGGTTCAAATTTCAGTTCTATAAATTAGCTGCATGCCCTCGGACAATCTAGTACATATAACTGTCCTCAGACTATAGAAGGGGGTGATACAAAGACGAGAATACCACCTGCTGTCAGAACTGTGAAGGAGCCAAGGAAATAAATGGGAAGTGGCCTGCAGAGGGTAGGTGCTCAGTAAATGTTTATCTAAGCATTTTAGTGTTTACCTTAATACATAAATCTCATAGGGGATTGGACATCTCACCATAACAGGGTTTATGGCAACCATGACTTGGCTTGGCATGCAGAATGACACTTTTAAGATCCTGGGCTGAGCTGGAAGCTTCAAAAGAGCAGGAAGTGTCTCTTACTCTTCTTTGCCGATGCCTGGTACACAGTTGGTGCTCAGGAAGTGCTTACAGAATGACTGCTGCACGAGTGCTGGCCCTTGCAGGACTCCATAGGTATTATTAGGGCTCACCCTAACTGCACCTCTTCCCTTGTCTCCCCACAGCCCGCCCTGAAGATGTTGGCACCAGCCTCTACTTTGTAAATGACTCCTTGCAGCAGGTGACCTTTTCCAGCTCCGTAGGGGTGGTGGTGCCCTGTCCGGCTGCGGGCTCCCCCAGCGCAGCCCTTCGATGGTACCTGGCCACCGGGGACGACATCTACGACGTGCCACACATCCGGCATGTGCATGCCAATGGGACACTGCAGCTCTACCCCTTCTCCCCCTCCGCCTTCAATAGCTTTATCCACGACAATGACTACTTCTGCACCGCGGAGAATGCCGCCGGCAAGATCCGGAGCCCCAACATCCGCGTCAAAGCAGGTAAGGACCGTGACACCTGCTGCCCAGCTGGGGAGCTCTGCCTGGAGAGCTGAACTCAGGATGGGGTTGGAAAACCATCACCGTGAGGACGTTTCTGTGACATGCCTGGGGGTCTGGAAGAAACCATTCACTCAGGGATAAGTTTGATCTGAATCTCAGCTTGGCCATCTACTGAGTGTGCTTCGGCAGGGAAACACTTTTCTAAGCCTCAGTTCCCTCATATGTAGAGTTGATGCAAGTACCCACCTCATACATCAGTGTGCAGACAGTTAAATGAGATAGTGCTTGTTAAAACTAAGTACTGTGTTCACTTCAGTCCTGGACTCATGGAAAACACTGGCTGAGCTTCACTAAAACAGCCTTTCACTGAAATATATAAAGAGAAGTGCATAGGCGTGTAGCTACATGGATTTTCACAAGGTTCAATGAATGCCCAGATCCAGAGATAAGATACCAGCACCTTCAAGGTGTCCCTTCTGCTTTTCTTAGGTCATCATTCCCCCAAAGGTAACCGCTGCCTTGACTTCTAGCAATTTAGATGTTTTGCTTCTTTTTACACTTTATTTAAGTGGAGTACTAGAGCACGTATCCTCTGGACTTTTTGGCTCACTATTCTGTTCATGGGATTTACTCTTCCTATTGTTCATGATGGTGGGAGATCACTCACTGGTTGCTGTATAGTATTCCATTGTGTTACTAGATGGTATGTTGTTTGCTTATCCCTAATGCTGGTGGACATTTGGGTATAGTATAGCTCATGGCAACAGGTATTTAGACCAACACTCATGCTGAAAACCTTTTATCAGTGAAGGATTTGGGTCTTTGGAAGAATCAGTGGAGGCAAGGAAGTGAAGCTTTCCCAAGTGTGCGTCCTTAGAGAAAACTGACCTAGGTCAGATCTGGAGGTGGGGGATTGGCTTAGACCAGCCATTCTTAACTAGAGTGTGTGTCCTTGTCACTGGCAAGGTGTGCATCAGATAGTGAGAAGGCTCTGGAGGGTAGGCAGTGGTTTTCGTAGAAGAGCTTTTTTACATGCAAGAGAACAGCTGAGCCTCTGGCCAACCCGCTGTAGTGGCATCAGGCCAAGGGCTTACCATCTTTCCTGCTGCTCTGTTGGGCTGATCCAGGGCTTTGGTTCCAGTGCAGGTCCCCCAGCCGGCATCCTAGCAGCAGACCCTGCAAGATAAGCTCCCTGACCTCTTGGGTCTTCCTACCTTAGCAACACCTCTCATAGGGATGAAGTTCCAAGTATCTAGGAACAAGGTGTGGGCAGGGAAGCAAGGGTTCTGATTTATTCTGTTGGTCTATCCAGGGTCACCAAGAGTTCTCAGAGCTAGGGCTTTGCCTGCTCAGGGGATGCTCATCAAGCCTCCCCAGGGAATCTTCTTGTCCTGTTCATCTCCTAATGCCGTATCAGTGGTGGGAGCCCTGAGGCCTGGATTTGAGCCCAGTTCTGGCCTCCATAGGCTGGAGGACTGAAATAAAGGGAAAGGAAGTCATCTTTGCTGTTATATGCCTGGTGCTGGGTTAGGATGCAGTTTCCTCTCTAAGTCTGTAAAGAGTTTCTAACAGATAAGGGAACTAAGACAAAGACAGGTTAAATAACTTACCCAAGAGGACACAGCCTGTTGGTCACAGCTGTGGTGAAACACAACACTGTCAAGTGCTTCCCAAAGGCTTTTACTTGCTGGGCCTTTTACATTTACAAGGGAAGCAATAGAGGCTGCAGAAGGTTAACTCACCCTTTAGGACCCCATGCTGGTTGGAGGAGAGGGTAGTCCTGTTTGTTTGATGCTACTACCCATCAACCCCTGTTGTCTCCCTAGCACCCTCAGGGTGATGATGTATGCCAAACCTGCCCTTTCACGTCTACCACTCTACTACTCTCCAGGATCAGCTTCCTCAGGCTCCTTTGAGCCAGGTGTGTGTCCCACTGGAGAGGGTGCTGCCAGTCCCACAGAGGGGCTAGATACAGCTCCAGATGGCCAGTAGTGCTTTTCTGGTCTTCTCTCACCACCACCTCTGCTCTCACCTTTTCCCATCCAGCCACAGCACAGAGAAAGGGAATGATGAAGGTCTGGGGAGGGCCAGGGAAGGCTGGACCTACTAGAAACACAACCAATTAAGGGGTTCTTGATGATGCCAGAGAGACTGCAGGTGCACAGCCGGGGCACTGCCAGAGCCCTAAGTGTCGCCCTGGCAACCATGGCAAGGAGAGGAGATGGGCATGCTGCCCAGGTTCCTGCTGAGAGACAAGGTTTGTAGGCACCAGGGCTCTGGACCTTTCCTGCTTTGCAGGAAGAGGTAGGGTGAAAGGCCAGCAGAGGAGTACATGGCAGAGGGAAAACTCTCAAGCTCATTCTTAAGGCTGGGTCCCGCCTACATGCAGGATAGGCATGTGAGTGGTTATAGGTGACAGTGCCCCAAACCAGCCCTAAGTGATAACAGGACCCTGAAAGGAGAGGGATGGTTCTAAAAGAGGTGCCAAGACTTGGGCAGAGCTTGAGCCAGAGGCTGCAGGTAGGGGAAGAAACAGGAAGTGAGCAGCAGGGATTATTTGTTTCAGAGAGTCTAGAATTGTGTATTCTCAGAGACAGTCATGATTTCAAATATTATTTCCTCTTGTCAATTGCCAAGACCTTCCAGAAAGTTCAGTATCTTAACTGCATTTCACAGGCTATTTTTTTTCACATGCAAGTGGCTTCAAACTGTTGGTGTTAGATCATACATCATGGGTTTTGTTTTGGCAAATGATGGACACTGTTTTGATTTGGGTCTAGATGTCTCCTTAAAGCCTCATGTGGTCATAGGTGGGGGTTTTTCAGAAGTGGCTGGACCTAGAGTGTGTGATATTGGGATTAAGGCTGTATGACTACTAAATCAGTCCACTGATTGGCTTGGCACCACCCTGACTGTGGTAGCCTAGATACAATATAAAAAGGGCAGAAAGATGCTGTTAAGGTCCCTTGTTCCTTTGCTATAGTCTGCCTACCATGAACTGTTCTCTGCCAACTCACCCTGCCTTGAAGCCAACCAATTAGGGACTGAAACCTCTACAAACTGTGAGCTAAATAAACCTTCATCTCTTAACTTTGGGCATCTGGTATTTTGTCTGAGTAATGAGAGAAAAGTAACAGAATTTGGTACCAGAAGTGGGGTCATTGTTATGACTGTACCTGACTATGTGGTTCAGGAGCCTTTGGGAACAGCCTGTGGAAAGAGTTTGGAAAGATTTGGAGCAAAAGTGGAGCTGGAATGCTTTAGGCTGTACTTGATGGGAAATTCTGGTCAGAGCTCAGAACAGGCTCAGGAGGTTTCTGCTGGGAAGGAGGCCTGTATTGGCTGTTGGACTCCAGAACATATGTGTGATGACTTGACAGAAAGTCTGCATTTTGCTTGTGTCCAGAGACTGCTTGACACTGAGATTAAAGATGACAGACTAATTAATCTTGCAGAAAAAATTTCAAAGCAGTCTAATGTGGAGCCAATGGCATAGCTACTGCTGGGGGCTTTTAGCCAGATTTATATTGAGAATCAAGAGCAAAGAGCCCAACAGAAAGGTTCAAAATGTGAATTTGGGCAGAATGGAAGCTCCAGTAAAGCTTCAGCCAGCAGCAATGGAACAGAGGAGAAATTGGTCACTGAAAAGGCTAGCAAGAAGAAGACGACAGAAAAGACAGTGTGAGGACATCACAAGAACCAGCAGGATTCCAATCCTTGCTGCCTCAGAGTTAGGTGAAATAATTTGCTTTGAGAAGAGAGCCCCAGAGCACCATATTCCAGCATGGTGGTGGTCTAGACAATTTGGGATTGGTTCAGAATGCTCAGTAATTCAGACACTTGACCCCTACAGGCAAGAGAGAAGGAAGCCTAGCTACTGCTCCAGCTGGCAGCAGACCTTGGCATCATCCATGTGGCACTGCCTTTAGGTGTATGCAGAATATAAGAGCTAGGGGGCAGGTAGTGTGTGAAGAGGGTAGTGTGTGAAGCTATGAATGTGAAGCTGAAGGTGCATTGGAAACCCTGGAAGTTTGGAGAAGTCAGGGCCATGGATATCTGAGGAAAACTGCAAGGAGGGAGAAGAGCTGGCTCCAGATAGAAGCCATAGGAGGTACAACCACTTGAGTGGCCATAGAGGTGGAGCCACCCAAGCTCTTTGGAGTTCACATCTGGCCATAGATTTCTGAGGATGCTGGACATGGAATTACAGGAGTTAATGTTTACCCTGCTGAATTTTGGACTTGCTTTGGTCCCATTCCTTTGTAGCTCCCTATTTGTACCTTTTGGAATGGTAAAGTTTATCTTGTATCATTGTTTATCTTGTATCATTGTATACTTTGTAGCTCCCTATTTGTACCTTTTGGAATGGTAAAGTTTATCTTGTATCATTTAAACACTGGAAGTGTTTAAACTTCTTTTCATTTGTACAGGAGTTCACAGCTAAGAGTTTGCCTTAAATCTCAGAAGAGACTTGGGACTTGGACTTTTTAGCAAAGCTGAAACCGTTGAGATTTTGGCAAGTCTTAGAAATGGACTAAATGCCTTTTGTGTAAAGGAATGTACATGAATCTTCGGGGGGCTGGGGGAGGAATGTTATGGTTTAGGTCTAGAAGTCCCCCCAAAGCTTCCTGTGGTCGTAGGTGGAAGCTTTTTGGAGGTGGCTGGATCTAGAGTGTGTGATACTGGGATTAAGGCTGTGTGGGATTAAGGACTGATTTCTAAATTAGCCCACTGAATGACTTGGCACCACCCTAATTATGGCAGTCTAGGTACAATGTAAAAGGGGCAGAAAGATGGTGTTAGGGTCCCTTGTTGCTTTGCTGCAATCCGCCCATCATGAACTGTTCTCTGCCAAGCCACCTTGCCTTGGAGCCAGCTGATTATGGACTGAAACCTCTACAAACTGTGAGCTAAATAAACCTCTCCTTCCTTAACTTTGATCATCTGGCATTTTGTCTCCACAAGAAAGAAAAGTAACTAAGGCAGCCACCATGCCCAAAAAGAGTTCCTTGGTCCAGCAATAAAGTAGGAAATCCAGTTTGGTTTCACTAGGGGAGTTCTACCATATTTCTTTAGTGCCTGTGCATCCTCTTGTTGACTGACATTGCAGGCTTTAGTACTGCCTTCAAGGCCCTTACAATCTAATTCAGTTTGCTAATACTGACTGCAAGGGAACGTTGGAATTTGGACTTATGGTCTTCCAGAAGGAAGTGGACATTTCTGAGGGAGAGTAACTGCCTAGAGGGTGGGGAGGAAGTTGGTGGAGGAGGAATTGCTCAGACAGGAATAAGGCCATGGCAGGGACTTCTGGGATGAATAGGCAGGAGGTAGGAGGGAAGAGATGAGAAGGGAGGGAATGGAGGTGCCAAGGGTGCTGATATATTCTTGTGACAGTCTTCTCTACCTCACTCTCAATCTTGCTGCAGTTTTCAGGGAACCCTACACCGTTCGGGTGGAGGATCAAAGGTCAATGCGTGGAAACGTGGCCGTCTTCAAGTGCCTCATCCCCTCTTCAGTGCAGGAATACGTTAGTGTTGTGTCTTGGGAGAAAGACACAGTCTCCATCATCCCAGGTAAGGAGTCTCGGGCTGTAGCCCATGGGGTTGCCTGAGGGGAGGATGGTGCTTGAGCTGTTGCTGAGCTAAACAAAGACTTGGTATTGGTTTTGGTGAGTGATTTATTATTGCTGTGGTGATGTTTCAGCAAATAAGCCTCTTTGGTCTCTGTCTGGTCTGTTTCGGTGTGGGATGGTGAAGACCTACAGGCTAGGGGTCTCTGCTGGGTATGTCAATGTCCCAACAGATAGAGTTGGGTCTTTTTACCCAGAGAGTGGAGTTTGGCTGAACCTTGCCCTGAGGGATCAAGGCAGCTGGCAGCCTCATCTGTGAAAAACTGTAGGAGAGGCAGGGTAAGGAGCCCATTTGTGGTCTGTGTCCCTGTATTGAATGATTAAAGTGATGAGATGGGATCTTCAGGGAACCAGACTCAAGCAACATGTGCATGAGACATTTTGTTTCTCTTGACTCTTTTAGGCTAATCCTCACCTTGGTGAGGATGTTTGTTGGCTGGTTTTAGGAGATGGGGTTCATAACCATGGTGTTGGTTCATCCCACTGTGCTGCTACGGTTGCCAGCCCCTCTTTGGTGGTCCCTTTTCACCTCAGCAGGGCTATTCCTTCAACAGGAAGTAGGTCTGGAAGTCCCAAGAGAGGACTTCAAATCCCTCGTCTACCTCTAGGCCTCCAGATAACCCGCACACTGCAGGGGTTCTGCTGCACATCCTTGCCTTCCACATTAAGGGTAGACATTTACTCTGTGGTCAGTGAGTGGGTGAGTGGATGGATGTTGGAGAATTCTGAAGGAGACTTGAAGCAGACTGGATGGAGCACTGAAATGAGGATGAGCATGGAGTACAAGGGGTAGCAACACCAAAACCAACAGAGGAAAGGAAGGCTTAAGGCTCCTGTGCTGAGGAGCTGGAGAGGTGAGCCTCCCCCAAGCAGCCCTTATAGCTGGTGCTTCAGGGCTGTCTTTGATGTCAAGACTAAGCTGGTGGCCCCAAAGGGCATAATTATCAGGGAGGCGAACTTGATGCTAATCTGCAGAACTTTGGTTCTGTAGAACCTCTTTTTTCCCTTTGGTCTTGGAGAATCCCCCCATCCCTCCCTCAGCCCTCCAGCCCCATCTGTAATTACTCTAGATCCTTCTACAGTTACATGTTAGGTCTAAAGACAGTCTTCCAACAGCACGTGATCTAACTAATATGCTTCTGGAAGAATATGTTAGCATCAGAGAGAATCGAGTTTTGCTTCTGTGAGATTTGACAGATGAGGAACCAGAACCTGGGCCCACACACTACATGCTTTTGGAAAATGCAAATAGTCTGACTTTCTATAAAAATAGGATTTTCCTGCTACCTACATTCATGCTATAGCCAGGTTGTATGTGCTATGTGTGCATTTTGAGGTAAGGAGGCTAGGTGGCAGCTTCTTGTGGTAGGAGAGACTTAATGGTTAGTTGTTCTGGAGGTGAAGGAAGGATAGAGAAGTGCCTTAATTACTTTTCTTGTTGTTGAAACAAAATACCTGACACCAAAAATTAAAGGAGGAAAGGTTTGTTTCAGCTCACAGTTTGTAGAGGTTTCAGTCCATAGCTGGCTGGCTCCAAACCAGGGTGGCACAGCAGAGGGGCATCATAGAGGAGATACAGCCCATGACATGGTAGGGCAGGCAGCAAGCAAAAAGTAGCAAGCCTGCCTTTTCTCTCTCTCTTTATATTCCATCCAGGGTTTAAGCCTATTGATTGGTGCCAGCCATACCCAGGGTGGGGCTTTCATTATCCATACCCTTAATCCCAGTATCAAACCCTTAATCCACATCCACACATCCTTATCCAGCCACCTTTAAAACTCCCCATCTATGAGTGCATGAGGCTTGAAGAGACACCTAGATACAAGCCACAACAAGAAGGCTGAGTGTGTTCCTCCACAGTTCAGGGCTGGCTTGTGGAGTAGGGTACCTGAGTTGATTTTGACCTCTGGATCTGCCCAGGGCTTGGCTACAGCAGGTGCCAGAAGGCAGAAGGAAGAACAAAAGAGGCAGACGCAGGACAATTGGGGTCCCAGGAAACATCCCCTGGGGGAGAGCAGGATCTTGGAATGAGAGAACTGAAATGGGGCTGCTGCAGGCTCCTGTGAGTAGGAGGCAGCCCTCCAGTGCTTCTTTCTGAGTGTGGGATCTAGACAAGCTCCAGGAGTTGAGTTTGCTCACAGATCAGATTTTATGGCTCTCCATGGCTATCTTGGAGCTACCCATGGAAGCCATACTAGGCTTTTTGCCTGTGCTATTCCCAAGGCCCCAGGAGGCTGGAGAGACAGCCCAGGGTGCTGGCTTTTCCAGAACCACTTACTATACCTGCCTCTGCTTGCCTGCCCCAATTTTCCTGGCCCTTAAGCTGGTCACCATCCTTCAACCTGGCTGTTTAAAGGTGTGCATAAAGTGCAGAGCCTCTCACTTTTGATCTGCCAGATGCCTACCCCGACTTCTCTCCCAAGGGACTTGGTCTTAAAGCGAACAGGTTCTCTGGAGCAGGTGGGGTGGGCATATGAGGGCTAAGGCCTGTGCACAAACATAAATTAAAATTAAGGCCTCCAGTGAAGCTGAGATGTGGTTTAATTTCCCATCTGCATGATCACCGTTACAATGCATGTTATTGGATATAAAGATAAATTCAGCCCTGTTCCTAATAGCTTTTAATTTCCACCAGACCTGATTATATTGATGTGGGCTTCTTGTGGGAGTTTCCCAGCATGCTCTTCCCCAGCATCCTGACAGGCTCTCTTGGCTGCAGTGAGGAATTTTGGACACCACTCAGATGTAGACCAGATGTACCCGCTGCTGCTCTGGAAGATGAGGCTGGATGAGCCTCTTTGTTCATGTGGATAGGGCTCTTGGATGCTGGGTTGTCACCATGCCTGGCCAGGAAGAGAATGTGTTGGTGACATTGTATGTTGGAGAAGGGAGAAGTGGAGGGAAGGAAGAGTCTGGCTACAGGTCCTGCTCCAAAGATCCCCATAAGGTAACACTCCTCATCCCCACAGGCACCTTCGCCAACAAGGTGAGGGTCTAGTGAGCCACCAGCCTTTCCTCACCTTCCTAGTGATTGTCAGAGTAACAGAGATCCAAGGTTTTACTTGGGTTTCCATATCTCTTTTAATTTGTCCCCCTTGTCTCTTTTGCTTCATCTGCTCTGATAACCTCATCTCTTTATTGAGTCCCTACCCTTCCTTTGCCCAAGTCTGTTTCTGTGTCCCTTTTCATGAAGCTTGATATGAAAATCTTACTGCTTCTCTGTTTCTACTCTTGGAGCCCTGCCTTTCTCTGTCTTATGTTAGAGGCCATTATTTCTGCTGGTGGCACTGGAGGGTGTACAAGTATATTTTTTTTTTTGTCATTTTATCCCCAGGACCAGCATAGTATCATCACAGAGCAATAATAATAAGAGTCATGATAATACTTATCATGTATGGAACCCTCTTCCGGGTAGGCATTTTGCATATACAGTGTTATCTCTAATCCTCACAATCACCTTTTAAGATAGATAATGTTTTGTTGTCCGATTTTATAAATGAGGATATTGAGACCTAGGGAAGTTAAGCATCTTACTCAAGGCCACACAGCTGACAAGGATGCAGCCTGGATTTGAGCTGGGGCCCTCCAATTTCCTGTACTTTCTGGTGCTTTTCTGGAGCTGGATCCTCCCTAGGAATTGGCTGTCCTCAAGTGTCAACCCAGAAGGAGTGCCAGGCCTCTCTGATTCCTATACTTTCCTGGAGACAGAAATGTGTCACTGGCCCTTATGCTGACCTGTGGTTGTGTGTGCAGTGACAAGGGCTTTGCCCTTTCCAAAGGACAACAGATCTTCAGCTTAAGTAGCAGTGAACAAAACACTTATTTGAACACAAAAGCTATAGTGAGCACTGGCTGTGGTTGAGCACAGCAGGAGACACAAAGACTGTCTTGATCCAGGGACTGAGGATTTAGCTGTGTCTTCAGCCCTGATGGATAGGAGTGGATGCGTCTGGTGCATCAAACAAATAGAATCATGCTTTGGGCTTGGAATGCAGAGTTGACTCCCTAATTACAAGTGCCCAGGCTGATCCGAAGGTTACTTTGGGTATTATATGCCTACACCACCTTGGGTCAGACAAGAGAGGGACCACCTCTCTCATCTGTATGTTGCTCTGTGGTCTATAAAGCCCATTCAGGGGCCTCATCTTACTACATCCTCCCAACCATGTTTATGCAGACATGCTCCAAAACCAGTTTGGAGCACAAGTGGGCTCTAAGTGAGAGTGTGGTATCACAGACTGTCAGAGCTAGAGAGGGCCCTGGAGGTCACATGGCTCCGCTTCCTCCCTCACTTGTAAAGGACCCACACCTAGACCACACTTTTTGTATTCAGAGCACAAAATTTTAACCACTCATGAGGGCCTTTTTTTCCCTGACAGTCTTTTTTCTTTCTTTGTGTTTAAGCCCTACCTATCTTTCAAAGTCTTGTTCAAATACCACTCTTTGCATGATATCTTTCCCGATTTCTGCTAAGAATGGATTTAAAAATCACCCAGATTAACCTCCTCCTAGGGAATCCTTTTCTGAACTCCTGCCCAACTTTATCAGTCCCTGGCTCAAGACACTAATCGTATTTTGTCCTGTTATAGTTTAAGTCCTATATTCCCGCACCTACTCCTCAACATGTCATCATGAGGGGCAGGATCCACGTTTTCTTCAGACCCCTCTCCCATCTGGTGCTCATGGGAGATAATTAACAACGATAACGAAATTGATGGTCTCTCCCTGCTGTGCTGTCATGTGGAAGGAAGTAGAGAGACCTGCCTAAGGTTGCACAACAAATTGGTGGCATCACCTGGATTTAAACAGAGGGATCCTTCATCTCTATTATACTGAGCTATTTCTGTGGGTTCCTCTTGTGACATTTGCTATTTAGATGTCAAATTGGAGGTCTTAGCTATCACCTGTTTGGGCGGGGGTGGGAGAAGAGGAACTGTGATGGTCAGCCTGGCCTGGCAGGAAATTGATGGCAAGCTCATGGCAGCTCAGGGAATGGAGTTTGGCCGCTGCTGGGTGTCAGCGCAGTGTCAGGCCTTGTAGAGCAGCCTGGGTATGGAAAGAAAATTCTGCCTTCTGAGCCCTTTAAATACATGTTCCAGGTTAGAGATTCAAAGGTAGCACTCAAAAGCTGCCAAGGAATTCTCTGGATGGTCAGTTGGCTACAAAGAAATAATAATAATGCTTAAGGAAAAAAGTAAATGATCAATTATTGAGCTCTTATATAAGTGTTTTTTCTTCATCATTTGATTTAATCTTCACATGCATCTCATGTAGTAGGTGCTATAGTGATCTCCATTTTGAAGATGAGGGGCCTGAAGAGCAGAGAGGTCAGGCATCTGCTCAAAGCCATAGAAGGAGGAAGTAGCAGGCAAAATCTGACACCATGGCAGGGTGATTTCAGCTCTTGGACAACCTCTCCCTCTCTGCCCCGCATCCTCTCTTATCTGTATGTTGCGCTGTGGTCTATAAAGCCCATTCAGGGGCCTCATCTTACTACATCCTCCTAACCACATGTATGCAGACATGGATTCAACAGACTCATTGAACCGACAGGGAAACCAGGGTGGTGGAGTGGAAGCCCACCCAAGGTCACACAGCCAGGAAAGGGTATACCAGAACTCTGCTTCAGATCCTTGCACCCCAGGAACTCTTGCAGCCCCACCAGGAGTTCTCCCGCAGCTCCACAGGACTGCTTCCAACATCCCGGCAGGCAGGCAGCTCTGCAGTTGCACGCCAGTTGGTTGGTTCCAGAACCATCAGCCGCCCTCCTCAGTCAAGCAGAAATGTCTCGTGTTCACAGGTGCCTCTGGCGGTGTGTGCATGTGTCGTGTTTTGCTTTCCCATTTAGTTCATGGCAGGCGCCGCATTTGCAGAGCACCCACTGGGTGAATTTTAGCAGATTTAAGACAATTGCCAGCAAATGCTCTGCCCTGGGATCACGCCACAGCAGTGGACACCAAGCAAGCAGCATTGTTTGGTTAAGTTGGCACCTCTGTAAGTTACCCTGAAATCAGCGCAGAATTCTTTATAGAAGGTTATCCTACACATAAATCATCATTAGACTACCTCATTTTTGTTTAATGCCTACCTAACTGTGCTGTAGTCTAAAAATGTGTGTTTAGTGAAGTCAAGGGTTGCAGGGAAATTATAGGGTTTT
Source organism: Chinchilla lanigera (assembly GCF_000276665.1). Classification (NCBI taxonomy): domain Eukaryota; kingdom Metazoa; phylum Chordata; class Mammalia; order Rodentia; family Chinchillidae; genus Chinchilla; species Chinchilla lanigera. The sequence goes on along the minus strand of NW_004955412.1, from coordinate 18,994,891 downwards.
CAAAAACCCATTTGCTTTGCTGGTGTTCACATCAGAATCAATCTTGCCTTTAGTTCTTGATCTCATCGCAAACATGCAGTACTGCATGCCGAATTCTGGCATTTAATGTAGGGTAGCGTTTATTCAGAAGAAGCCAACGGTGCTTACAGAATGGTGGAGCTATGTATAGATGGCACTTCCTGCCAAGCCTGCGATTCTGAACTCTGTGGCGTATCAATGAGACGTTGCTGCCAGTGCCAGAGCCAGAGATACAGCCTTGGGGAGACAGAGTCCAGGTTCAGAGGGGAGGCCTGCCCTGGGGAGAGGCAGGCAGGGTGATCTGCTAACCTCACTGTGCACAGCACACAGTAGGCACTCAGGCAGTATCTGCAGAATCCCTAAAGGAAGAGAAAGACACCTGATCCTTTGGATTAGCTGGTAAGCAGGATGAATGAAAATGAAGGGAAATGTGTGATTACGCCTGGCTGCATGATGCTGGAATAAAGCCATCACTGGCTCCTGTTTTACTCTCAGGTCAGCATGGCTTGCTCAGAGTTTCTTTATGGTAGAAACTGTGTGGCAATGAGTGTGGACTCTGGCTTCAGGGAGACTTGGGTTCAAATCTTGACCCTGCACCTCCCTTGCTGTAGGACCCTGGCAAAGTCTAACTTCTTGACTGTCCCCAGTCATAAGGATTAGAAATTATGTGCTTTATTTCTGTATAGGGAAAATATACTTTCTGTGTGTATTGCACATTTTTATACACAGATCTGTTTTCTACTTGTAGATTCTTTTTGTGTACCTTTTCAATTCTTCCAAGTGCTAGGCAGGCACACACCCACCATCTGACCCAGGATTAGTCATCTTCTTGCATCCTGGAAGGTCTCCGTGAAAATTTGGCACATGGATGTGAACACACAGGTATGAGCATTTAGGAGGGGAGCATTTCTCTCTTTACTTCAGGGCTGCGGACATAAGGGCAGGATGAGACTGACCCTCGTGGTGAGGCAGAGGCAGGAAGCCCTTAGTTTAGGGCTGCGTGGCCTAAGCCAAAGCCCTTGAATGATGCTCCTGGCTTGTGTGATCTGTCTGCCTGGCATCTGATTGTATGCAGAGATGTATGCAGCCTAGACCTCCAAGCCCACCTCTGTGGTGGGATGCCAGGCAGCTAAAACGTGGCATAGCTCTTCTGAATTTTCCAATGGGAGGGCAGGAGGGGCCCTCCTCCCATCCACCGCAGGTTCAGGGACATTTGGAGTTCAAAGTATGTCTGAATACCTAGGACTTCAGGGGGATAAAACCTGCCAAAATCCCAGAGAGCTGGCTGGGAAGAAAACAAATGGATAGGAAAAAAGAGGGCAGTAGAAGTTGGTAGGGGTGATGGTAGGGCAGGGGTGGAGTCTGTGGCTCCCAGTTCAGCTGCTGCATGGGCACTGGTGATAGCCAGGTCTGGGGTGAATGTCATTCCACGTGGCCATCTGGTGGGCTTGCTGAGACTGTGACGCAAAGGCCTTTCTTCTGAGAACATGTGGCTGGGGTCCTTTTTCTCTACCCTCCAAGGAGGGATGCAGAAAATGGAAGAGCTGGCCTGAAGAATGTTACAGAGCCTGACATTACCAGTACAGGCCTGTGGAGGCTGTCTTGCAGAGGCTTGCCTGCGGGCGTGGTTGTACCCCAGGGGGTGGGCACAGACTTGCACCCACTGGTTCCACCAGGGTATAGCTGTGCAGTGTCATAGCTTGCATCAATTTCATCCCCTAAATCTATCTAAATGGCTGTGTTGGCATAAGCAACTGTCAGTTGATTGAAATTTTGTTCATTATTTAATTTAGCAAATGTTTTTGAGCACTTCCTGTGCACAAGATGCTATATTATGTAGACAGTGATTCCCAAGGGTCTTTGCTTGAAGACCTCAAGGGATTTGGAGAAATTCCTCTTCCCACACACCAAAGAAAATCATTCAAATTAAAATACATATGCGTGCCTGTATATAAATAGTATGCATGATTAATTTGTGTGCATTGAATATGTACATAGATGCATTCATACGTATGCTCACACTTTTTCACCTGTGGCAAGTGAGAGAGACTCACCTGTGTGTCCTCCCAGCAGTGCCCACAGCAGAGACTTGAGAGAGCCACCATGGCCCTCCCTCCATATTCAAGGGCCTCCTTAGAGCACCTGGCTCAGGCTGTGCCTGGTGGGGGTGTGTGATAAAGTATAGGGTTAAAGCATTGGTCTTCTCTCCTGAATGAAGAGGGCAGCTCCCATAATTCCTATTTATCTTCTGGGTGTTTTGAATTTAATGGACAAGCTTGAAGCAATCAGCAATAAGGCCTCGTGGGCCTAGAAAAGGTAGGCAAAGATGGAAATATGTGGTGAGCACTGTGCTTTTGAGGGGCTTTCTATCCAACAACAGGTGAGATGAGCTCAAGACGTAGGTGGCCCCAATGTGAGAAACAGTGTGATGAGGGTGCAAGAGAGGTATCAAGTTCTCTGGGGACTCAGAGGTAGACTGGGGGTGCTTAGAGAAGGTGCCCTGTCAGAAGTGGCACCTCTTGTGGGTCCTGGAGAATGGATTCATTCCCCGGGCAAACTGAGCTGCCACAGGATGGAGTTTTCTAGACTTGCCAACTCTCAACTTTATAATCACTTAGGGAGGTTATAAGAACATCAGCAGCAAGGCCCACCCCTAGAATTATCAGATGAGGGTCCCTGGAGGTAAGACCCAGAAGCTGCATTCGTTAAAGCGTCTTGCATGGTGCCAGGGAGCAGCTGAGTTCCAGGTAAAGGAGGCCATGGGAGTATCTTCCTGGAGAGCTGAGAACAAGGACTCACTCTTGTTGAGGGGAGTAGCCTGCTTCTTCTGGAGCTCTGGAGATGTTAAGGGTAGGCCCTAACTCAGGCTGCATGTAACCAATGGGCAATGGTGAGTGACTGAAGATTTTGAGTCAGGGGAGAACTGTCTGGAAGGAATCGTAGGGGTTTGGTCTTCAATGATCAGGGTGCTTCCAGGAAAGTAAAGACTTAACCTGCTGGAGCGCATATCTCCAGGGAGTTATGACTCAGCATCCTCCAGATAGGTGGGCATAGAGCAACCTCTGTTAATATACCCCACATTCCCATCGACTTCCCGTCCCCATCCTGGAGCTACTGTCCATAACCTAGGGCATTGGCAAGCAAGGATGGGAGCTGCTGAGAGAGGCCTGGGAAAGGAAAGGCCTCACAATGTCCTACCCAGAGTTTAAGCAATATGGAGATCTAAGAGAGGGTAGTCACTTATTTTTATAATACAGGTTGAATTAATGAATTCAAAAATCTGAAATCCAAAACCTGAAACTTTTTGAGATGCCATAAGTAGAAAATTCCACACTTGACTTTAGGTGAGGGGTTCAAAAGACAGTTGACTAAAAATATTGTATAAAATTACCCTCAGGCAATGTGTGTAAGTGAGGTGTATATGAAACATCAATAAATTTCACGTTTAGACTTTCATCTCATCCCCAAGATATCTCATTATGTTTATGTTCCTATTCCAAAAGACGAAAAAATCTGAAACTTCAGATACTTTTAAGAATTTCACATAAGGGACACCTGCCCTTTAGTAGTAAGTTAAATTTCTAGCATGCCTTTACAGTTTACGGTGTGCTTCCAGGTACATTGAATTTGATTCTTAATTCTGTGTAGCATGAAAACAATTATCCGCATTTGTAGATGAGAACACATGGAGGCCTAAATCAATCTCTCTCTGTCTCTGTCTCTGTCTGATTCTTTCTCCCTAATTCTTCCTGGACACAGAAGAAATAAAACTCCATGTTGGCAGGGAGCAGGCACAGAGGCAGCATCTATCCAGCTTCTGGGCTGGGGGCTGGACACTGTGCCAGACAACATCACAGATGTAACCTCACATTTTCCAGACAGAGTACCTGATCTCTTTCGTCGAGGTCAGGAGCCCATAATGACTAGGAAAGTGTGGCTGTGTAAAACTGTAATACTACCACTGCATGTCTACTTGGTGAGCTCACCTTGTCAAGGCCTTTTTGGGTTGTTAGATCTCACTTTATACTTGTGACATGTGCTGTCATTGTTCTGATGAGGAGAGTGAGGCTCAGACAGATGCTGTGCTCAGGAAGTAGTGCCAGGGTGGGAGAGGAGATGGGGCTTCCTGGAATTATATGGAATTTGGGGGAAAAATAAAACAACATTTGCCATGTGCTGGGCATTGCATGAATTACTTGATACAAACTAATTCTCAGTATCATTCTAAGGCAGGTAGAATTAAAATCATCTGCATTTTAAAAATTAAACAATGAAGTCCAGAGGAGGTGAAGTCAGTGACCAAGATCACCCAGCTAGTGAAAAGTAGAGCTGGGATTCAATCCCAAGCCATCTGATGCCAGAGCCCTCTTTACTGCCAAGCTATCACATATGAGCGCCCTGGTTCCTGGCACCAGGGTCTTCCAGTGGACCGGGCTATCTACAGGAGGAAGGAAGGAAGACCACAAAAGACAGGCCTCCGACCTAGACACCCATTCCCAGACCAAAGCCTCAGTTCAGCAGACCTCAACCTGGGGCCAGGCATCCAGATGCCAAGCCTTACTCTGAGCATGTGCAGGTGTGAGGCTTCATCTGGGTGCTGGTTCCATTCTTGGATTTGTGGCCTGCGTGCTGGGTCTAAGGAGAGGCTTCAATTTTTTGCATGAGTGTGCTGGTACAAGGAGCCATTCTGGAGGGCCGATCTGACTTCACACTCCCACCTGCCTCTTGCCTCCCTCCTTTGGATCACTGTTCTGACAGTCTCCAGCTTTCCCAGGATGTGGAGACAGGGCCAGGCAAGTGGGAAGTGGGAAGAGGGTTTCTAGTTCCAGCACTATCATTAAATGATGTTGTGACCTCTCTCTCTGGAAGTCACTTTCCTTATCTGCATGTGAAGGAACCAGAGCACATGAACACATCCTGTCCCTTCTGGCTCAGCTTAGTTTAACACCTTTACTGAGCCGTGTGTGCTGTGCTGGACACTGGCGGCACGGTGACAAGTCCATGCTCTGCAGGGGAGAAAGACAAATTAAGAAGAGAGCTCCAGTACGTACATTCCTAAAAGAAACCCTCACACATGTACACAAAGAGATGTGGTCAGGAATAGTCACCAGAGCCACATTGGTGATGACAAAAAGTTGGAAACCAACATGGGTACATGACACTTCTTCTATCACAGTATGAAATTCTATGCTGCAGCGGAAATGCATGAACCAGGTCTTTACAAATCAGCCAGGACATGTTATGAATAAAACGTGAAGTGGGAAAAGGCAAATTGCAGAAGGATGAGTACATTATGGTGCCATTTGTGTAAAGTTTGAAAACATGTGAACCAGTACTCTGTATTGTTTCTGGATACATACATATGCGGCAAAAATATAACAACATGCATGGGAATGATAAACACCATATTCAGGGTAATGCTTACCTCTGAGGAGGAGGCAGTGGGCTCCGGGAGAGAACTCCAACTGTTTTTGGAATGTCTTATTTCTTAAACTGTTTCTTCTAAAAAAGGCCAAAAGAAACATAGGCCTTTTTACATTATTTTTATGCTTTTCTACATGGGTGATATATTTCATAAGAAGTCATTTCAATGCAAAGTACAAAGATCTAGAGGGTTGGAGTGGTTCACGTTTCTCTGTGATATTGGAGGGCTGGGAAGAGAGTGCAGGGAGGGGAGGTTGCCGGCCACTGCGAGATGTGGGGAGGTTGATTCTGGGGAGCGTTTGGTGGCGGAGCTGGGGAGGGGCTGGTGCACATTACGCTATCTCAGCTCTGCCCTCCTCTGGGGCCTATTTCCTGCCCCCTCTTCCAGGCCCACTTTGGGCAGGGTTGGTGCTCAACAGTTGTGAAATAATAACAATTAAAAGTGATATAAATATGAGAGGAGAAAAAAAATGTGCATGCCTCAGGACCCCACTATAATCTGTTTCCCAGTTTAATGAGAGTCTAGAGACCCAGCATGAGGCCACTGAAAATTAAGAATACAGGAGTATTTATGGGGCTGTATGGCCTCTGTATTCTGCCGCTCTCCAAAGAGCTGGGAGCCCAGGAGCATCCTGGCAGTCCTTTGTCCTTCTGTCCCAGGGACACATATATACCTGGGAGTGGCCAGCTGGGCAGGGAAAAGTGATTGGGGATAGGGGCTAGGAGAGGCCCCTGTAATTGCTCCACTGAGAGGCCTACTGCCAACGTCAGCTCAAATTACAAGGGAAAGCTGGGAGCCAAGGTCACAGCAAACAGGGAAACCTGAGAGAGAAAGGTGATCTGCTCCACCCACTGGTCCCCAGGAGAGCCTGCCCTGGGGCCTGCAGAATTGAGGGTCTCTAGGGTAGAGGTGGGCAGGGATCACCAGCTGCTGCCTTCTTGCTTTGACTCTTAGAAGCATCTAGTTTTATTCCAGTTTACCCCGAAACAATGATTTTCCTTGTCCCCACACTCTATTTTCCCCTCCTGCTTACATACCCAAGTTTCCAGGTGGCACACACAGATGTAGAATTGGTTTTCCAGGGCCAGAAGGGGCCTTGGATATCATGGAGCCCGATCCTCAGGATATTTGTACAGATGCCATTTGTGGCCATGCTTGGACCTGAGACCCAGGTCTCCAGAAACCTCCTACTCCAGGAAGAGGGAGTCCATCTCATTCTCAACAGGGTGGACTTGGGTTGAGATCTTCCAAGATCTGTATGTATCACCAGAGTTTACAAAGAACGTGGAATTTGTTAAGGTGCATAATAGTGTGTGTACACGTGTGTTTATCATACAACTCGTTTGTCACATATAGGAATATTACAGATGTGTTCCTGAAAAGTGACATGTCAAATTTCATCCTACATGGAGAAGCATTCTTTTTACGAAAACCTTGAGGTGACTTTGGCAAACACACACACACACACACACACACACACACACAGAGTAGCTGCAAGTAGACCCTAGTATGATCTTTTTGGAAAGCAGTTGGGCAGTATGCATCTGAAACCTTAAATTATCCACATCCTTAGGGCTCTATCCTTAAGAAACAACCAAAGATGGCATAAAATTTTCTATTGACTGCAGGGCTATTCATAAAAGTGAAAAATAAAAAATACTAAGTGACTGAATAACTTATGGCACAATAATACATGAAATATTTACAGTATATTTTAACTATTTGAAAGATCATAATACTATATTAAACAGAAAATACATTTTACATATAGTAGAATATATATATTAATTTGGTAGAAACCCAGAAAGAAGTACAGTGGAATTAAGAATGATTTCTAATTGCTTTTTAATAGATTTTTAAAGTTTTCATAATTATGAAGTAGTTTTGAAAACTGGAAGATTATATTTAAGTGTAGGTACCTTGCAAGGTGGTCTTAACTTCCACCGTTTTAGAAAGTCCCTCTTTTGTGAAGTTCTTTCTGACATGGGGCTAAAATCTACTTTCATGAGATTATATGCTTAGGTCCTCTTCCTGCCCACTCCCTGCTGCCCCAAACTCCCACAGGGAGAAGTTTCCTTCTTTCTCTCTCCACCCTTTAGTTTCTGGAAGACAGCTTGCCCTCTCTCCTGTGGCTCCTCCCCCGTATCACATGCTCCTGGAGGAAGCAGCCCTGCAGTGATCCTCTACAGTTTCACCAGCCTTTATCTCATCCTGGGCTCCACCCCTACAGGTGCCCTGATTTGTCCAGGTGGTTCTTAAAACCAAGGTCCCAGGAGAGTGCCCCACCACAGATGGAGTGAACAGAGGTACAGCGAGACTCTCACACCTACTTAGTCTGGCCACGCTGTACCGCCTGGGCGCAGGTTTTCATGAGCAAGCTCAAGGTGTTGGCTCTGTGCTCTTTCTTTAAATTTTTCAACTTTCTCATTTGTAGCGTAAGACTAATAATAGTTGTTTCTTTTTTTTTTTTTTAAACCCAGATAGCAAAAAGATGCCTCTGCTTTTAGAAGCTACAAATGGCTCCAATTTGAACTTCATGGCCTTACAAGGTCTTGCACCTTTCCCGGGATGTCTGCAAGTCCCCAGGAAGGCTGAGAGGTTCTCAGAGTGGTGTCTGGCTCGGGCTTCCCAGCACTGCTGAAGTCTTGCTCTTTGCTTTGGACGTTCCTGGGCCTCTGTCCTGATGCTGACCAGGCTTGGCCTTGGCATCCCTCCTGATTTTCACAAAAGTCTCACTTTCGCATGGACCTGTATGCAGCTTGCAGACCTTCCTGAAGGGTTTTGGGACACTAGATGACATGGATCACAGAAAGGCATCCCTCTCCATAAGAATCCATTGGGCACCAACACATTGGGTGAATTTCCTCCTAGTTCCCTATTCTGAACTGAGACTGCCAGCCTCACCATTTGTACCCCCAGAGAAGGGCCCTGTACCACTTATTTAGTACTTTCTAGATTAACTTTCCTACCAGGGGGAGTTTAGAGGGTCCTTGGGGATTTTTTTACACAATTTCAGAGAGTATGTTGATAGGTACTAATACGTTTAATAGTAAGAACATGTGTAAGCCTAAGCTTCCTTCTCCCCTTCTCCTCTGATGGCTTTGCCTGAGAGGGGGCTATCCTCCCACCAGGACCAAGGACCTTGGCTGGGGTGGAGGGGAAAGGGTGTGACAGGAACTGCAGAAGAGCTGGAAGCTGTGGTCTTGGTGGGACCGGAGCAGGTGTGATGTCCCTTCGGAGAGATATTAGATGGGCTGTGTGCATTTTGGGTGGAGACATCCATTCTAGGGCCAAGTGTGCCTTTGTTTCCCAACCCTCAAAGCCACCCCCATTGGTAGAAGAAATTGACTGTCTGATTTTGTGATTCCCTTCAAAGGAAAGGTGAGATTTTTCTCCAGAGGATTAAAAAACAAACCAAGAAGCCTTTAAAAGCTAGGCAGGGCATGCCTGTAATCCCAGCATTCTGGGAAGCTAAGGGAGAAGGATCATGTGTTTGAACCCAGCCTGGGCAATTTAGTGAGACCCTGTCCATAGATAGATAGACAATACACACCTTTTGGTTTTGTTTTTGTTTTTGTCTTCTGGTACTAGGAATAGAACTCATGACCTTGTGCTTGCCCGGCAAGCACTATGGTGCTGAGCTAAATCCCCAGCCCCTAGATAGATGCTAGATAGATAGATGCTAGTTAGATAGATAGATAGATAGATAGATAGATAGATAGATAGATAGATAGATAGATACAGAGAGAGAAGGCTAGGGATGTAGCTCCATGTGAAAGCGCTGGCTTCATTCTCCAGTACCACTTAATTATTGGTGAATTAATTAATTAATTTACTCCCTTTACATTTCTGAATTCACTTTGCAATTTGATTACAGTCCAGAGGAGCTGTCTTCTTGGATTCCTAAGCGTGGAGTATCTTTCAGAAGAAGGGATCTCTGGTGCCAGGAGAGAGGGCAAGCTGGAGGAGGCAGGGACAGGATTGAGTCTCCACCAGGTCCCTCCTTGGGCAAATTACTTACCTCTCAGAACCCCCTTGTCTGTAAAATGAGACACTGATGGAAAGTCCTTATTCATTCACATTATTTCCTTGGCATTGCCTCACCTGAGAGCACAGACTAGCTTCTAATATCTCCTTCAGGGATCCGCCTCATTTTTTTAGGAAAATTCTTCCTTAAACCCTGTCTTCCACCATGAATTACTATCACATAATCCATGTTCCCTATCCCTGATCTGACGAGTGTTGTGTATTTCCTTGCACGTCCTGGACAAATCTTTTGGGGCTCCACAGAGAGAGAAGGATTGAACTGGAGCACGCCAGGTGACTTGAGGCAGACTGCTGAGTGTGTGTGTGCAGGGCAGTGGCCACAGCAGTGCTTCTCAACTGCCTCACTCTTGGGCAACAGCAGAAAGCAATAATAACTTGGATGTTGGGGTACAAAGAGGATGCTGGCTATAGGGGGTGACCAATTCCCCATGGAGTGGGACTCTGCCTGCTCCATGTTCTGCCCTAATTCATCTCAGGCTGAGATAGTGAGGAGACTTTAGGTCACACAGATGTGGGTAGGCAAGGGGGGCATCAGTTTAGTAGCTGTGATTTTTAATTGTCAAGAAAGCACCGTGACACCAAAGAACGGTCCAGGCAGCTTCCCAGCAGCCCCTTCTCTTTTTCTCTACCCTACCCCTACTCTCTCCTAAAGGGATGTTAATGATAAAGTCACTGTCTCAAGAATAGCTGAAATAAGGTGAGCCAGTTGTTATCAACATCAGCTCTCAGACCCTTCTTCCTGCGGGTGGTGGAGAGGATTTCCTTCTTCCGTCCTCCTGCAAGTGCGTGTGACTGGATCCATCTCCCCACCCCCATCCACCCATCACTTCTTCTTCTCTGCACCGTGACAATCTGGGCCCTGTGTCCTGGTAGCAATATAGTCATAGCTCAGGTGACAGGCAGGGGAGGCTTCCTTTCTCAAGGAGCGCTTTCAGTATGAAGGTGTGGAAGATCAAGGAGCAATGGCTGTCGAGGGGAAAGGGTGATGGAGACAGAGTGACGGCAGTGAGTTGAATTAATTCCCTGGTGTCGGATTTAATGAAGGCCTGCCTTCTGTGCTGCTCAGAAAGGCACATCATGGAGTGATGGGTGCTGGGTGTGCGCACAGCTCCAATTAAGTTTCTGCATCTCACAGGGGCAGGGTGTCTTTGAATCTGTAGACTTGGGGGGCTTTCCTGCCCCTCCCCCTTTAAGACTTGCACAGCCCTGATCCAGAAGTCAAGGAGCTCTTCCTCTCTTAAAGAGACAGGACTCTAGGGTCTTTCTAGGCTGCCTATAGGTGCCCTTCCTGGCCCTATTTTCTCTTTTCTCCCTTATTTGTCCTTGGGTAAAGCCCAGGCCTTGCTTTTGCAATGATATTTATTTCACAGACTGAATCTCAGAATCACAGAGGCTTAGAACTAAGAGGGGACCTTGGGGATGATCTAGTCCAGAGTTACCTAGTTAATGACTAGAGTTACACTCTGTAGAATAATTTCTCAAGCCTCCTCTTGCTGTTCTGGTGACAGAACATGCAAGTGAATGACAACTGCTTAGGTACGGGCAAGTTTCCCTAAGTCACAGGCCTCGGCTGCCGATTCAAGTTGACTCCTACAACCATAGCTGAATGGTGGCAACATAGCCACCTCCTGGACAATCAACAGAAGTGTGCCTCTAAGATCTCATGTTATACGTGGGGTGCCAAAGCCCAGGGAGATGCAGCGCACTTAGATTGGACTCCTAGCTTGGCCACCAAAACATAACTTCCTGCTACTTCCAGTGCTTTCCTTCTCAAAGCTTTCTTTTGTCATTTGAAAATCGAGAATAATAACACTTATCTCACACATTAATAGCAGCGTAGACTCTCACTTCATAAATGGAGACTAAGGCTCTGAGATTAAGTAACACCACTAAAAACTGGTGACAAATGGCAAGGGAGAATCAGAATTCAGGTCTTCTCACTTCTAGGACTATACTGTTTTTGCATTGCCTTGTGCTAAAATAATGTTCCTCTTCTCTTTCTTTCATCCTCTTCCTCCTATTCTTCTCAGGTGCCATTAACTGAGTCTTTACCATGTACCCTTACATTGTGTTGGGTACATTATAGACTTCATATCGTTTAATCTTGACCACAACCATATGAGGTAGGTTTTAAATTCATTCCTACTCTATATCACACAGGATTAGAGAGGTTAGTTGCCCAAGGTCAAGAGCTGGTAAGTGGCTTAGGCAGGATTGGCCTCCAGGTCGGCCTGATTCCAAAGTCCGTGCATTGACTCTTTGTGTGCCCGTGTGCTCTTTCCCTGCCACCATTCTGGAACGGCAGCCACAGAGCACTGTACTGTGGAGTACCCTAAACTGCCGTGTTCCCCACCACTGCCTCTATCTGTTGGAGGATTGATGAGACCCTAACATGAATCACTGGAGTAAGTGAACAGATTATTGTCCCATCCTGTAGATTTTGGCTAAACTTTCCCTCCTTGCTCAGCACTGGCTTCAGTGATGAACCAGTCTCACTTTTTATAGACGTTGAGCTCCATTCCCTGAGGCCTTGGTGAGAGGGGCCTCATGGAAGCAGAGCTCCTACCTCCCATATTCTTGGATTGGGACTTTAGATAGAAATTAGAAGGGTCCTACTGGGGAGAGAGGCTCCCTTCTGTAACATGCTCTGAATCTTTTCAGTGAAACACACACACACACACACACACACACACACACACACACACATACACACACACAGAGCAGAGGTTCATGAACTGGTGATGTTAACTAACAATTAGGTCAATAATACCCTTTACAAAAAGTCTGCTAACAAATTACATCCATTGGTAATTAGCTCCTGTGAGAATCTGAGCCTGAGCTGGTTGGGAGTGGGTCTGGCTGCAGACCCAGTGCTGGGAGCTGAGTCTCTCACTTTTTTGAGAAAAACATCTTTCCTTGCTCATCTGCACTTGGGAGAGAGCAGAGCCAAGGCCATGGGTCAATCAGCACCTGCTGTTGCCTTGACCTTGTCCAAGGGCACTGACTTTTGCCCTCTTGGCCTTGGCTTTTCTTCCCAGGTAGCTTCTTGGGTCACTGAGGAAGATGTGGGTTTGGGGACATATGACTGCCTCTGTGGCTCAGGGCCCAGCTGGCCATCAGAAGTCTCTGGGAAAGACAAGTGCTTTCCTCTACTTGGCTAAGGCTTCCCAATGAGCTCCTCTTGCCTGTCTCTTTGCCCAAGCCCAAAGATGGTGCCCAGGCTTGTTACAGAGAGAAGTAGCTTGAGAGGGGTGAGAAACTGTCTGAAATAATTCCATCCTTCCCTGGAGACTTGGCGTGAATTTTATCTAATCACCATGGCAACAGAAAAAAAAAAGAAAAAAGGTGTGAGCGTATCGCCTTTGCTGTGATAATTCAGATTTATATATTCAGATCAGATTGGAGTTGGAGATTTTTTTTTTAAGGGAGCAGATGCAGCAGAAGGTGTGACTGCAAATAATGTAGCACAAATGTTTGATGATCCTGCCCTTTAAGAAGTGGAATGCAGTTTCCTGCAGTTTTTCCAGAATATAATTATTCCATCAAACCCATTGCAATGAGGACTCATTACGGGCCCGGAGAATGCAGAGTCACGTCTGTGCCAACAACACGCCTGCGCACACACAAACACACACAAACACGCATGCATAGGCAGCCCCAGCCCTGCCCTCTGCCTCTGGCTGCCCCCAGCTGGAAACCTCAGAAAGCACCCCAAAAGCACAAGGCCTCAGTGAGGGACCTGAGGAGGCTGTGACTAAAGGACAAGGCAGAGACATCGCAGATGTCAAGCTGGTGCTGCCCCTCTTTATCCTGCCTGTGGGAACCCAGTGCTATTCCTAGAGCACAAGCCCTTGGCAGGCAGGGGCTACGGCTGAGTAGTCCTACTGTACAGTCTCCATCCAATCTGAGTGGTTCATTCTGATATTTTCATAAGTTATGGGATTCTGCTCATTACCCAGGGTCACATAGCATTATGGGTACCATCTGACCTAAACCAGTCTTCTGACTCTGAGGCCCAAGACTTTTCTATTAGAAGCTTCACTTTGGAATGAGAATAAGCACAGAGGCTTCATTTGGTTTTCCTCATCCCCACCTTGCCCACTCCGGAGAAGACTGGCATGCATCAGCGCCAATGTGCTAGGCAGGTGGACACACCCTGCAGACACGTCATCAGTGTTTATTGGACATTATCCACCTTTCTTTGCCTGACATGAGTGCCAAAAGGGAATGTCTTTCAGTAGCTGATGGTTTCTCTGGGGCCCTTAGTCTCAAGCCATTGTAAGTTCGTCTGATGGCATCACCTTCCTAATTTACTATCCTGGGTGGAGACAGAGAACCATCTCCCATACTACAGAAGGGACAATGGCCCCCTAATCTGCCCCTAACTTGAGCTCAACAAAGAGCAGCCCAGCTCCCTCCTGTTCCCCAGTAAGCAATGAGGTCAATGCCATGGATTGCAGATAAAGCCCTGAGTACAGAGTCCCTTTGGTGCTCCCCTACCCCTTCCTGACGGAGCCATCCTCCATTACTATCTTAACCACAGATTTGCCCTGCGCTGTTTCCTGATTGAGAATCCCAGCTCAGAAAGGTCACATGGCTCACTAGGGCAAAGCAAGACCAAGAACGAGGAAACTTCAACTCCTAGGCTGCCCCACCCGCCTCGCGCTTGTCAACCAGATCAAGTCCTGGTTTGTCAGTTTGTTCCCAGACAGATCTTGTCACTTCTCCATGTCTGTGCTCCCTACTCCAGGTCCCCACTGGGCCATATGTCCCCATTATTAAGGACCACCAGTGCTTTAAGTTTGCACAGACCTCTCAAGCTGTCTATTCCAACACCTCTCCTTCCTCAGTCCTTCTTGGGATTCAGCCCCAGCTCTCCCTGCTATCTGGGGAGCTCTCACCATCCAGTGCCTACATTGCAAGCACCATATGCCCAGGCAGGTCCCGGCCCACCTCCACCACCCTGAGTTAGCTTAGCCCTTCAGTGCCAGGTTGTGGCCCATTAGGAACCCCCACTGGTGGGCTGGATTCATCCCGGCTGTGGGCCTCAGCATCTTACCAGGGATCCAGACCCCTGCCACCAGATGGGCTGATTCCAAAGTCTAAGGTCTGCTGATTGTGCAGTGCTGTCATCTCCTGCCTTGCTGCTCTGGCCCCAGAGCACTGATAAAGTTCCTTTGCAGTCATTTACTGAGATACCTAGGTGCTAAGACAGGGAGTGTTAGGGATGTTAGGCAAGTGCTGTTGCTTTTCTGTACCCTGACTCTGCCTTTAGTGTCAGTAAGGTAAGGCCTCCCCTCCCACAAGGCAATAGAGCTGCTTCCAGGAGGACAGCTCCTTCCCTAGAACATGTGCCCTTTGTGTGGGGAGAGGCAGGCAGCAGATTGTTTGTATTTGGTGTGTAATTTATTTACCTGGGAAGGCACACCTCCGCAGCAGCATCTGGCTTTCAGCATGTTTTCAAATTCTTGGCCTGGCTCATGCCCCATCTGGCTCAGATGAGACCAGGCAACCTGGGCACTGGGGTTGAAGGAGGAGCTGGTACTCAAGGGCCTGACCCTTGCCCCCTCCCCAGTGATCTGTCTACATGAAAGGCTACATAGAAGACCTCAGAAGCCCTCTCCAAGCCCACCAGACCAGACATGGCTTGTGGTGTGAGGCGTGGGTCCTGGGCTACAGGGCCACAGACCTGACTGAAGCCTCATCCTCCAAGCTCTGCCCTGGCAGGAGGGCCCAAAATCTTGCTGTTCATAGCACCCCCATTTTGCCTTGCCCCTCACTCCCTAGTAGTCAGCCACTGAGCCAGTCTCTGAGGTGAACAGAGAAAGGGTGGATAATGCAGGCCCCTCTCTGCCTCTCTCCAGGGCTGCTGTCCCTGAACAGGGATTTGCATGGCTTCCTGGCTCCAGGTTCTGCGCTCCCATCTGGGCAGCAGTGCCAGCCTGGAGTCTCACTCGCTGTTCAGCCCACATCTCCAGAAGACCAAGTGCTCTGGCCCTGGCACCCATTCTGGGCCCCTCCCTGCAGCGTGTCCACTATGGGTGACCAAGGCGAGTCCAGTCTTTTGAGAAGGACTGGTGGAAATGGCTGTGTGGCCGGGGGTGAGAAGACCTGGGAGAGATATGATTCCTTCCAGCGCATGAAGTGCTACTGGAGAAATGAGGGACAGGGTTATTTCATGAGGTGCTAAGAGATGAGATAAGAACCAGAGGGTCAAAATTATGAGGAAAACAGAGGTGGCTTAATGTCAGTGTGAGTTTTCTAATAATTAAAGTGGTCAAGCAGTGGCTTTGGATCCCTTACATGGGGTAGTGAGCTTGGCATTATTGAATACATCCAAGGCAGGAAGAGATAACAATGTGAGTTACCACTTCCTGAGCACCTACCTAGCGTCAGGTGTTCTTGCTCTATGTTCACTTTCTCACAACAATCTTTAATTTACACACTATTGTCTCCATATTGCATAAGAGGCAGTAAGCTCAGGTTAAATAATCTGCCCAAGGCCACACAGTCTGTAAGTAGTGGGTCCATGTCCCTGGGAAAGCCTAAGGGCTACACGGCATGTTTTGGGGTTTATCAAAAGGAAACCCTTGTGTGGGAGAAGAGCCACGCTCTTCTCCTTACTGAAGTCTCAAGGCTTACTGTTCTAAGAAGTTGGCTTTGCTCTAATGACCTGCCCCTAATCACCTTGTGTTTTGGGGTGACCTCCACTCACATGATCACCTGGACCCCTCGAACAAGGCTGCAGCAGCTTATATAACTCTGGTCCACAGTGTAGGTACCACATCCCACACGTACTACAGTGGCATGAGTGGGGCTTCTCCATGTGATCTGTAGAATCCCAGACAGAGAATTTAGATGATCTGTCCAAATGGAGAGACAACCAGGCTCCGAGACTCAGAGAGACCCTCCTACAGAGGTCAGTACCCTGTTCTGGCCACTGTAGTGTATCAAGCCTTCCTTACTTTGCATAACTCCGTAGGGTGGGCCCTTGTTGTTTCTGTGTCCTAAATAGGATGGGTTTTCAGGGAGTCATCTGTGACTCCCAGCCCTGCATTTAGCCTTGGGTTGATGGTACGTGTCTTAGGAGGGATGGGGCCGGGACCATGAGAACTCAGTGGCTGACTGGCCACCACTCACCCAGGCTGTAGAATTCACAAAGTGGCTTGCATTGAGGTTCTTAAGGAGACCCAGGCCAGGATTACATAAGGTAGTACTTCAGATCTGAAGAAAACCAATCCCAAGGATTAAGAGTCGGGCTGCTAAAAGGAAAAGGAAAATAAAATCTATGTGCCTGACTTGTTATGGAGAGCAAGGAAGACGCAGGTGGGGATAGGGTCAGAGACTGAAGGGCGGACCACTGAGAATGCATCAGTAAAGGGAATCCCAGCAGTCAGTGCAGACTCTGGCAGAGAAATGGAGGGAGGTGAGCAGCCAGAGCCAGAGGGGCCAGGAATTCTGGCCCTTGGCCTGGGGGTGGCAGTGAGAGTGTAAGCCCTAGAGTTTATACAGGTGGGTAGGACTCATTCATTCATTCATTCATCCACAACTTATTGAGTGCTGCTGGGGACACACCTAGACATCCAATATTATGAGCTGTGTTGGAGGTGAGTCTGAAGTGCTTGGGGAGCCCTGACCAGCGGGAGATCACGTCCCCAGGGAGTTTCCATGCAAGGCCTGGTATTCGGCTGAGTCCTGCAGCCTGAGCAGCTGTTGTCAGGCAAGAGTGGAATGGGGAAGCCATTGTAAGCTGTGGGGAGCGCCTGTTGCAAAGGCCTGGGGGAGGAGCAGAGCACTTGGGTTTATGGAGCACCTTGTGGTCCCCACGACAGAGGGGCCAGGAGGATCCCAGGTTGCCAACAATGCACTAAAAGTCAGGAGTGCTGGCAGCTGCTTCGGGGTTACGCAGAGGGGGCCACATGGTCAGGTGTGTGTCAGAAACAGTGGCAGAGAGGGCGGCTTGGGTTTGAGGACAGTGACCTGCTCATGAGGCATTTCCTGGTTCTACTGTGCTTGCCCTGGCCTCCCTGTTTCAGGGTTAGAGTTAGGGTTAGGGTAAGGTTAGAGCCAGACAGGGAACAGCAGAGCCCTATGCCAGGCACTACCCCTGGTCACACAGCAGGCTGGGGATGGCATTGACACAAGGCCCAGGTCCCAGTTCCCTGACCTTCAACTCGCTCCCAAATGTCTCTGCCCAAGGTGCCCAACACATTTGCAATATGCTGGGTTATAATAAAAATCTATTGTCATACTGCTTACTTTGTGCCAGGCCCTACTTCAAGTGCTTTACATATAGGAATTTATTTGACCCTCAGAGTTATCCTAGGGGAAGGTGCTGTTATTATTGACAGGTAAAGAGTCAGGCTCAGAGAGGTTAAAGGACTTGACCAACATCGGCTAAGTGACGCCAGTGGGGTTCAAACGCAGATCCTTTGGCTCATCTCTGCTTGGCCAGCATAGCACATGAAGCAGAAGACAGCAATTCAAGAACTGGCTTGTGAAGAGAGGGAATCTTTTTAGAGGAGACCCTAGGACTCCTGGTTTACATGGGGCATTATGAGACATTCTGGGTGCAGATGTCACACAGCCCAAGCCCTGGTGAGCAGGGTGTGCAGTGGGGCAGTTGGGGAAGAGAGGCTGGGAAGGCTTCCTGCGGTCAGCATGGCCCGACCTCCCTGGGATGGACTGGAAACCAGATAGATATTTACTGCCCTGTCTCCCTGACCCATACCCACCCAGCCTTGGCCTGAAGTGGGGGAGAGCTCCTTGGAGTAGAACTCCTCTGGTAGCTGGCCTTAGCTTTTTTTCATTTTGCAGCCAGGTGTTTTATTTTGTTTAACTGACTTTTATTTTTTAATGAAGTATAACATATGGATGGAAAAATGCGTGTTCACTGAATTTTTACAGAATGAGTACGGCTGTATAGCCACCCGCAAGATCAGCCTCACCAGCCCCTCAGACCTCCTGTGTGCCCCGTCCAGCTGTCACCCCCAACCTCCAAGGTGACCACCCCCACTGTTACGGTTTGTGTCTAGATGTCCCCCCAAAGCTTCCTGTGGTCAGGTCACAAAGCTTTTTCGGAGGTGGCTGAATCTAGAGTGTGTGACTGATTTGTAGTGCAATGCTGGGATTAAGGGTGCTGGGATTAAGGGTGGATGGTTGCTGGATCAGTCCAATGACTGGATTGGTACCAGCCTAATCCCAGTAAACTGGATACAGTATAAGAGACAGAAAGAGGTTTGTTGCACACTCTTTTGTTGCTTTTGCTGTCTTCTGCCATCATGAACTGTTGCCCTTCTGCCAAACTACCCTGCCTTGGAACCAGCCAATTATGGACTGAAACTTCTACAGATTGTGAGCTCAATAAACCTTTCCCCCTTTGACTTTGGGTATTGGGTGTTTTGTCCTAGCAATGAGAAAAGTAACTAAGACATTCACCTCACCCTCAGCCCCCAAGGCCTGTCACCACAGGAGTATTACCTGGCTCTGAGCTTCATATAAAATGGATGTGTGCACTGCGCTCTCTTGTGCCTGACTTCTCCTGCTCATGACTTCTGTGAAGTTCACTCAGGAGGTGGTGGTGGTCTTGACAGCCCCTCTGGGTTAGCCAGCCCTGCATGGCACAGCAAGCTAGACCCTGATGCAGCAGGGCCCAGACACTTCAGGGCCACCACTCTCATTTGTTGATTTCCCTTGAGAACTTTCTCCCACCCTCGTTGGTCTCCTAGGGTAGAATCACAGCCAGACCTGTTGGGAAGAGATTCTCTTTCTTCCTGGGGCTCAGGTCTGAAGAGAAGGTGCAAGATCAAGCAGAGGGTGTGGCTGGCGTAGACTTCGTCCCAGGTGGGACTCTAGCTGCCAGGGTGACCAGTGGCTGGGCTAGGGGAGAGTGGCAGTAACACGCACTGGCCATGGAGCTAGCAGGATGCTGAGGGGGAGGCTGGGGCTGCTGCAGTCCCTCCAAGTGGGAAATGCAGGAGTGTGGGTTTCCTGTAAAGCGCTCTCCTGCTGCAGGACAAGGAATGAAGGGATGCTAATGCAAACTCTTATGCCTCACCAGGCACAAGCTGGGGCTGGTTAGAAATATCAGGCCCGTCTTCCTTATACGACTGGACCCCACTTTTAAGATATGTTCCTAAGGCTCCAGAAGCACCTACTTTTAGTAGCCAGAGGTAGTCAAAAGCTAGACTGTTAGGCCAGACTCCTGATCCTGTTTCAGCTACCTTCTGTGTGACCTTTGACAAGTTACTTAATCTTTCTGAGCTTCAACTATAATAGGATGATAAGAATAGTACTTACCTCAGGGGGTTGTTATAAGATTTAAATGAGATAACCCATGTGAAATCCTTTGAGTGGTACCCGGCACCTGGTAAGCAATAAATAGTATTTATTCCTTGGTTGCAGGCAGGGGGCAAGGTTCCATTCTCACTTTATCTCACCCTACTCTCCCAGTAGTCTTGAGAAGTATTATTAGGCTGTTTTCCTGAGCAAGGACTCATTCACCGGAGGAGGAAACTGAGGCCGGGTGGCTAATGTGTTTGGGAGGCCAACTATGATGGAGGAGTTCTCATTTGGCATGGGATGGAGAGAGTACCATTTCCTCCGCAGTGGCCTGAGCTGTGATACCTGCAGGCCATCCACAGGCTGCTGGTGTGTTTGTGATATTAAATTCTGCCTGTTAATCACTGAGGATTAATTGTTAAGGATAAACACAAGGCGTTGCCTAGCTCCCAGCCAGCTCTAAATTAAATGAAAAAGGAGGCTCGAGGCTGGTGGAAGCAAAGGCCTATTTCAGAGTGAGAAAGAGTGCTCTGGAGGAGCTGGGACTCCAGAAGGACCTGCTGCTTGGGAGCAAGATTTGGGCCCTGGTCTGTGTTTATGCCAGGCAGGCGGAGCTGAGGTGGCTCTGACATGCCAAGCTCCACTTTGCGTTTTGCATTTCAGGGAATTGGTGGGCAGATGGGGTGATGAGCAGCTGGATCCCTGCGGATCTTGGAAGGACAGAAGCCCTCAGCTGCACGCAGATATGGACAGTGGTGTCCAGCACTGAAGGATATTAGAGAGGCTTGGGGTTTGGCTTGGTGACAACTGGGCTCTCTGTCTGATTTTGTGAGTGTGTGAGTGTGCATGTGAGTGTGCGTGTGTGTGTGTGTGTGTGTGTAGCATGTTGTTATTGTGTCCTCAGTGGGACTGACCCCAACCTAGAGACTGGTCTGCTGCCTGGGCAACTTGCTCCTCCTCCCCGGGCCTCCGCCTCTCTGCATAGCTGTCTCCCATTGGTCTGCCTCCTTTTGTTTTTTTCTTTTTCTTTTTGAGACGGGGTCTCTCTATGCAGTTCAGGCTGGCCTTGAGCTCACTTTGCACCCCAGGCTGGTCTCGAACTCATAACGATCCTCCTACCTCAGCCTCTGGAGTGCTGGGATTACAGGCGTGCGCCACCACACCCAGCTCTGCTTCTTGCTCTTTCCCACCAATTTCTCCCTGGTTTGTGCTCCTCATCTGCATAGGTAAGGCCATGTAGTACTTGCTCATTTTCATGTCTGTTTCCCTGTGGACTGTGAGTGCCTTGAGGAAAATAAACCGTGTTTTATTTTCCTTTCTATTCCTTCACCCTAGCACAGTCTTGGCACAAAGCAGAGTCTCCATATAGGATGGATGGATGGATGGGTGGAGTGAACATTGCCGTAGATATAGTCACAAAAGGGACATACAGGAGACAAGGAGAGGCCACTGGAGGCCACAGCATCACAAGTAACCAAGCTACCCCAGTGTTTATCAGTTTTCTGACAGGGGTCTCTCAGTGTGTCAAGTTGGAATCTAAAGAGCCCATTTTTCAGAGACAATACCGTGTGCCTTACCCTCAGTGGTCTTCTCCTCCAAATATTTTTCTCTGACCCAAATACATCGACTCTGACCTAAATACATTGACTCTTTTCAGACAGAATTGAACCTGAGGGGCCAAGACTGGCCCAAAGGCTGTGTGCATTCACCGTTAGAGATTACTTAAGAACTCTGTGTATGCACTGACCCTGCAGTCCCCACTTTGGCTCCCAGCAGGAAGCTGCCCTTCTTGGTCCCTACCATGGGCGTCTCCACCACCCAGCCATCTCCACGTCCTTCAAGCTCAGGGCATCACCAGATGAACCCTATTATTTTTCAGAACATTTAACATTCCTATGCTAGTGAACAGGCATGCCTTACCACCAAGCTTTGGGGTAGGACCCCCCGAGAACCTCAGCACCACCAATGTCCCAAAGTGAGCCTCTGGCACAACCTAGGGACTTTACTCTGTCCGTGGTCAACTCTATGGTTTTCCTGACATCACTGGGTTTGAATGTGGGATTCCCCTGTTAAGTTATTTTGTTGTTCTGTGTCTCCTCTGAGTCTCAGAGTGTGAATTTTGGGACTGAACCTCCTTGAACTCTTGTTCTTCAGGACTGGGCTACAATTCCCCCAGCCATGTCTCTAGAGGTGAGGCCAGTGCAAGATGGTATGCTGTGGTTCCTCTGACAATGAGCTGTTAATCCTCCAAAGACCCAATGTCAAAGAGCTGGAGTCAAGGAGAACCAATTCCTGCCTTTGTTTCCTCCTTGGGAGTTTTTCCCAGGGTAACCACTCCTGAGGATCATGACGTCCATTAGGAACAAAACCGTGCTAAAACCCAAGGGTCAATTTACCTTTCCTCTCATCCTGCTTTCTCACTGTGAAAGGACCTCCATAGTCAGTCAGGCCTTTCCTGTGGTACAAAGCTGGGGTGAGTGACATCTGGCATCCTTCAGGATGCAGGGGCAGTTAAGGCAGGCTGATGATGGTTAGGCGACCAGTGGCAGGAACCTAGGACCAGAATCCAGAGATCTACAACCTCAGGGAAAGGGGAGGCTGGCCATGCTTGGGCACAGAGAACACTGCATTGTGGGGAGACATCCACCTTTCTAAAATAGTAATGACTTGGTGTTCTTAAAGAAAGTTCCTGAACATTATTGAGCCTCAAGCTTCCTAATATGTCAATGAGAATAAAATTATTCCCATTTAGGTAATGCAAGCTGTTGTAGTGAAAAAAACCCAAATCTCAGAAGCTTAACACCATCATTTTTATTTCTCGCTTATGTAGAATCCAACAGGAAGTAGGGGTCTGCTCCACGTGGTCACCAGAGATCTACAGTCCTTAACTTCTTGTTCTCAAGGTTGTACTGGGTGTCAGCATGGAGAGGTAGAAGAAGGGAGATAATTTGGAGGATGAAAGGAGAGGGTTTTGTAGACTAGGTTTAGGCATGGAATTCATCACTCCCACTCCCATCCCACAGGCCAGAAACCAAGCACCTGCCCCACCTAGACGTTTGGGAAAATAGAGTTCCTGGCTGGGTAGCTGCTTCTCAGCAACAGCTCCACAGTAGAAAAGGGGAGGCACCAATCTCTGGCAGACAGCTAGGCATCCCTGCCAAAAGCGTCTACTTCTGGGACTGCTGGGAGTGTTTATAAATCAGAGAACACAGAAATGTATCCAGCAACAGTAGGTGCTGGTAAATGTCCACCCCCCCACCCCATATTCTCAAACAAGGAACCCCCTTCAGGTTGCTCAACATCTCCATTTAGATCCGGGGCCAGCTGGCGGGAGCCTGCTGGGGTCCACGCACTTGTTGCAGGTGCACATTAGGCTGTGGTCTGGCTCTGGCCAAACCCAGCTGGGCAGTTCCTCCTGGCTGAGCCCAGCTGTGGATCTTCATTAGCACACTCTCCAGGAGACTTGAGCGTGCCAGCAGCAGTCCCAGGGCTGTGGTAATCAGCAGTCCTCAATTTCTTAAGCGACAAATATGGAGCTCTGGAGTCAAGATGGCCATAGCCAGATCTTGCTGTTTGCTAAGACCGGGCTTGTTCCTTTTAATAAGGTTTTTGCAGGATCTGTGAGCAGAGAAAGGCTTGCCATGGGGTAGTCAGCATCAGTAATGAGGTCCATTGACTGGGTCTAGGGCAGAAGAATAGGGAAGTACTGGCAATAGAGTCCTACAAACTCTAAATCCCAGTGTCAGACGTGGTGGCCAGCTATCATGGCTCGCCCAGGACTCGCTGGCTTTACACTGAAATCCCATCTCCCCAAAATTTCCTCCCTGTTTCTGTCCTGTGCAAACTGGATGGCTGGTTACTCTAGTGTTAGACATAGAAAAAAAGAGGGTAAAGGGTAAGAACTTTGGAGTCACACAGGCCTAAGTCCAAGTTTCTGGCAGCACAGCATAAGGCAAGTTCTGTGTTCTCTGTAAGTCTCAGTTTCCTCAACAGTAAAACGGGGTTCATAGGAACCATTGCACAGGCATTTCTGTGATTAGGTAGAGCAAAGCCTTCATGCACCATTTAATGACAAGGGGTTTTGTGCTGTGAAAATATCAAAGTACACTTTCACAGAGCGGCTCTGGCATGCCTGGGTGATACATTTTATAGGACCAGCATTGTATATGTGACCTGTTGTTGGTAGAAATGTCATTACGCAGCACATAACTGTATACATAAGGACGGTGTCCTTCCTCACCGTGGGTAATTCTTCAGTCCCTGTCTGATTCTGCCCTGTGACCAGGGATCCTCTCTCTCAAAAACAGACAGTCCATATCATCAAGAAATCAACCAATGACAAATGCTGGAGGGGCTATGGGGGAAAAGGAACCCTTCTCCACTGTTGGTGGGAGTGTAGACTGGTGTGACCACTGTGGAAATCAGTGTGGAGATTCCTAAAAACCTAGGATTAGAGGTCCCATTCAACCCAACTTTTTGCCTTCTGGGTATCTTCCCAGACGAATTAAAAACATTACACCACAGCAATATATGTGCACCAGTGTTTGTAGTAGCACAATTTGTAATAGCTAAATCCTGGAAACAACCCAAATGCCCATCAACCGAGAAATGGATAAAAAAGATGTGGTATTTTTAGACAATGGAGTACTACACAGCCATAAAGAAGGATAAACTGAGACTTTTATAGGTAAATGGATGCAACTTGAGATCATACTCATTAGTAAAGTAAATCAAACCATAATCATTAGTGAAATAAATCATATTGTCTCCCTGGTGTGAGAAATTGAAAGAGTCAATAAGGTCTAAAATGTACAGTAGATATTATGACATGGGAAGAAATTGTTAAAAGAGGAAAAAGGAACTAGGATGGGACAAAGGGAAAAGGAATGAAGGAAAAAGAAAAAATGCAAGCTAGTTATACTTTGTGTCTTAGTTCATAGAAAAGGAAGGGTTGTGCTAATATGAATTGGAGAATTGTTTATGCCCATATCTTGCACTCTGAGTAAACACTTTAAAGATAATAATATGCAATATATTGTTATTCTCCTATCATTTTGTTATGAAATTTTGTTTTATCTTTTCCCATAAAATAAAATTTTTTTAAAAAGAGGCAACCCATGCTCTTTTTGTCCAGCTGTGGTGGTTAAAAACATCCCTTCAGGAGTCTCTACCCGCGGGTAGAAATTCTGGACTTGGGGACATCACAGCTTCTCAACTCTAAAGGTGATATTCATGTACTCAGTTGCTGGCGTGGACAGATGCATGTGCAGACAAATATGCCCCGTCTCAGAGGGGCTTTGTGGGGTCTGTGGTGAGGAAATCACAGGCTCTAAGTTAGAACCAAACAGCAGTAAGCATGTGACAGTGCTGGCACCCACTTCCCCATCCTGGTCCTGGTCTCAGGTTTGCCCATTGTGGCCACCGTGTGAGACCTTGGGTGTGAGACAGGGTGACCCACTCATCCTGGTCTGCCTAGAACTGTCTTGGTCACCACAAATGGCTGTGCAGCACTGCTTCAGGGGAACTATTGCACGGCACACAACCCAAATACCTGCACAGAGCTGAACACACTGGGGTGGACAGTGGCTGACGTTTGACTTCAGTTTGAGGGCATTGTGTGACTCACACTGTGTGTGGTTGGAGTAAGCGATCACTACTTCCCAGGCCCTCCCTGTAGGCATATAGGCTTTGTGGGATTAAAGGCCTTTGATCTGTTTTATTTCGTTATCCATCCACATGTCTCAGGCTAGTGTTCTCAAACTTGCATGCGCTGGAAGTCTTGTTAAAACACAGGTTGCTGACTCTAAGCTCAGAGTTTCTGACAGGGTAGGTACGGAATGCAGCCCAGGGCTTTACATTTCTCACAGTGTCTCAGGTAACATTACGGGTCTAAGGGTACCCTTGAGAAGCATTATGATGGGTAGCTTTTCATGGCAGCCTGAATACTGGAGCCGGGAGACCAGTGTTCAGGTCTCTTCTCTGCGGCCTGCTAGTGACATCCGTTTAGACAGTATAACACCAGCTCTCTGAGCCTAATTTTTCTTTCTCTAGCAATTGGGAATAGTAACTCCTGCTTCCAGTAACGTGGGATGCTGTTTGGAGAATCAGATTGGACAATATGCAGCCAAGTGCTACAAGTTTCCTAACTGTACAGCGTTGTTTGTAGCTGGCCATTTCTTCTCTAGGGTATAAATGTTTTCCATCTGTCTTCTAGAAAAGACTGCTCCAGTCTTCTCCTTTTAGGGTGTGATAATACAGCTATGTATCTTTTACCATAAAAAGTCCCAAGAGGATGTTGTATAAAACTTGGAACTACAGACCAGGGACTCATGAAAGTAAGCCTCACAGTGCTGTGGTTTGGGCCTGGGTTCTAGATCCTGGATTCTAGGACATCCTCCAGAAGCCTCATGTATTCAGAGGTGGAGCTTTTGGAAGGTGACTGGATTATGGGAACACTGTACTCATCAATAGGGTAATCTACTGAGGAATCCATAGCTAAATGTGCTGCTAGGAGGCAAGATCTGGTCAGAAGGAGTGTGTCGTGGTGGCGGGCGTGACCAGAAAGGTGTATCTCCCTCCCTGCCTCCTCCTTTCACTCTCTGCTTCCTGGCTGTTGTGAATTAAAGAGCTTTCCTCCATCAGACCCTTGTACCATACCCTTCAGCCTTGGAGCTGACTGACCATGAACGGAAAATATAAGCCAAAATAAACCTCTCCTCCTTTAAGTTGTAGGTATCAAGTATTACGTTCCAACGCAGAAAAAACGACTAAGACACAGAAATGGTTATAACGGTATCAGCAGCCTGCACTATGGTTCTGGACCATGTAGGCATGGGACTGCCCCCAGGACATGGAAGTTAGCCCAGGAGGGGCCTGGGTGCCATGGTCTTTTCAACAAAGCAGAGACACCTAGGCTTTGACTCTGGAGCCCCAGGGGAGTGAGTAGGAGGCCAGTCATCCGTAGTTTTATGGATACATGTATAGATGCATTTCTATGGAGATCTGAGAAGCCTACAGGGGAACAGATGTGCGAGGAAACTTATGGGCACAGACACATAACAGCAGGTGAGGATGAAGCGTGGTTGACATTGACGTTGTGTGACTAGCGCTGAAGTCAGCCAGAGGGGTCTGGCTGATGTCAGCATCTAGGGGAAGATTTGAGAAAGAGTGAGCTAATTACTGCCAGACCCACAAAATTCTTTCTAGGGAGGGAATGACCTAGAATGCAAAGTAGGTTTCATTTTGTGTGGAAAACTGGGAGAATTCCTGCAAGAAAAGTACTCAGGAGGTAGGCATTGGTGGAATACTGGCAGAGGCTGAGGAAGAAGTTCACAGTGAGTGAGTGGAGAAGAGATGAATAGATACCACCTGAAACCATCCCTTTTAGAACAATGCATAATCCATAGCTCTAAGTGGGTGAATACCTACACACAATCATTCAACAGTAAACATCCACTGATTAGCCTACATTCTGCCAGTTTCAGGCGGCTATCATCTTTCACCTATGCAGACTGCAGTGGCTTCCTAACTGGTTTTGGTGCCTCCAGTGTTTTTCTTCCTCTACCTAAAAGAGATCTGATCGTATCGCTGCCTGAATTTAGGCCTTTCATGACCAGTCACTGTGTATGTAATAAATAACTACACTCGCTCTCTCAGTTATTCTGGGCTTCTCCCGGTCCACTGAGGCTGCCATGCCATCTCAGGTTCAGCTTTCCTCTGGATATTCCCATTGCCTGGGTTGCCCTTCTTGACCTGAGAAGTCCAAGTTGTCCTTCCTAACTGCCGCGCCCCCACATGTGTCTCCTAGGAAAACCTTCCCAGGGTTCAGCCTGGATCCACTGCAGCTGCTGGATTGTGGGTGTCATCGGTTTTGAGCTGGCATACAGAGTTAAGACACACCATCTTCTGTATAATACTAAACACCGTAAATGCATATGTCTGTGGTCTGGTATATTCCAAGTTCAGGACATGTAGACAGCATGTCGTTGCTCTCTAGGTCACATGCTCTAGTGTCATAGAGCACTGGATTTTCCTTTGGGTATGGCTGAGTGTTGGGCTCCACGTGTGCCCCTGGCGGAAGTGACTTCTTGTTCTCTCTGACCAACTGAGGTCTACTGGGGAACCAGACATGAACTTAACCCCTGTTTGCAATACTCAGACTAAGTTTAAATCCTGAAAGACCTTCTATCTGTTCTTTCTTTTTCACTGCAGAATAACTGGAAAGGAAAAAATGATTTAAAATGATATTTTGCTACTTATTATAACTAAGGCAGTCAAGGTCCAGGAAAGATAAAAAGAAAAAAAAAAAAAAGACTCATTCAAAACCAAGAGTAGAGTTCAAGCTTCTGAATCCACAAGATCATATTCTTTCAGCTGGGCAACATTGCCTCCTTAAATGGCAGATATTGAAAGATCTGCCAGTCTTTCTACAGGTAGAGCAGTTTATTGAGATACTGGTATGTCCCAGGTGCTTGACATATATGTTCTCATTTAGTCCTCTCCACTGCTCTGGTAGCTAGATCTGATTCACCTGTTTCACAGAGCAGGAGCCTGGAGGCAAAGGATGAAAAAGAATCTGCCCATGTTCGTAACAAGTGGTAACCCACCTCTTTAAGGTCTAAGAGACTTTAAAGTCCATTCTTATTATACTTTTCTGTGTTACGGGTGTCTTCTGCATTGTTGCTGAAAAAAAAAAAATCTTTTTCTGGTCAGTAAGAGGAGATGGTTCCATGATAACAAACAGTCCTAAGAAGGTTTTGGAAATGTGCATGTTTGAGGGAGGGGCTCTCTTAGCTGTAGAATGACTGAAGGAAGCCACTGGCATCCAGGGACAGGACTGGTGATACCAAAACACAACCTCACCCCAAGGTAGCCAGCCTCCGAGATGACCCTAAGGACCCCTCCCCTCCTGTATCCATGCCTCACGCAGCATTATCTCACATGGTCTGTGATGATGTCATTTCCAAGCTCTAGTTACGAAAGAGTGTGGTTTCTATCTTGGGCTCTTGCCCTTGGATCCCTGGCTCTGGGGAAAGCGAACATCAGCTTGTGAGTGGCCATATGGAGAAGCTCAGGTGGTGAGAACTAAAGCCACCAACCATCATCCTGAAGAACCGAGGCCTTGTGTAGCCCTGTAAATGACCTGGACACCACAATTCTTCAGCCCTAGAAGGACCTTGCGGTGACTGCAGTGATAGCCAACCTCTGTACAGTCTCGTGGAGCCTGTGAGGCAGAGTTACCCAGATCAGCCACTCCTGCATTCATGGCCCTCAGGAACTGTGTGAGGTTATAAATGATCCTCATTTTAAGCTGCTCAGTCTTGGGATAATTTTTTATGCAGCAGTAGATAACTAATACAGACTATTAAGAGACATGGCTAGTCGGATGTCTGAGAGAGCTCTGAGGAGCCCGCTAGGTAGGAATTAGATTCTGAGGGGCAGTGCTGATATGACGGTAGGAGTGTGAGGCCCTGTTTGCTTGTGGTAGGAGCTGTGGCTCCAGGCTTCCCGGCTCCTCCCTGGGTCCTGTGTCTGTCTGTCTTTCTGCACCTCTTCAGGGACTTGGGGTTGGGGGGAGGTATAGGAGTGGGAACAGTGTGACAGTGACAGCACCCGCTGGGCGCAGCTCCAGGCCCAGCACGGTCTGTGCTTTATTACGGCCCCTCTTGTTTTTCAAAACCTCTTTCATTTTGTATGAGCAGACAGATGTGAGGGCCTCGCCTGCTCACACAGGCTGCCGTTCTGGGAAAAGAGAAAGATATTTTGTGCTCCCCTCTCTTTCTACGGAGGGCCAGACTTCTTCTTCTTGATTCATTTTCTCATGTGCTTTTTAAAGGGGTGATTGTCTCGCCCTTGTTCCCCCCACAAACACACAGACCCTCTGCAAGAGCAGGTGTCTTGGATCTGCCTTCTTAGCCTGGGTGACCTTGAGCAATGCTGCGCTTTCTACATGCCCTAGTTTTTACATCTATAAAATGGGGGTGATAATTCGTAACCTGTAAGATTTGGCTTAAGATTATGAACATGAAAATCCTCCATAAACTCGTGACAGCATTCTGCCATTGGTGCTCTGTGTGGTCTTGGCCCACCGCTTTGTCTCTGTGGGCTTCTGATCTTCCAGTGGGAGTGGCAGCTGTGAGCTCCTGAGGAAGGGGATTCTGGGAGGCCAGGTTAGTCCACTGCCTTCCCCAGATAACCTGCAATGCTAAGTGATGCAGTGTGGTCCCTTGGGAGGAGCCACTGTGTGGCATGAGGAAGGACAGCAAAGGCCTCTCCATAGCCAGACCCACCTCCCCTTGAAGTGGTCCCCTGGGCCCCAGGCTTCCTCGCAGGAAAGGTGACTTCAGCCACCCACAGCCCAAACTACCATCAGCCAGAGAGGCAGCAGCAGTAGCTCTGCCTCTAGGTCTCCCAGGGTTCCCACTTTCCCTCAGTGTCGCATGACTGACTCCAGGTCCTCCAAAACTTGCCCCAGCCTCAACTCCCTGATGCCACCCTTCTCACACGTCTGTCATAAACGTGCACTGCTCATTTACTCCACACATCTTGATGAAGCACCCATTACATGGCTGGATACAGGCAGGGAGAAGCACAGGCAGTCTGCTCCCAGGGGGCTTTAAGAAGAGGAGAGGAAGTAACATCAGACAAACACAGTTGCTGTGGAAGAAGAGACCAAGGGGAGAGGACATGATGCGGGGATGGGGTCTGAGAAGGCTTTCCCAGGGAACCGAAGGTTCAGTAGAATCTTAAAATGAGAGTAGGTGCTGACCAGGCAAAGTGGGGGGAAAATTTCAAGGTGGCCCAAGTCCCCAAGAGCTTGGGTGCTGGCTAGCAACAGGCAAGTGGGGAGGAGGACTTAGGAGATGGGAAGGAGAGGGTGTTAAAAGAGATCTACATGGTTTTCTGGGGCTTTTCAGAGAAAAAGGATGGTTCCTCTGGGCCTGCACTCTCTCCCACCTTCCCCACCATAAAGTTCCCCACCTCATGCAGTCCTACTTCCCAGGGAAAGATCACCCCAGAGCTAAGTGAATCAGAGTGATAGTCTGTGCCTTTGTAGATGTCCTAACAGGGCACTAAGCAGAGACTTGGGAGAGAGGTGGAGAAGAGGGTGACCAGGGAGGTGATGTCTCCAGGTGGTCTCCTTACGGGCGATGCTTGCATACATGCATGCAGTTGGACCTTGGAACCCGAGCCCAGATGGTGCTCTTCCAATAATCCCCTCTGCTCATCCTCACTCTAACTAGTGCTTCCATCCATGGTCCATCGAGGAACCACTTGCCAGGCTGCTGATTCTGCAAGGTGATGTGACTTTGGGCAGGTTTCACCCATATCCTCTATTAATCTGCAGAACGCCTGCTACCACTTTGAGGCTACCACTCAGAGGTAGATTGGGACAACACAGCCATGCACAGGGAGCAAAGACCTGTGGAGTCTGAGCCATATCCCTCACCCACGCTTGTGGAGCCTCCCCTGGCACTAGGTATCCACAGCGGCCAGTGTGGGACCAAACTCTTTTGTTAGCATTCATTGGCTGTTTGCAGAGAGCCTACTCTGTGGCAGTGTTCAGGTAGCGCAAGGAGCATTCACAGATGCTTTCAGCAGGAACAGCACAACAAAAGGCTAGCTAAGGGCTGGCTGTTCTGGTCTTCCAGCTGTGTAGGGTCATAGACCCCTTCTACACTTTTCTCTGCTGCTGCTGCTTTGGGTCTTCCGGGCCTTTAGGACTAAGGCGACTAAGATACCTTTTGCAAGTCAGCTGCCTCCAAGCTCACCTACCCCATTGTTTCTGCTTTGCAGGTCTCCCACCCCTTGCACCCTCCTGATCCTCCCCTTTCCACCACGGTCCACGGACCCCTCTGTCCTCCTCTCTTGCCAGTTCACCCACGATGATGATATTCTTATTTAAAAATAAATCGCAGCAATCTTTAATTGCAGACTAAATAATTGCTCCATTTTATTTAAAAGTGGCTTTTGGAGGCTCTGGGAATAATTAGAAGAAAACATAGGGCAGAGCAGGGTGCATGTTTTCAAGTATATAATTTTTTATATTGTTATCATACCGATGTCTGTAGGATCTAGAAAAAGAAAGTGTGCCCCTCCTTCAGAGTTAGTCATGCACGATTTACATGCAATAATAACAATAATAATGGTAATAATAATAATTCCTGGCTTTTTCCGGGTTTCACAAATGGCTGCCAGGGATGCTGGGTAGTCGCTTGTGCTTTCCAGAAGGAAAGAGGTAAGAGCAGCTCCCTCTGCCTCCTGTGGACCATGCTGTCTGGGTGCAGAGCAGTCTGAGAAGCACTGAGCAGGTTCTGCTGGAGAGCTCTTGCCTGTCTGGAATTTCACCCTTCGTGCAAAGTCAGAGTGACAACTCCTGGGGTTTTAACCACCATTTAGTTCAAGCTGTCCTTTGTCTAATGGAGTCAACTAGGTCCCAAGAGGTGATCTTTCCCTTGGTCACAAGCCAGTTAATGACAGAGCCAGCAATAGGAGAGCAGCACGCCTAGAATCAGGAGGCTCTAGGTCCCGTGTCTAGGTCCCTTGTCTCTTGCCATATCACTACCGGTGCAATCCTGGCGACTTTTCTGCAGGCAACGATGCCTGTTTCTTATTTTGGAAACAATTAGTAATAGTGACACTTGTTTATTGTGAAGAACAAAGAAAGTAATATATGCAAAAGCTCCCAGCACAGCACCTATACACAGTAGATGCTCAAGCAGTGTTAGTCTTGTTTGCAGTGCTCCTCAGTCTGAGAGAGATATTTACTTGAAAATGTCCCTGGGAGGGGAAGCATCTTGGACCCTGGAGCTTGAGGACTTCTGGAGGACAGTTAAGCCCTTGATCTTGGAGGGGCCATGTGGAAGGAGAAGGGAGAGGAGGAGGGCATCCTCCTGGCTCAGCTGCCCAGCCTGGCCCTGCATAAGCCGTGCTGGGACACCTTCTTCTCTCCCAGTCCTTGGTGTGTTTTCTTCTCACTGTTTTGTGACCAGCTGGGTCTGCACAGGTTCAGGCCAGAAAAATGGGCTGTTGGGCTGGTTAGTCCACATTTCCTGAGCACCTACTGTATACCAGACTGCTGAGTAAGCTACAGAGACAAATAAGAGGTGGTTTCTGCCCTCTAGGAACGTAAAAGGCTGTGGCAAGACACGTTCATTAGACAGTGATGTTAAGTGACAGACAGAGCTACCTCTTGGGAGTTGTGGTGGGTGGGGTGGGGAAGTTGAGGAAATCCCAGGTTGGGCAAATAGGAGGTTGTGTTTTGTGAAGCAGCTGGGGAAGGCATCTGAGTGGGACCTCGAAGGATGTGTAAGAGTTGGGCAAAGGATGTTTATAAGAAGAGCCAGTGTGACCTAAGGCTGGGAGGTGGCAGCCTAGGGTACTGACTGGTGGCCTCAGGGGTTTGAATTAGGGTGTGTGCATTGTAAGCCTGGAAGAGAGTAGACAAGGCCAGAGAGGTGGGCAGGCTCTTGGGATGGATTTCCGGTGCCCATACTTGCCCTGCGCAGGATTCAGAACTTCTCAGGGGCACCAAAAGGCTGCAGTGCTTCCTGTGGACTTGGTTTTCCATGCCCTTCTGTGATCAGTGTCCTCTTTGGGGCAGAACAAGGCAGGCAACCTCTTGTTTCTTCCTTTTTTCCTTCCTTCTTTCTTTCAGTAGTGGTTTTATTATGGAATACTTTACAATTCACCCATTTAAAGAGTAAAGTAGGTGGTTTTTAGTATATCCACAGAGTTGGGCAACTATCAGCACATCCATTATAGAACATCTTCATCACCTACGAAAAACTCCATAGCCATTAGCAGTCATTCTCATCCTCCTCTGCCCCCACACCGTGACACTGGAAAACACTAACCTGGGTCTGCATAGATTCGTATATCTGGGCATTGTGCATAAATAGAACCATACAATATATTTTGTGTCACATTTTTTCACTTAACCTAATGTTTTCAAGGCTCATTTGTGTTGTAGTGTGAATCCACATTTTATTTATCCATTCATCCATTGATGATCATTTGGTTTGTTTCCACCTTTTGGCTATTATGAAAAATACTGCTATGAACATTTGTGTACACAATCTATGTGGACGTTTGTTGTCATTTCTCTTGCTAGACACCCAGGAGTGGAATTTCTGGGTCACATGGGGATTCTATGCTTAACCTCATGGGGAATCTTCAGACTGTTTTCCACAGTGGCTGCCCTATCAGACATCCCCACCAGCAGTCTCTGGATGGTCCAGTTTCTCTACATCCTCACCAAGTCGTGTGACTGTCTATATTTGTTTCTGACTGCTGCTGGGACAGATTACCACAAATGTAGAGGCTTAATCAACACAAGTCTATTGTCTTATAGTTCTGGAGATCAGAAGTCTGAAATGGTCTCATAGGGCTAAAATAAAAGTGCCAGCAGTATTGTGTTTCTTGTGGGGGCTCTAGAGGAGATTCTGTTTCTTTGCTACTTCCAGCCTCTAGAAACTGCCCACACTCCTTAGCTTGTGGTCACTTCCAACTTCAGACCCAGCAATTGTATCATTCTGACCCTGGCTTTTGTTGTCATATCTCCTTCTCTGACTCAGATGCCTCCCTGTTTCACTTAGAATAACCCTTGTAATTATATTGGGCCCACTTGGATAATCCAGGGTAACCTCCCCATCCCAAAATCCTTATTCTAATCATGCCTGCAAGCTTCCTCTTGCCGGGTAAGGTAACACAGGTTCCAGAGGATTAGGATGGTAGACAACAGCAGAGGGCCATTCTGATTCTGGCCACACAACAGCTAACCCATGTAAAGTGGTGTCCAGTGGCTTTAATTTTCATTTCCCTGATGGGTAATGATGTGAGGCATCTTTTCAAGTGCTTAATGATCATTTATATATCTTCTTTGAGGAAGTGTCTATTCAGCTCCTTAGTCCACTTTTAAATTCAATTGTCTTTTTATTATTGAGTTGTAAGAATTCTTTATATATATTCTAGAGACAAATCCCTAACTAGATATATGATTTACAAATATTCTCTCTCATTCTGTAGGCTGTCCTTTCACTCTTAGTGGAGTCATTTGAACCACAAGATGTTTTAATTTTTATGAAATCCAATTTATCTGCTTTTTAATTTTTACTTGTGCTTCGGTATCATATTTAAGAATCTTACTGCCTAATCTGAGATCATGACATTTTATTCCTATATGTTTTTCTAAGAGTTTTATTTTTTAGTTCTCAGATTTAGGCCTTTGTTCCATTTTGAATTAATTTTTTTTTGAAATGGTGTGAGGTAGGGATCCAACTCTGTTCTTTTGCAGTGATTCAGTAGTCACCACAGTCTTTGTTGAAAAGACTGTCCTTTCTTCATTGAATGGTCTTGGTTCCCTTGTTGAAATCAGTTGACCCTAACTGTGAGGTTTATTTCTGGACTCTCATTTCTATTCTGTTGCTTTAAATACCTGTTCTTATGTCAGTACCACACTATCTTGATTACTATAGTTTTGTAATAAGTTTGGAAATCAGGAAATATGAATCCTCCAGCTTTGTTCTCCCCTCCCTCCATAAGGTTTCTGTGGCTCCTCTAAGGCCGTTGAAAGTCTTCATGAATTCTGAGAGCAGCTCATCAGTTTCTACAAAGAAACCAGGTAGAATTCTGACAGAGACTCTGTGCTTGAATCTGTAGATTGTTTTTGGAGGGTAGCCATTTTTAACAGTATTATCTTTCAGTCTGAGCATGAGATGTTTTTCCACATATTTAGATTTTCTTTAATTATTTTCAATAATATTTTATGCCCTTTCAAATTAAAATACCTCTAAGTATTTTGTTCTCTTTGACACTATTGTAAATAGAATTCTCATTTTCACTTTTGGCTTTTTCTGTGTTCAGAAATGTCATAGATTTTTGCCTATTAATATTGTAACCTGTAACCTTCCTGAACTTGTTTATTAATTAGAATAATTTTTAGGGGGCTGGGAATTTAGCTCAGTGGCACAGCACCTGCCTGGCAAGTGCAAGGTCATGAGTTCGATTCCTGGTACTGGAAAACCCCCCCCACCAAAAAAAGAGTAATTTTTAGTAGGTTCCTTAGGGTTTTCTACATGGAAGATTGTGCCACTTATAAATAGAAGGTAGTTTTACTTCTTCCTTTCTTATCTGGATGACTTTTCTTTCATTATCTTACCCAATAGCCCTGCTTAGAATCCCAGGTATAGTGTTGACAAAAGTGGTGAGAGGCATATCATTGCTTTGTTCCTGTTCTTAAGGAGAACACATTTGCTCTTCAAGCATCAAATATGGTGTTAGCTATAGATTTTCATAGATTGCCTTTATCAGGTTGAGGAAGTTTCCTTCTAGTTCACATCTTCTGAGTGTTTTTATCTTGAAGGAATGTTGAAGTTTGCTAAGTGCCTTTTTGTGTGTGTCTGTCAAGATGACCACGTGGTTTTTGTCCCTTATTCTTTCGATGTGGTGTATTAGGTTAGTTGATTGGCTAATGTTAAACCAACCTTACATTCCTGAGATAAACAGCACTTGGTTATAGTAGATAGTATTTTTTATATGTTTCTGCATTCATTTTGCTGGTATTAAGCAACCATTCTGATATCAGAATTCCTTGTGGGTAGCTAAGCACTGCTCCTTCCTCCTAAACCATCCTACAAACTCATCTGCAAATATCCTCCTAACTTCCCTTGGCTCATCTTGCCCATATTAGCCTAAGAACCTGAGCCCCTTGTCTTTAAAGTTGGCTCAGACTTCATCCGGGGTGGAAAGCCTTCTTCAGCAACTCCCTTCCCCAAACCTGTGTGCTGACCTCAGCTGCCTTGCTTGGGAGCCATTCTTGGCGTCCAGCTGGTTGCAGTGCTAGTTGCTGTCTCCTGTGGTTGTCTATTAAACCGTGCGCCTGCCCGGCAGGAATGCCAGTTCCTCTAAGCTCAGGGTCATTATCCTATTTGCCTAGCAACATTCTCAGTTTGTCAAATGTCTTGTGTCTACCTGCCCAGGTAGACAAGAAATTGGGGACATCTGGGGGGGGTGATTTAGTGTCTTGAGATAGTATAAATGGTTTTAAAACATATTTAAAAGAGACAAAATCCATAATTCAAATGGAATCTCATATAGACTCTGACATTTAAGACATACAAAAGGGCTGCAGGGATTAAAGCAGGAGTAGAAGCCCTGAGTGTTGTCCACGGTGCCTTGTTCTTGCTTCTGTTGTCTGCTCCTTAGGTCCTCAGGGAGCTCCTTGGAAACCCTGTGACTTCACAGGACAGAGTTGGGAAATCACAGTGCTGTGGAAAGAACCCTGGACTGTCTCCATCTCAGTGGCTTTGGGCATTTGGTCTTCCCTCTTGGCGCCTGGTCTCCTCCTTAAAGGAAAGGCCATACCCGGTCAGAATGGGCATAAAGTAGCATGGAAAAATCATTTCCATTTCCTCTGCTTCCAGTTGACCTGGGATCTCTGCTCTGAATCCAAAATCCTCTGTGCAGATTTCCAGGGAGCCTCAGTGGAGTATGAAGGAGCCCAGGATGAAATGACCCTCAAAGCCTGTCTCAGTCCGGAGTGTATAGTTTATACTGACACTCATGTTCTCTTGCACAGCAAAGGCAGGTCGGGTGGTAATCACAACAACCTGCAAGATTTACCTTGCTCCTGGATTCTTCGTAGGACCCTGAACCAAGGGGCTAAAGGGCAGCTCAGTCCTATACTGAGTGGCCCTGAAGGTGGGCATGGGAACCAGGCTACTCCTAGGCAGTCCAAGAGGGTCTTAAGTCTTAAGTGATCTGTGGACAGACCTAAAAACAAGATGCTGCAGGTAGCCATAGCAGCATTAACCCTGACCTGAGTGGAGTTTAAAAAACCTTCTTGTGGGCAAAGTCCATTCTGATCTGGGTTGCCCAACAGCCTGGCAAGGCAGTTATGACAAGGTATTGAGCCTCCATGTTGTGTATAAGGAAGTTGAGACCAAGAAAGTGGAATGCCTTGTCTAATGTCACATAGCTGATTAAGACTGACCTGGGTCCCCTTCCTAGCTCTCTGGCTTTTGTCTGTTGCTCTTTCCCCGCCATCCTGTCCTCTTCTACTTCTGATCCTCACCTGGACTCTCACCTGTACTCTAAGCTGATTACAGCACAGCACAGGGAGGGCTGGAAGGGTTCAGAAGGTGACAGCCACCAGGAACCACAAGGGCAGGCTGAGGACAGAGTGTGAACCAGAAGTCCCAGCAGTGACAGGGAGTCAGACACCAGTAGCAGGCAGCCTATTGGTGCAAAGGCTGGGAAGGAGAGCCCTAATCTCTGGCCTCAAAGCATTTTAAGATCTGCAGGACATACTTGAGTCCTGGTCTTTCCTCAAGCTGTGAGCATGAGAACTGCCTTCAGGAACACAAAGACCCCATGGCTCTGACCCCCTTTGCTGGATACCCTTGTGTTGTTCAGAGGTGACTTTCTGTTCTAATCCAGCATCTTCTCAGAGTTAAGGATAAAATGCAAGTGGTGAAGTGGACCAGCAGTCCCTGTGTGGCGGGAGGGGGCTGAGGACAGCTTCTCCAGGCAGACCAAGTGCTACCCTGGCACAGGCTGAGTGTCCAGACATGAATGTCTGGGACTCTTGGCTTCTGCTGACATCTGCCTGCTTTTAAGCTCCATCTGACAGACTACAATTAGAGGTTCAGACCTTTGACTTAGGAATTTGTCCTGAGTTAGAAGGCAAATGCAGCAGAAAGATGTGCTAGGCAACACAGCCACACCCAATCTAGGGTAAGTGAGTGAATCCATCCTTCCTGGAAAGAGAGCTGTGCTCAGGGAAAGTGCAGAGCATGGTTCCTAAGAGGGGAAGAGAGTTAGGGCTAGGGCCATTGTCAACCCCTGGGCAATTATCTACTATTTTTCTGAGGCTTGTCTATCATCCCATATTTCAAAAGGTTAGTGTGGTCTTGGTAGTCAGATATGATAGAAAATTTTTATCATCAATGATGATAATAGTGAATCTGGATTCAAATTCTACCTCCTCTACTTCGTAGCTGTATGTCCTTGGGTAGATTATTTAAACTTTCTGTGCCTATGTCCTTCATTTATAAAGTTGAGGCAAGAGTGGCATCTACTCCAGGATTTTGCTGGAATTAATTTTATGAGTCAATGAATGTAAAAGGTGTAGAACTGTCTGGCACAGATGGTAACTATGGTACACACTAAAAGAATGTCAGACATCATCATTATTCATAGGTACCCACATTCGCTGATCTCAGGCCAAATGCTCCCCAGGGTACAGCATGTGCTGCATGATTGCTTTGGCTGGTACATCAAGGCCTCCTGTCCTCCAGGGCCGTTCCTGCTGTTCCTGTTTGCTTGCAGGCCCTAGGTGCCCCCCACATCTGGAATCCAAGGTCATGGTCCCGCTGTCATTCCCAAAACTCGTCTCAATGCTGTGGTTGACCAGGTGACGGGCCCCGCAGTCTACTTCCTTCACTTTGGGAACTTGGGGTCACCTAGAGTGTTCATCTGATAGTCTCATGAAGAATGAGCTGAAGTCTTGGTCTCCTCCCTCCCACAGACCTGTGAGGTCCTGGCTGTGCCTTCTTGCACCCTTTCCCCCGAGGCAGTGGCAGCATCTCTAAAGCACAGAGAAATGTGTCCACTGACCTTAGAGTCATATAAATAAAACTTAAAATATATGCAATAGGTACAAATAAGTCAAATGATTTTTCTGTGCTAACAATAACAAATTGCTCTGAAGTGCTATCTCTCATCCCATATAGAAGAATTTCTTTAATGGTCCAAATGCCACCACCTAAAACACTCACTTTTACACATGTACACCCACACACCCACACACACACACACACATAACCATATTTAATCTTTATGACAGTGGAAACCATTACCCCTTTTGTAGATGAGGAAACAGGCTTAAGGAAGCCAAGCAACTTACCTGGACTTTTAGCCTCAGAGCAGTTTACCCCTTTGCACTGTCTTGCCTCATGGGGTCCTGTGGGCTGCAGGCCCCAGAGAGGGTGGTCAGGCTGCTGCCTGGCCTGGGCTGAGGATGTCAGGCATAGGGAGGTCTCTTTTGTCACCTCACAGTATGGCTCGAGGGCATGGATAGGAGAAGCTGGGTGTGAGGGAGGTGAGGTCAAGCCCCTGGGAAGGCTCAGTGACCCAGCTGGAATGGCTGAAGACGCATAGCAGCTGGGGCTTGGGCTCTCTAAGGCTGGGGGACCCAGTCCCTGCTAACTCCCTATATCGGCCTGCCTGCCTGTCTGTCTGTCTGTCTGTCTCTCTCCATACCCACAGTCTGTTCCCTCTTCAGAGGCCCCAAAGCCTCCTGACACTCCAGCAACTCCCGAAGCCTAAGTCCATACCCTGGGAGGGCCCACTCCTCCTGCAGACCCTCTGCCGACAAGGCAGTGGGGGCGGGGTGCTTTTTGGCTCTGCAGAAACTGATCAGAACGGATGATATGTTTTCACTCTGCTGTGTTCAACAGTGCAGATCGGACAGGGAGAGGAAACGAGAAAGATAAGTGGGAAATAAATCACCCAACTTGATTTAGTCATAATAGTAAGGAGAGGGGGATTGCTGAGCAGCGATCAAAACCTCAATCAGCAGCTCAGACAGGAGGTGGAGCTTCCTTTGCCTGTACCAGCTTTTTGCCCCCTCTGCAGAGGGCAATGTTTCTGGTGAGGGGTGTTGTGAAGCACTGTGTGTCCACTATGAGTTCACCAGAACCCCCGAGGCACAGAGGCCATGTTGCCTAAGACTCTCATGCCCTCCAAGGGCAGTGGACAGAGCGATCCCTGCCGTGTCCACCAAAATCTGCTCCTTGCATCTGAGAAGGGCTTCTGCCTATTGAGTATCTCAGCAAGAGGCAACCGGGAATGCGGGAGGCTCCAGATGCGCTTATAGCCTCTGATACATCTCTTCTTTTTTTCCACTCCTGGGGATTGAACCCAAAGCCTTTGCACTGAGCTACATCCCCAACCCTTATTTATTTATTTATTTATCTATTTATTTATTTATTTGAGGCAGCATCTCACTAAGATGCCCAGCCTGGGCTTCAACTTGCAGTTCTCCTGGAGCGCTGAGCTTATAGGCGTGCACTACCACATCTGGCTGATTCCTCTTATTTTTAGTGTTCTTCACAGACCATCTCAGTCTTCCTTTTTCCCCAGGCAGGACTGGGCCCCACTCCTCCAGTCTGCTCTTTGGGGACATCCTGAGAAAGTGAAGTCACCTTCTCCCTGCTTATCCTGGTCTCTCGCTCGTTGCAGTGCAGGCAGGTCTCCCCTGGAGCCCTCCACTGCATTTCTAGGCCATTCCCTGTGTCTGCATGGATCAGTACCCATTGCAGGAAGGCAAAGCCCTTGTACCAGAGCCTGGGACCAGTGGAGATTGCTGTAGGGGTGGGACAAAGGCAGTGACTCTCAGAGACCGGGCGTTAGGGAGAGGACAGTGTAAGTGACGCGGGAATATCTATTCCAATTCAGGAAGGGATATCTGCTCTGGCAAGTTATAAAACACTGTTCCCACTGAGGCTGTAGAATTACTTACAGGAGCCACAATGAAACCAGACAACCTTTCAATCAAGCTGCCTCTTGTTCCTGCTTCAAGGCTGGAGAAATAAATATTGAGCAAATAAAGTTAGTCAGCATCTGAGCATTTTAATGAATAAAGAGTAGCAGGAAGGCTGGGGGAGCGGGGAGCTGCGCTCGTCCCGGAGGACAGGCTGTGTCAGGCTATGTGTCTGCTTCTGCCTTCCCAGCACCTGCCACAGCCCCTGCCCTGTGTGTGTAGCACGGTTCCCTCCTGCGCCCCTCCCACTCTGGTCCAGAGTCCTGGAATTCACATGTCCGCTGTCTTGTGCGGGGCACACCAGGTGGGCTGCAGGTGACAAGGATGCAGCCAGAGCAGGGAGCCAAGTGACTCCGTGCCCTTGCCCTGAGAAAGTCACATTCACCACAGACCAGAAGTCACCTCTGGTCTGTTTATCGCTCTCTAGAAGGAAGGCTAAACTCCAGGTGAGCTGAGACTTGGAGAAGGGGAAACGGCACAGCCCTAGGAAGGGGCTTTTCAAGTTGCTGTTGTAGCTAGAACAAGAAAGCACCAGTTTGCTGAGGGTCCCAGTGGTGTAAGGTCAGCGGAAGATGAAGGACAGGCTGGGAGCCACTCTGTCCAAGGGAAGAAAGCTCAGACTGGGAAAGGTAGCGCAAACCCAGGTAGGACCCGAGCCTGAGAGGCTGCAGACATCAGAAGTGGTGATGAGGTTGTATAAACACTCTAGGCGCATCTTCTGGCCCAGGTCATTCCCTCCCTCCCGGGTGCAGAGGGGAAACACAGCAGATGAAGTTGCTAAATCACCAGGGCCTCTCTGGGGGCCATACGGACGTGGAGAGCTGGCTAGAAGTGGGGAGAGAGGCAAATGTGGCTTTTCTCTTCAAAGTGGAAACGCGGGTGAACGCTGCAAATGATCTATGGATGAGTTCAATACCAGCACTGGGCAGGCTGCTAGGACAGCCGTGGGTGGGGCCTTTGGACCAAAGGGATGGAAGGAGGCATCACTAGAGCTCAGGATGGGTTCACTGTAAATATGTCGTGCCAGCCTGGGGC
Source organism: Chinchilla lanigera (assembly GCF_000276665.1). Taxonomy (NCBI): domain Eukaryota; kingdom Metazoa; phylum Chordata; class Mammalia; order Rodentia; family Chinchillidae; genus Chinchilla; species Chinchilla lanigera. The sequence goes on along the minus strand of NW_004955412.1, from coordinate 18,952,541 downwards.
CACAGTCTCTCTTTTTCTATGAAAGACTGATAGATCAAAGTAATATCCTGGATATAGGGTGAAGATTTGAGTGAGGCACTTGTCATAATCTCTCGTGGCAACCTTGGGGACAAGCTGAGGATTTGTCACCCGGATAGCATCCAGTGGGGGGCATTTGCAGCAGACCAAGGGGAGTGAATACCTAATAGACTGAGATCAAACTGGAGGAACATTTTTCAGGCTGTGGGACTCCTCTGTCCTTTTCAGGATGTGATCAGTGACTCTGGTGCAAGGGTGACATTCATTACTAATAAAATTTACTAGTGACCTAAAACTACACAGGGTAATAAATACCATGTATAATAGTAATAATAAGAAAAATCATAGCGAATAACTAATGCTCTACAGCACTTACCATGTGCCACGCACTGTGCTTAAACACACAACATTTAATTTTTGAGGTAGGCTATAGCCAGATTCCCATTTTGCAGGTGAGGAAACTGGGGGCTGAGAGGTTAAGGTCATGGGACCAGCTTTCTGTTCAGGCTATCTGGCCCCAGAACCTGGGCTCTTAACCCCTAGCGATGAAACAGGTGTGATAGCAAGTGACTTCAGTGGACTAGGATTGTGACAGAACAGGAGATGAAGTCTAACAGGGTCTACAGTTTCTAGAGGGCATCGAAACAGGTGGGCTACAAAACTTGTCAGCAGCACATCTAAAAACTCGGGTGGGGGATTTGTTGGCTATGTTGCAGATAGCCACAGTGAGGCCATAGGCCTAGGCTCAGGGCTCTACCTTTTTAAAAGGACAGTGACACAATGGAGCAGGCTGGGCCAGAGAAAAGGGTCAGGATGTGGAGGCAGGAACTCTTGACTATAATGTACCAGCTGCTGAGAAGTGCTTGAGAGGGCTGGAGTCAGCCTGGGGAGGGCACCTGGAGCTGGCATGAGAGCAGTCTTGAACTCACTGTGGGCCCCCAAGGGAAGACCCGGACTCCAAGGGCAGACAGCACAGCACGTTTTGGCCCAGTGCAGAGGGACACAGTCTGGCTCTTCAGCCTCAGCTTCCTGGCTGCTCCTCTTCCAGCCCCACTGCAGGCTTTTCTCCTTCAGCCTGTCTGACTCCATCTGGGTACTTTGTCCTGCTAATTCCGAGGCTGGGAGGGCGTGTGCTCTCTTTAAGCCGTTCAGCCCTAATTAGAAGTTCCTGACAGCTTGTTTGGGGCCCTGTCAGCCTCTCTGACTCGCCTTGCACCAATAAGTAAAAAGGAAAATTGCTATTCTTTCTCTACCTGGATGCCTGGTGTCATTGTGAGTGGCATGTGTGGTGGGCACTTGGCTAAGTGCTCTGTGCTGGGCATGCTGTGCTGAGTCAGCCAGGCAGGCAGCCAGGCAGGGCCCTGTCCCAGAGCTCCAGTGCCTGGGCCCGGAGAGGCTTGACTGGGGCAGCCCGCTGAGGCCACAGAGATGCAAATGGCCAGGTTGTGCATACCCAGATTTCGGGTGCTTTTGAACACACCTTTGAAAGCCCACATATTTCTTTTCCCCATGACTGTTGTGGGGATAGGTGGGCACTCTCGGAGGCCGAGGGCTGGATGTTTTATTTTTCTAGTGACAAGGGAAGTCTTGAGCCTGCTGACCTGCCTCCAAAGCCTTGCAAGTTAAAACACAAGACTGGAACTAGACCACTCAGGCTCAGAGCTGTTTTTGCCACTGATAAACTGCCATTGGGCAACTCCTTTCAACTCTCTGGACTTACTTTTGACATCTGTAAAATAGGAGTGATAACTGAGTCGTAAGGATTAAACAAAGCCTTCAGAACAGTGCCTGATACCATGGAAGCACTCTACAAATGCCAACTATTATTGTTTTTATAAGGTACTTAACTTGAGTCTTATAGTTAATGGTTTGAATTCCAGTTACATTACATATTAACCCTGAGATCTTGGGCAGTGTACCTGAGATTTGTTATTTCAAAAAATAGGTATAATAACAACATCCTCCCTCAGGATTATTGTGAGGACTAAATGAATATAAAACACTTAGCACACTACACAGGTCAGCAGATGACAACCTACCTCAGCACTAGTCAGCTCTATAATACCATAACAAAATACTTGAGATAATCAATTTAAACAGAGGAAAGGTTTACTTTGGATCATAGTTTTGGAGTTTTTAGTACATGCTCAGTTGGCCCTGTTGCTTTCGGGCCTGCAGCAGGCAGCATGTCACAGTGGAAGTGTGTGGTAAAGGAAGCCCACGCACCTCACAGCCAGTAATCAAAGAGAGAAAGAGGAAGGAGACTAGAGTCCCATAATCTGCTTCAGGGGCAAACCCCAAATAACCTACCTCCCCACCAAGCCTCTTAAAGATCTCACCAACCTTCCAAAAGCACCACAGGTTGGGGGTCAGGCCTTTAACATAGGGGCCTCTGGGGGACAGTTATCCAAACCCTGGCAATCCATTTTTATAAATAAAGTTTTATTTAAACACAGCAACTGTCTTTCCTTTAAGTACTGTCTGTACTTCTTTCCGGCTACAATTGTAGAGCGGAGCACTGCCGTGGAAGCTGAACATACTTACTGCCTGGCCCTTCACAAGAAACTGCTGGTCTCAGGGCTAGAACCTGTAAGTGCTCATTAAACTCTAGCTGATGGTATCAACAAGTAATTGTAATTCTCACAGGGCTGTACTAAAGAATCTGAGGCCATGTTTGTAGGCACAGGCAGCTACTGAGATTTTCTAACCAGAGAGTGTTTTAAAGGCCTTTTTGATGGGGGTGAGGAGATTTTTGGACATTCATCTTGTTTATGGGTATTTTTAGAAGAGAAAACTAGGAGCAACATTTAGTAGTGTCACACACCCTTCCCTGGCCACATAGTTCCTTTTTCAAGGATCATCAGGAACTAGGGAGCTGCCCCTCGCTCAGCTCCACTGACTCACTGTACCAGCGAGGAAACTTTCCTTCCTTCCTAGGTGCATGGCCCGCTTATCCTGCCCTGAGGAATCCCTGGCTTGATCTCAGGTATCCAGAGCTGTCCAATCATTCGATGAAGGCATTCAGCTCTACAAAAACTGAGTTCGTAACTGCTTGTTCTTGCTTTGTTGCCGCTGGCCCCCACACAGGGGCTTGTGCAGGGTCCTGGGAGGCACCTCCATCTTTCAGGCCAGGAGAGACAGCATTTTCCCTGATGCTCAGCAGACAGGTGTATGTCCAGGAGGAGAGGGGAGGGCATGAGTGTGCGCTGGGCGGGCGGTACAGGGGAGAGGCAGGAGCCAGCACTGCAGTGCCCCACTGACCTGGCATACAGGCAGGCTATTATCACTCAATTTTTACACTGTGTTCCGGACACTGCTCCACCTGCCTCAGACGTGCAGCCGTTGAAATATTAATGTCTGGCATGTGGCAAACATTTAAAGTATGCTGGGACTTGGGAGCTGTTGAGTCGGGCCTTGTTGACATAGGACCTCACCTGGGTATTGTTTGCTATGTAAATGCCAAGGATTCCTCCCTGAGGTTGGAACCTGCTCTGTTCTCCTGTGTTCATTTCCTCCTGTGCCTGGGTGGGTAAGGAGGTTTGTTCCTGTCCATCCCCGCTTCCCTCCCAGGGCCACGTGGGTGTATTTGAGCGCCAGCTACCAGGAAGCATTTGAAGGACATTGTCCATAACGACAACTCTGGAAGTGCCCTGAGGCCGGCTCTGTGCCTGGCACTGGACTGGGCACTATAGAAGGCACAGGACCAATTGGATATGGCTGCTCACTGCCCACCAGAAGCCTGCTGTTCCCAAAAGGATTGACACTGGTCACTGGTGCTGGAGTATAGCACAGAGCAGGACAGGCAGGACAACGCCTGCTACGCACAGTACCCCTCCCATCCCAGCCGTTGCTGGTTGATAGTGGTATTTTTTCCCCTGAGGTCCCAAACAGCCTTGTAGCCCTTATCAACACAGGAAGGCACCTCCAGTCAATTGGAACCAGGCCGAGATAGAACCGATTTGTTGTCCGCAGTGGAGGAGAGGATGAGCGATACAAGAGGTGTTCTGGTGAACGAGAGGGGCCCTGAGGGGGAGCAAGCCCTTCCAGATGGGTGGAAGCCCTCCAGAGAGGTGAGGCCTTATGGAGCAGGTGGCCTTGCTGGGGAGGGTGGAATATGCATGGGGAGGGACACGGAAGGTGGAAGGCAGAATGTGAGCAGGGCTGAGAGGCGGAGACACTCAGTCAGGCAAGGAGTGACAAGAATCCTAGGCGTGGTGACTCAGTCAAGGCTGTCCCTCAACTCTCGCTTTCTCCCAGAGTGGTTCTTTACCAGATAAAAACCTCAAGAAGCTAGGCATGTGCACACCTTAATCCCAGCACTGAGGGAGACTGAGGCAGGGAAGATTGTAAGTTCAAGTCCCACTGGGGCAACTTAGGGAGACCCTGTGTAAAAATTAAAAATAAGTAGAAAAGGGGCCGGTGTAGCTCAGTGGTGATATGCCCTTGGGTTTGATAAAAATAAAAAGAAAGAGAGTCGTCTCGGGAGAATTTTTCTCCCTCTAGGAGTCTCTAAAAGGTCTGCTCCCCCCCAAACTAAACAGCAAGCAACTGGCAAATCCTGATGCTGGGGTGTGTCTGACATCACCAACCATCTGGCCCAAGGGTTGCCAGACATTGTCTAAAAAGGACCAGAAAATAAATGTTTCAGGCTGTGGAGGCCCAAAGGTCTCTGTCACAACCACTCACGGTGCCACTCTAGTGTCCCAGCAGCTGTAGATAATCCCTGGACAAGTGAGGGTGGCTGTGTTTAAAAAAGCTTTATTTGTGGACACTAAAATTTGAATTTCATATAATTTTCATGTATCAAAACTAATATTGTTTTTAACCCCAAATATTTCACTTGAGTAAAAGTCGTCCACAGCCCTCGGGTCGAACCAAATGGGTAATAGGCTGGACTTGAATCCCCGACCAGATGGAATCACCATGCTCAGATGTGATAAGCACTTTGGGCTGCTGCTGGCTCCCCGTGGCCACCCTCTCCACCGTCTCCAGGTGTATTCCCTGTTCCAACAGCACGGGCTGCTTCTGTAGAGCTCGTGCTGTGACGTGGCCACAGCTCACCTGTGTGGGAGTAAAGGGAAAAAGGGAAGAGCTGGTCAGGTTGAGCTTTTAAAGAGAGAAACCCTAAGCTTTTATACTGGCACAAGTCTGTAAGCTGCGTTCACTATATCCTACAGACCTCTCCATAGCTGGTGTGAAAGAAGATCAAAGATGAAGGCCTTGAAGCCCAGAGAGGACTGGCTCCTTGCTCAAAGTTGTTCAGCTGCTCAGTAGCCCAGCTGTGCCAGAACCCTGCTTTCCAGTGACAGATTCTTTCCTCCACCCACCATGAGATAAAAGGGTTTCCAGGTTAAGCATCTTCTTGCCCCCTGGCTCTGGGCTGGCAGGGAGCACCCCTGGCCTTTGCTACCATTATTGCTCATGCCCACTCGCAGCTGCCTCTCTCTGAAAAGGGTACAACCACCAGGCTCCATCATCAGGGTCGTAAAAGGAGAAGTAAAACATGATAAATTGCTGCTAATGCTGCTGGGTGACTGAGATAAAGGCTTGATTGTTTGGGCAGCATAAATCAACACCCTAAGCTGGATGGGAAATAAAGCAATAATTTAAATCTATTTTCAGGGTCTTGTGGGCTGAGTGACCGACCAGGAATTGATATCTGAGGATGGAATAATGGATGGGGGAGGGTGATAGATGGCCAAAGTGCACCAAGTAGATATCTCTGTACGCCCCCAGGCTTGTCGCAGCCCGGTGGGTGAGCTCTGGGCAGAATCATAGCTCCTGTCCCTGCTCTAGAAAGAGGTCCCTGTAATCCACTCACCTGTCATCCCCAGCCAGCCCACCCACTCCCGGCCTCAACCCCTCCTCCAGGCGTCCCAGCCACTTCCTCATCACACTTGGTGGAGGAGCTATTTCTGTTGGTCGTGTGCAGGGCACAAAGCATTAAAAATGCACAAGACAAGCTGGGCATAGTAACGCTAGCCTGGAATCCCAGATACTTGGGGGATTGAAGAAGGAGGATCATAAATTCGAGGCCATCTTGGGAAATTTAGCAAGGCTCTTGTCTCAAAATAAATCAAAGTTTCTCAGGGTGTATCTCAGAGATAGAGTGCTTGCCTAGCATGTGGAAGGCCCTGGGTTAGATCCCCAGTACCGGGGAAAGAAAAAAAGCACAGGACAAAATTAGCGATTACAGTTTCCACGTGGACAAGGACTATGGCCACCCTGTTCACCACCATATTCCCATGACTAGCACGGCGCATCACACTGCGAGTGCTCAATATATTTTCTGTTGAAAAGGAGAATGACAGAACAACACAAAGTTTCAATGAACATTAGCTTTTGTATTGATGGGACTGTGGCAGGGGTCAAGGGAGCAGAGAAGTAAGATGCGATGTCTGGTTTGTCCTGGGAAATCTCAGGAGGGTTAAGGAGTACCAGAGGAGGCTGAGCTGAGCCTGGAAAAAGAGTAGAGTTGTCAAGGAAGCAAGGGAGAAGGGCACCTCAGATAGAAGAAGCAGCAGATGCAAAGGACTGGGTGAGGGATCACTGCCACATCCGTGAGTGAGTTTCCATTTTCTTTCTAATTAATTAGTTGATGAATTAATTTATTTATTTTTAATAGGCAGCTAAAATTGTTTGCATTTATCGTGTACTATAACATGATGTTTTGAAACCATAATTTCTGTTTTTAATTCCTATCTCCCTACACTTGGCTTCCTCTTCTTCTTGGTCCTTTTCTCCTTTGGGCATGAGTGACCCGTATGGATGGGAGGGTGAGCACAGTCGGGGATGGCGTGGTGTGAATGAAAGACCATTGTGTCAGGAGCCTAGGCTTTGTGTCCCAGCTGTATCACTGTGTAGCTAAGTGGGCTTGGGAATTCCCTCCAACCTTTCATGTTCTTTTCCTCCTGTGGAAAGTAGCAAGGTGGGGTGTTCAATTAGGTGACCTCTAAGTCCCTGGATTCCTTCTGGGCTCTTGCCCATGCTTTATTTTGGGTGGGCACTACCTGCTGGCACTGAGATACCCTTTCCACGTCTAAGCAAGAAATAAGAACTTGGTAAGCTTTAATAAATGCTTGGCAGTGTGTTACTTTAGGGCAGATGTCCCTGTCTTTCATAAAAGAGAGAAAGATGAAGTTTCCCAAGAAATACTGGAGCTACAAATGGTCTCGTTTCTTTATCCAAACTATAATAACAATAGGACAAAATTCATACAGGTACCGTGGTATTTACCATGGGGCAGGTAATAGTTCAAACACTTTAGATACACCGCAACCTCTAGGATTAGGCTGAACTACTTATTATCCCCACTTCACAGAGGCTGAAGTGGGGATCCACGAAGATGGACTAACTCACCCAACACCACATAGTAAATTGTAAAGCCAAGATTTGGACTGGGCAGTGAGGCCCTAGAAACTGTGCCGCTAACCACGGTTCTCACCACTGGGCTAAGCTGCATTGTGCTGTCTGCAGACAATAGAAGTGGGCGAAGATGAGGCAGCTGGCAGGTGGGCAGCTTCCTCAGCAAAGTGCCTGGATGGCTGGGGTCCTTCCGTTACCACCACCTGGCACCCTCCACAGCTCCACACTTCCACACCACCGTCTGTCCTACAAAGGGTCAGGAGTGATGGGCTCTGTAGAACCTGTCAAGGCTGGACAAGGGGCCACACCTGAACCAGGGATGGAGGTCGTAAATTTTTATGTTCATTATGTTTGTTTTGTTTGGTGTAATTAATGGATCTATTAAGCTCAATCAAACTCTGACCTCTTTTATAACCATTATAAATCAGCTCCAATGGCTCTGGAAGGGGCTGGTATCATTTCACAGGCCTCCCTGGGAGACAGAGGTCATTCCATGGATTGAACCTTGGAAACAGTGCAGGGGGTAAGGAAAGGAAAAGGCCAGGAAGGGGTCCCCTGGGGGCTGTTAGGGGTGGAGATGGAAGCTAAGAGACATTGAGAATGGAAGGGAAAAGAGCCATGGGGAAACTGAGGCAGGAAATCTTGCTACAACTCCCACTCTAGTAACATTTAGTTATTCATGTTTGTATCAGTCTTGGGCTGCAAAAAGGGAGTCAGGAGGGAGAAAGCAACAGAATCTCCCATACCTTATCCTTTTTTCCCCAAAAAATGGCTTCCTGAGGAATGAACACAGCCACAGAAAGGAAGCTGGGCATGGGGAGGGGAAAGGAGGAGAAGATGCAAGGTGCTGGGGGAAGGATAGACCCAGAGCCACCGGCCTGGAGCGGGGAGCTATGAGGACGCTCATGAGCATCTCTTTCCCTTCTTTGCTCTCTGGTCTGGTGAGCAGAGTGATTGAGTGTGATGGGGCAGGGTCGCAGCCGCCTTCTCAGCTATTAGGATGAATGAATCCCCAGGATACCAGCGAGGATGCTGCTGGCATGCCTTAATAATAATAAAAAAGAAACTAACAAAATACCATTCCCCATCATTAAAATGCAGCAGCAGATAAAGAGCAGCTAGTGTGTAATTACCAAAATTTCCTATTTCTGTAAGAAACGGGCACTTCATAAATTTCCAACCCAAACCTTTCTTTCCAGGGAAACTGGGTTTCTGTGAATATAGAAATTTGGTAATTGCTCCCCAAACTGTGCTTTTCCGTGTTAATAAATAGCGGAGTTGCCTTTGCTTATAGCCCTAAATGGTGCAGATTCCCTCCCCAGCTCTGTATCAGTGAGAACCCACCCTGTCTGCCCCTACCATTTAGACCCTTTTAAAGCCCCCGGGTTTGGGTTTCAGGAAGACTGATTTCTTCTCCAGGGGAAGAAGTGGGGGGAGAGGGCCTGCCAGTCAGGAACCTAGTTCTGCATTTTCCCAATTGCATTTGTATTCTTCTTTACCAGAGGCATGCATTTTTATTTCAGTGCAATGTGTTCTTTAAAAAAATAAAATAAAATAAATGCACTATTAGATTTTAAAATGTACAGCATTATATAGCTCATAATGCCATGGTAGATTTTAAACCTCTAAAAGCATATGCATTAGAGCAATTTTCTAAACTAATATAGCAAGAGGTCCACAAAAGCACTGCAACATTTGATAATAGTTGCCATCTTCAGCCGAGGATAATGATGTTAACAAATGTAATGGGAGTAATGAGTGGAGATTCAAAAAGCTGCTTTTGTTTAATTTTTTTGTAATGCAAATTCAGTTTGGGAATAAAAGAAGGGGGAATGGGGGAAAAACCCTCGTATTTGAAATGAATCCTAATCTTAACTGATGATAGGCTAGTTGTGAGCAGAAGTGGCTTGATTGTGGAATTAAACAATCCAGAGATGCAATTATTAAAGTGATGGGAACAGATTTGGGAAAAAAAATAGCTTCGGAATTGAATCTTCTCTGTTGAGCCTGGAATTACAGATGTTTGAGTAAAGAAGTCTCCCCATTGTCCGTGAAGTCCTCTGGGTAAAGCACACGCAGGCTCCAGAGGTACAGGCTCTTAAGTGTGGTTCTAGGAGCAGCTGGTTTACAAAGAATGGAGTCATGGGAGAGGAACCTATCCTGAAGCTTCACCTGAGCCAGGGCTTGCTATGGGACTCTAAGCAATTTCTTCAAGCCCCACAGCAGATTCCATTTAGGGATTTTAGCAAGTTATTCTTCCTCCCTCAGTTTTCTCTTCTGTAAAATGGAGCAGTAGTTAGCACAGTTGTGAGGGTGGTAGCTCATGTTTTAATTCCTTAAAAGAATAGTGGGTAGCCCAAGGCTGAGCGGCCTTTAGCTTCTCTTGACCTCATTTTTCGTTGTCCTTGGTTGAGCTCAGCCTGTGCCATGAAGCAGAAATCATAACCATGATTTTGATGCACAGAGAAAAAGCTTGTTCCAGGATGCCATTCTAGAAGGCGCCTCCTGGGTCACTTAGAGGTATGCACAATTGTCTTGATTTTCTCTGGAAGACAGGAACAGCAAAGTCGGACATGCTGGAAATGATTCTCCAAGGAGCTTCCCATCCTGAAAGCAGGGATGGATAGACAACAGTCTTTATGCAACTTTATGTGATATCTACACAACTTTGAAGGGACCCAACCCCAGCTGTATTGATAAAGCATACCATGTAGCTTAGCTAGTAAGAGCTATCAGCACATTCTCTTTGAGTGTGTTGTTTCCCCTATCAGATTGTGAACTTGCATGGGGCAGAAATATTTCTGCATCTATGATATTGTCCATAGGGGCCTATCCAGGTGCTGGACTCAACAGACATTGCCTAATTGCTGCCATTTACGGAGCCTTTGGCATAGGCAGGCAGTTTTACAAGTATTGTAAATAGCTCATTTCATTTAATAACAACCTTTCAGGTAGGCCTTATAATAATTCCTGTTTTACAGCTGGGGAAACTGAGTCATAAGACTCTTAAGACACAAAGAAACTGGTTGGACTTGAAGCCAGTAATCAACCTCTCCAATTCTAATCACTGACAATCACGCTGGAGGCATGGGTGGGTCAGTAAAGAGGAACTGTACACCTAGGACATTTGTAAGATCTACCCCTCAGCTCACAGCCAGGGTGCCATGCCTGGTAGATAGTCCAGCCCGAGGAAGGTTGGCTGCTGCCTAAAGGAAAGTTTTGGGAGCAAAATGATTCTGAAGATGAGAATATTGTAAAACAATATGATCTTACAAGAGTGCAGAGAAGTGGGGAATATAAGTTACAGTCACCAGCTTCCCTAATTTACAGCTTTAATTAATCTGAAATTACAGCTTAGATTTTTATGATTAGCAGAGACATCTCAGTGAGCAGGAAAGGAAACTTTAACATTGATTCTAAGATGAATCTGAGAGAGAAAATATCCACGCAATAAACAAGGTGGCATAGAGGAAGCAAAGTAAAATAAAAATTCAAGGCCAGCGGCTGTAATCTGTCAGCAGGACAAGACCCCCGTACTGTCCCCTCGGACCAGGTCAGGTCCGAGGATTTAGTCTTTGCATGTTACTGAGGAGGCCCAGTCTGGGCAGGGACTCTGAGCTGGTCCTGCTCCTGCTGCCTGGGTCCAGCCCCCACGGGCTCATTGGTTTCCCCACGGGCCTGAGTTGGGACCAACTCCCTGAGATTTCGTCTTTTTCCTGGGCCTGATGGATCAGACTTTCGTGCTGTCTTACAAATGCTACTTTATTGGCTCATCTCTGATAAAGGTTTGCCCTGCAGCCAGAACTCAGAAAGCAGAGACTGGAGTTTGGGGTGGGATGGGAATGGGGTTATGTAACCATTAACTTCTCCAAGAAATTTATTGAAATGAATAGCCTTTATAAAAACCCTTTTTGATTACTTATGGACTGAATGTTTGTCTCCATTTCCCACCCAGCCTCCAATTCATATGTTGAAGTCCTGGGATTTGTGAGGAAGTCATTTATGACACCCAGGTCACAGGGTGAGGCCCAGATCTGACAGTTGAGTGTCCTTACAGGTTCTTGGGCCTGTCCTGGCATCCAGCAGGGTACTTGTGCACAGTGTGCCAACTCTGTCATTGGGCCCCTGCCCATGGTGCTTCCAGAGCACCTGAAAACTCCCCCATAGGACAGTGTGTGTTCCTTCTGAAAATGAAAATGCCAACAATGTTTTAGGCGCCAAGGAAGTTATCGATTCCTCCAAAAGCAAAATGGTAGCTTTCATAGCCCTTTCGAGGCCTCCCTAACTGCCACGTACTGTATATTTACTGTTTTGTATCACACTCACAGCAGTCCATCAAGTTGGGTATTATTATTCCCAACTTGTAAGAAAGAAAACTGAGGCTCAGAGAGGTTAAGAGCATTTAGTTATTTGGGAGGGACAAAAGGACCTTAGGTACCTGAGTGGGAGCATCTGTATTCTCAGCAAGCATTTTCCAGTGGGCTGTACAAAGACAGACTTGGCAGCTTTGGAAAGAATGAGCTCTCTGTCACTGCAGGTGGCCCAGTGGACATGGGGCTGGGGACCATGTCACAAAACTAGCTAGACAGGCCTGAAATTCCTTTCAACTGAGTCTCCGTGGTAGTTACTTTGAGAAGACCAAGACATACATGGGCAAGTGCAGGGTACAGAAATGGAGGCTGGAGTTATTGAAGACATGGTGCTGTCCTGAGCATCAGATAATCCTCAGATTCACACTGCTCTGACTGTGACTTCACCCTTGCTGTGTCTACACTGGGCCTCCAGTCCCCGCCTGAAGCTGTCCCGATAAAGAAAGTCCTCACTCTCCAAGAGAGGAGCTAGGGACACTGGGCATGTTTTGAGGACATCTGGTCTATCTGCCTGCAGGCAGTTGGGCGGTTAAAAGGCTCCCTTGGGTGAAGCAGAGTGGGCCTGCACCAGCCTTGGGCACATCTGGGGTAGGCTAGGTGAGCCGACAGGGGAGGTCTTTGGCTCCATGAGGGAGAGGATGGAGGAGCAGAGGGGAGAAAGCCCAAACACCTTGGACTCCATTTTTTCCCCTTTTCTTTGGGAGCCAGAAAGCTGACTGTATTTCTTCCTACCATGTTGTAGCTTCCAAAAGGTAGTACTCATTTAATTACCAGGACAAGGAGTGACTGTTCCTAAAGGGGGCGCTCCATTACAGGTGTCTACCTGCTGGTCAATACCCACCTTCAGAGCCGAAGGCAGTCATGTCTGGGATTGCTGCAAGGTCTGCCACAAAGCACAGGCTTTATAGGTGACTTAAAACCCACTCAGTTGCCACAGGAAGCTCAGGCAAAGCCACATCAGGTCATCTTCCAGAGCAAGAGGGAGCTGGAGTCTGTTTGCACCCGTACGCCCATGTGAGCCCAGGCCTGCTGGCAGGGCTTCGTTTTCCCGTGTGAGTTGGCCATAGAGGTATGCGACTAGCGGCACCCTTGCCAAGTAGTGAGGCTTAAGATGGTATTCAGTCCACTGTTTTCATTTTGCAGAGGAGTAAACAAAGGTCTAATCCAAGGCTGTTAACTTGTGATCAGTAACCTCCCTAAGATTATCTGATTTACCTATTCAGGTCAGTAGGTCTGTAAAGACTAAGACTCTGCACTTCAAAATAAAGGCCCCAGGTGGTTTGGATATTTGGATAAATGTGAAGCAAAACGAATTGAGGTACTAGTCCAAGATGTTAGTGGCAGAAGTGGAGCTAGACACAGGGCCCCCTTCCTTTGTTCACGCTGGACACCTGTATGGTATTTGCTGGACACGTGGGTTTTGTACAGATGTGTCTGTGGGTGGCTTCTCCCTTCCTGGCCCGCAGTTACCAGAACAAGTCAGTGTGTGTGGCCCAGAACACATGTGATATGGGGATTCACGGTACAGAAGGCCTTTCCCTTTACACCTCTCCCTTCTCAGCCCTTAATCCTGCTGGATTATCTAAACTAAATACTGCATTCTGATTGCTTTGCTCCCTGGGAACAAGGCAGCCCAGAGACATGGGAAAGTTAGAAGTGATCTAAACTCCCATGTCTCACTGCCCAAGGCTTCTGTTTCTCCTAGTATAAAATAAGAGAGGGTAAATGGAAACAACCAATCAACAAACCAAATGAAAACCTGGGTGGAACAAAAATAAAGCCAAGGAGCTAAGGAAGACCTCACATTAGTGGAAGCGGCTCCTGTAAATTGGAAGGAGAAAGATGAGCCTGCTGCTGGACAGGAGGGGGCCACCGAGAGGCAAGCCTGATGTCAGGCCGACATTCAGATTGGTGTGAGAAGAGAGGCTGCCCTTGGTGGCTGAAGGGTTCTTTATTCCCTGGGGTGTCCTAACATTGAGCTCACTGTGCTGAGACACCCTCCCCTTTTTGTCTGTCTCAGAGAGGGTGTGACCCAGACGAATGGGCATAATTCTGAAGTCACTCTGCCTACCCAAGTTCGCTGACAGATGCTGAGCCTCAGTTATTAGCACAGCTATTCTGCACAGGACATGCTACAGATCACCTAGCCAGCTTCCCATCCTCCCTGCATGGAACACTTGGGAATTTAGAGTTGGAAACTTGAGTATTAGAATAGCAAAGCATTCTGAGATGTTGGCACTTGATAGAAGGACGAAGAAGGAGACAGGCACCCGTTTGAGATTCTTTGGGTGTCATTCTGCTTAGAGGCAAAAAGATGGCAAGATACACAAGCGAGGTGATTCAAACCCTATGTTTGTCTTCTCAGGTCAGCTTTTCCACTCATAAGTGGTGGTCTCTTGGCCATGCCCCCATGGTTCTGAGCCGCAGAGAAGGCTCCTGCTCATCGCAGAGAACATCTACATCTGCCACACAGAACACATGAGTGGTAGAGCGAGAAGCAGAAGTGTTAGCAGGAAACAAAATCTCTTCTGTGTGGTTGGGGAGCAGAAAGTATCTTCTTTCTAACAAAGAAAAAATATAATAATGTCTTAAAACAATATTCATACTTAGATTGAACTGGCTTTCGATTAGGACTGTCCAAGTTAAATTTAGACTCTCAGACTGACTACCTATCACTCGGCACTACCCTGTCTTCTGGAGCCATCCGAGTGCTCTCTGAGAATGCGAACTCATTTTAATAACAGCCTGAGCAAAACAAAATTAGAAAGGTGAATCTGCTGGGGAGAAAATCATATATTGCAAGTCAAAGGCAAGTGCACACTATTTTTAGATTCTGCATTGTAGGGGGTTATCTGCATTCCCCGCCCCTCCACAGCCCCCAGACTTCCCTCCCTTGGGCGTGGGGACTCAGAGTCTGCGGTGCACCACACACACACACACACACACACACACACACACACATCCTGGGCGTACATGTGTACCTTGTCAGCGCCCCACTTAGCTCAGTGCCTTCACCACCCACCTGACCTGCGCAGGGGAAATGGAAACCCTTTGCCGGTGCTCCTCTGAATGAAGAGTTCTCTATTAGTCACCACCAGCCTGGCTGGGCCCCCGGTGGAGAGTACCATCCCCGTTATGAGGTACCAAAATAAATGGCTTTTGAGGCACCATGGGGAAATATGCTTAGACTCGCATACAATTAAAACAATTATTAATACTTGCCTCGTTCCTGGGGTGTGGGTGTGTGTGACATCTACCTTTTCCCTTTGGCTGGAGCGAAACAAGAGAACATATGTTCTCATTGCCAGCGCTCCCAGCCCGACTCACCGGGGTGAATGCTAAGTGTAATGCTAAGAGGAGGCCACACTTAGCCCCCCTCTCGGTGGTGCCTGGTCCTCCTCGCCAGCCTGCTGATCTGCCTACCTTCACCCACTTGGTCCAGGCTGGGGAGATGGATGTCGGAATTCCAACCGCAGGATCTTTGCAGACTGCAATTTTTGCCATCTATCTAAAAAAAAAACAAAAACATTGAGTGAGTGCGTGTTAGGGGAGGGCAGGAGGCATGAAGAGAGTGGTGGCTATGGATGCTCTGACCCACCTCACTGGATTGTAGAAGAACAAGGAACAGATGTGCAGGCATTTTGAGCTTTACAGCGAGTAAGTCTAAGGAATGATAATTAAGGTTTTTGCCTTTTGTTTTTTTCCCTTTTGGTAAATTTCATTATCATCATCTTGCCTGGTTTGTTTCGGGTCATTCTGACCAGATTCTCTCCTTCCCTCCCTCTTTGGCTTCCTCCCTTTCTTATTCCTTCCTTCTTTATGCAGTCTTTCCTTCCTGCATACTGCCTTCTTTCTTTCTCCCTCTTCCTCTCATTTTCTCCTTTCTTCTTAGGAGTTGGGAGCAGGAAATTTGGAGTCTTTTGTGTGGCCCTAGACAGGTTATTTTATTTATTCTCCAAATCCTCAGTTTTCTCACCTGTATAATGGGATAATATTACTTGTGAGGGTCCCACCAGGTCATTTGAATGCTTTGGGCCATGCATTGTCAGGGTGGTGGTGGTGGTGGTAGTAGTGGTTATTATTCTCAAAATTTGTCATTTATTTATCTCTCCTCCCAATTTCCGGGGGCTGAGGTGCTGAGCCAGACTCTGGAGATAGACATTCTGTCCCCAAGGCACCCACAGTCTCCGAGGCCAGTAACAACCTTGCCCCGGGGTAAGGTAATTTTAAAGACATCACCTTCTGGCCGAGGTTGGGCGGGCTGAAAGGGAGACCTTGCTTTCCAGGTCTTTGAAAAACTCAGAAGCAGGCAGAGGTTTACATTCTGCGTTCTGGGGACAGGATGGGCTAATGGATCTAAAACCCATTTATCACTTGGGAACCAAGGTTTCCTGGGACCAGAAAACTAGCAACACAGAAACACAGTTGGTTTCAGTGTCAATATTTGCCACATAGTGAGTAAACAAAGTCTCCAGGTCACAATCCAGCTGTCGGGCAGGGGCCATTGTGTACACCAGGCTGAGCTCTGAATAGCAGACAAAGGAATTCCAATGGGAGGAAGAACAAAAAGTAGCTTCCCAGTTCCCCTTTCGACCTTTAGGTCAGTGGTACAGGCAGCCTGGGTGATGCTGAGACGAAATAGCCCTGGGGTAATTGAGAATCGATGATGTGTGCTCCAAGCAAGGTGCCTTCAGAATCATAGATTTGCATCAAGGAGTTGCCCTGAGGGCTACAGCCTCCCTTCCCACTGGTCACAGGTCACCTGGGCTGTGTGCTGGGTGGGGCCTGAACCTCTTTATTTGCATCCTGATGGCATAAGCCTAAACTGCAAGCCCCTTTTCAGAGAAACTGCAAGTTTGCGCTACTAATTTAAGAAAGCTCCAAATTCAAACTTACCAAGTAGACAAATTGGGAGGTTACTATTTGCATTCCAGAAAGTCTTCTATTTTACAGCAGGGGTGAGCCACAAGAATCCTTTAATGACTGGCTTCCTCTAGATCATTCTGGGTCTGACATGGACGTGACAGAGGCTTTGGGGGAAGACACACTAAGTGAAAGAGTTAAAACCACTGCTGATGTTTTAATAGATGGAAATGAAGATAAAACATCTCAGATATAATAGTGAAATTCAAAGGGAATAAAAAATTTGATGAGTACACAATTTCTCAAAGGGCGGATTAAATATTGTTTTATTCATGCCGGCAACAAACATATACTGAATACCTGACACATGGCAGGAGCCAGGAAATATAATAGAAGACCCAGGCCTTGTTTTCAAAGAGCTTTCCAGGAAAGGTAAACCAGCCTCGCAATGTGTAGGGGAAAATGCCAGTGGCAAATGCACACCAGACTCACAAAGGCGGGTCTACATCAGACTACAGGAAGAGCCGGAAGGGTAACTCTCTAGCAAAGGGTTTTCTGTGCCTCATCAGAGTCTGAAGTTTGCCTGAAAGCAGTGTGACCGTTGTATGATGCTACGCAGGGGCCCACGGGCTCCCTTTTGTGTTTTAGGAAGTTCAGTGGGCAGCCTGTGAGAAGGTCGCCTGGGGAGCCGGACAGGAGGGAGACCAACCAGACATCCGGGAAGAGGGCCTGACCCGCGCTGGGAGAAAGGCTGGAGGGTCAGGCTCCAGGGGCAGATAAGGTGGTAGGACTCACAGGAAGGGCTGTGAGCATTCCCTATACATGTCTCTGTGCCCCGCAGTAGCACTCGGCACCTGCCTGGCATACACTTCGCACAGTTGCTTTGGAGCTATGAAGCTCCTGAATATGCCCAAGTGTGTCTTTGGGACTCAGTCCCCCAGAACTGAGAACAAAGATGTCTTTGAGCCAGGCGCCCAAGCGGCATGGCCAAGCGTCCATGGGTTACAGACAAGGAGGGGTGGAAGGAGAGGTGGACAGCGGAGGTGGGCTCCACGTGACTTTGGTTTGAAGATGCAGGAATCACCATTTGGAAGTAGAAGGGGGCCAGAGAAGCCGCCTCCCCAGGCCCTGCCACCAGCTGTGCCGAAGGGGTCTTTTCTTCGGTCCCCACAGTCCCCTGAGGATAGCTGCCTGCTCCCCCACCTGCCTCCAGCTGCATCTCATCCTGTATTCAGTGACAAATATTGAACTCTTTTTCAGAAGTGTTAATTGGGATTTTTAATTGACCATAAGTGAGTTATCAAAGCCTGTTTATCTCTACCCATTGTTTATTCTCCTGGGCACAGTCCCTCCAGCATAGTTCTGGGGCTCACTAAGTGCGCACCCCCTTACCTCCCAACCCCTCCCCCCTTCTCATTTTGCCTCATTTAAAACTAAGAGAAAACAAAGCCAACTGTTCTATGGTAGGAGACGTGACCTGAAGAGGTTTCTGTAAGGGCTGCTGGGGATCCCTAAGAGACTCCATCCTGGTAGCGGTCCCATGGCAGGTGGCACTGGTGAGTGTCGTGGAAGGGGTGGCCTGCATTCTGCATAGGCTTGCTCCAGCTATGGTACCACTGTAGCCCAGAGCCTGCCCAGTCCCCACTCCCCTACACTCATCAGCACCCCTTCTGCAAGGCCTGGGAACTTGGCTTGTTAGTTATCCAGGCTGCCTGCTAGGTATTAGTTATTGATAGAGCAAAGTAGCTCAGTCAATAGCTAGTTGGTCTCACAGGTCCTATTTCTGACCTGATACTGGCCATGTGCATAGAGCCGCTGCTTCTCTGGGCTTGGGTGGGAATTGGCTGTGTATCTCCGTGGTCACAGGGGTGCTGGGCAGGTGAGCTGTGCACTGCCTTGGGTGAGGAAACTCTACATTTTATTGGCATGAAGGAGAAATAGGACATAATCTGATGGTCAGATCTCCAAGGCTATTGTTGATCCCCTCCACCTCTCTGGGCCTCAATGTATCAGTTTTGAGACAGTCTTTGTTCATCCTACTTCCTGGGGTTGCCGACAGATCTGAGAAGCAATGGGAACATCAGAGAGCACTGTCATTCGCGCTTTGAATATCTGTGGGCAGAGGCGAGGCGCTACGCTCGCCCGTGGATTGAGTTGAACACAGCCAGGTTTCTAAACCAGCCCCTCCCAGCTCGGGAGCTCCTCAAAGCAGAAAGACAGCGCACAAATGTGAGGTCTCACCAAAAACTGAAGATGCTGCTTCCCGTGTGCCCTTGCGTCACACTTTCTGTCGCTAACTCTCCACTGTGTGTCAGCCCGGGCCGCCCTTGTTCTGATTATCATTTGGTCTCTAGAAATGATGGTGAGGTAAAGTCCCAAGGAAAGTAGGCAGTACTGGAGGCTGGGGCACCCTGGGCCGAGGTGTATGGGCAGGGTGGGGGGTGGGGGAGCAGAGGTGTTTGGATATCTTCACTGTCAGTTTGTGTCCTCCAAGAAGCAGCTGTTGGTGCAATTAGATGTGCAACTTTTCATTAGGAGAAAGTTCTATAGAAGCTAAATTGGAAATGGAGCAACAGCAGATGAGGAGGCCCTCAGACCTGTGTCCCTCTGACCCCTGGGAAAGGACAGCGGAAGGATGGAGTGTTGGGCAGGTGTGGCCCAGCACTACGGCCCTGTGCACTCACTCATCGGCTAGGAGCAGCCTGAGATGAGTGTGAAGTATTGGGGTGAAGCCGGCATGGGCAGGAAGATGCCCCAGCTAGAGGTGTTCAGCCCACCACACTCCTCACAGATCTAGGTCTGAACCTTCCACTCCATGGCTGTGTCAACCTGTTTTCTAACATTCACTGCCTTGTGGCTTTTGGCATCTGTCTTTTTTTTTTTTCTCCAGTACCGGGAACTGAACTCACGACCTTGCGCTTGCCAGGCAGGCGCTTTTGCTGCTGAGCTAAATCCCCAGCCCCGGCATCTGTTTTTTCACTGTGACTCTTACCTCTATTCTCAGAGGTGACTTCATTAGCTCAAACCTCTCATTCCTGCCACTCACTCACATGACCCAGCAATTCCAATTCTGGGCAAATATCCATAAAAATTGAAAGCAGGATCTTCAAAAGTTATTTGTAAGCTTATGTTCATAGTAGCAATGTTATTTACACCAGCAAAAGGTAGAAAGAACCCAAGTGTCTCTCAGGGTGTGAGTGGATAAGCAGAATTTGCTATGTATATACAGTAGAATATTATTCAGCCTTAAAAAGCAAGGGAATTTTCCTACATGCACAGAGTATAGCTAAATCCTGGCCGTGTTAAGATAAGTGAAATAAGCCAGTCACAAAGGGACAGGTACTGTGTGATGCCGCTTACACTCTAGAGTTGCCAAACTCATACAGATAGGAAGTAGAATAAAGACTCTGGAGGTGGGAGCAGGGAGGAAGAGGGGTATGGCGGTTGGTGGGGACAACATTTCAGTTTGCAAGATGAAGAGTTCTGGAGATGGATGGTGGTGGTGTTTGCACAATAAAAATGGGTTTGACATGCCAAACTGTGCTCTTAAAAATGGTTAAGATGGTAAAATGTGTGTTATGCTTACTTTAAAACCATACGAAATTTTTTGGGAAAAGGCACGCTTCACTGTAAGAGAAGTGAGAGACAAGTAGATGGATTCTAGATTTGCTTAAGCATCTTTATTTTGCATCTCCCAGTCAGGGTACACACAGGATAAGGCAGAAGTCCTGGACATGGGCTAGGAGCCAGAAAGGACTGCTAAGAGGGTGCTGGCAGAACAGGAGCTGAGGGCAGTGGATGGGTTCAGGAGGAAGCTCAGCACAGGGACGGGAGTCATCCAAATTTAGGTTTAATCTCAAGGCTGCCAAGTCAATGCTGTGTGATTTTGCATGAGTGACCTAACCTCTCTGAGCCATTTTTTTCCCTCTTGATAAAATCAGGTGACATAATGAACAATGTTGGAGCTATCAGGAAACCACAGGCTACCTGTGCTGTGTCTAAGGAGGATCCTAGCAAATAGAAGGCCCTTGTTAAATGTTAGTTCCCTATTAGTCCCTGCGGAGTCTATGGAGGAGGTAGGGCTTTCAGGCTGTTTAAATGCCAGTGGCCGCCTCAGATGACAAGGGAGGTTGTACTATTAATGGGCCAGCATGTGAGATGTCCTTCTCCAAGGTGTTGGGCAGGAATTTAACACGCTGGAAGTGAGCTGAATAGTGAGTATTCGGCTTGTGGTTCTAACTATGGGAGATTAGCATTTCTAGCCCACATGTGAATGCAGATAACTTTGAAGGGAAAGTAATTAAATAGATGCTTGGCAACCTGGTCTCTTGGCCAGCGCTGGGGGGAAGCAGAGACCAGAGGAGCTGGGTCCTGGGCAGCGAGGTGAGTGTCCCAGGCTCTCCCCACCCCAGGGACGCTTCAGGGAAGCCACACACAGTCTCCCATAAAAAGACGGCTTCGTGTTGGCCGCTGACCAAAACCAAAGCCAGTGAGAGTCTTAACTCCTGCTTTTCTTCAGAAAATAATCAGCAAAGCACACATTATCAATCGGTGATTTCTACCCTGAGCTACACTTCCAGTGCTCCTTAAAAATTCATGTCTTCAACGCCTACCTCACTCTCCCCAACAGCCATTCCAACCTTTTCCTCTCTCAACACCCCAAGCCAGCCTGTGGCCACATCTGAAAATCCCGCCTTGGAGAAGAGAAATCCAGCTCACAGTGTGGAGCAGCTCCTGTCCCAGTCCACAGCCCCAAGTAGCTGTGTGTCTGAGAAATAAAAGCATTCACACCCGGGCTGAATGCTTCACTTCCTGGTCCCCGTGTCATCTAGGACTTCCTTTCACTTTTAGGAATTACTCTCTAATCCTTTCTTCCTTTCCTCTCATCCCCGAACCTCATGCATAACCAACTCATGAGTCAACCCTCTCACTAGCTATGGACTCTCTCTCTCTGTCTCTCTTTTTCTCTCTATTTCTTTCCCTCTCCTTTTATTCTTGCTGTCACTCTTCTTGTTTAGGACCTTATAATACTTCCCTTGAATTTGTATTGTCTTGCTTCTGGAATCTTTCCATAAATCCATCCACCACACAGCTACCACGTGTTTTTCTAAAGCCTGATCTGTCATTATGCTCTGTTTCCTGTTTTTCAATCATCTAGAGGCTGACTTTCAGGTCCTTAGCAGGTATTCAAGGACATCAGCAGGCTGGTTCTTGCATACCCCTGGACTCACCTTCCATCACACACTCCATCTTGCAGCCTTCTGCACTAGGCTTCATTGGTGCTAGCTATTCATGAGTCCTGTGAAGTAAATCCTATATTCATCCCTGCTCCACAGAGCAGGTAGCTCAAGATCTGATCTATGATGCTTCCTTCACCCTTCAGTCAGAAGCATGATTCTCTTCAAGGTTCTCATCAAGCTTGGCACAAGCCACCACAGCATGGCTATCTGTCTGAGCATGTGTCTGTTTGGCTGGATGGGGCAGGGACCTTGCTGTTCTCAGCTGTGGCTCTCCAGACCCCAGCATTCATGTGACAGTACCTGGCATAGAGGAGTGGCTCTATGATGCTACTTCTGTTTTATTTCGTACATAAATACAACAGGTGCTAGGAAACTATAGATGGACTTATATTCTTATTTTCAAAAAATCCTTGGGGCTGGGGATTTAGCTCAGTGGCAAAGCACCTGCCTGGCAAGCGCAAGGTCGTGAGTTCGGTTCCCGGTACCGGAGAAAAACCAAAAAAAAAAAAAAAAAAAAAAAAAGCCTTAAAAAGTAGAGCCTGGACATGGCAGGGGGAGAAAGTTTCCATTCTCTGCACTGAGCCCCACAGCATTTAGAAAAGAACTCAAAACAACTCATTTTTTTTGTTTTTTTAAAAAGCATCTCTTATTTGCATAAGGACATAGGACTGAAGGAGAACTGAGCATGATAGCCCAGCATATTTTGGGTTGAATAAGGCTTTTGACAGAGTCTCTCACTGTGTCCTTGTGGGTGAGGCTGAAAAATATGGTTGGAGGATACTCATTGATCGTTAAACTGTTAAGCTAGGAGAAACTCCAGGGCCATCCAATCTAACCCTCTCCGATTACAGGTGAAAAACTGGACACCCCAAAGGCTCATTTTCCTAAAGAAATTAGAAACATACCAGAGGCCAGGATCTGTTTTTCCTGGCTCTGGAGCCCTTATTCCCTGGAGCCCCTTGGACTGTAGCCCGGGAGCAAGCATCCACAGTGAATATCGTCGTACAGCCTGACATGGACCCGGAGGGAGGCCTCAGATGGTGTGCTGCAGGGCCTGGTCCTTGACCCTATGTGGTAATTTATCAAGCGCTAGGGTAAAACCAGCAGGCATGCTTTTCAAACAAGTCAATTGCTCCGAGTGCAGAAGGGATGGCCATCTATGGGACTTCAGAATTGGAATCTGAAATAACCTTTCAGGCCAGAACGATGGGCTAAAAGGAAAGAGATGGAGCTTAATGGGAATAAATGGAAAGTCTTGCACAGAGGTTTCCAAAAAATCGATTCCATAAGTATACGCTAGGGAAAACTTGATTTGATGTAGGTTCCGCTAGGAAAGGTTTCAGTTGATACCAAGAGGATTTTAGGACATCCCGACACTAAAATAACCCTGGCAAGGTGCTGAAGATTGTTCTTGGGCCTAATTAATAAAAATGAGATTCCAAAACAGGACCCCATGCTTCCTGGTCTCCTCGTGCTGGGAAGACCATGTCAGAGCCCAGGCTGCAGTGTGGAGCACCCATCTCACTTTGGGAGGACTTCGATAAGCTGATCACACTGAAGCTTGGTGGAGAGGGGTCTGGGAATGCTGTCAAACAAGGAAAGCTTGGGAAATTCACCTTAGAAATATTGTAAGGGTAGTCAGCCTGTGGCAGGGAAGTCTATAGGCTCTACAGGCTCCAGAGGGCATAACTTGGGAGTTCTAGGGCAGCAGGTTATGGTCTCCCCCCCGCCAGCAATCAATCTGTGTAGGTTATGAGGGCCAAATCACTGCAGATATCCTGTAGAGGCTGAGTGACCCTCCATCCGGCAGCAGAGGGTTTCCCAGGGGAGAATTGTTGATTTAGGTGATCTTGAGTGTCCCATCTGGTTATTGTCTTCTGATTTTTATTATTATTCTGATTGTAGAATAATAACAGCTTTGATTCTGTTATCCTGTATAGATGTACATAACCATACTCTCCCTGGACATGGTGGCACACCCATAATCCCAACACTATGGGCAACTGAGGCAGGAACATCATGAGTTCGAGTCTAGTCTGAGCAACTTAGTGACTTAGCAAGCCCCTGCCTCAAAATTAAAGAAAGGGCTGCGGACACAGCTCAGTGCAAAGGCCCTGGGTTCAAGCTCACAAATAACAAGCAAACAAACGAAAAACTACACCTTGACAAAACAGCCCTCCCCTTTCTCGGCCCTATATCATTATTCAAGCCAAGTTGTAGCTGTAGTTAAAAATTTCAAGCAACATCTAATTATGCACCACCCAGGCTCTACAGAGTGTTAGGGGTGTTTGGGTAGGGGTAGGAGAGAGGGAAATACAACCGAGACAGCCTTTCCTCTTCTGGGTCTCAGACACAGCCCACCTTGGCAGGCGGATGCCAAGCGAGACGGTAGGAGCAGAGGATGTGACAGGCAGAGGGGTTCTCAGTCACAGTGAGCGAGCATCAGACAAAAGGGGCTGATGCTGCAAAATGAGAAGGAGGCTGTGGAAGGGAGCAGGGGCGCCGTAGGCAGAGCGGGAGCAGAATTCACGGGAAGGAGCCCCCAGAGCATGTTTGGGGGGGAGTAGTCTCCACTTGGGAAAAGGCCACTCCTCGCATCCTTCTGTGACATGCCTTAAAGTCTTCATACTCCCTCAGGCCCAGCTCTCCAGTAGAAATGGGCTTATTTATTTTTAATAGAGCCCATTTGAGGTAGTTGTATTTTCAAAGGCTGATGTACTCCTAAGCACTTTTCATTCTCACAGGTTAAGGGAAAAAACACCCTTTCAGAGCGGAAATGCTCAACTGGAGCTCCACGTAGGGCGCTCCCCCTCACGGCCACAGCCTCGCTCTCCTGAGTGCATCTCAGGGTCCACCCAAAAAGGCAGAGATGTTGGGAGACAAACATGGTGGGTGGTGGGCAGAGTGCCCCGGGGACAGCAGGTGGGGGAAGAGGAAAGAGAAAGGGCTTCCCCCACTTTCGGCTCCTTCCCTTGAACATGGAGTGCTGATGGAGTCGTGGCTTTTAAACAACATTACACACACTTGTCGTCCAAGATAAAATGTTATTAAGATTAAATGCCGAGCAGGGAACGAATCCGACTTCCCACTGTCATATTTCAGCTATGGTGAGTGATTGCATTTCAGTAGCCCCAGCTCCTAAGCAGGGAAATGGCATTATTATCATTAATAAGCCCATAATGGGGAAGAGAAATTACAAACATCTCTGCAACAAGCGGCCCTCCAATGTTAATATTTTATGAGCACACAGAGAAGTCTGCGACTGAATGTAAATGGCGAATTATACGTAACCATAATGTAAACACGCATAATTGGGTTGAGGGGGTGGGGGTGGGGGAGGAGGATGACAATGGGCTGAGAGTGTCACCTGTGGCATTGGGTGGATCTCCAAAGGCAGGATGTCTGGAGCCCAGGAAGACCCCTGGCACCTAGAGTCATCTGTCTGTCCTTTGTGTTTTCAGGGAGGCCCCATCTCTGGGACCCCAGTGGGCAGGGAGATGGCTTGTCTGCTTCCGTATCTAACACATCACGCCCGGCACTGTCACTTTAGACCAACACAGGAGACAATTACTGACCTAGATGACACTTTGGGAGGACTTTCAACTCTACTCGTGTGGGTTACCTCCTTCTTAAAGTGTAGTCTGTGTATCTGTAGGACAGAGGCCCTGTTTTCCATTCCCTTTATAATTATCAACTGCATAGTACATGTGTCACAGGCCCTGGCCAGGTTTTCTCTTGCTTGCTTTGGTTTGGCATTTGGGCCTGGGATCCTTACCTCTAACACCAATTTCATGGGTGTCCAGGGAGCAAGAGGTCTGCTCTGACTACAGCAGGGCAGGAGCCACCGGCCAGGCCCTTCTCTCAGACCTCTCCTCTCCCAGGCCCCCAAGGCACCTCTGGTGAACACAGGGCAAGAACTACTGAAAGGCCTCCCTCTGTTTCAAAAGCATGAAACTGGGATCCAGAGAACAGGTGAGCCCTGCCCGCCCCAGGGACTAGCACTGTGTAACATGGTCAGGCTGTTCTTGCTCTGCAGTGAATCGGCTGGTGGCCTCTGACAGATCCCACTGCCTCTCTGAGCCTTAATTCCCTGTCTGAGAAACTAATGGAGACCACTGGGGCTGTGTGTGTCTCTAAACACTCCCTCCAGCTCTGAAATCTAAGAAGTGCGCAGTTCTCAAGGAAATTCTGTTGTACCTCTGAAGCACCCAGTGCAGGTGATGTGGAAAAGCCAGGAAGAGATGTCCATGCCTCCACCCTTAGTGGGGCCTGTGGTCACTTGCTCAGACAGCCTGGGCTCTGGCCTTGGGCTTTAAGCTGTTTGGCCAGGACTTGACCACTGCTAGGTTTACACAAAACTGGCTCAGAGCCCAGGATTTGACCTGGCCATGCAGACAGGGACCCCAGTGCTCAGCACAGCACCCAAATCATAGCAGGCACTCAGGAGAGTCTGTTAAACAAACTAATAGTTGGATTAATGAATTGCTTAATAAGTTAGTTAATGAACTGAAGCAGCTCTCTCTTCAGATTTACTTTATTGTTTTTCTTTTCCGTGTAGTCTATGGCTTTCAAAACCTATTTATAGAGCACCTACTAGGTGCTGGCATCACCCTAGTGACTTTATGTAAACGCAAGAACACCTCTGGCTGGAAGCCTGTCTCCCCTTCCCCTTCCCCACCCCGCCTCCCCGATTCCCCACTCCCCCTGCTCCTATTCATTATTTCTCTCTGCAGTTATGTTATTATTGGCCTTGGCAAAGAGTTTCAGAGGTGTCGTTTGTCTGAGCAACATTATGCAGAATTAAGTTCTAGGGTAATTTCAGATGCAAATACCTGTCCTCCAGGAGAATGTGAATTAAGCCTGCTGGTCTCAGCTTGGCAGAGGCAATGCTTTCGAGGCCAGGTCGCTAGCAGTCAGCGACACTCCAGGAGGGCAGGGAACCCACTGTGGCTCCTCCTTGGGAGGTTCTCACTTAGCCCAGACACGGCTTCCAGAGCAGAAGGAGCCTTGGGCTGTCACCTTCTTCATCCTCCTTGATTCATCAGCATCCCAGAAGCCGTGGGTCTCTACCCTGACCTCCCTCCCTTCTAGAGGGGATCTCCTACGCATATTTTATAAGCTGCTGGCAAGAAGTTTTTCTTCATAGCTAACCCAATATTTCTTGCTGTGCTTACTGTCCTGTAGATTCATACTCTTCAAATTTCAGCGTGCCTGCAAATCATATTAAAAAGCAGATTGTGATTCCTTAGGTCTGGGGCAGAACCTGAGATTCAGCATTTCTAACCAGTCCCCCTCCGCTTCACCCAAGACACTCTTCTGTGGGACACACTTCAAGAAGCGAGGCTTTGGACAAGTAAAACAAAAACAAAAAGCAAGCAGCCTGATTACTTGAGCTTATTGCTATGGGCCCCTTAACCATTTCCATCTAGAATAGAATTGTCCCTGCTGAGACTGCTGAGCCTGCAGACCACCTCTGTATGTCCCCAGGAATCCCCACTTCCTCAGTAGTACAGACAGCATGCGGATGGCTCTGTGCCGGAGATGTCTTGTCCTTGGGTTACCTGCTGGAACAGAAGTCCCAAGAAGGAGAAAAGGAGGCATACACTTCCCCGGGGCTATGAGGTAGGGAAGGGATTTGCACTATACCGGAACCCGCCTGTATCATCGGGCCAGCCAGGGTCCTCAGTGGTACCTGAAGCCAAGTCTGAAAAGGCTGCTCAGCCTTCATGGGCAGTTTGGGAGTCACCAGCAGGGAAAAGCCAGCCCTTGCCTTTCTGGGTTCTGTGTTCTTCCTGCTGTCCTTAAAGATGGAGCTGCGGGTGGGGAGGTGGGTTGGGGGAAGGGCTGGCTCTTTCCCCTTCTTGGCTGATGTTGGGCTGAGGAGGAAGGCAGGCACATGTCTACACTTTCTTCCAACTCTTGTGCTGCTGGGACTCAGGCCCTTGTCAGGGTATGGCAGGCCCAACGGACAGAACAGAGCCTTGGCACAGCCCCTGCTTGGGGCTGCTGGACCCGCCCAGGTGCCTTCCTTGACAATTTACAGGCAATGGCTAGTGTGTCTTTGCTGGCTCTGCCCCCCAGGTGTGCCACCTCCACTGGGGTTTTACGCTGCAAATTCTCAGTCATTATCCTCCCAGACACCATTCTCTTCTCCTGTGCTCTTGCTGCTGCTGCTGCTGCTGCTAAGAATTCATCCCTCCCTCCTGCTCTACCAGCACTGGCTTTGTCACCAGCGATCCCCTCCTTCCGCTGCAGCTGTTTGGGACCTCCCTGGGTTCTGGAGTCTCTTGGACTCCTTCAGACCTGCGGCTTGGACTTCAAGGCCTGCCCAGACACACCATGACAACTGTGGTCAGATCCACGGCCCAAACCATCTGCCCTTTCTCCTGAGACCCCTGGGGGCCTTTGTGTGGGAACACAGACACTTGCCATTATTAATCTGCCCTCATCCGTTTTGTTAATTATTCATAGGCTCAGTTTCTTCTCCTGAAGACTAGTTTATCTAAGCTTTGATTTTTCTCATTTTGATAGCCGGATGCTACTGTCAACTTTCCAGGGCTTAGAGCAGCATTCAGTGTATTATACAGTACTGGTTAGATAGTAGGTGCTCAATAAATGATTGTCAAAACAAAATATCTCAAAAGTACTGGAGATTTAAATATGGATCTAAATCAAAATCCAGATTGCCCTTGACTTCTCTCTCTCCTTCTTTAGTTTCTATAGGTGTGAATGCTTTGGCTTTTCTTTTGCCCTTTTGGCCCCTTCCTTGCCTCCCTGCTGCCTCTTGTATGTCTTTCCCCACATCCAGTTCTTGGTCAACACTCAGGACTCCATGCCCACCATGGACTCCATGCCTGCACCTGTGGAGAGGGGATTAGCAGGGCTCGGTCTACAGCCATCAAGCCTCTCACAGTCACCGATTCTGAAGGACAGGAGCCACCTGTAGTGTCATAATCCACCCTCCCACTCAGTCCCCAAACCTCCTGCTCTCAAAGTCAAAGTATAAAGACTCTTTGAAAAGACTGAGCCAAATAAATGTGAGTTAATCATTATCATTGTCATCGTCATCGTCATCATCATCATCCTCGTGCCTGTAGAGGACATGGTCCATGACTCTGTGTTAGGTTTCAGAGGCCCTGGGTGTCCTGGTAACCCCCAGGCATATGGCTGCCTCTCTCTGAAACTGGATCCTTTTTCATTCATGTGCCCCCAGGGAAGGATACTGAAAGGCCTCAAGGTACTTTATTCTTGAATATGACTGAGTTGATCACAGCCAGTGGGAAGAGAACTTGGCCCAGGAAGTATATGATAAGGACTGTGCAGCGCAGGGACCCAGGGTGGGCAGGAGGGTAGGACAATGGCAGCTACAGAACAGCAGTGAGAGGATTACGTTTCCCTCCTGGCTCCACTACTGGTGTAATCAGCCCCAATTAGCACTTACAAGAAGAGTCATACCCAACCCTATACCTCATGTGCTGTGAGCTGCTCACACCTGTTCTTGCAGAGGGCAACAGAAGCACTTTTTCTGCACTGCCTGTGTTGAGGACCAGGACAGCAGCACAGGGAACAGACCTGAGTTACTTTCCACCAAGGGTGATCTGCCTGGGACCAGCAGCCCCTCACACTGACCCCTCTCCAACCCCTGGTCAATCTGAGTCTCCGCTTCTCTGCAGCACTATCTGAGCAAACTCTCACCTTGGGGCTCAGTAAGACCTGTGCAGCTGCTGACCAAGTCCACCTGCAGAACACCCCTCCCGACCTTAAGGATCAAGATCCTAGCACATCTTCAAGGGCCCAGGCGCTTCCGAGGCTCTGCTTTCCAAAAATAAACTCAGAATGAGGTGGTTATTAAGTGCCCAGCCCCATCGCCCATAGGGTAAACACCTCACTTCTGCAAGGAATCACCATATGCTTTCACCAGTAACAAGACTTTACCATTTTCAAGACTGTTTTCAACCTGTAACTTACCTAGCCATCTCTTTGGGACCCAACAGGGTAAATCTATAGATGAGAAAAGGCTTGGAGGGTTCGAGTTGCTGCCCAAAGCCAACCAGAAGTCAGAGTGCTTCTGTCTCCTCCGGGGGAGCTCAGAGGACAACAGCTCCAGGAGTCAGAGACAGTGTTGGGTTTTCCTGGATCATCTATGGGGGCCTGTGCTGGAGCCTTACCCCTTCAGCCAGAGGGCTTTGCATCCTGTTAGGTGGAGGGTATTGGGACCCCCGGGCTATCCCTAGGGACACACATGCTCTGTTACTGTGCTGGACATAACTTAGCATGCCCTGCCTTTGACTCTGGCTGGGCCTCCACCGGCTCCACTTTCTGCTAACCTGACCAGAGAAAACAGGGAGAGGGAGGTGAGGTTGGGAGGTGGGTGGAATAATGAAAATAGCACCTGCCTGGGAAAATAGCAGGCCTGACTCAGGCCTCTGGATTCTGGCTGACCTTGGATAAGTTACACAACATTTCCAGCCTCACTTTCTTTACCTATAAAGCAAGGGCCTAACTACGTGACACCTAAGCCTCCTTGCACCTCCAAAATCCTGACACCTACAGTTTTTCCTGCAGTTATACCAACAGCTATATGATCCGATGACAGATAACCTCAAAAAGCTTAAAGGAAGACACGTGGAAGCCGCTAGGCGTCACCACACTATGGAAAGTCTTGGTCATTCTCCAGGCCTGGCCCGGCTCTGCCCTTGCACTTTAACCTCCCCGTATGTGTGTGTGGGTGTGTGGGTGTGGGTGTGTGTGCATCTGGGGGGCTGGTTCTCAACGAAAGACTTTCTGTGTTCTCAAATTATCCCACAACACACTCAAATCAGGCTGCACAGGCCCTGGACTCTGCTGGGCCCACCTGGGCTTCTTCAAGATGCAACTTTGGAGCCTTTCCCTGCCACCTCAGCCTGAAGAGCAGTTTGGCGGCAAACTCCACTCCCAGCCTTTGGCTAAAGATCTGAGTGCTCAGCAAGCCCCAGTGATCTATGGAGAGAGGGGTTAGACTCCACTCAACACCTCATTTTCTGTTTGTTCTCAGGTGCACACAAACACCTTTCATTTTTACATTATTGACTTAAAAGCATTTAACATTCAGCAATACATTTTACATTTCACAGGCACATCTTATCAGCACAAAAAAACTAGCACAAAGCAGAAGGGACCACCTTGTTCCAAACCTGCTCTTTTCTTAATGGAACTCCTCTCCGCCACCCCGCCCCCTCTTTGCCTCTCTTCCTTCTCTCCTGTTAACATCGGATAACAGAGTTAAATGGTTTTGATGTACTCACCCCACACACCCTCTTCTGCTGCTGCTTCTTCTTCTTCTTCTTTTTTTTGTTAATGAAATGTGTGAACAGTTTGTTCCCAGCTAAAAACAAGCACTGATGGGTTTCCCATACCTTTCCTTGTGGGAGGGAGGGAGAGGCAGTCTCTCTCAGCAGTTCTGGCTGGCAGTGGGGCAGGCTGCAGGTGGGAGGGAGGATGGAAAGATCAGTGCGAAACTTCATGTGTGATCTGCTCCTCTTTCATTCTCCCCATGCGCGTACCCTGCCATGGGCCTTTGATTGGAGCATGGGCATAGGGGCTTGGCTAGGCGCCGGCCCTTTGGGAAGTGAGTCAGTACATCTACGGGTCAGGAGAAAGGGACTGATGCTTGTGATGACCTTCATGGGAGATAAAATCCTCCCACGGGTTTATTCCATATTATCCATCCCCGGGGAAGGAGGGAAGGCCGGGTATGAATAAGAGCATCACTGTGCCTGGCCTGGGGATGTGAGCAGGACATCTGCCTCTGCCTGCCACCGTGCACATCCTCAGGCTCTATGTCATTTAAAGCCAACATTGGAACCTTGGGTGGAGGTGGATGGGGACAGCCAGGACTGTGATAAAATAATGGCAGCGCCATTTATTTGATGCCTCCCACAAGCTGGGAGAGTTAAGCACCACAGATAGGCACTGTGTTTCTCCCGCATTGGTTGTGAGGAAACTGAAACTTCAGGACACTGAGAGCTTAACCCAAAGTCAAGTGGCTCTTAAGTGGTGGATCCAGGATACAAACTCAGGAGGTTTGGTTCTGGAAGCTACATATTTAACCTCTGCATTATAGGAGAGCAGAAGGCCTCTTGGCTGTTGGCTGTGTGACTTTGGGTGGGTCCCTCACCTCTACGGGCTTCCATTCCTTCTAGGGTTATTAGGAGATTCAGGTTTGAGGGTACATGTCAATGCACTTTGCAGACTCCTGGAGGACAGAGCCCCTTTGCTTATCTCCCCAATCCCCCACAGGCCACCAAAGTGCTTTACACATGGTCAGTCCTTCACTAGTAGCCTCTTCCGCTTGGAAGGATGTAGTGCTGACATGGACCAGGTGTGCTGGGGACCAGCCATGCTTGGGCCTCTGCATTGTTTTTATTGTCTGCCAGTTGTTGGCCCTTCCTCCTTTCATCCGTCATCCCCACCCCATTGTCATTCTACTGCATGGTACTGCAGTTGTTCTTTGCATGTTGCCCCTAATTCCCACTGGAGTGGGGTCAGACACAAATGAGCTAAGCAAATAAACATGGTGGCTGTTTGACCAGTGTTTCCTGACTGATGGTACAAAAGGACCGGAGTGAGTGAGTGGTCAGAGTGAGCTGGCCAGAAAAGGGCACAGCCTTTGTAGAGAGGAGCACAGGACACTGTGGCATGGTAGGAAGTTGGACGGATCTGGTCTGATTTCTGTTTGGGCCATTTAATAACCACATGATGTCAGACAAGCTCCCTGGTGCCGCTGTTTCTTCATCAGTAGAACAGGAGGGAGGGCGCTTGGATCTGGGCAGCCCCTTCCTTCCCACGTCCCTCCATAGCTGCCCTGGCCAGGCTCTGGCCTTCACACTTTTCCCCAGGAGGGTCAGGAAGCTGTGTCTGTCACTCTGGACCGGGGTACATGGGTCACATTCTCTCTAGACTCTACTGTATGGTGGCTTTGGATCCCAGTTGTCACAGAGTTGGGTGGGTGTGAAGAGACCTTTCTGCTCATTGCCCCCAGAGGGAGAGAAAAATATAACATACCAGCTGCCACTCTCTGGGAAGAAGTCCTTTCCCAGCTGGGCTCCATGGGCTGGGGATGGTGTCAGGCCAGGATGCAGGACACCAGGCTCACTTTTTAGTCGGTCTTGCAGAAGGGGACCCATCCCCTGTCAACAGAAGTAGGAGCGCTTTCCACTTGCTCTCTAGAGTTTGGTTCAACTGAAATTCAAAGACGCATGGATGAGTCCCACTTAACGGATGTTAAGGGACAGGACTTCTGTGTTGCACCTTGAGGAAGGGTGAGCGGCAACTCTTGGAGGTGAGGCGGGAGGCAGAGTGCATGCGGCACTCAGGAAACAGGGATGGGGGCTCCAGTCGAGAAATCCTGGGGTTCAAGTTTATGGCTGATGAAGGTGGGAAAGAGGGAAGGCGGTGGCCGTGGGGGAGGGGGAGGGCCAAGGTCTTGTGAGAGCGGCCCAGAAAGGTTGGGAAGGGCAGAGGGGCCGCCTTGTGTGCCATGCCAGGGAAGGTAACCTTCATCTCACATTCTTGGATAGGGCACTGCTAGCATTTAAGGGGGACAACTATCCATTCCACTGGACCTTCCTGTGTACAGAAGCCTCTTGAGGTTCCCTGGAACCCAGGCACCTTGTCTTTGTGACAACCTACACCCCCACCTCCATTTCTTAACACTACCTGAATGGGAAAGGGTCCCACCCTCAGGATGGCAGCAGGCTACTGAAGGGTGAAGCAGGATGACATCAAGTGTAAGCTTTAGGAAGTTGGCGTGGGGGCCCAAGCGGGGAAGCTGGAGAGTGGCAGCTGGGCGGCCGGTTAGGAGCTTAAATAATGATATTCATTTATGGTGATATTAATAGAAGAGGCTGCTGGAGCTGGAGGATTTTATGTGGGTGTTTGGGGCTCTGCCCAGCGCCTCAGGAGGGACTCCCGGGAAGGCAGTGAAGAAAAGTGCAAGGATTAATTTATTAAATTAATTAAAGAGACAGTGTCTGCTAATGCCATCCTCTTGTGGGTTTTCTGTTTCCTTGTGAAATGGGGAGAGGGCAGGATGCTGGAACTGGGGAAGGGGTCACTGGCGCAGGGTGGGGGGCAGGCTCCAAGCAGCCATCACAGCTCTGCAAATTAAAAATGGAGGTTCAATAAAAGCCCAGCAAGTCAAGAGACTTTTCTCCCCACAACCTGAAATTCTGCAGTGCATCCAGCAGGGCCTGTCTCAAAAGTGCCTGTGAAAGAGGAGCCCTGCTCACTTTCCTGAGTTGTGTAGGACTTCACTACCTGGTAGTCAAGCCCGGGAGCCTTCAGGAGCAGATATCCTGGGTCCTCAAAGCACCGCCTCCCAAGTTAATGTGGTAGGAGTCACCCAAACTGCCTGGTAAAATACAGATTCTGGTTGCTTGCACTCAAGGTTCTATATTTCTTTCTTTCTTTTCCTTCTTTTTTGTGAGAAGGCAGGCTGAGTTTGACCCCAGCCTGAGACTCTGCATTTCTAAAGATCTTTGGGCCCACGCTGATGTTGCTGGCAGCTTTATGAGTGGCAAGACCCAAAAGCTTTGCTGAACTCTACCAGGCCCATGCATTAGCAGAGGGGTGGTGCTGAGAGATGACAGCGTGGAGGGTGTGGAAGGGAGAGGGAAGGGTGCATCTGCATCTGCTTGTGTTTGCCAATAGGACCCAGACAACTGTGGGATATTTGATTTGGAAAATCCAAGGTGAGAAGAGTGGGGTCAGAAGGAGGGAGAAAGGGACAGTATGGAGAGCAGAACCCCCACAGTGACATTGGTCAGCCTGGGGACAGTCCCCTTGCCCCATGCTCTTTGAATAACTTGCCACTCATGGGGCTTCATCACCCTCCAACCCTGTACTTCTGGGGCTTCCAGCCACATCTGCCCCCAGGTTTATGCGGCAGCTGTCACTGCTGCAAACCCAACCCTTTGGAGCGGGGGAGATCACAGAGGGCTCTGCCGGGGAAAGGTGGTGGGCCGCTTGAGCTGTCTGGCCCTGACAAAGTGGGGGAATCCAGGCGGCCTACGACTTACAAATCCTGATGACTGGTGACCTGCCATGGAATGGGAGTGTGCAGCCATGCTGGCCAAGCTTGCAGGGAGATGGCAAGGCTGCGGTGAGCTAGCACACCTTATCACACACTGTGGCCTGAGACACAACTTGTCCTGGCCCTCACCCTGCGCCTCTCTGTGTGGAGAGCTTGGTAGTTCCCCGAGAAGACCCCACAGCTCTCTAGCCCCTGCTGGGAAGACCTGAGCTTTTGGCTCACTTGCCTGGTTCCATCTGAGGGGACTCCCATGCAGAGGGAGTCCTCTCTGTGCTGTGTCCCTCAGGGTTGCGGGCGCTCTGGGCCCACGGGGAGGATCAGCTACAGGGGACAGCCTGGGTTCTGGTTCCTGGTCTCAATGTAGACTACAACAAGGTACTTGTGTTTTCTGGACCTCAGGGTCCCATTGCATAATGGGCAAACAAAGCTTGCCCCAATTGAGATTGGAAGGAATAGTAAGAAGAAGAAAGCAGGCTGGTGGAGCTGGGCTAAACTCCGGCTCTTGAGCTTGGCTCCCTGGCTTCACCATAGGAAAGTGTTACCACCACCCAATGGGTGAGCAGGCAGGAGGGGCTTGGAAGTCAGGAAAGGTGCTGAGATGGGGAGACAGTGGGAATCCAAACACTTGGTCTCTGGCCAGGAGAGAAGCTTCAAAGGCTAGGGGGTTAAGAGACATAGCTTACAGCCCACCTATGGCCCAGTGTCCATGCATGCACAGGAGATCCTCACAGTCATTGCTCAGGATCTGGACCTTCTGGTGGGCACGTGGTGTGTGCTCTGACAGGAGGACTTTGCTAATCATAGGCCCCTTGTGGGAATGAGTGGGTTCTAGACCTCTGCTGCTGTCCTGGCCTCCCCAGGAATCCTGGCTTGAGTGAATTACATTAGAGTGGGCTGTGGGCCCAGCCAGCAGGGAAGGTGATGCTATCTGCAAGGACAGGCGCCCCACAAAGAGAGCCCCCTGGGAAGGAGGGAGCAGCAGGTGGTAGCAGGAACGGGAACAGGCTGTGCTGGGGACGTGGCTGCTCATGCATCACCCACCAGCAGGAGCAGCCAGATTTCAGAATAGCCCTCAGCGCAGCCTCCTTTTAACGCCACCAATCTTCCAGCCCTCTCAGCACCCCTCCTCCCAGCAGTGTTCCTGGATACTCTCTGTGAAGGAAGAGTGGCTGACCCCATTCCTATAGCGCTGGCCCTGCGTCCTGATGTCTAGAGATAAGAGCTTCTAGCCAGAACCCTGTGGGGCCCTGCATGGGGCAGGGTGGCTCGTGGTCAGCCACCACCAGCCTGCTGGGCCCAGGAATGAGGGGGGATAGGTGGCCTGCACCTCTCCCTTGGCTCCATACCCTCACCCATTGCCACAGAGAGGCCAGGCACAAAGTCAGCTTCCTGTGTGGCCATGAGCTCTTTGCTCCGTGGTCTCTGTCCCGGAACAGGCAGACCAGAAGTGGCCTTCCATCCAGCAGAAGGTGATGGGAGACAGTGACCTAGAAGATTCCATTTTTTCCCAAACGCCATGTGTACATGCCTCTGGCCTTTATACCTGCTGACCCCTGTCCTGCTCCCTGGGCTGCTCCTCTCCTAGATGCCTGCAGGTTCCCACACTGACTGCCTTCAAGGCTGTCTGGATGTCACCTCTTTAGACATTCTTTCCCTGAGCTTCTATCACTATCACACAGTTCTTTGCTTAACACCTAACCCCACCATGGTACTTAATACCATCCACAGACAAAGTGTTTACTTGTTTGTGTATCATCTACCCCCTCAACACACATCAAATTGAAAACTCTAAGAGGTCAGAGATTTCATCCATTTTAATCACTGCTGTATCCTCAAGACCTAAAATAGTTCCTGCATATAGTAAATGCTCAGTAAATATTTGCTCATAAATCTCACTCTAAACTATAATCCCTCAAATACCAGGCTCTTCCTCTTTCCTCCTCTCACCCTCACCCGCATCCTGGAGCTCACCCGGGCAGGGTAAAGGAGGGTGGGTCTGTTTTGTACATGCCTAGTTTCACTGGCCCCCAGCTCAGCTCCAAGCTGGGATGGAGGGGTGTGAGAAAAAGGACCAAAGGGTCATTTTACTTAGCTGCAGCTGCTGCAGCTTACTCTTAATTGTCAGCTACCCTCTCTCCCTAGGATGATTTTCGCTGAGCCCTTTAACACTGCACTATTCAATGCAAGAAGTGACCTTTTTGGTTGGTCTGAGGGTCATCCATTAGTGCCAGCTCTAGGACATACCCTGTGCTCCTTTGCTCAGTCACAGCAGGCGGTCTTTGAGGGTCAGTGTCCTTTGAGACAGCCGCGGGAGGCCCAGCACAGCACAGTAGGCAGGCTCAGGGCTCCAGAGCAAGGCTGCTGGGGCTGTCATGCTGCTTCTGATGCTTAGCAGCTCCATGGCCTTGGGCGAGTCCCTTCCCCTCTCTGTGCTCAGTTACTTTCTCTACACACTGGGGCTAATTTAGTACTTTGTGGGTGTGACATTTGAATACAATGACATATATAAGGTTCTTAAAGCACAGCCTGGCCAGTAGGAGGTGCTCAACAAAAGGTAGCCATGCTCACTGTCCCTCTGGTCCTCCATGGTCTGTTCTTGCTCCTTGGTGAGTGGAAGCGCCTTATGCTCCCACTGTAGCCTTCCCGAACCTTCCTGCTGCTGCTCACAGGTCAGTTTCTCCCCAGCCCCTGCCCTGCAGCCCCAGAGCCCATGCCTTGCTCTCTTGTACCCACCCCATCTCCCATGCCGTTCCCGGGCCTTCCCTGGGCCCGCACTGGATCAGAGATGGGACTCAGCAATTGGACACACACAGGGACCACAGAACGGCCCACTGGCTCTAAAGCCATCTCACTTTAGCATCACTAAATCTCATAAGGAACTTTCCATGAGAAGCTGGTAGATTTGGAACCCACTAGCAGAATTGCCCCTTGAAAACTTGGTTTCCTCCGGACTTGCCCAACCCCCTTTTATACCCCCAGCTTTCAAATGACAAAAGGCTGTCCCCAGGGTGGGATCACTGCATTCAGACAGAACCATAATCAGAGGTGGGGACTGCTCCATGCAGTTTGCATTTGACCAGGGGGAAGTATCGATGAAGCCCAGACCAAGCAGCCAGCTGAGCATCTGAGGGTTACTTTCAGGCTGCTATGGATGAGGGATG
Organism: Chinchilla lanigera; assembly: GCF_000276665.1. NCBI lineage: Eukaryota > Metazoa > Chordata > Mammalia > Rodentia > Chinchillidae > Chinchilla > Chinchilla lanigera. The sequence continues at coordinate 18,914,452 of NW_004955412.1, read as the reverse complement.
AAAGCAGATGTTGATGGCTGACCTTTACACCAACCAGAAGCTGTGCCAGAGGTGCCCAGCTTAAGCCTCTGCTGGGAAGCCGGAGGAGCAAGCCCTGAGGAAACCAGCTCGGCAGTCGGGCCCGTGTGGTAGGCGGGTTCACTCCCCTCAAGCTCAACCACAGACTGGACTCTGACCTGAAGGAGGAGGAGGCCCATCCCTGCATGGCTAGTGGGTTAGGAAGTATAGCCCTTATATTTTGTGGTGTGTTTGAAAGTGTTCTGAAGCATGGTCTTTATTGCAAGTATCTGTGCTTTGAGAGCAGCGTAGAAAGGACAGACTGTCCACATAAGTAATTATAAAAGCTAACTTGCAGACACTAAGCCCTTCGTGTACATTAACTCATTAAACCTTTGTGACAACCTGTGAAGGAGCCGCTCTTATAGAAGCAGAGAAGGTGATAACTTGTCCAAGGTCACACAGTGAGAATGCAGCCCAGGCAGCTGGCTTTGGCATCTATTTCCTTAACCACTCTACTGTCCAGCTGATGAGATAGTTTACATTCCACTAATCTATACACAGTATCCCCTGGAGTTCTTTATCCCTATGGGACAAATAGCCAGGGAAGTTTTGCTACATTTTACAAATGCAGAAATACCCACAACTTCCTGCCTCCAGAGGTGATTGCCCCTCCATGTCAACCCGGGAGGCCCCAGTCTCAGAAGAAGCATCATCTGTGCTCCAGGTACCACCCACAACACCTGCCCAGCACGTCCCTAGGCAGCAGTCAGAAGTGGGCAGGACAGACCATGTTTACATGAAGACATGTTAAGGAGCACACAGAGGGTCTGGCCCATACCGGCAAAGTAACTTCCCAGCCTTGGTTCCTCCAGCACAGAATCTTCTATGAGCTTTGCAAGGTGGAGGGATCGAGGGAAACCCACTGCATGAGTGAGACTCAAAGGAGGGGGGAGTTTGGGGAGAAGGTGGAAATAGACACTTCTAATTAAATCTACTTTTGGACACTGTCCTCCCAGATCAACTCTCACCTGCACGTGGCCATCAAAACAAGCAGATAAATAAATGGAAACACTGAGTTCCGGGGCAGCCTAAAAGGCTGGAGAAGAAATCGACGCTCTCCCCAGGCAGCTGCCCGGAACGAAGCGTAATAGTTAATAAAGGCTGATTGTGCACACACGCAGCTGGGGCCAGCAAACAGAGCAAGCTGGGCCCAGGGGGCTCATCTCTCTCTTGTACCGTTCCTCCCCCTGCCAGTGGTGATCGCAGCTGATTAAATCAGACTTCTAGGCAACAGATCCAATTAGAAGGGCATGGGAGGCTTGGATGCTACCAGTGACTGCCCAGAACACGTCAAGTAATTCTTAATCCTTCTGATTTGCTTCTCCAGGCTCAAGGAGTTTGGTGGGGGGCAGAGGGAGGGGATAGCAGGGGAGAGAGGGGGAAGGGGACAGAATGGGAAGGGAAGCAGAGGATCAGCCCCTGAGTACTTGGGATCTGCTGAGATGGACAGCACTGTCTAGCACGGTGGGAATAAAGGGGAGAAGATGGGTTCCACCTTTGAGGTGCTGACTTTTGGCCAGAGAAGTCCACCCAGGAGGTGGCTCAGGAAGGGGCTTATTGTAAACTGAGACACTGGCACAGATCGTCGGAAAGCAGAGGATAATTCAGAAATCATTGCTATCTGGCTTTGGAATGTATCCATCTTGTTCCCAAAAGTTTACCTAGCTAAGTCCCCTTGGCTGAGGCAAGTAATAAAAATGTGTTTGCCTGTTTTGATCACATCTAGACTGGCAGGCAGGGATAAGGGGCTCAGATGCATACTGCCTAGCTGGAAGAAGGTACTTTGGGTTTACAATTTGTCTACAGAGAGCCACAAAAACAGGCCGTGAAGTCTGATTGCCCAGGAAGACAGACAAGTGTGGGAGAGCATGAATGTTCTAGAAAGACTAGATCCAGGCAGGTTATCTAGGGAGGCTTCCTGAAGGAGTTTCCACTTAACCCTGAGAAGAAGAACAGAAACTTACCCAGACGGGTCCCCTCCACTTCCTGCTTCCAAATGAAAGGGGTGAACCCCATAGCATTTGCCCATTTACCTGGCATATTCATCCTGCATGGATGATGGTCTTGAAGTTTGAAGTATATCAGGCCCCCAGTGACACCCTTATTTATGGGCCATGAGAGAAAAATCAGACAGAACCTGCATTGATAAAGACATGTACTGTGAAAGAAAAAGAGACGCCTTTGACAAACAGAGCAGAACACGTACATCCACATGAGTTGCCCACTCCTGGGACCACCCTGGATGCCTGTGGGCTTATTCTGAAATTGCTTCGATTGCTTCTGCGGAAACTGTTGCATGTACATGTGCTCGTGTCAAATGAAATCTCAGAGTGATGGCAATTCCTTGTCCTTTGAGCATTTCCCTTCCCGACTTTGCCAGAAGGACATTGATATATAGAGCCGTTGGTGTCTCTGAGGTCTGTGTTAATGGGAAAACCCTGTGAGTGGATGCAGGGGAGATGGTCACTTAGAAAGCAGTGAGTACCCCCCGAGGCACAAGTGATATCCCCACCTCACCTAAAATTATCTAATGGGAACTCTCTGAAAAGACCCTGTGCTAGGAGGCAGGAGGCCTGGGTGTGATCTTGGCACTAACCCATTGCTTCTCTTGGTCAAGTCCGATCTCTCCGAGCCCCAGTTTCTTTACCTGCAAACTCAGACTGGATAAGGCCCACGGTTTCTTTTGACTCTACAGACCTGCGATCCTGCAATGCTGAGAAGTGAGTCCTCCCTTACCCCGCCCAGACTTTCTTATACTGTGCCCACAGGGCTTCTAGTTTTATTTCCTTCGATGTTCCAGGATCTGAGCATCACTTTCGACTGACTGTAGGTGTAATAGAATTTGTACTTTCTCAAAATTTAATTACTAGCAGTAAATGATCAATCAATCCATTGATTAACTACTTATTGATTCCCCCTGACATGGCTCTGAGACAGTTAGGCAGCATTTGGAACACAATCCTCCAGTAATTGGCTTATCCTGCCGGGTGTACAGCCTCTGTTAAAAGGCATTTGGGTCTTGGTAAATGGCTTTTCATCTAAGTATTTATTTCTCAGATCCCAGGACTGCTGTTGGGAGGCATTTCATGTGTGTGCTGGATTTAGCAGGTAAACCCGGAGATGTCAACATGGATTCTGTGTGGCTGCTGGAATCCAGTGCAAAAGATTCAGGCCCTTTCACTGAGGGTTCCAGGATAAGTCATTTCACCTCAGTGTGCTTTTGGCAGCTGCTCTCTAAAATGAAAATTTGGGCTCCCACATCTCTAAGGGCTCACATTCCTTAACTCTGATTTTAACTCTCTTTTTCACAAACAGTGAGCTTAAAGAGACAGGAAATTTACATATCAAACACCGCTACAGGCGGAGGTTGCCCAGGCTCTCCCCCTCTCGGGAAGATGTGGATGGGGTTGGTGCTTTGAAGTTAATATTAAGTGCATTCTTTATGCCCAGCACAGACCAGAGGGAACTGGCCTCACGGTTTGCAAATGTGCACCCTCTCCCAAGGTGCAGCCATCTCTCAGTTATCCACATGGACTGGAGTGTGGAGAGAGGAATTCCAGCCCAACTGCCTCTGCCACCCAGGCCCTCCGTGTTCCTTCCCTTCTGTACCCAGGAAGCCATTGTGTACCCAGGGTGGTGAATTGATTTCACTGTCAACATCAGCAAAGTCACCCTAGGGGATGGGCCTGCTTACCCCTCCCAGGGCTCTGCCCAAACCCTTCATGGACTCCAGAGTGAAGAGGAAAGCCCCTTTGGGATATCTGTGGCTTCAGAGCATCAGTTGCAGACATATATAGTGCTGGGGTATGACAGAAGTAGGAAGTAAATGATCCCAGAGGCCTGACCTTCTGTTCTGGAGATATGCAGGGGAGGTAACCTCCCCCTGGACGGCCCCGGCAGCCTAACTTCTGTCAACCCTTGAAACCCATCCATGACGCAACCAGAGCCTGCTCCTGCAGTTTGAATCTTTGCTGCAACTGCCTTGTTTCACAACCTTCCGAGAGCCCCCCCAGCTGTACAGCAAGCCCCAAATCCCTGTCTTGATGACAGACCCAGCCTCTCTGGATCCAGCCGCACTTGCTTCCCACCCATGTGTCCTGCAAGCAGTAGGTATTCAGTATTTACTGGAGTGAGTATACCGATGAATGAGTAGGTTTGGTTTTAAATAAAGGGAAATAGAATCATGGAGAAGTGACAAGTATCTGAATTGCTCTGTTAGCTTCTTTCCTTCCTGAGAAGCAGGCAAAGGTTCTCAAAGACCTAGGAGCCAGCAAGTGTCTCTCTAGCATCACAGGCATGGACAAGTCATGCTCCAATCTCACTACTCTCACAACCTCCTTGCCCACCGAACTGCAGTTACCCCAATCATTTGGCTTCTCAAGCAAACCAGAGCCTTTTATTTATAGCCCTTGCATACCCCAGGGCCTTTGCACATGCTTCTTTGGCCTAGAAAGAACCACCCCATGTGTCACATTTGGCTCTATCTTATACTTCAGGTCCAGTGTAAGTATCACTTTTCTCAGGTCTCTTTCCTGACCTATCTAAAATAGCCTGTTCCTTATGGTCCCTCTCACTCTATTCCTAGTTTCCACTCTCATTTTGGCTGTGGCTATTTTTAATCTGATACCTAACGATGCTGATTGTCAGCCCATTAGTACTAGGTCCATAACCGTCTTGGTCACCAGTCTATCTCAGATCCTAGGACAGAGGGTGGCACTAAGAAAGTCCATCAATTAGCTATTGAATGAATGCATAATCCACATAGAGGGCTTCAGCTGAAGGAAGCTGTTCTGCCATCCCTCACATTCACCCAGCCCAGGCAGATGGGGACTTTAAAGGTCTCCCAGGGCCAGATGCCATGGCCAGTGTCGAGGCAGAGCCTTCCTTCCCAGAGCCAGCCCCAGGGCCTGTCCTTGTGCCATCTGCCCACCCTGGCGCCTGCCGGTGCCAGGACTGCCAGGCCCACTGAAGCTGCCCTTCAGTGGAGGACTTGTCTTTGAGGGCTGTGTTCCCAGCGGGAAGCCCTTTGGCTCTCTCCTTTTATGGGGAATTTTTGCTGCTGGATTGACTATAATTGTCAAATTTGCATTTGGTACACCTGCAGCAAGAGGCCCCAGGGGCACCTAGGCCTTTGAAATCAATGGGAATAAACAAACAAATATATGCATAGGAGGGGGCTCTGGAGAGAAGGGTTGGCTGGAAAAAAGGGCAGAGAACAAATCCAAGCGCCAGGCTCACCAGTCTGCGGCAGGGAATGCGCCTACCCTCCCCCTCTGCGCCCCCACCAGACCGATCCAAGCTCTGTGCCAGAGTCCCCGCCTCCATCACTACAGTGACACCGAGACTATAATTTCGGTGCTAGCCTGAATGGGTTCATTTCTTTTTATTAACTTCAGCAATGGGGTTTTAGGCAAGTTGGCTATTGTTTGAGCCACGGCTCCTCTCCTCTCCGCTCCCCACACTTTAAAGCATCAGGAACAGCCAGAAGAAGACAGCACTGAGCAGCAGAAGTCAGCAGAAGCGGCTGCTATGAGACCAGGTTGCCTTGCACAGACCGGAGGAAGCCAGCGCCAGAGTGGTAGAGGGTGGGGTGGCCAGGGTGAGCACTTTCTGCCTGGAACCCAGTACTACCTGGAGGCTGGCACAGGTGCCTTCCCAGGCTCACCTGCCAGTGTCCTACGGTTAGGAAGGGACCTGGCAGGCATCCCAGGTACCCACTGAGCTACAGCATAATGAAGCAAAAAACAACCAGTGTGCCCTACAGCTGACAAGGTGCCTTTACACATCCTCAGACCCAAGCCAGTTTTTGTCAAGAGCTGATCCAGGCTCCTGAGACACCCAATTGTGGGCTGGGGCTGCTCTGAAATGAACTGATTCCCAGGGATCTGGGGGTGAGGAAGCACCTTGCAGAGCGATAGGACACATGGCGTCCCCGCCAAGAGGCAGATATCATGTGGCCTTCCCAACCTCTCTGGGCTTCCGTTTTCTCATCTAGATGTTAGGCTCCCCTGAGGATGGGGACATATCCACCGCTATATTCCTGCTTCTCTACCCTGCACATAGCAGACATTTCACAGTATCATTAAAGAAGGAAATAAATGAAAACAAAAGAAAGAAGGTGGGGATAATAATACCCACATCCTAGGGAGACTGTAGGAATAAATGAGATCATGCGTGGAAAACCCTTCATGCATAATAAATGCTGATGTTGTTCAGTTGTCATATTGTTCTCAGAGTGGTCGACTTACTTGCTCCGATGTAGGACACCTGGTGGGTAGTAGATCTGGCACTAATCTCATATTCTCCTTTCTCCAGTAAAGGAATTATTGGAACAAACATGTCGCTCGTGTGTTTAGATACAGGATGGCTCCCGGGGCAGGAGGAAGCACTGGATAACAAGTGGGTGGGAAGCAGCCTTCCCCACTAAGGTGAGGCCTGGGCCCACCTTGTACTGTGCTTCCCATAGGGTGGATTCTGTGTCAGGGCAAGAAGCAGCTTCTGAGGGCACCTGAAGCAGGGGAGAGAGCCAGGCTGAGAGCCACGTGGGGAACAGTTCCTTGTTCAACAGGAGCAGAGCTGAGAACCCACACTCCGGGAAGGGTAGGGTGCCTACCTGGAACCTCATTGTCTGAGCTGGGTGTTCAGTGTCAAACAGGAGAGGCTCTTGGAGCATCCAGCCTGTTAGAGGGTCAGGAGCTGGGCAGACACCAGGCAGACCCATTATTTGCGCTGACTTTGCTGGAAAGGAGGCTCCTAGTCCCACCTGTTCTTGCCAGCCACCTTCTCTAGGAAGTTAGGTGTTGCCCCTTGCACCCCTAGCTGTTGTTCTGACCCCTGCCCTCTGTGCATCAACCACCCAGACCAGGATACTAACAGCTGCTGACTGCCCACCTGAAAGCCCTACCCCTGAAAACATGTGATGATGAAGACGTTGCTGATGCTGACAGACATGCACTATGGAACACTTGCCCAGTGCCAGGCACTGCGTCGCTCCACATTCGTCACTGCATTTGAGCCTTCCAGCCACCTGGCAAAGGCAGGACACTCTTATCACTTAAGCTCAGGAAGGAGATTAGGACTGATAAACCTCCCACTCCCGGAGTCATGTCTAAGACCAAGGCTAAATGGGCCACCTTTCTCCGACAGTGTCCTCCTGCAGGGCCAGCCCTGTAGGCTGCAGGGCCAAGCCTGCAGCTTGGGTCTCACACTTCCTGCCAGCCAAGGCTAATGTGATAGCCCCACAACTGGGGGTGTGGTGATGGCTCAGTTGGGGGAAGTGGGAGTGGAGAGTGGGGTTAGGCCTCAGAGTAGTGAGTGGGTAAGGGGCCCAGGGAGGCCCAGCAGCTACAGTGGGGCAGGCACTTGCATGAGCAGCAGTGACTTTGTCATCAGATGCCCTGCTGCAGCTGAAAGTAAGGTCAGAAAAGGGACAGGGAGTCAAATGAAGAGCTAAGAGAAGGACAAAGGCCTAAAGTCCTAATAAAGACACCTCTACAACATAGGGACCCAATTATTAGACAAAAGCTCTAATATATGGATTATATACCATCTCATGTTCACCGTGGAAACTGCTAACCACCGTGCTTGTTCTTCCCATTTGTGATCTAGTTTGATCATCAACAACTTTTGCAGGGCATTAACACCTCTCACTTACAGACGAGGAAACTGAGGCTGAAGAGGCTGGCTCAAAGCCTCACAATTAGGAAGTGCCAGAGGCTGGTCTTGCCCTCAGGCTTGCTAAGGTCCACCCCCACCCCAATCAATCTGCTTTCTGAAACACAGTGCTACAGAGAAGGCCAACTGGATGCTGAGCATATGGGTGCAGAAATATTTTAAATATTCCTTTTCCATGGGTCAGAAAGGCTAAAACTTTGGAGCAGATCTGTAACCTAGTATGGGGACTTAGAGGTGGGGAGGGGCGAGCCAGGTGTCATTGGTGCTCAGGAGTCTCAGGAGCAGCCCTGGGCTCTGTCTGTAGTGATGGGGAAGGAGAACCAGCAACTGATCAACCAACCACAATCCTTTCTCAGTCCTCCTGAGGGGCAGCGCTGGGAGTCCTAGCCCACATCAGGAGATACCAACTTCACCCCAGGCTTGATATGACATAAACCACTGACTTCCCAGAGCCGTCTGCTCCTCATCTGTGACATGCGGAAGTTGGCCTGACTATACATCCCTGTTTCTTTCCTTCCCTAGCATTCGACCAGCCTATATGTCAGCAGTCTCTCAGAGCCGCATGGCATGGCCACACCCTTGTCAACCCTCAGTCCTGGGTACCTGGGAGGCAGGTGGGGCAGGGTGCTCAGGCACCAACTGCCTGGGCCTGAATCTCAGTTCTCCACTTCCTGGCAATGTGACAGGGAAAGTTACTGATCTCACTGTGAAATAGAGATAATAACAGTACCTACCTGCAGAGGTAGATTTACCAGGAAGCTATTACAACTTAAACTCCAAAGTCCTTTATTTGCACAGACCATTCCAAGGCCCAAATTTTTCTTCATGGTCTGCCAAAATCACACGGGCTTCAGACCTAGAAAACTGGAGCTTCCCTGGCAACCTAAGAGTTAATGAAAGCACACCAAGCTGTTAGACCAGTGTCTCACCTAGTCTAGGCACTTAGGAAATGTTAGTTGTGTGGTGTTGTCATTGTTGGCATCCTTTCTAAGTCCCCCCCACTTGACAGAGGAGAAACCAAATCTTAACTGTCCAGCCAGTGAGAGCCAGTGGTGTCCCCAGCAGTCTTTCTTGGGATGCCAGAGAAGAAAATGAGTCTGCCGTTGGCTTCAAAGGGGCAAGAATTTTCACCAAAGACTTCATAAAAGAAACAGGACTAGTTGAGATGGGCAGAGCTTGGAGCAGCAACCAGGCATTGCAAGAGGGAAGAATAATAAGGAAAAGCAGAAAAAGGTGCTGGATCTGGGGCTTTCCAAGGCACTAAGCAAACCACAGTGGCTGCTGGGAGACAGGAGTCTGAATGTGGTGAGCAGACACGCAGCCAGGGAGGGATGTGGTAGCTGCTTGTTCAGCTAAGACGAAGCCAGGATGAATGGGGATGCGGAACTCTGTTGTCAGGGTCCGTGGGCTTCTTCTTACAGAGAGAACTGGAGGCCTTTGAGAATGTCAGGTCTCTCCTACTGCACTATGTATCCTCATTAGTATGTAAACCGGGCCATTGGGAAGCATTCTGTGAAACTCATGAGTCTTCATAATGCTCATCAACCAAAAACGTACTGAACTACCTCAATGGAATATCCATTAGGGGCTGAGCAGAGTGCTGGGTCCTTTTAAAAAACATTGAGGTGAAATTCATGTAAGTGCTACAAGCTTTTTATTTATGACCTTAACATTCCCAGATGGCAGTTACAAGTAGGTATTGTTATCCCTATTTCTGCAGAAGGGGAAACTGAGCCTCCTAAAGCTCGTACGTGTGGCCCTAGATCCCACAGCAGGAGGATGTCAGAGGATGCTGGGAGGCAGATCTGAAGCCTTCCTCTTCCTACCTACTGTGTACTTATTTAAATACATTGATGAACAAGTAAAAAATATCTGTTAAAAATACCTACCACCAGTCGGTGTCTCTTACAGTGTCATTGTAGGTTTGGTGACAGGCTTACTGCAGCCCCTGGCGGGCCCAGACCCCTCGTTCTCTGCAAGCCAGGCTAAATGGGAGTCCATTAGTTGTTTGCTTAGAGAGCCCCCCATTCCTCCCTGAGCCCTGGGTCTTGGTCTCCTTCCCGGCACCCTCTCCTGCATCCTGGAGCTGAGCCCTCTCTCTTCCCAGCCCTCCCCTCCTCCCACTGCTGTGAGCCACAGCATTTTCCAGATGCACTGTTGTGTGTCAAATGTTTGGTGTTGGCACCGAGCAAGGCAGCATGGCAGCCGGCCTCGCTGTACTTGTTACAGCTCGGTGGAAACACCAGCGCTCTTTGGAGGGACAGGAGAGGAATCAATGTTTCAGTTGCACTATAAATAATGTAGTGGGAAGGATGTTGTGTAAGCGGTGCTCTGGGTTTTGCCAGGAGGTATGTTTTCTTTCCTTCCTTCTTTTTCTTTTTCTTTTGCCTTCCTCCTCTAACCCCTCCTTGACTCAGTCCAATCAGAGGGAAACAGCTCTGCTCCAAGGGAAGGAGAAGATTAAATTGTTGGAACTAAACAAATCAATCCCTGTAGGGAAAGGGAGGTGGGAGGAGAAAGTCTGGCCTGGCTGGGCACTTGCAGTGATCTGGGCACCTTGAGAGAGAGGGCCTTCGGGAAGGCTTCGCTCATCCACGCAGAGGTGGGAGAGGAGCAGGAAACACCATGGGAAAGGGAGTGCCATCTGGAAAAGGAGGACTGGGGTGGATGCCGGTCTGTCAACTTCCCCAGAGTGGCATGTCCACAAGCTCCCAGAGGGAGGCTAATGGGTTCTACCTGTAGGATGGAAGGAAGCTGTAGGAGGGGGATGGCCCCAAGGACTAGGGTTCTGGGAGCCAGGCTGGGAAACCAAAGCCAGTGGATCCAGAAGCAGAGCCCAATTCATGGTAATGGCAGGACCCAAAGGCTGGGCACAGGGAGGAACTGTCAAAGGTTAGGTGAGCTGAGTGGTCAGCAGCATCATGGGAGGTGGGCAAGTGTTCAGCGCTGGATGCATAATTTGCCAAGAGTATTTGAGGCGTGAGATGGCAGGGGTCTGTGGGTGGGTCTTATGCTAAAAGTCACCTTAGTCCTCTTCCTGCTCCTTCGGGCCTCAGTGTTTCCTGGCAGTCAGCCACAGTGAGAAGGGGTCTCCCCACCTCAGGGGCCAAGCGGAGATGAAAAGTCAAAAGCAAGGGCAACCCCTGGGGCTTAAATCAGGGAACCGGAAGAGTCCATGGCCTTTCTCCTTCTGACAGTCTCATGTATAGGAATTGTCTGGGGAGCTTGTTTTTTAAAATACAGGTTTCTTGTCCCCATTCCAGCCTACTGAATTCAGATTTAATCTTCATTTAAAATAAGCACCTTGGGTGGCTCTAATTTACATGAATTTTGGTACCCTTCTTAGGAGCTATATTTAATATCTTTGGTTTGAAAGAGCTTGCTAGAGAAGGCCTCTCTCTCCTACCTAAAAGCCACTAGACCCATGTGATTTAGTGTTGTCTATTTAGACACCTAAACCCTGACTGGGCACCTACTGTGTGTCAGATTATGCTAGAGTATTGCCCAGAGCCACAGACCCAGGTAGTCTTAGAGGGGAGGGGACTCAGAGAGCATCTGCCAGCTGGTGAGAAAACCTCTTCCATGCCATTCTTAACTCATAGTCAATCATGAGCTCACTGCTTTGAGAAGCAACCAAGTCAGTGGCTGGCTGGCTTGCAGGTCCTCATGCTGCCCTGGGTACACAGGCTAGGTCTGCTCTCTCTCTACCTGATAGCCCTTCAGAGTTTGAAGCTATCATGTTCCCTTGAAGTCTTTTTTCTGGATAAAAAGTACCAGTCCCATGAAAGGAGAGTTTGCTGACTTCTCACTTTTCTTCTCACCTGCTATAGCTTTTGCCTCTCTGGATAGCTAGGCCAGTGACCATCCTCCCTGAAATGATTCTTTACTCTTATAGAGGGGTGGCAGCAGAAGCGAAGGACCAAGGCAAACCCTCTCTTCCTTTTTCTGGAGGGAGACCAGGCTTTGCTCCAGGAAGTGGTCTTTAGAGAAGGGAAGCTAGTTCCCCCAGGACAGCCTTTGGTGCAAAGTACTTCCAAGAGATTCAAGAAACAAACTTAGACCGTTCCAAGCCTTCCATGCTCCTTAGCGCTGGTGTCTCACTAACCAGTAGGCAGCTTCTGAGGAGCTGTTGGTGAGGCTTCTCCCAGCAGGTGGAACCCACCTTAGACCATGATAGAAGATGCCAGCTGTACTTCACATCCAGACTGGGGCGAGTCTCCACAGTTATGAGTCACCATATGATACCCTTGGTTCTCCCTCCATCAAGACAGCACCAGAAGGAAAGAAAAAGAGAGAAAAGTGTCCTTTGCTGGAGACAATCCACAGAGGGGAATATACCCGCAATCATGGTGTATCACACTAGCCTTTGGGAGTGATGCTGGAGAGGAGATCTGGGGGGACCAGGTGGCAGGCAAAAAGATGATTTGAGCAGTGGCATTTGGGACTGATTGCAAGCGAGACAGTCTGGGGCCGGGGAGGCTTCTTATAATAATTGTATCCTTCCCCTGTAGTTACGACCTTGCAAATGTAACTTGATGTTTGTAATGAGCCATAATTAGACAATCACCAAAAGTTGCCGTGAGTAGAGTGAATGTAAAACCCAGTCAGCAGTGGTACCCTGTGTCGTCACTGTTTGGGTATACCTGTTGTATGCTCAGCTTCCTTCTGCCTTGTGGCAGAAGCCCCAGGAAAAACCTTCCATGCCCATGGCTACGTCCTTGGCTATTCTGCTGTTACCTGGCTGTGGTATGTGATCTTTTGAGGTACCTCTTTGTGGTTCCGTGCCCTTGGGTTTACTTCCACCACTTGAAAGAATCATCCTCCATCTCTGAGTCCCTGGGTCATTACCCCTGAGAAAGTTGGGTATAACTGTAAGAGTCAGGATCCCAAGAGGAGAAGTCCTGGGACCAGGCCACCACAGCATACTTCATCCCTGGAACAGTGGCCTAGCCATTTTTGTCACTTTTTCTAAGAAAGCAGCGTACTGGTACCCAAGATTACACAGCTGGGAAATGACTGATGACAAATCCCAAAACCTCTTCTGCGTTACCAGTCATGGCGCATAATCCCTAACTCCAAGGATCCCTATTGATGGGACTTTAGGCATCAATAGTGCACAAGCCCTGATCAAATGAATGGTTCAATCAATGAATGGTTAAATTTAAAAAATTTTATTCAGTAAAAGACACATTGCCATTAATCTCCCTCAAAATGCTCCCTCTCACTTTGAACACACTTATCCCATCATGCTCGCCACTTTCTGAGACATTTCATGCAAACTCCTCTTGTGAATTTACGAAGTGTGATCAAAACTATGGTGAGTACTGTTGCCACATGCCATCCGATGGAAGTGCAGACACGGAAGGACATTATTATGTATCCTCATCCACCTTTCCCACTGTATCTGGCACCATGCAACTTCTAGCTCCTCCCAAAGTCAAAGTGATCATCAAAGGGAAGCTAAATTGATTCAGGACATCAAGGCAGCCATGACAACACAACTAAAGACACTCAAAGCAGGACTTCCAGAACGGCTTCAGGAGGTGACAAGAAGAGCGGGATATGTGTGTTCAAACTAGGGAGAGTCTTTTGAGGGGGACTAATGACAATGTATCTTCTAGTATAATAATTTTTAAAAATTAAAGCATTCACCATATTTTTCAATCAAACTGGGTATGTATACATAACAGGAAAGGAAGATATTCAGGGACAAGAATCCCTTCTCAAAGTCTAGATCCAAAATGACCTCTAGATACAGCGTATTTTATGCCTCAGCCAAGTGAGTGCTCACCCCCCTCCCTCCTGCACGGGGGTACCATGTGAATGAGAGCCCCTAATCAAATTGTGTACCAGCACCAGACACAGGGCACCTGCTAATGCTGATGATGATGACTGGTGCCGCGACCCTTTTGGCAGCTGGGCCCCAGCTCCCGGCTCCTCGAGTGGAGTGAGTCTGAATGTTTACAACATTTACATTTTAATTAAAATCCTTTTGGACTCTCCAGAGTTGCCACGAATCTGTTAGTCCCTGCCCAGCCTCCCCCATTATGGCAAAGTCCTTTCAGAGGGCGGGATGGGTACTGACCTTATTCTAGTGGTTATTAAATGAGACCCCCTAGAGAGCAGAGAGAAAGGAAGGAACTTTGAGATTACAGACTCCAACCTGTCATTTCTCAGATGAGGAAACTGAGGGCCAGGTGGAAAAAATATTTGCCTAACGACACGTGGATGGTGGCAGAACTAAGCTCTCCACTTCTGTCTGGTCCCTCCGTACTTTCCACATTAGGCACAATGCCAGCCCCCTCTGTGAATGGAGGACCTGGGGTGGAGTAGGTTGTTGGTGGCTTCAGTCTCACCTGCCTGCATCTTGGCATTCTAAGCTTGTTCTGTGGGACTCAGGCTCTTAGAGGGGACCAGAATTCTGAAGCAGAAGACTGTCCATGCAGTTGGACCTTTTCCTACAGCACATGTCAGGGAGGAGAGAGAAAGGAAAGGGAAGCAAGAAAAGAGAGAAGTGGTTCCAGGTGAGTTTAGGACAAGAGTACAGGGCAGATGACAATGCCACTCAAGTCGGGGAACTCCAGTGCTGAGAGTTTGGGGTGAGGCGCCCTCCATTCATTCAGAGCCAAGCATATGGGCCTCCTCTACCTCCCTCAGGGCTGCCCAGTAAAGCCATTCATTCCACATTCCACTATCTGGTGCCTTTGGGATCTCAGGAAGACCCACGTTTACACAATAGCAATGTCTTGGCAAGGTCTAGAGCAGCCAACCTGTTTTAGAAGATGATCTCATTTCAGTAGAGAGACAGGACACAGTTTGGGCTGTTTCTTATTGTTGAATGAGAATATTGTAAGTGGCTTCATAATCTGTGGTCAGGTGTGTTTTAGATCCATGTAAAAGCATTCTATTAACTCAAAAGCACTATGATAATATCCTGGCTCTAGGAGTGACTGTCACAGCCAGAGAGCCTTGTTGATATATCGACTTCTGAGTTCGAGGGGAACAGAAACTAGGCTGAAAGGAAAAAGTCTTCTCAAAATTAGCCTTGTGTTACTGCAGAACTGGGCTGAACTTGGCTCACAGTAAGTTCCTTCCAGGTCCTCTGGACCAGCAGCAGTCTTCACCAGGGCTGGGAGGCAGGCTACCTGGGAGAGGAAGGGTCATGGTCAAGAGAAGAGAAACATCCATGCTTACTGCTTTATCTACAGCTGGTAGACTTGGCAGTCAGAACTGCACCCAAACTAAAGGTAGGGATGAGAAGGCTGAAGAGACGCTCAGGCCAATCTTTACCTGATGACCTAGGGGCACCCAGGCAACCAACTTTTGTTCCAGCAAGTAAGGAGCATAGCACCCTGCCTATACCTACTTACAATCAAGCCACCTCGGACCTCACTCTTTGTGGGTAAGGGTTTCATCCTTGTTCTGGTGGGGCCTGGCAACATCCCTTTGGACAAGTGCTAACTTGTCCTACGTTTCTGTTTCCTGGTCTATAAAATGAGGATCTTGAGTGTCACTACCCTGTAGAAGTGAGTCAGGAGAGCCTCTTGGACATCAGAATAAGAGCAAGGGGTCACCCCAAACTCAAGCATGCTGTACCAGTTCATGCTGGGCATACTGTACCAGCTCACGCTGTCTCGTGCTGCACCATGGTAAACATGTAGCGTAAGCTCCAAGGACTTGAGGGTTGCAGAAGGGATGCCACGGTACCTCCTGTGTGCTTAACAAAATGGATCCTAAGCAGAGCCTTGCATTGTGTCCTATGCCTCCTGGCTCTACAGCCACTGCATAGGCTTTGCTGTCAATTAGCAAGCAGTTGCACGGCGGACAGGCCATTGTTCCCGAGTAGTCAGCTCATGATGCCTCTGTGCCAGCTGGCATCCTGTGACCAAACCCAGCTCCAGGGCAGTAAGGTGATACCAGCAAACAGCAGCAGTCTGTGTGCTGTGCCAGGACGCGTAGCAGAGTCAATCACTCCTTGACATTCCAGGAGCAGAACACCCTTTTCCAGCTGGCAATAAAGAGGCTCAGCTTTTGGGTAGAACAATAGCACAGCCGACCATTTACTGATTGCATTCCCAGAATCTCAGGGTTAAAAGGGGGCCTTCAAAGGTTAACAATCCCAGTTCCTCTTAATGCTAAAAATCTCCCTCTGTGATCCAGTGTCCATCTCTGTGTGTCCTACCTGATTTGGCAAAAAGAAAAAAAAGAAAAGAATTGGGACTGTTAACAGTTGCAAATAAAGTCAGAAAAGTAGGTCCCCATATAGACAGGAGGACAAGATGAGGAGGAGATGGTTTTGCCAGCAACCCAGGATTCGTAGGTCTCTGACACTGAGCATTAAGCTCATTGCTGAGCTTTTGGGCAGCAAAGGCAAAAATGGAAATATGATTGTTATATGGGTGTTTGACAAAAGGACTCATGGCAGGAGAGACATACTTTCTCCTGGTACTAAATTTTAACCAAGTCTCATCCATTTACCAGGCAGGGAAGGTGATCTGGAGGCGGGGCTTCATGTAGGCTTCTTTCCCCTGAAGTCCTTATGTTCCAGAGTCTCTAAGGCCTCTCTCTCACGGCTTTCTCTAAACAGTCATTTTCCTGTTTCTTCTTTCGGGAGCCCGTTGAGTTCCACTGGGCCTGAAGTCCTAGGGAGGCACACCCCTTTTGAAAATTCCAAGGGGTGTGAGGATGAGGAGGGAAGGCACTGATTTGGGATAGGGATGGAGAAGAGCAGGGCAGGAGCCTTGCTTTGGGGCACTGGCTGCTGCTAGGCTTAGGAGAACAGAAAGGCTGGGTGGTCTGCAGGTGCCACGGTCACTAGTGCCATGGCCTGCAGCCCTCATTTGC
This sequence comes from Chinchilla lanigera, assembly GCF_000276665.1. Classification (NCBI taxonomy): domain Eukaryota; kingdom Metazoa; phylum Chordata; class Mammalia; order Rodentia; family Chinchillidae; genus Chinchilla; species Chinchilla lanigera. The sequence goes on along the minus strand of NW_004955412.1, from coordinate 18,897,874 downwards.
CCAGCTCAGGTTAGATGGGGTTTACCAGCTTTCTATATGGTTTCCAGGATGCCTGGGTGTCCCCTGGCTTTGTGGCACTGAGGATCTCGGTGGAAGACCTGAACAGTCTGGAATGTGAGCTGCTGTTTTCCAGTGACTTTTTGCCAGACTGACCTCATTTTAAACCCTACCACTGCTAATTACCACCTATGTGATCTTGGGCAAGATACTTAACCTCTCTAAGCCTCAGTTTCCTTACCCATAAAATGAAGGTGATAGTGTGTACCTCATAGGTTGTTATCAGTATTGAAAAATAACACCTGTAAAGTCTGTGCTTGGTGCACAGTAAAGTGGGAACTATTTATGACTGGTATGACCATTATGTCTCAGAATTCAAAGCCTTTTTCTGCTCATACCACCTGAACCTGGACTTGGGTACTCCCAGACCCCTGTGCCTGCTGGTGAGGCTCCCCTAGCAAATGGACCCCAGTAGCAGGGCATCAAGATGGCAGCCTGGCTGCAGGCCTGCTTGTGAGCTGGAGCCAGGCCCAGCAGCAGCTACAAGGCCCTCAGCCATGGCTTAGCCTTGGGCTATGCACTTAGGGTTTGGAAGGAGAGAATGTGTTGGCAGCTGCCACAACATCTGGACACCTGGATAGTGGCTGGAGGCAAACATGGGCAGAGGGTTTTCTCTTTGGGGAGATTATAGAAATTGATTCTATATTTTATATCCAGGGGTAGAATTAAGGACAAATGCCATTCCAGGTGGCCCCACGAGGGCACCCAAAGTAAAGCACTGCCATTCCTACCTGCCATTCCTCCATTATTAGTTCCATGTCCTTTATTCATGCTGCCAATAAACATTTGTCAATGGGAGATGGTGGCAGGTAGGCGTGTATGCACCCAAGTGAGAACAGGCCTGTCCTGGCTGAGTTCTGGATTGATCTCTGAGGTCCTGCCAACTTAACATCCTGCAGGACTCTGAGCCCATAATTCAAGGAAGCTGCAGCTCCCCAGAACAGTGACAACAAAACAATAAATCTTGCCCATTTAAATAATGCCTCTGTTCCACTTGCTAAAGTACTTTCCTTCCCAATTTCTCACAACATTCCTTGGAGACAAGAATTAATCACTCCCGTCTCATGGATGGACCAAAAGGAGCTCACAGAAGGAGGTGACTTTTCCAGGGTCACAGGGAAAGCTGTGGGTATTTCCACAACGTGACTACATCTCCCAATTCCAGTTGAATGTTCTCTCTCTGTTATTTTCTATGACATTTCTATTGAAATATACTACACAGGACACCCATTTTAACTGTACAATTCAATGATTTTTAGTACATTGACAGATATGTGTGACCATCACCAGAAATAAACCTCTTAACCTTCAGCTGACATTCCCTCATTCCAGTCTGTCTCTGTAGATTTGCCTATTTTGGACATTCAGATCGATGGAATTTGTGACCTCTTATATATATTCTTTTATGCCTGGCTTCTTTCACTTAGCATAATGTTTTCAAGGTCCATCTATATCAGACTTTCATTCCTTCTTATGGCCAAATCATATCCCATTGGATGGATGTATCGCTTTTCATGTATTTGTTCAACAGTTGATGGACATTATGATTGTTTTCACCCTTGCCTGTTATGAGTGATGCTGCTATAAATATTCATATAAAAAGTTTGTTGTGGGTGTATGCTTTCATTTCTCTTGGGTATATGCCTAGGAGTAGAATTATTGGGTCATGTGATAACTCTGTTTAACTGTTAAGGAACTTCTAGACTGTTCTCCAAAGTGGCTGCATTTGATAGTCCCACCAGCCATGTATAAAGGTTTCAGTTCCTCTGCATCCTTGTCAACACTGATGGGCTTTTAAACCCTTCCCTGGCTTATGGTCAGGCAGGGAGGATGTAATGAGACAAGCTTAATTTAGGCCAAGTGATGGATGCATGAGTTGGGATGGAATTACCCATCCCCCCTGGGACCACCATCTCCAGTCTCCCAGAAGTCATTCTTGCATCAGGCTTAACCAAAGACAAGCACTCATCTCCACAGGAGACTATGTGCAATGCAGAAGCCAGAACCCTGGATCCACTCCGTGGAAAGGTAGGCTTAGAGGAAAACCCTGGTTCTGAAGAAGAGGTGAACATGGGCTACCCAGGGGCCTGGACCACCCAGGGCCCTGGACCAACTACCAATTACTAGTAGAACCTATTGAGCAATGGCCATGACTATCTTACAAAGTAGGCACTGTCACTGTCATCCCTGATGTCTCCCTGAACCTGTGTAAAGAGTGGGAGGAAGAACATCTGCTGACCACGCCACCAGGTGATGTCAAGAAAGTGCTCTGAACTCTTAAGACTATAAAAGACATAGGCCTCTGTCACCTTCAGTCTTGTGGTCTGCAAAAGCCATCAACAGTGGGCCAATTCACATTTTAGGGGCTCAGGTTGTCTTGTTTTCACCAAAGATGCAGCCAGGGTTCACCTGTGAGCCAGGCAGCACAGCCTGTTAGAGTGGGGAGGATTGAGCCATGGGACAGAAATGCTGCTGCTGCTGCTACTGCTGCTGCCCCTGTCAGGGGCTTCACTGTGGTCTTATCATCTGGTTTTCATTTTTGTTCTATTTCTAGACTGAGGCTGGGGCAGCAAGTTTGCTGGTCCAGTAGCTAGATAGAGGCAATAGCTGTGGTGACTATAAGAACATAGTGCTGTAGACAAGGCTTTGGTCAAAAGATGGCCTTAGTCTGAGGCCACACACCAGGCCATGTCCCCATGAACCTGGTCACAGTGATGATCTCCAAGGTCCCCTAGTGTTGCTTTCCAGGTTAAGAAGACATAAAAGACACACGGGTTGTTCAGATGACATCCTGCCCTTTCCCCCAGGTCTGCTGGGAATCCCTCACTGCCCAGACATTCCAGGTTGATGGAGCCACAGGGTACTGGGCCTGTCTGGGCTGTTCTGGAGAACCCTGGCACTGTGGGATTCCCGCCAGGCTTGAACCCCAGACCACACTGCACAGGAAGCTGAGCAGTTAGCTGCTGAGTCCTGAGCAGCCCTCAGCCTTTCCTGATCATCTTGACAACCATAACAAGCCACCTACTAGAACTCCAAGGTCCACTGCACATTCGCATACACCCATGGAGAACACACCTGCATGTACTCTAAACGGAATGATTCAGAAGGCCTCTGACTCCTAGCTTGGTCTTCTAATCTTCCTTCAGATGAGTGAAGGTTCCAACTGTCCCTTTTTTGGAGACTGCAGGTGATCTCTTGTGGCTTTCTAACCTAACTGTCCTGAAAAAGAGCTGGAGAGGAGCATTTCTAAAGAGTTAGTGGTTTCTCTTTAGGGCATTCATTCATTTATTTAGCTAAAGTCCACTGATCATCTTGTGATGCCTACTGCATTCTGGGACTACACAGAAGAGACATGGGCCCTTGTAATCTTCAGCCTTCTGATCTGCAAAAGCCATCAACAGTGGACCAATTCATGTTTTGGGTTCTTGAGTCCAAGTATCACCAACCTTTGCAGCACTGCTGAATCACCTGGGGAGTGCTCCCAACCAGATTCCTGGGCCCTACCCTGGGGACCCAGACTCAACAGGCCCAGGGTGGAGCCTGGGAATCTGTGTTCTTTGAAAGTTCATGGATGATGCCAACCTAGACCCACACCTGGGGACTGCAGGTCAGGCCTGTTCCCTGGATGCACAAATGAAGAAACCAAAGTTCAGAAAGGATTGATCAACTTCCCCAGCTGGTAACCAATGTCGACTTGGCACCCTTTCCAGAATATCCTGCCAACCAAGAGGGGACAGATGGGGCCACACCAGGTCTTCTGAGGAAGGGTGGCCCAGGCACCTCCCAGCCAGGGAAGGAGGAAAACTTTGCAAGCTGGGGTGGGGTGGGGATCAAATTCTCCAGATGAGAATTTCCTAGGCCTGTTTGGGGAATGGGAACTGGAAAACAGGTCCAGAAAGGCAAATTAAGAATAAATTTTAAAACCATAGAATTCATACATAATTCTATGGGCACTGGGGAAGGTCTTTTGGTCAATGGCCAATTATTCTCAAAAGGAAGTGCATAATTAGTTGAGGGGGGGAAGCACAGAGCAGGGAGCTGGATGAGGAAGAGCCAGCCAGAAGTGAGCTGGCTCTTCCTCACACTCCACATTCACACTCCCCCAGGTGGCGAGTGGGTCACCATGGAGTCTGCCAGGACAGCAGAGGTGCAGGGCCCAGTTAGATGGCCACAAGGAGCCAGGGTGATGGGTGAGCCCAAGATGGTAACATCTGCACCTTTGTGCAAGAGCAAGAGTCTGATTGTGGAGCTGGGGGATTTCCAGGGCTGAGGTCGAGTTTAAGGAAAAGACTTTTCCTTCAGATGTGCAGTCAAGAAAGTACAGCACAGAGCACAGTTCCCAGCCTGAGTAAATGCTCAGGAGGAGCTGGTGGTCATCGCTGCCTATTGGTCTGAGTTTATGGGACTCTCTTTCCCCCACCCTTGCTCTGACTCTCTAGGGCAGGCACTCATTTTTGCAGAACCACTAAGCATTTGGCTTTCCAAAGAGCTCTCGTTCTGGTCCTCCTGCCTCTCCAGGAGGCCCCCTTGGAGTCTGAGCCATCTGGGTTGCGGGAAGCCTGGGGTAGGTGCTGGAGAGGAAGGGATCATACATTTATTGAGCAGCTACCAGGAGCAGAGTCTGCAGTGGGTGCAGGACCTGGCTAAGTGTTCCTTCTTTCTAACTCCACACAGCCAAGGGTAAGGTGTCACACTGCCCCTGTCTTAAAGAAGTGAGTCTCACACCAGGGTCACTCTGTGTCCTAAGGGATTGAGACAGTTCTAAACTCAATCTGCCCTGTCTCCCTTCCCTAGGCCCCCCTGTCTCTCTCCTCCAGAGCCCTTTTCTCTTCATCTCTGCTCACATTTTTCCCCTCAGACACACAAGGAATTGTCCTTGGCTCCTGAGTGATGGAAAGCAGGCGAAGTGAACCACCTGGAGCCAGTCTTTCTCTACTTGCCGCCCGGTTGGAAAGGGCTCTGGTGGTGAGGGGAAGCCCAGGAGCAACTTCAGAGGCCACCCCCACCCCTTCCGCTGCGTTTCCAGAGTGGAATTAATTCACCCCAGGGACACACAGCTGGGCAGAAAAGCCAGGTCTGCTTTCCAGGTCACTGCGCCTCCTGCCCCCTGACAGAAGGGAGTGTGCTCTGGCATGCAGAGGGGCACAGAAGGTGCTGCAGAGAAAGGCAGGCCGGGGCGGGGGGTTGGGGATGGGGCTGTGGTTGGTCACTGTGACTGCGACTAGGCAGAACCCTTGAGCAGGGCTCGCTGGTGCAGCCAGTCCCAGCACTGCTTCTGGGCCTTGGTGCCAACTCTAGGACATCTCCCTGTGCCTGCACGTGCACTGCTGGGTCAGTGGTGGCCTGATGTGTAGGTAGACCGAGAAGGCATGGGCCACAAGGGCATAAGGTCACCTGCGCTTGCTCCAGCTCAGTATTCAGCAGTGTACTCTGTGACCTAAGAGCCTGGAGTTTCCCGGCTCCTTCCTGTCCCTTGGTCTGTGGCCCACACCAGAACCGTGGAGACTTCTACTGCCTTCTGACCCAAGAAATCCCTTCCTGTGGGGACCAGGGCAAGCAACAGACCCAAGTAGCCTGTCCCTGTGTCCTGGCCCTTAAGTTCCGGTTGTCAAGGGGTGGAGGGCTGGGTAAGCTCACCACACCTCATGCCAGCCAAGAGTTACCCCATCCACCAACTCACTAGCCTGACTCAAGTCAGTTGTTAGCTAAGCACTGTGAGACCCCAAGTCCTTTCCTGGAAAAGTGGCAAAAGGTCAGGAAATGCTCAGGGCACCTTCATTCTCATCTCTGACCCCCTATCTACCTTCGACTCCTGTGAGCAGGCTCAGGAGAGGTTACCAGCTTATGAGATCACATAAAAAGTGTATGAGAGGGAGCTGTGAATTGTAAGCCCACCTGTCTTGCCAGCGAGCTGTGTCACCTCTTTGGACTTTGTTTTGCTTTTTCACATGAGAGGATTGGACAAGATCACTTTCAGAAACCTTTTTAGTTGAAAAATGCTAAGCAGTGACCACTTTGTCCAGGTGAAACTCATCTCATCGTCAGTCTCCCAAAATTTGATCATCTGTAATCCATTCCTTTGGCTCCCTGGTGTTTTTCTTCTCTAGGAGGAGACCTCTTTGGAATGCATTACTGAGAAGTTCATACCAGTGGTATTGTGCTGGCAAATGTTTAGCAACCAGCTCTGGTGTTACAGATTGCCTAAATACTTCCACCATAGCCAGTGACAAGCTACTAACACAATGTCGCTAAATGTGGACTTGGGAAGAGATGTACCATTGGTCCTCTGAGCTGATCGGAGCAGCCCAGGTACACTCAATGACACTGGTTAACACCAGACTTGCCATTATGTGGCTAGTACATATAATAGAAGTTAAATAAAAAGTAGGAGAAGTAGCTGGCAGTGTAAGGGGACAAAGGAATGTGTGAGGGTGAGGGTGATAACAGGGGAGGATTAAGGGACTCCAGGTAGGAATGCAGGACACCAGCAAGGTCCACTCAAGGTCAGACCCTAATCCCCATGCCTCTCCCCGTATCTGGATCCTCTTTCCTTATCAAACATTCTGGTGGGGTCCATCTTAAAAACTTGACAGAAAACCTTTCTGTGGGTTCTTAGCCCACTATAGCAAGGTCAGGGAGTCTATAACCTCTTGTCTCCAATATACTCTGGCCGGACCACAAGGCAGAGAGTGTATATTTTAGCAGAACAACAAAAAATAAGAATCCATGCTCTGATAGGGGATTTTTTTTTTACTTTGTATTTAAATGAAATCTCCCAAGGTCTAAAAAATTAAATCTTGGCTGTACATTTAATGAAATGCCTTTATTAAAAAGAATAAAGTTATTTTACATCTGAAAAGCACTATAAAAATTCAACTAACCATATAGCAGCTAATGCCACATTTGAAATTAGAAATTATTCAAGTTATTAGGATTTGTTAATAGTGGGTAGTGGGTATACAGATGTTGTTTATGTAATTCTTTCTACTCCTCTATCCACTTGAAATATTTTATAATTTAAAAAAAAGGAAAGAAAAAAAAAAAAAACAAGAAAGCTGTCTGTTCTGATTTCAGTCCTGGAATTCCTGTCTTCTTTCCTTTTAGTCCCAAGGAGAGGGAAAATAAGTCTCCATTATCCTGGTCCTCAGGTCAAGGAGGCACTGAGGGAAACCCCCAAGAAGCCCCCTGCCCCCAGGACTCATTCTCATCCATCAAAGGAGGGAATTTCTGGAGCTTCTTAAGCCCCTTGCCAAGCCAGGGAAACCATTTTCCTTCCACACTTTCTCCAGGGCCTCAGGCTGCTAGCCCAAGTCCTGACTGAGCTGGGTTACCTCATGCAGAGAAGCATGGCGTCCACCCACCAAGATCCTAGGCCCTGCCTACATCTCTGAGGTGATCCTGTGGCACCAGAGTCAGAGAGCGAGTGGGCTTGCTCCTCACCAAGTTGTCTGAGGTGGAGTCCAGTGTGTGTGAAGTATGTGGCCTCCCTTGGTGGGGGCTCTGCCCTTGGTCAGCGGGCCAGGGCCCCCAGTGGCTGTGTGAGAGTGGAGTTGAGCACGTTAGGGCTGCGGGGGCCCCCTCAACCCCGCCTGTTACAGAGAAGCATCTATAGAATTGGAGGGGGGCTGCTCTCGAGGTGGAGAGGAGGCTGCACGGCTGAGAGGACTCCTGGGCTCCCACTCAGCATCTCCCTGACAGCTACAAATAAGCTCTTGAATGTATTTAATAAACCCGGGGAAGGAGTTGTGGCCGCCTCGCCTCAGCTGGGGAAAGTGATGGATGTCTTCAGTGGGAGAGAGGAAAGAAAACTTTCTAAATGGGTTCGATTAAGAGGAGGAGCCCTCTGGAGGGAGTTCCTCAGGCTTGTGCTCATAGCTGAGTCCCTCAAACAGCTTTCTGGGGCTGAGGAAGCTGGCAGTACCCAGGGGCAGACCAGGCACACTGCCCCATATTGGGGCTTCGAGCACAGGATGGGACCCCCCACTCCATACCTAACCTGCTGGTTCAATGAGCGATGGAGTGGATGGTCTATGGCAACTGGGGTTCTAAAATACTTCCTCAGTTCCTCAGAAGAGCCCATGGGTTTTGTTTCTGGAAACTTGTAAGGTGGTTGTGAAGTGTTTTTCTCAGGAGAGAGGAAGTATATGGGTCAAGGAGTTAGCGTGACCCTAACACCAGGACCTGCCCATGGGCTCCTGTAGGGTCAATCCCTGCAGGCTTCCTATGAGAGGCTGTGCCCAATACAGGAGGGCTCTTGAGACAAGAACTGGAGGAACTAGGTAGGTGAACAGCCAGCCTTTACCCCACTATTACTTTTATGGCCTGAGGGACCTCTGCACGCCCCACCTGGACGGCTGTGTGTGAAACTTGCCAGCCCTGCCACCTACCAGCTTTCAGACCCACAGGCATTCTTAGTTCTCAAATCTCTCCTCACCTGTGGAATGCAAATAGCACTTGCCCAGCTCACCCCACAGCGTGGCAGTGAGGGTCACATGTGTTCAGTATGCAAGGACACCCTGGGGAGGGTGACAAATGTACGTGTTGGCAGGAAGGGTGGAAACACAGTATTTACATGGAATGAGGAGGCCATTGCACCCTGCCTTACAGCAGATGTCGGTCTGCACCAGTCCTGAGGCTTAGCCTGGGCCAGTCAACTTGCCTAAAACTATACAGGCCTAAGTGGGGTAGGATCAGTCTTTGGAAAATGATTTGGTAACTCTCCTTGGATGACCTGAGGGAATACATGAAAGGCATTTGGAGAGAAATCCTCTAGCTTCTGGAGAACTCAAATAAAAGGTAAATTTGCAGAATTCTAGGGTCAGCCACATAGGGAAGGGTTGAGTTTTTCTCCCCATCAGCCTCAAAGTGAAGGGACATAGAATGGAAGACATAGGGGGGTTACATACACTCCTCATACCACGCACACGCAGAAATGCCCACGTCTTTGCAAGGGTTCTCTGCAGTTACCGATCATATCCTGACATGGAGGAACAGAGCTAAACCTTTTCAGAAGTGATTTATATTTTCAGCTTGTCCCACCTCTTGGGGTTAGATGTTCCGTAAGTTTACAAGCCTCTGTGTGAAGTCGAATTTCTTTCTCTGGATCTTAAACTAGCCCCATAAAAGCTTCAAAGGGAATGACATGGAAACAAGCAGACATAAAGAGAATCCAGGGTGGCTCACTTCAGAATCAGAACTAGGTAACAAGCACAAAAGGCGTGGCGCCTGACATCCCCGCAGGGAGGGGCCAGTGACAATGAGATCACAGTACAGGCACAACAAGGGAGTTGGAGGTTTCAGAGAGGAGGCTGGGAAACCTCCCGTGGCTTTCTGCTGGATTCCTAGGGGAGGCAACGTTTCCCAATTTGAGTGAACACGGGACAGATTCACATCCTGTGCCAGAAAAGGTGTCCTAGGCAAAGGGTCAGAGGTAGAAAGATGAAGGAATCTGACACCAGGAGGGGCCTCACCATGGAGTTTCTCAGCCCCTCCAGGCTGATATTCCCGCCTGAGCAGCAGAGCTGGAGTCACAGCAACCCATGTGCCCAGGAAGGAGCCAGGAGCCACAGGTCCCTTCTTGGGATCCTGCAGCCACACTCAGCAACAGACAAGCTCCTCCAGGCACTCCCACCCACAAGGGATGCAGTCCTCCTTTGTCTTGGGGGTTAGCCCCTTTCTAAGCCCCTACTGGCACCTGGCAACCTGCTCTCCCCACAGCACCTTTGCAGCTTTGCCCCTGTGACCCACCTGGCACCTTGGCATCTGGGCCTGACTGCTCCTTCTTTGTCCCCCAGACTGCGTCAGGTAGGCCGAGGCTATGGGGGTGAGGCTTTTGCACAGACCCGTGTATGAGTACAGACATTTGCAGGTCATACCAGAGCCCAAGCAGGACCAAGAAGGAGGGCAGGTGTGAGCCAGGAGGAAGAGGCTGCTGAGAACTGGACAGGTGGAGACGGTAATGTTGCTCTCCCCCCAGAGTGCTATGGTGATCACAGGGATGGCGCATTAGAAGGTACCTGGCACAGCAGCTGGCACTGTGGCCCTCAGAAGTGTGCTAGAGACTGAAACGCCACCAGGGCCTGAGTCATGCCTTCCACCCTTCAGACAGTCTAGTGGGGCTGGGGGCAGGGTTACAAACCAGAAGCAGTTCAAGAGCAAGGGTGAGGGTGAGGTGCAGAGGAACAGTTCAGAGAAGGGAGCTGTCCCGGGACCCCTGGAGTGGAGAGGCAGGGGTTGTGGTAAGAGTGTTGGCTTGGTGACAGAAGACGGGTTGGATCCCAAGCCATCCGTTTACTAGTTATGCAGCCTTAGGCCCCGGAGCCTCAGTTTTCCTCCGTGGTAAGATGCAGCATAAAGGGCCTGGCTGTGGACAAGGGAAGTAGGAGCTCCATAAGTGCTCAGGGAGACAGGACCAGGATGAGAACTACACTAGGACACAGGCTAGTCTCAGGCCTCAGTGCTCTCGTGTCCTGGGGTAGGGATCAGTCACTGGTGACATCACTGCTCCCCAGCACACGCATCTTTTCTCTCCCAAATCTGTCTCCCAATTCAGAGTAAAGCCCTCCTGTCCTAGAGTTTAAGAAACTTTTGATCCTTGATTCTGGAGTGGATACAACCCAGTACCCTCCATGTACTTCGTAGGCAATTAAAAGCCCTCAGCCAGTATGCCAGCTGAGTCACGTGGGAGCGCTGCCACAGTCCTGTGCAGCTCAGTGTGGAGGCAGTATGTGTCTGCTCTGTGAAGCAGGGTGTGTGTGTGTGTGTGTGTGTGTGTGTGTGTGTGCGCGCGCGCGCGTGCGTGCGCATATACGCAGGCAAGATGCTAGGAAAGCCATTATATCCTCATTGTGGATGCAGACAACTAGCCGTAAGAAACGTTCTCACACTAATACGATCACAGAGGATGCTGAAGTCAAACTAGAAAGAAAGCTAAGATGGGGCTGCCCACTCCCAGCAGCCCTTCCAGCTTTTTGAGTGATCACGCAGCTTGGTTAGGGATGAGGAGAAGGTGGCGCTTAGCCATCTGTGTCTCAAGTTATCCCTGTCCAGGACCTTTGAGTCAAACAGTCCTCAGTTCTGGCATCTGATCAGACCCAGCATGGTTGGCAGGATCACAGGGAACTGAGATATGGCCTTGCCCCTGCTGCAAGCACATAATCTCTCCAGATCTTGCCAGGTAGACTGGTTCTTACCCTGATTTGCTACAAAATATAATGTGTGTATTCCCCTGTATTAAAAAAAAGTAGAGGTAGAATAAATAAGCTCTTGACAAAAGTTATGGCCGCATGCCCTGTTTCTCTATTGTTTTTGGTTGAAACTAAGACATGTATGTATGTGCTCATGGACATCCATGTGTTTATGCGCACACACAGAGCAGGAGACAAATGTCACAAGATGCAGATCTACCCCTTGTGCTGTACTAGGGGAAATCAAGAGTGGAGAATGGACCTAATACACTGGTCTGCGTAGAACAAAGCTAGAATGAAACTTGGTGGAGCTGGTAGCCGGTGAGGGTGGACCCAGGACAGAAGAGTGTGCAATCCCTCATGTGAGAGAAGACAGTGGCTTGAGCCAGGGTGGTAGGGATGAGAAGGGATTCGAGTGAAGACATACATTGAAGGTAGAACCAATAGGTTGTTCAGATGGTGTAGATGGAGCAGCAAGAGGGCTGAGTCATGGATGACATCCTAGTTTTCCACCTGAGCCTCTGGACCGTGTATGACCGCACCACAACCCAGGGGCTGGCTTTGAGTCCTGACTGTGACACATGCCCCTGTGATGTAGAACCAATTATTCAAATAAAGCCCACCATGTCCCTCAAGGAAGAGCAAACCCCTCAAACGCACACAGACACACACCTTACCTCATTCCTGTTTTCCTTAGGGATCAAAGCAGATCACCTGTGTCAGGGTCTCTACCAACATAATATTAGGACAGTAGGGTGGGGCTGCCGTGGCAGGGAAGGAACTCTTCACCCCCCATGGGCTGCCATGTGGGCAGCATACGTGTGCAGGAGTCGAGTGGTGAGGAAGAAGGTAGGAAGGACACAGCCACTCATAGCCCAAGCTCCGAAAACTGAGCTATGGCTTGGCTGCACATTTGAGAACTGTGACAGCCCAATGAGCTGTGCCCACAGCCTCTGGGGCTCCCTAGGCAGCCCCTGCCCTTGGAGGACCATCCCATTACCCACGCATCCAGACCAGAGACCCAGAGCATCTGCTTCTCTTCCATGAGGGAACCTTTCTGGGTGGCTGGTAACCAGCTGACAAGACAGAGTAGAGGCCAGGTGTGAAAGGGAGGAAGAGCCGGTGGGCAGCTGAGCCCCATGAGAAAAGAATAGGAGATACGGACAAGGCAGCGAGGGCAGGGTGAGGACTGCAGGTTCTGGGGTCTCTGCAGCTACCCACCGCTCTCCCTAATGCCAGCACCTGAGCTTTGTCTGCTGCCCACACAAGCCCATGGCAGAATCAGCGTGGATGCAAAACCAAATGTCTACGTTCCCCTTCCCTTTAGATGCCTCCCACCAACTGTCTCCACCCTTGAGCTTCCTTTAAGCCTGAGCACCAAGACAACAGGGACAAAGCCAAAAATGTTGGGATCTGTTCTCACCGAGCACCTCAGCCAGGGCTGACAGTCCGTCTCTACACCTGTCCCAGATAAGGACGCAAGGCGTGACAAGGGGCTCACCACTTTGCAGGAAGCTTTTTCGTTTCCTCAGGGCTCTGATGGTTAAAATATGCAGCCACACTCACCAGGACTGTTATAATTAAAAAGACAGACACTGGCAAGTGTTGTTGAGGATGTGGAGAAATCAAGCCTCACACGTTGCTGGTGGGGATATAGACTGGTGCAACTGCTTTGGAAAACTGTCTGGCAGTTCCTCAAAAGGTTAAACATAGAATTACCATGTGATCTGGCAATTTCACTCCTAATAGTACCCAAAAGAAATGAAAATGTACTTCCACATAAAACTTATGGCTGGTCCTCCATAACTATGGGTTCTGCATCTGTGGATCTAACCAGCTGCTGGTGGACCATATTACACTAAAAATTGCATCTGTACCAGATATGTACAGACTTTTTTCTTATTATCTCCCAAATTATATAGTATAACAATTTATATAGCACTTACATTGTATCAGGTATTCTGCATAAGCTAGAGATGAGGTGAAGTATAAGGAAGGATATGTATGTGTACAAATACTATAGCATCTTGTATGAGGGACTTGAGCATCCATAAATCCAATATCTACAGTTTGGAATCAAACCTCTATAGATATCAAAGAATGGCTATACATGAATGGTAGTAGCAGCATTGTTTATAATAACCCAAAAATGGAAACAACATAAATTTCCATTTAAAAGATGGGAGTGGTGGTGCACACTTGTAATCCCAACACTCAGGAGGCTGAGGCAGGAGGATCACTGCAAGTTTGAGGCCAGCATGGGCTACAAAGTGAGTCCTTAGGCTAGCCTGAACTGCATGGTGAAACCCTGTCTCAGAAAGACAAAAACATCCATTTACAAGCCCAATGAACAGATAAATAATGTGGTACCATATATCTATATGGTGGAATATTATTTGGCTGTGAAAGGAATATGCAGGGATTTATGCTGCATTGTAGATAAATCTTGAAACCATTTTGGTATGTGAAAGATACCAGTGAGAAAAGGGTGCATATTGTATGATTCTATTTATCTAAAATGTCCAAAATAGGCAAATCCACAGAGATAAGGAGTAGATTAGAGCTACGTAAAAGGAATAGGACTTCTTTGGGGGTGATGAAAAATTGCCTGCCATTGCCTGTGGTGACATCTGCTCAACTCTGTGAATACACTGAAACTCCTTGGATTGTGCAATTTTTCAATGGGCAAATTGTATGTTATGTGAATTGCAACTCAACAAAGCTGTTATACATGTGTGTACATAAACACACATACCTGCCATCTTGTGTGGAGCATGCAACTGTCCTGGTTTGTGTAGCTCAGGAGTTTCCCAGGACCTAAGACTTTCAATGTTAAAACACAGACTGTCCTGGGCAAGAGGGGATGATGTGGCCCTCCATGTGGAACCCAAATCTGCCTACCTGTAAGGCTGAATGACTTGTTTGGGGTCACCCACAAGTGCAGGTCCAACTCCTGTCCAAGACACTGCAACTTGAAGAGAGCTGATGGGTCACCCCTCCTGCATTGAGCTCACATCCTCTGCTCTCGGGTGCGAGGAGAGGCTCTCCACCGTTCTGGGTGGCCTCTACAGAATGGGCTCTGCTTTGTAGGCGGACACTTGAATAAGAGACCTGGAAACAAATCCAGCCCCTCAGCTGTTTTTACTCATAAAAGGGAGAATAGCCATTACCCTCTGATCACCCTCTGACTGCAGATTATTTTTCTTTTAATGCAACCCCATTGCATGGGCTTTTGGTAGGGAGCCATATCTAGAGATGTATCGGTGGGAGAGCTCTCTTTTTCTCTGATTCATTCATTTCTTTTAAAGTTGTTTATAACTGCTGTATGTAGTGACACAGAAGATACCACAACATACAGGACCTGGACCCTCCTCTTAAGGTCCTGGGAGCCTGAAGGATTCCAAGCCTGAAAGTAGGCTGCTGGGATATAGAGGGAACCGGCTCACACGAGCAGCAGGGACAGTCTCTTCCACCAGGGCGTGGGCATCAGGGAGGCTCCTCAGAGGATAGGAAGGCCACCGAACACTGAGGGATGATCAGAGTGAGCCGGCCACGCAGCCACGAGGGTAGGGATGTGGAATGACAAGTGGGTTCCTAGTCAGGGGACAGCATGTGCGAAGGCAGAGGCACCAGGAGAAAGTGTGGAGCCCCCGGCTGTGATACCGTGGACTAACGTGTTCAGGAGCTGGGTGTGCTTCATCTGGAGTTCCTGGAAGTGGTTCCCTGCTTTGTCTACCAATAATAATAGTTAACAATGGCCTTATTTGATAAAAATCATTTTGTGACTGACTACCACTTAGGCTCTATACCAGATTCTTTTCATATACAGCGATAGTACAAAGTAGACATAACACTCACATTTTAAAAATTAGGAAACTGGACCTTAGGAGGAACCAAAAAATCACCCTCAGTATCACAGTTAGTAATGGTGAAGCAAGGCTTTAAGCCTTAGCTGCTTCTGAAGCCAGGCTTCTTGCCAGCAATGCTTGCAGCCAGGGGTTTGCAGGTGCCAGCCCGTGAGGGGGACATGTGGCTTCCCACACTCCCTCTCTCCCTGTCTCTCAGGGGCAGAAGAAATAGTGGTTGCCTGGCCAGGGTCTCCCCTGCAAGCCTGCCCAGGACAGAGCCCAGGGGAAGCCATTACCTAACAGCAGAGGAGGGGCAGGTGTAGCGATCCCTCCTGCGGAAGATGAGTCGTGTTCATGTGTTCACACATGCTGAGCTACTTGGTCCCAGGTGCTGATTTTTGCTAATCCCAATGCATTGGGAATTGTTTAATAGAATTTTTTCCTTTTGATTAAAATATGATAATGAAACTTATTGCTTCACTCTTTAAAAGGAATGCTTGAAAATACCCACCTATTCCCCAAATGTCCTGGCCAGGAGAAATCTGGATGTCATTTTATTCCATGTGACTGTCATACAGATAAAGGGCCCAGTGTTCCTTCTTTCAAATACAGAGCTCTCATCACTTGTCATTATTGCTTGTTAACCCTCCGTACTCCTATCCCCCCTCTCCCTGCCAGGGCAAGGTCTCTGGCTTCAGGAAGCAGAGGCTGATGTTAGGGGACCGGGCAGAGGTTTGGGTGTACAGAGAAGAGATTACTCAAACCTTCGGGTCTAAATGTAGTCCCCTGGTACTCTTTGGAGGGACAGGGAGGGAAGGAAGGAAAAGTCAAGAGCTGCAGGAATGGGATTCACTCTTGGAGAAGCCCTTTCCATAGTCTGGGCTTCAGCGACCTCCCTGGCACCACAGCTGCAGATCTCTGTGGGTGTGACCTCTCTGTGACTAAAGCAGCATTTCCAGCCAGCATCCTGACTCTGCTGCACTATTACTCCCTCTTTCACACATTACGAAGGTGGTTTCTCTTCTTTTACATTCCTTCTCTTTTCTCATACATTCAGCTCTTCTTGCTTTCCTTCTTTTCAGTCCGTCTCCTTTGCTCTTTCTCCCTGCCTTCCCATCTCTTCTTTTTGGCCCCTCTCACTTCCCTTTCCCTTTCATTTCCTTTCTTTTTCTCTCCTCCCTACAAAAACTATTCTGAGGCTCATCTGCCTTCCTTCTCCTAAACCCCTGGTGCATCCTGGGAAATGGCAAATTCACCAGTGAGTCACAGAATTTTTTTAAGCCACACACAAGAGAAAGTTCTGCACTTAAAGCCATACAGTCCAACCACTAGCACCACATCCCTTGGATATCATGGCTCTGGCATCGTAGATAGACACCCCACAGCTTGCTAAATTCCTGACTAGCCAGGGATGAAATGATAAAAGTGAATTTGCCCGGAAAGAATGGGCAGGCAGAGCTGGGCGCTCTCCCCGCTCAACCCCCTCCTCTCCTCCTCCTCCTCCCCCTTCTGTGCATCAAACTGAATGTGATTGTGTGCCGCTGCAGAACATCAAAGAGCGGAAGAATTGCTTAAGAAGAAAATATTGGGGTTATGCATTTGAGAGCAGGCTGAGCTTCCAGTCACCTCTGGGACTGCGCATCCATCTTTAATCAGCCCCCAAAGGGCAATTTGCTTACTGTGGAGCTGCCTATCATGGGCTCCATGGGCGGCAGGCATGGTGGTGCCAGCCAACAAGGCAGAGAGTTTATGGCTTGGCCACCTTGGCTCCCTGTGCCTGGCCACAGCCTGGTGTCAGAGGGCAGATCACATTTCAAAGCCTATATATATTGCCAGAGGCCTTGGTTCTTGGAGGACACCAGACTGCAGCTCCCTCTGGGACCAGGAAAAGAAAAACTGGGTCCTGAAACCAGATGAGGATCAGGAAACCCAAACTCCAATCTGTGAGCGCTGCCAGGAAGGCAACCTCGAGGGGCGAGGGCACCGCCCTGCAGGTGGGGGCCCAGATTCGTAGGTGCATGAGCAGCTCTGAAGGGGATACAGGGCTTGGCTGGAAGGAAGAGGATTTGCAAGCGGATGTAGCTTTGGGGACCTGCTGCCACCAAAACAATAAGAAGAAACCACTACTGCAAACTCCAGGTAGCCCGGAATTCATACTCCAAGTCTGGCTTTGAACAGACCCACAGTATCTTTCATCCCCGTTTACCTTGTCTTAATCTTCCATAGCCTCACTTAGGAGCTGGAAGGACCTTAAAGAGGACCTGTTTATCATGCTAGGCAGAGGGGAATAACTGTAGTTTGATGCCACAGTATGGGCAGAGGCTCAGAAGGGTCGGGGCATGATGAGAGGCCCCACAGCCGTAACAATCTAGCCCAGAACTCGGGTTTGCCTTGATGCCCTTTGTCCCCCTTTCTGCTCAGTACAAGATAATAGCTGGACATCAAACCTTCCATCCCATGAGAAACACAGCCCCTTTCCAAGTTGGGTTTTTTTTGTATGTCTGGAAAGCCACCTAAAAGAGCTGAATGATCTCTGTTCCTGTCCCATCTGCCCTGTGTCAGGACGATCTGGGTTTGCACCTGCTTCCCTGCCAGACTGTGATTTCCTCAAGGCAGGAGTAAAACCTTAACCATCGTCACATCCCCAACTACCCAGCACAGTTCAGGGCACATGATAGGTTATTAAGACAGATGCGTGGGTTGAGATGAACTTGAATCTGGCCCTGCTGTTTCCTCACCGTGCTTGTGCACAAAGCACCACATAGGGTCAGGGTCACAGCCAGTGTCAGCTGTGCTGGAGCACCTGACCTTCCACCTCTCAGAGCCCCGCTGAGCAAGCACAAAAGCCTGCAGACAGGAAGACAGGTGCTTCGTCAGCCAGGTGGTTGTGCCTTCCCCTCCCCTTCCAGAGGACATTGTTCCATTCGCTAGGTTGCAGGTAGAAAAGCCAAGAGTTTTCCCCCACCCTTCAATCCTGAGGGGTGTTTGCACTTTGATTATTTTTGAAAACAGATTTGTGAAAAATTTGATTTGAGAAAACATTCTTCTCCCACATGCTGAAGGATTGAGGGTCTGTAATCCCTCTCAAATCGCCCGGACGAGGTTGGTATTGCAATGTCGGTATCAGAGCTAACAAAGGGGGATTAGCAAGGAGAATTCTGCGTGAAAGCCTGCCACGCGCTGAAGGCTTTCAGTGCAAAGCAGATAAGATAGGTACAGCCAAGCCATTTTTAACCCAGTTTTTAGAGCACTCAGAGGCCTCCTTCTGCGCTGACAGGGAGCAAGGGCTGGATTTAGTTATGTCTGTCGCCTCCCTACCCTGCTGGCTCACTCAGCTGGGAGGGGAAGTCTCCTTCACTGAAGGGTGCCCAGAGCCCAGGCTGGGCTAAGTGTGGCTAGGCTGGAAGGCATGACCTCCCAGCCTAAAGATGGCAGGGTCCCCCCACTGTCTCCAGCCCATAGACGTGTCACCCCAATTTTCAGATTGTAGAAAGAGACCTTGCTTTATGTTGTGTTTCCCAACCAGAAGGCTAAGGGGCTTGTGGAATTGTCTGTAATTAGAAGATTCTTAGAGCCCACCTGGGCCCCCACTGTTCTGGGCAACTGAGTTGCCCAGTGGTGAGGACCTCTGGCTTTGAAGTTACCATTTACTCTTTGCGTAAACTCCGGCCTAAGTTAACCCCTGTAAGCCTGTTCCCTTTTCTTTAATAAACAGTGTTCACCTCCAAGTTTTGTTGGGAGAATTAAATGAGATAATATACATAGAGCCACTTTCATGGTGCCTAGCACATGATAAGTACTTAATAAACAGTGCTGGCAGTTATTAGGAATGAATTAATACTATTGTAAATTGTGGAGACATCAAAGCCCTTCCAGGTAAAGTAACCCATACCTAAATTTCTTGAGTTGGAAAATTCTTGGGCTCAGTCCCCTCCATAAAACCCCATTCCAGACCTGAGTTCCAGACCAAACCCATGCCATAAAACTCCAAGCAAGTCTTAGTGATGCTCCTGAGCTACTTACAAGTCCTTGTGTTTCCCACCAGACTGGCTGGTGGCATTCCAGCTCGCAGCACACTCCAAATCATGCTCATAGTGGCCACCCTATACTCGATTCCAGAACTTGCTATGTCCTGGGTCTCAGAGGAGATCAGAGAAGTGAGTTCAGTTCAGCTTCAAGGGCAGGCTCTTCAGGGACATTTGCATTTTGAAAGAAGCCCAAAGGGAGCGAATAATGCTCGTTGGGAAAGAATACATTAGAATATCAGGCAAGGGGCGCAGGCAGAGCTTTCAGCCGGCTTCAACATGCTTGTGAGTATGCGTGTGCGTGTGTGTGTGCATGTGAGTGTACTCGCACTTGTGCCTTTTGTCACTCTGTACTTTTTTTGTCTCAGTTTCAGCATCTATAAAGTGAGGCTGCACTGTTCTTACTTCACAGGGTGGCTGTGACCCTAGAGGGCCCCAGAGAGCTCCTGCCTCACTTGGTGTCCCCCTGCCACACACCCAGAGAAAGTGACTCAGCAGGGCGGGCTGTCTCCCTCCTCTTCCCTCTTCTGACCCTTCTCTACAACCCAGGGCATTCTGGGGCCCTGGGACCAGAACGGCAGAAGTCACTGCTGCGTTTGGAGTAGAGATCTTTGCATCTCCAAGGTCTGAGTAGATGAGCGTGTGTTTGTTGGAGCAGTGAGCAGCCCGCAGTCACATGCAGTGCGTTAGTGACCCCGTGGGCCATCTGGTGGGGCCCACTTCTGCTGCTCGGCATTTCTTCCTCCTCCCACTCCCCCTTCAGCCAGTTAGGGAATCATCAAAAGAGAGGGAAGGAGGCCTGGGGTGGGACATGTCATTCCCATGCCCCTGGAAGGACAGGAGGGCAGAGGGGTGGCACCTGGCCCTTTCTCCTGGGGATCTCAAAGGCCTTTCTGAAGTCTGTTGCCCTCTGCCTTGGGTGTCCATCTCCCAGGTTCTGTGGCGTGTCATCCAACACTGTCTCTTACGTCTCTTCCTCCCCCCGATGTTTCCAGCCTTCCAAGTCCCACTGCCTCTGTGTCTGCCTCCCTGTCTGTCCATCTCTCCCACTGACTGTCACCTGCAGTTTCCACTGCTTTCTCTGGCAGGCTATCTTAGTCATAGCTTCTTATCACCAATGCCCAGTCTGGCCAGCCTCCCCATCCTTCATCTGCTGTCTCCTAGGATGACAGAGCACCGTCCTCTGTCCCCAGAGCTCCCCACCCGGAACTCCTAGCCCTGCCACACTCGGCATAGGCAGCCATCAGATTCTGTGGCCTCCTGCCCAGGGGAGCAGCAAGCTTGGAGCTCACCCGCCATCCCAGCCAGTAGCAGTGACACAGAGAAGGCCTGGGGACAACTAGGGACACTCGGGTCACAGAACCAGGGATGTTGCCTTGCCAAAGACATTCCCTATCAACATCCCTGAGCCTCCTAAACCAGACTTCATGTGCCTCATGTACCCTGCACAGGCACACCTCACCCCACGTTCCGGATAGTGACGTGGAATACAGAAAATAACCAGCCTGCGCTCTGCTGAGCAGATTTATGCTGGAAGTAGAGCTGATTCCTCTTCATCTTTTATTTTAATCCCTAGAATTGTTTCTATTTTTGATTTTTCAAAAAGCCTTATTAGCATTGATCAATATGTCATTACTAATTCCCCCTCCCAAAGTTTTGGAAGCTCGTCTTCCACATGGGTTATCAGTGCTCAGGACTGCTAACTCTGAGGCTTGTCCTGCCCACTGTATTCCTGCCTCCCACCAAGAAGGCCAGGCTGGGAGAAACCCCCTGGTGCATAAAAACAGGGGCTATGGGTAGCAAGGCCTAGAAAGCAGGAGAGGAGCTTGGGCTTTGAAGAGATGCTCAGCTTGGTCACATTCCCAAGAAGGAATCTGAGATGAGGCACTTAACCTCTTTGAGACTTGGTTTCCCAAACTCCAAAATAAGGGTATTGAAATCTTCAAAAGTTTAATGAGTTAAGATATACAAAGTGTTTGGCTTGACTATTTCCAAAATTCCTGCCTGGAGACTGCAAAGATAAACTACGAAGATTTACTGAGCTGAAAGCTGAGCCAAGCCATGGGCAATGGGCAGGGGCTACACTGAAAGTGGGGCCAGGCATCCACGTGGAAGGGAACCATGAATGTAAGCACACAAAGGAGCATGAAGGAGCTTGTATTAGTCAGCTTTACATTTCTATAGTGAAATACCTGGGGCAAGTAAGTGTTGAAGAAAATAAAGGTTTATTTCACATCATGGTTTTGGAGGTTCAGTCCAAGAGCAAGTGGCCCACATTTTGAGCCTCTGGTGAGGGCAGCATATAATGGCAGAAGACCATGGTGCAGCAAACTGCTCACCCCAGGATCCTGGAATCAGAGGAGTGAGAGGATGGACTGGGGTCCCCCAGTCCCTTTAGACCTCCCACAAGGGCCCTCCTCCTGAAGGTCCATAGCACCACGGGCCTTGGCAAATACCCAACAAAATGGTCACAGCAGAGTAGAGGTGGGGGCTGGGAGCAGCTGCACTGGGTGTCTTTACCAGATGCCCCACCCGTGAAGGGAATGGGACTGTCCTTCCATCAAACCTAGAAATAAACTCCAGCTTATTTTCTAAAGAAAATCATCCTCAGCATGTAGAGAGGCATGTGCTTTTGAATGAGAACAAGGTTTAAGAGAGAGACAAAGGTGGGGGATACTCTGTCACCTGTAGTTGCATTTTCATGGTCCAGGAGGGTGAGGAGGAAAACTCCTGCCATCTCAGGTGCTGGTGAGCCAGAAGGTCGGGATAAGCCCAGGCATATCCTCCTAGGAAGAACAGCAATGAACTATGTTTCTCTAGCAATAGGTGGCCACCTAAAAGAAGAATTAGAAAATTAATTATCTGCTGTAATTAGTGTAATGACCTACGCCATTAGAGGTTATTTACCACAGAGATAAAACTTCCCCCCATAAATGTCAGCTCAGCCTCCTAAATGCAAAGTCTCACAGAAACCACTGCCACCGGGCATGCTGACACTTTTGTGGGTTTCCCCAGCCCCTCTTCCTAGAGGATGAGGGCGCTGCTTCTGGTTGGTAATGGCCTCCCCTGGTGTCTACTACGAGACCTGCCTACTGTGCACTCCTGCTCGTGGCCAGGGCCTCTTGGTCTTGTCCAAGGAGGGTGACATATAAGGGGTATCCCTCAGGGCAGCAGCAGGGAGCTGGCCCTGCCCAATCTTAGGTGTACAGAGGTGGGCCTCGGAGATAGAGGAGCAGCAGGTGTCTGGGGAGATGATGAGAAATAAACCCCACTGACTAGAAGGGGCTTGTTTGTGTACAGCCGGAGAACCTGCCCCACACTTTGACATCTTTTGCCTCATTTGTCCTCGCAAAGATAAGGCAAACAGGACCCTTTATGGATGAAAAAACTGGGGCCCAGAGAGGATTCATGACTGGCCCAGTGAGCAAAAAGCCTTTCTCACTGGTAACGGTCCATCTATCCTACTTTGCCTCACTATCCAAGTAAGACAGGATAAATATGCTTGGATGAGGAGAAAGTCATCTTGAATGCAATCAGGAATCAGCATGCATGGCCATGTTTACTACTATGGCCCCTGGCAACATGCGATGGGTCCTATTGGCTCAGCAAAGGGCAGTCCCCTCCCTGCAAACCTCACTTTGTGTAGCAGAACAGTGAACCAAGGCTGAATGAGGCAGTCAGTAATTTGGTCTGGTATTCTGCCCAGGTCTCATGCTGGAAGAAAGTCTGAGCAGGAGTAGGCTATGCTGATTTAAGAGGCATTTTTACCCTTTGACCTAAAGCTGGTTTAAGGGTCCCCAGCCTCCCTGTACCCAGAGCTTAGCTCCAGCGCATGGGGCAATGTTCCAGAGCCCTGTGAAAAACCCTGTTTCCTAGGGACTAGTCTCATGGTAGTAGTAGACTCATAAGGCCTACCTGGAGAAGCTGCTTCCTCTGCCAGTGTCAAGGCCAAGCCAGCAAACATGGAGCCACCAGCCCTATAATGGGCCTTGGGGGAAGATGGACCTTATAAGCTGTTATAGCCCAGGGATCACTAGTGTCTCTCAAAAGGGACATGAATGGCATTTCTTGGCATCCTTCCTTGGGCAAGATTCTCCCATACATTACAAGCTACTTAGTATTCCCAGGCCCTGCCCACTAGATGCCAATGTTAACACCCAAGGGCATTGCTAACCAAAAATCCTTGACATATTCTTAAATGCTATCTTGAGGCAGTAAAGGATCTGCTCCAAAGATCCACCCGAACACCTACAAGCTACGTCTTCATTGCTGACAGTCAAGTCAGCCCTACACAACATTTGGTGGAAGGAGCTTCCCCTGTGCCCCAGACTCTGCTGCAAGCTTCTGGGTAGATGGCCTTGAGCAGCTTGGATCATACCTCTAGGACCCAGCTTCCTCACTTCCAAAATGAGGGGGCCGCTCTAGGTTTACTATTTTCACACTTTCCCCTGAATCGAGCTGTCAAGATGGCTAAGTCTCCTCCCTCCTTCCTCATCAGTCATTTATAGCCTAGCATGAATTTGAGTCACTCTCCTTCTGCTCCCAAGGGCATTGCTGTTTTAAGCCTTATCTCACTGTGGAATAAAGAGCTTTGTCCGGGTGAAGGAGCAGCAGGTGTTAGGAGTGGGAGAGGTGTTTTGAAAGCCAGAGCGAACCTTCACAGGGTCTGAAATCCTTTTATTCCAAGTCAGGCTCAGCAGGACTCTGGCCCCAGCAACCTGTGAGGCCCCAAAGAGAAAAATGGGGTGGGGGATTGGGAGACCAGGTATGAAGCAGAACTTCACTGATTCCTAAACTTGACTGCACATTGCAATCACCTGGAGGTCTTTTCAAATTTCCAAACTTCAGGTCTCCCTGCAGGCCAGTTAAATCACAGCATATAGGAAGACAGGCGCAGGGGCTGGGTGCTCCGGTGTGCAGACAAGTTTGTGCAGACCTCACACTGAAGCCTAAAGCCAGTCCTGCCTCCTCCCACCCTCCGGATCTTTTCCCTCTGCCAAGCCACTGTCCTCTGTGCCCCTGCCAGAGAAATCTTTGCGAGATGGCTTCTCCGGCTCCTAAAGCTGGGGTTGTAACTGGGGTTGTGTTTGAACCTAGGGCTCACACAGCCGCTCCACGTGGGTGGATGAGCAGGAGGGAGGGCTCCTGGGACCAGGCCTAGGAGTGAAGTGATGACTCTGAGGATCTGGGTTGGGCTGTCTGTGTTCCTAAAAGACTGTCTCACACGTACCCAAGCCATAAACAAAAAGGCCAAAATGCGGAGCCCAAAGAACCAAACTCAAGTGCCCCCGGTGCCTCCTTTTACTTTGTGATGGGCTGACTTTCCACCTCTCTCTCTTGTGGCTCATTAAAGACGGGTTTGGAACGGCTGCGTCCCTTTGTGTTTGCAGGTGACAATGGCCTTGCCGTTCACGACTCTATCCAGGGCCACAAGGTCAACAGCAGCTCTAGTGATTGTTTGGAGAGTAAAGAGTAGGGCCCTCCCTTCACAGGCCTGGCTGAAGTGGCCGTCGCCTCTGCTCCCCCTTCTCATCCTCTTCTGTGAAACTGTCTCTCTGATTCAGCGGATTTCAATCAAGTTGAAGGTGGTGGGTGGCTTTGCAAGTTGGCTAGACTTATTTTCATTTGAAACCAACAAATGGTTAAAAGATAATTAATCATTTCGTGAAGCCAAGCTACTCTGTTTCTCCACTGTGACTTCTGCACAGAGAGCTCGCTCTCTCTCTCCCTCTCTCTCTCTCACCTGTCCTTTATGGCACCTGGCTGCCCAGTGTTACTCTCTTTGGAGTAAATCTTGATGGCTCTTGTGGGAACTGTCACTCTGTTTTTATGCAAGGGACAGCAAGCTAGTATCCCCCCGCAGTGTCTTATCTTAGCACACAGTGTTCAGGTGGTTAGTATCCTGCGATAGAAATGCCCCATGGGTCTTTAGAGCCGGGCAAGGTGGTGCACGCCTGTAATCCCAGCCCTCAGGAGGCTAAGGCAGGAGGATCGTTTCAAGTTT
This sequence comes from Chinchilla lanigera, assembly GCF_000276665.1. NCBI lineage: Eukaryota > Metazoa > Chordata > Mammalia > Rodentia > Chinchillidae > Chinchilla > Chinchilla lanigera. The sequence continues at coordinate 18,872,754 of NW_004955412.1, read as the reverse complement.
GAGACCAGCCTGGGCTACAAAGTGAGTTCAAGGCCAGCCTGAACTGCATATCAAGACCCTGTCACAAAAAGACAAAAGACATCATGTGTAATCTTGTGCAAGTCACTGAGCTTCTGTAACCTCTGCTGCCTCATCCATTGGAAGGTTTGGTTAACACTCAGAGTCAAATTTGCTGAACATTCTCCATATACCAGGTGCTGGGCTGCTTGTTTTAGAGGCACTGTCTAATCTAGTCACCTAATCTAGCATACAGCGAGATAGGTACTCATATCAACCCCACTTTAGATATAAATAAACTGGCTCTCTCAGTTTATAGGTTATAAATAACCTTTCCCAGTTTAAAAGTTATAAATAGCCTTTCCCGAAGTTCCAAACCAGTGATTGCCAAGCTGAGACTGAGCCCAGATCCCACCCAAACAGTACTTCTACTGAAAGAGTTTAGCGGTTTAGACAAGCCCTTTAACATTGTACAGGTTTCAGTTGATGCCAGTTGATGAAAACCCAGGATTCTCATGTTCCACGGGAGCAAGGAAACTGTAGGCATAGGGCTTCAAGATATTAAATAATATGCCTGAGACCACATAGCTAGGAAGTGGTAGAACCAGAGTTTGTGCTCAGATGAGCCTTGTGTAAGGTTAGTACTCATAATGGCCAGGCTAGTCTTCCCAGCAGAAGAGCTTATATGTGTGTATACCTGGCAGCATCTGATGCGTAGAATGCACTCAGTAGATGTTATTAATTATTTGTAATCCGGGATACTTACTGATCCTGTCTCCCATAACATCCTGCAGTAGTACAGCATGGGAAATGTCCTATACCCTGTGTGCCTTGGGTCCTCATTAGGACGACCAAAATTCAGGAAGTTGAGATAAATTTGACTCACTTCATGGTTTTGCTAAAGGGTCTGACTCCTGGGCTCCCTTCATCCCAAGTGGGTTAGGACCATGGTTTTCCTGAACCAAATATACAAGGAGAAGCCAGAGGGGCCATAATGTTCATCCAGAACTTTGAAGAGGAGGAGCCCAGAATGCTGAAAAATCCTCCTAGTGAACATGTAAGGGAAAGCCAAGCTCAGCTGGTAGGACAGTGTTCTCAGAGCTGGGCTGTGCATGTGGCAGATCCACATATGGGCTGTAAGCTTCACAGGCTCACCCACTGCCAGCTAGCTCCCTCCCAACTTTCCACCATCAATCACAGGGGGAAATGAGGGAGGGCACCTTCATACAACCTGTCCCTGCTCCTGGAAGACAAATCAAAATTTACATCTTACAGATGGTAACTTCTCAGCTTCGTCGTCTCACACCAAAGAGGGTGTGTATCTCCAAGGGGAAACAAGGGTACTGATTGCCCCTAGGCTGCTGGCCCTTTGGGATAGGCAAAGCTAAATATGGGTCTGGTGGAAAAAAATCAAGTTGCTAGTAATCTCACGAGATCTCTGCTTTTAAGAGGGGTCCTCGTTTTAGCAAATATCGGAGCTATCCTTAGGCAAAGATTCTCTTGTTCTACCATTCAATCAGCAAACATGGGGCTGGGGATTTAGCTCAGCGGCAAAAGCGCCTGCCTGGCAAGCGCAAGGTCATGAGTTCGGTTCCTGGTACCAGAGAAAAACCAAAAAAAAAAAAATCAGCAAACATGGAAGTTTGAAGTCTTATAGTACTTGTGATGATCATAGCTAGGTGTGAAAATAACACTTCAATTTATAGGACACTTTTTATAAAACACACCCTTTCATTTGATCTTTATGGTAACTTGTGACTCTACTTTTCAACTAGAAAGTTGAAGTTCAGAGAGACTACATACCTTGCCCTTGCACATATAATATGCTAGTCAGCTTTCTGTTGCTGTAACAAAGTACCTAAAGGAAAGATTTACTTTAGCTTACAGTTTCAGAGGATTCAACCCATGGTCACTTGGCCTGCTGACTTTTGACCCTATAGAAACCAGTCCATTATGGTGGAAGTGCATGGCAGAGGAAAGCTACTCACATGGTGGTAACCAGGAAGGAAAGAGAGAGAAAGAGAAGAAATCAAGGAAAGGATCCAGTGACCCAATTCCTCCAGCCAGGACTTACTTCCTACAGTTTCCACCACCTCCTAATAGTCCTTCAATTATGAACCCATCAATAGATTAATCCATTGATGAGATCATAGCCTTCATGATTTAATCACTTCTCAAAAGCTTCACCTCTGAACATTGCTGTATTAGGGTCCAAGCCATCAATACATGAGTCTGTGGGGGAACATTTAAGATTCAAAACATAACACCTAGGGAGTAAGTGGCAGGCACTGCCACGCACTAACTCATTTCCACTTTGAAATAATCCTGTGGATAGGACTGGGCATTTAGCTCGGTGGCGAAATGCTTGCCTTGCATGCATAAAATCCTGGGTTCCATTCCCAGCACAGTGAACAGATATGCCTGTAATGGTAACATTATCTTCATTGTACAGCTGAGGAAATGAGGTTTGGAGATGTTGAGAAACTTGCCCAAAACCGTACAACCAACACATGACAGAATTTGGCTTCTAATGCTACAGCTAAATTCCTTTCTCCAAAGAAAGAAATATGGCTGGATTCTTGGAAGCTTAGAGTCTAGCTGAACAACAAGATGTAAATCTATTTCTGTTTTTTTTTTTTTTAATGGACCTGTTGACATGCAAACAGATCCTTTCCCTGAGATCCAGACTCCCCTGAGCTCACTCTCAAAAGTACTCACTACCTTGAAGATAATAGAGCTGGTCTGCTGTACCAGATCTCACCGATAGGTGCCAGTACTGAGTCACCTTTGAATGGAGCACAAGTATTCTCTATCTTCAGCTTAATTGCCACAGATGCTACATCCATGGGTAGTAAACTATTCAGCTGAAATGGTGGGATTTTCACAATCGGGGAAATGTTCTATCTACTTCACAGCTGAAATTTGGACTTACACTAGGCTAGCATCAGTTAAACACCTACTGTGTATGCCTGGTACCACATGAAGCACTTTCACATTTATTATCTTCCTTAATTCTCACAACCACCCCACCCTTAGTTATTATTGTGCCCATTTTGCAGTTGAGGAAACTGAGGCCCAGAGACATTTAGGGACTATCGCAAGGTCTCATAGCTAGTAAATGATGGGAATGGGATTGGAATTCACCTATTTGACTCTAAGGACCTTCCTCTGGCTTTCAACACTGACTCTGCAACCTGGATATTTGGTATCATCCACTTGTCCCTGTAGGGTGGGAGCCCTATGCTGCCCATGTAAGCCTAAGAAGGGTTTATAGGAGCAAGAATGTTTCCTTGGAGACATAGGGAGGAATGGAGGGTGGCAGAGTAGGGGCCTGGCCCAAATTGACAGCAAGCAGACAAGTCTGTCTGAGCAATGGCTTGGAAATCTCCCCTCTAGAGTTAATTTCAGTCACAGTGTCTTTCCTATTAAGCGGAGCAGTTGGTTGGCTGTAGGTGTCAGAATGGCCTTATAAAACTGGAATCCAATCTAATCTTAGGGGGAGGGGTGTGTGGGGGAGAACAAGGAGGGGGGAGGGTGGGAGAGGGAGCTGGCATTGTTTACAGGTACTGTGAGGGTAAACAGAGCAGTTCGTTAGCTCTTCGCTGCTGGTGGCTGATGAAATTCAGACCTAGTCCTGCTTTGCAGGGAGGCTGGATCAGGTCCCTGTGTATGCTGATCTGAGCTGCTTCCTTGTCTACTCCAAGAGCCTTAGCCTGGGCTTTACCCACTGTTCCAGGGAAGAAGGGGCACTGTTTTGGGGCTGTTCACACTTGAGACCTCAAAGTTGCAAGGCTATAATTTACCGGCCTGGTCTTTTCTTGGCAATGATCTGTTGTCCCAAAGATCCAAGCCCTGTGCATATTACAAAATTTGTCTTCATCCATTTTCTCCCCAAATTTATGGGATTGAGTTTATCCTCCCCATTTTACAGATTGAGAAACCGAGGCTCAAATAAATTGCCCAGGGTGACAGAGCTAGTGAACTGAAGAACTGGGATTTGAATTTAGATGTATCAGGATTTAACTCAAGCCCACATTATTCCTCTGCACGCTGCCTCTGAGTAACCTGCCCTAAGAATTTGCTGAGGCAAGGTGTCTGTGACTTGTGTATGTGTGTGTGTGTGTGTGTGCGTGTGTGTGTGTGTGTGTGTGTGTGTAAGTACATAAAGATCTATCTACAGTCTACTACTCTACCAACAAAGAGAGAGAAAATAGAAAAACCTTGGTTTCCTAAACTGTAGCTTTTTTCCTCAAATTTTTATTTATATTCCTTTAAATCTACCAACATGAACATTTTGGAATCAAAGTTTGTTATCCATAATCCAGTTTTAAGTTCTTTAGCTATAAAAGAACTACAGATTTGCAAAGGACACAAAAAGAGATTAAGCATTTTTCCATTTTCTTCCAAATCTTAATTTTTCTGAATCACTCCCACTCCTTGGTCTGCAGACTTCCCATGAGTGAACTCTGCCTGGGGAGAATCTTGTTCCCCTGCACTTTTCCAAGGTCTGCACCCTGAGGGCGAATCTCCTGAAGCCAGGCCTTCCTGACCAGGGCCAGGCCCTGAGGAACTGCACCAGGACCAGGTCCAAGGGCAGCCAGCCTGTTTCCTAGCGACCAGGTTGGACAGAGAAAGCCTGAGACCTGCTGCCCGCCCAGGGCTGGAGTAGAGTCACTGAGCACCAGGCCCTACTTGGCAGTCCTTTCAGGAAGCATATGGGACTGAACAGATGGACCAGGCACAGGCGCCCCGAGCTAGAACCATAAAGGCAAGAGCAGAGCTGGGGTGAGAACAGAGAAAGGCACAGAAGACGGGTCAGGAATTGGCTCCCGGGGCTGGGGTAGGGCTGGTCACCTTGGTGCAGGCTGGATACTGGAATTGGGCAGACAAAGGAGCATAGCTTCTGCATTATTCAGCAGCCTGTCTAGAAGGTCTTTCCTCCCCCTGGTGAGGGGTAGTGGCAACTGAAATCTGTCCCTAAGTGGGGCTGAGTAACAAACCCACTGACGCTGACCTTGAGCTGCTTGATGCAGCCTCAGAAGCAAGAGATCCATTTCTCAGTGGATCTCAGCGGATCTCCTTGGCCCATTGATATGCCTTTCTCCTTCCCTACTTCCATCCCCAGCTCAAATGCAAGCATCTATTTGCCTGTAAAGACGAATTTTTTTTTTCAAATCAAATGCAAAGACACTACAAAGAGATGATGAAGGTCACCTGGACACTTTGGGCTAAGGACGTGTTTTGTGATAGGTCTACAATTTGCAGTGCTGTTTAGACAGATGGCTTGGAAAGGTAGGCAAGGTTACGAGAAGTGGGCATTTCAGCCTGCAGCCGTGGAGATTTGGGTCGGTTAGGGAGAGAGCGTGACTCATAGGCAGGTGTTGACAACCTGAAGAGCTGTCACATGAAAGAAGGAAGGCATTTATTTTCCAGAGAGTAGAACCAGCAGGTGGAAGTTCCAGGGAGATAAATTGAAGGCCTATTACATAGAGAGTATTCTCATAATTAAAGCTATCTTAAAATGGAAAGGAAATCTTTAGAAGGTAGAGAGTTCCCCATCAAAGGAGGTGTTCCAGCAAAGACTGCACAACCACCTGGTCGAATGTCGGAGAAGCCATCGATCACTGAATGAAGTAAAGGCCCTTTCCAAGCCTGCATGTGTATAATTTTATGAAAGGAACTCTATTGAGTAGCTCAAAAATTTGATTTGAGTAACTCAGAATTCCATATCCCTAGGCAACTGTCCCTTTCTGAATGAGAAGTCATCCTGTAAAAGGTATTGTTGAGATCAAAGGAAACACAGTTTAGAGAGTGAGAGCAAGGCCGAGGGAGAGGCACTGTTACAGACCTAGTTTATTACAAGCTTGTGCCCCTACCCAGAGGGTCTTGTCCTGCATGGTCCCCGAGGCACAGACAGACAATGTGTCCTTCAGCATGTGGCAGCAGAGCCTGGCCATGCCAAACCCTCCTCCTACATGGGGAGGAGTGTACTGAGGTGTGACATGAGCTGTTTCCTTTCTAGCACTTTGGAGAAGCCCGCCGTCTTCCATCTTCTGCCCTGGGGCCTGTAAACGGGGACATGTTCTGGGTCACGAGGTGTCAGGGAGCTCCATGCCAGCTGAGTATGCGCTCTTACATGTCAGAGTAGTGCGTTATGGGTTGTTGTTTTTTTCCTAAATGGCTTAATACACCAGTGTTTGTGGAGCATCCTTGGAATCAAAGTGTCTTTGGCGTAATTATTGTTAATTGCACAGACTATTCTATAAACTCATCCAATTAAGAGAAAGTTATTAACTTTATAAAATATCGCAGGCATCCCACAGCGCCGTGTGTAGATGGGATAACAGTTTGAGAGGCAGAGTCAGCATGAAATATCATGCAAATGACGAAGCTTATTTACTTCTTTTTAAAAATATCACAACATCTACACAGAGGGGGTAGGCTTCCTCTCCATTGGTCAGAAGCACTTGTACCTGAGGCTGAGCCTGGAGACTCCCCACCTGGCCCAGCATCCCCAAAATGGGCCCAGGTATGCCTTTGCTGGAGGTATTGCAGGGGCCGGGAAGATATCCCCACCCCCTGGGACCACCTGGAGCTCTAGCTCCTCCCATGAGGAGCTGCCTGTCTGGGCCTCCTGTAAAATCAGAATACTGACCTCCCACTGTTGTTATGAGGATTCAAAATTTTTGGAATAGAATCTGATACCTTGTGATAGTCAACAAATGTTGTTGATAGCTTTATTACTGCTAGACTTTTGACTAACTCCATGAAAATGTTAGTATTTCCCTTGAAGTTTCCTCTTATCTGTTGCACTTCTGTAAGAAATTATAAAGGCCTGTAACCCTGATCATTATCATGTTATTATTTTAAAATCAATCATGGTTGGGCCATAATTTTTCTTTTTTTTTTCTTATTTTAAAGATAAAAGGAGGGAAACATTAACAGACATACAACATTTTACAACATATCACAAGCACAATACAGACAATACAGAGTTACAAACAAAGTGGTAGGGAATTAACAATGGTGGTTGTATTACATATTGATATCTTCAAAGTGGCTTCTCATGAAAACAGATATAGACATGCAATACTGGTCAACCAAAGACTCATTGACAGTTTCTTTCAGCATAGAAATAGCAGATAGAAGAACAACCATGTTATCTATCTTGTATATACATACATACAAAATTTCTCCTTCTTTCCCTTCTCTTTTCCCACATCCCAGAAGTGGGCCATAATTTTTCAAATAAATGTTTTAATGAAGTATAACACGCATGTGTCAGACAGAAGACACCAACGACAGGTGTACAGTTTAATAACTTCCTAGGAAGTAAACATATTGGATAGTCGTCACTTAGCCCAAGAAAGCGAATGTGGCCAGCCCCCCAGAGGCCCCCTGTGTTCTCCTTCCAGTCACTCCTCCCCTCCCCCACCCAAAGAAAAGCATAAAATCTAATTATGCCAAGTGTGCTCTTTTTGGAGTCTGGCTTCTTTTGCTCAACCTTATGTTTGTGAGATTCATTTGTGTGAGACTCATTCATTCAGAATTGGAACAAACTCAAATGTCCATCAGCAGTGGAAAAGCAAGCTGTGTGGTAGACCTAGGCGAAGTACTATACACCACTGGAGAGAAACAAACCACGCCTACCCATGGCAGCACAGCCTGCCCTTGAGAGCCCAAGAGCTGTTCTTCAGGTCTTAGGCAAGAGGTGACTGTCATTTGTTTGTTTGTTGACACAGTAATTGTGCATGGTTATGGGGTACAGTGTGACACATTTCAACACATGTATACAATGTGTAATGATCAGACCAGGGCAACTGACAGATCCATCACCTCGACTGTATATCATTTCCTTGGGTTGGAAGAATTCAAAGTCCTCTGACTGGATATTTTTAAAAACACAATTAATTATTGTCAACTATCATCACCCTATGTGCTGTAGAACAGACGTTACTCCTCCTATCCATCTGCACCCCCATATCTGCTAACCTTCCCCTCTCCATCCCTCTCTCCCCTCTTCCCAGTCTCTGGTAAAGAAGTTACTGTCATTCTTCAGCCACCAACCATGAACACTTTCCTAAGTCCCTGTGTCAACCCTAGCAGTGGAATCAGTTTCTCCAGCTTTCTCATTGGCGGGAGAGACTCTCCCATGGGTGGTGGCCCAATGATTGTCTAGACTTGCTGAGAGTGCAAAGCCATGCCCTGATGCCATAGGACAGCAGAGAGTACACTGCAGTGGAGACCTTGGGTGGTCATGAGCTGTCCACTACCGGAGGCATCACTAGCAGACACTAGAACTCTGCTTATAATGGAGAATCAAGCATCAAATGGCCAATTGGACTGGTGATGATGCCAAGATCCATTTCTCCTTTGTGGTTCTACTAATTATGGGATTGCCACATTGGAGATCTCGAATGAGTTGTGCCCACAAAGCCCTTCCGTGGGAGAATCTAGGGGCTGCCTACATTAGAGTAACATGGTGGCTGTGAGCTGGCTGCTGATCCCACTCTGTCCAATCAAGCAAAATCTCTCCAGCAAGAACCCTCATGTCGCTGCACTTCCTGGGCTCCCCACACTGCTCCCCAATAGTGGTCATGGGAGTAATCATCATGAACACTTGCCCATGACCCAAGGGCCACTGTGGGAAAACGTTAACCAACAGCTACTTGCTAGCCCAACCCAGCAGGTTGTGTGTGTGGGGGGGGGCATTGCATTTGTGAGAACTTCCTCTCCAGAGAAGAGGGTACAGCTTTTCTGCCTACTTAAAGCACCTGCCCAGTGGGACTCCCTTCTCTGCAGCCCAACCACATCACCTCTGCTGGTGAGCAGCAAGAAGGAGACACCCGCCCCCGCCTCTCCCTGCAATAGCCCTGGATCTCATTGCAATCCTGCTACCACCTGCTTCCTGGATATATGTTCCTTCCATGAAATCACCCCCAGCTTCAAGAGAACAAACTCATTCTGGCCAGAATTTCATGCCAGGAAGGGCATAAGTAGGATCTGCTGCCCAAAGCTAGTGCTCCTGGAAGACCCAACATCCCAGATTTCAGGCTGTGATGGAGGCTCGGGGTACAAGGGAAGGCAGCCGAGGCCAGCAGCTCTTCCCTGCGCTGAAGGGCACACGAGCAGTGTTTTCCTTCCATCTTCAGCATTAGTATCATTTTCATATTTTCATTTTACCATCACAGCTGCCCAGGAGTATAGCACTTTTATCCCTGTTCCCCAGATGAGGATACTGAGCTACCAAGGACTCAGTGATCCTCACAGGGTCAACAGAACTTTAATCCCAAACTTACTGTTACTATTAAAAGGAGGTGTGAGCCAGGGCAACTTGGAGTGGGCTATTATGCCGTAGACTCTTTATCAGCTTGTTCTGTAAACTATGCCTTCAGTGCATCTGTCAGCCCCAAGACCCTCCCTGTGCCAGGCGTCTCTCCAGCCCTGGCCAGGCTTCCTACGGGGCAGCAGTGACCATTCAGTAAAAGAGCTGCTGCTGGGTCCTGCGTGGTGACAGTGGCTTCTCCTCCCTCCACTCCAAGAAACTTGTCACACTGTGATGCAGGGCAACCCCTCTGAATGCCAGGATCGGAGCCCAGGGTATCTGTCCTCTGGAGGAAGGGAGGTCAGCCTGGGCGGGACACTGCAGACTCACGCCTGGGCCCCAGCTCACTGCGGAACAGCTGCATGACCTTGAGCGTGCCACCTAAGCTCCTTGAGCCTGAGCTTCATCTTAAGTCCCACAAGGATAATGATCCCTGCTCTGCCTACCTCAGGTTGTTTTAAGAATCAACAACAGGGGATTAAAGGAGAAGGAGGAGGAAGGGGGGCAAGAAAGATAAGAATCAACCAAGACACTGAAAGCTCTTTGCTTAGATAATGTGGCTTTCCATTAGAATCACCTGATAAGTTTTTAAAATTTCAAAGGCCACTCTGTACCCCAGACCAATTATCAGAATCCAGGCACCCAGAAAGTTTAGTGGGCAGCCACGCCGAGGACCAATGATGTAAAGTACCACATCTACCCAGGGGCACTGGCATGGTTGTCATTCTACCTGCTAGCTCAGTTACAGAGGACCCTGGGCTGGGGGCTGGGAATAGGAACCTGAGCAGAGCCTGGTATGGTGGCACAAGCCTGTAGTCCCAGCACTCTGGGGCTGAGGCAGAAGGATCAGAAGTCTGAGCCCAGATTGGGTAATTTAGTGACTTTTCAAGGCCCTGTCTCAAAATTTTAAAAGGGCTGGGGATGCAGCTCAGTGCAAAGACTGAGTTCAACCCCCAGCACCAGAGAGAGAGAGAGAGAGAAAGAGAGAGAGTGCAAGAGGGAGGGAGGAGGAAGGAAGGAAGGAAGGGAGGGAGAGAGGGAGGGAGAAAGGAAGGAAGGAAAAAAGGAAAGAAGGAAGGAAGGAAGAAAGGAAGGAAGGCAGGCAGGCACAAAGTTGTGTAGGCCTCTGTTCCCAAGGAGCTTCCAGTCAATGAGGACATAGACATCAATTGAAAGCATGCTGGGAAGGAAAGAGATGCAGATAGTCATGTGCTGTGTAACAACTAGAATGCGTTCTGAGGAATGCGTCATTACGTGATTTTGCCCTGCAAACATCTTGGAGTGTGCTTACAAACTAAGATGGCTACAGTGTCACTAGGCTATATCTTAAGGGACCGCAGCTATACGCACAGTATGTCATTGATGAAAATGTCACTGTGTGTGTGGCGCATGACTATATATAGACATGCACCTATACGCATGTGCGCACTGGCAGCTTGACAGCTTTTCCTCCTCCTTGGCCTCTTTCATCCCCCCATTGCAGAGAAGGAAGCTTCCTGGAAAAAGCCATCCTAAATACCCCAAAGCAAACCATGCCCTTGCACCCAGAGAGCCCCCTGGTGTCCCCAAATCCCAGCCCCACTCCAGCAACAAAATCAGGGTGTAGCTAGTAGACCCCAGCAGTCCCCCTCTCTACCCTGGAATCTGGGCAAGGGCAGGGTGGCTGGGGGCTGCCTGCGGGCAAACACTCTGGGATCCACAGGGTCTGCTCCTGCACTCCCCACACTCTCCCCTGGCTCTGGCAGCAGGCAGCTGGGAAGAACAGCCTTAGTCTCTGACCCCCTGGGGCGGGTTATATTTGGATGTTAAAAGTAATGACACATCTCCATGAAGTCCTGCCTCCTGCCTGCCTAACACGGTAAAGACAGGGAGGGGGCTGGCTTATATTTAGGTCTGGCATTCCCTGGTAGGCATCCTGTTCTGAAATGGAAATTCTTTTAATAGCTAGCCAGCCTCGAGTATTTAATGAGCTGGTGTTGACTTTTTGATTTCTTGTTCTTGGTGGAGGACTAGGCACTGCCTGGGCTAATTAGCAGTCCCTCCTCACGAAGCGTCCCAGGTTTTGGGTATGAAGAAGAGGAGAGCGCTCCCTGCTACTCCTCCGTGCCCTCTTTCCCTCTCCAGCTTCTGCCTTACCTGAGAATCTTGCTTTCCTCTCAGAATTCTCCTCTTCCAAGAAGTCTTCCCAGATCTGCCTACCTGCCTCTGACAGTTCCTTGATCGTTGCATCAAGAGTTCTCTCAGGTCTTTTTCTAGGGTGCCAATTATGCACCCCAGCAGCACAGTAAGAACAGCTGTCTTCTGTTTGTCTCTGAGGAAAGGAGCCCTTTAAGAAACTGACATGAAGGAAGGAAGTTGGGGCAGCATGGATTTTCTACCCAGAAAAAAATACACAAGTATGAAAAATTTGGAGATCACTTCAGAGGTGCGCAGACCCTCAGAGCCCATCTGTGGACCTGAGGTCATCAGGCCCAACGTCTTGGCCGACAGGCGCAGAATTAGTGGCCCCCACAGAGCAGAAAAGTGACCTCCCCACAGTCACACAGCCAGTGGCTGGCAACATTCAGACCGGAATTCTGGCCTGGTCCCTGTCCCCTCATCTAACTCCGGCTTCTTCCACCGGCACTGCCCTGTCTCCTCCTAGCTCCTCCCCCACCAGGCAGGCCACCAGCCTACTGGGCAAGGCCCTCCGCACCCCGAGCCCACTCAGCCCTCTGTGGTGACCAGTCCTGTGAGGAGACGTGAACCAGTGGGGCCTGTAGGCGCCCTGAGTGTGGCGGGAAGGGGCAGGGCCAGGCAGGGCTGCACAGTGTGGCCAGGCGGTGGGATACATGGATGTCACTGGCCCCTGGCCGCTGAGCGTTCCTAGTGTAGCCAGTATTGATCTCTTTATTACCTCCTGAAGGGCAGATTCATTTGTCAAATGAAACCATCTTTGGATCTGTGACCCAGGGCTTGATCCACAGCAGGGGCTCATGAGGGGAGCGAAGGGAGGGGTGGCAGAAAGGAGCAGGCTGAAGAAGAGACTGACAGCGTGATGCCGAAGAGGGAAATGAAAATAGAAATCTTGCAGACTGGGAGGAAACACCTGACTTGCCTGGTGATACTGCCTGGGTTCCGGGGTGAGGATCGTGCTGTCTAAAAGCCAGCAAGCTACAGGGAAGCGGGGAGGCTCTCTTGGCCTCACCGGCCCGTGGGGCTCTGTCTTCAGAGTCTGTCCCACAGCATAAGTGAAGGAATGCCTTTTCTGCTTGAGCATCTTTTGATTCAGTTCTACCCAGAGCTTAGGCCACGCCTGCTAATGCAGAGCCCTGGGCTCCATGCTATGGGGCATGCAGAGATGAACACGGGTGGCTCCCTGCCCTCCAAGACCTCACATCCAGCAAGTATGAATGGAAGGGAAGCAGAAGCATCCATCGCCAGCTCTGATCTTCGGCCAAAGAAAGGCTCTTTGGAGATGTGATGTAAGGGACTGTGGGCAAAGTTAACACAAACTGGGAGAGCTGGCTGCAATATGTGTTAAAGGGTGGACAGGACATCGGGACCTCATGAGACAAAGCTAAGGGGAAGCAGGCCCTGGAGGTAAGCAAAGGGTTTAGACACTTAGAATGGGAGGAGATGTTTCCACTGTAGTTGACAACAACATGCTTTGGAGGGGAAGAAGAAGTGAGGCTGATTGGGGCATCCAGAGGGAAAAGACCTGTTTTACCATTCAGTCATTCAGTACAGATACTGAGCATCGTCTACAGGCCAGACACTCTGACCGGCTCTCCGGAAGACCACAGCAATGAGAAATGTGGGGTGAGGAGTCTGATGGAGAGACATTTGTCAGATGAGCCCACAGACCACTGCAGGGCAAGAACAGAGATGGTGTGACCAGGCTCTGTGACCATGGCTGAGAGGTTAGAGTTGGCCTGAAAGTTCAGGAAAGGCTGCCTTCCCAGGGACTGAGATCTGCAGGATAAGTAAGTGGGAAGGTACAGAGCATTCCAGGCAGGGAGCGGTGTGTGCAGAGACCGTCCCAGGGGACAGTAGCAACTGCACTGCAGAGGATGAGAAGGGATAGGCTGGGCCAGACCACGCAGAGGTTTGTTGGCTGCACTGAGAGCTTTGTCTTTTTCTAAGGGCGCCAGGCACAAAATGGGAAGGAGCGCCTTCCCGTGCTTCAGGTAGGGGTGTAGACAGGTACCTCCTCCATGCAGGTAACTTGGCAGGAGATCCCAAATTGGAAATGTGCATAGCTTTTGACTCACCAATGCCACTGCTAGGAATTTACCCTACAGAGGTGTAAGGTGTCACTTCATACAAGTGTGAAGAAGCCTATGTTCCTCTGTGTGCGTGCGTGTGTGTGGGTGTGTGTGTGTGTGTGTGTGTGTGTGTGTGTATTCACAGTGTTACGTGTAATACCTGAAAACTAGAAGCAAATGCTCAGAGATAGAGAACTGGTTAAATAAATGAATACTGCTTGTATAATTGAATACTGAGAAGCCATGACAAAGATGACAAAGAGTGGGGCAGTTTTGTGCATACCAATAAGGGAATACCACCACAATTTTGTAAGCAGAAAAAGGAATCCAGAAATGCAGGAGCAAAAATGTCCACGGTACCACTATGCAGGCCCAAGTTGAAAGACCTAGAACCTCCATGACCGCTTCATCCTGAGTCTGGTGTCCAGGACGCATTGCTATGCTTTGGCGGGCAGGACGAGGGGAGGCTGCCCTTGGAAACTAACTAGAATCTAGAAAGAGGGCAGCTGACAAGATGTCTGTGGACTTAGCAAATGTCTTAGCCAGAAGTCCAGGTAAAACTCTGCAAGCATTTCCCACCTGGGGGTAGGACCCAAAGGTGCGAGGGTAAGGTAGGGCTGGCAGCGGGTAGTGCTGGAAGAATGTGTGACCAGAAAATGTAGTTGTAACAACAAAATGGGGATGGGAGGAAGTGGTCCCTGAGATTCCTCAGAACTCCACGGCCAAGAAAGGAGCAGTCCAGAGTATCTTGCTGGCATCAAGAATGTGCAAAAACAATCGACTGGAAGCTGTCACAGTTTCTGTCCCCAGCAAATTTGGAGACAGCTTGAAAGTCAAATGCAGAGAGTCAGTGTCTCCCTGGTGGGCCGCTGCTTTGTCACATGCTCTTCTGGGGAAAGCTTAAAGAGGTCTTCTCCTCCGTCTTTGTTAAGCATCGATGTAGGTTCTGAGGAGCTCTAGGGGACAGGTCGGCTCAACAGACCCTCTCTGCTTTGACCATCGTGGCCTCAGGAGAAGTTCAGAATGCCAAGCCACCAGATTGCCTCTTGTTAGCCCACCACCTCATGCTATCAAATACCGTATCCAAAGTCAAAAGGCAAACTACAAACCAACAACACAAAGTTACTTGAAACAAATACAGCAATGGGTAAAAATAAAACCCTTAAAATATAGTGCTCTTCTAGATCATTAAGAAAACACATCAAAGGAGGAAAATGTGCAAAAAACATGATAGAGAATTTGCAGAGGAAATTTAAAAATAGTTTGAACAGAGTATGGGGAGAAAATCAACCTCACTAGCAATCAAAAATGCAAAGTAAAGCAAGCTGCCACTTCTGCCCTTTTAATCTGGCAAATATCTTAAAATATATAATGCTCAGAGCTGGCAAAGAAAAGACCTCACCGATGATAAGGAAAATTGGCACAATATTTTCAGTGATCAGTGGCAATGGAAGGCAATGTGTCAAAGAGCTTTGAAGTAGTATTTTCTGTATTCCTAATCAATTAATTTCTATGGGTTTACTCTAAGAAAATCATCAGAAATACAGATAAAGATTTGAAATAGTAAAATAATCAGAAGTGGTCTAAAAACTCAACAACAGAAGATTATTTAGCTGATCTGTATGGTGAGTCTCATGGACATCATACTGTTTTGTGAAGAATGCTCAAAGACATATAAATATCCCCACTCTAAGGTGAAGTGAAATAAATAGGAACAGATCTCTTCATGTCCTAACCCAGCAGGTTTCAAGGCGCAAGGTCAAAATCTATACACTAGAACACCAACCAAGCTTCCTTTCCTCATGGGATCCCACTGCTCCAGAGCTTTTATTCCCTCTGACAAAGGTGGAGAGAGGACTTCAGCCCACATAGACTGTGGTGTCTTCCAGTTTAACGGATCTATTGGGACATCATCCATACATGCTCTTGTGAAGCTTACCTTCTCTTTCAGGATCCCTCCCTACTAATAAGGCCGCTTGGTTCTTCCTACCCAAGATGGCTTCTGAGTACACAGGAAACTTACCCCAGAGGGAGTAGAACCCTCTGATTCCTACCCTACCCTCACCATTGTGCTACTAAGGTCTGATGTGACCCAGTTCTTTCAGAAAGATAAGGTCACTTGCCAGGAGCCAGGCTTCCTCCACCTGCTGTCTAGGCCCTGCCCTAGCCCATGCTAAGGTTCTGCGTATCTGCCTACCACCAGCTGCTCTTCGCTCCTGCCCACACCTCTGCAGCGATTCCCTTCACCAAAGCCTCTGCTTTTGACCCATTTGTGCTGCATTCTGTGTCCTGCTGATGCCCTGGTACACAGCAGGTTCTGGTCCTTAGCAGCTGCCTCGGTTAGGGTTGTGAGTGGCAGAAACCCAGGCTAGCACACATGCACATGGAAGCCTTCTCCCTCAGGCTGGTGCACCTCACTTTCCACTCCAGGTGGGTGGGCTCCTCCGTCTTCCTCTGAAACACTTCTTGCCTGTCTCCAAGGTGGAAAGAACCTGGAGCACCAAGAGGCCAGGTTAGTGTTAGCAGATAAAGGAATAGGGATGTAGCACTGCCGGGGTCCTGAAGCCAGTGCCTGCCCCCGCCCTGTTCCCTCCCATCAGCTGTGTGTATCTCTGTGAAGCTATCTTCTAGACAGCTTGCTCACAGAGTGTAGAGCCTACAACACCAGCACTGCAGCGGATGGTGAGCTTCCTGAAGCCAGCGCTGAGATTTAGTAAATTCTGTATCTGTATTTTCATTGCTTAGAACTCTGCCTGGCATGTGGAAAGTTGGCTGATTAAAGGACCCAGTGCTGCTTCCCTAATCTGTTTATCCAAACTCCACCTTCCATCAGCGGCCCACAGACCAGGCACCCTCCACAGAAAACCCTTCCCAGATAGAGAAGCTGTATCCTCATTAGCAATTTTAAAGAAAACAGACATCAGAATCAGGATCCAAATGTCCCTCTTTGGGCTGCAGCAGTAGGCTAGCTTTTGCAAGAGGAAATGCAGTGAGATAATAAGACCCCCCCCATCACCTGACAGACAAAGGGCTCTGACTCACTGAGCATCTGGAGGACCCAAGCGAGTCTGGGTGGGCCACTGGAAGAATGGGTGGAATCTGCAGCACCAAATGAAGAACGACTTTTTAAAAAAAGAATGTAGCCAAGAGAAAGAGAATATTCTGTAGTTTATAGCTGTCCCCTGTATTGGAAGGGGCATTATGTGGAAAAGAGATCACACTTATTTAGGATTACAACGGCAGT
This sequence comes from Chinchilla lanigera, assembly GCF_000276665.1. Lineage (NCBI taxonomy): Eukaryota > Metazoa > Chordata > Mammalia > Rodentia > Chinchillidae > Chinchilla > Chinchilla lanigera. The sequence goes on along the minus strand of NW_004955412.1, from coordinate 18,855,941 downwards.
CAGTAGGTGAAATTGAAGGAAGTGAGCGTTTGCTTACTTCAGAGGGTGATTTAATACACAGATGTGGACAAGAAGAGCCGCAGTTTGTCCTTTGCTTGCCCGCTGCAGGCAGGAAGTGGTGACAGTGGACTTTTCCAGGGAGTCTCAGAAGTTATGGAAGGAAGATAAATATTCCAGATTCCTGGTTTCCAGGCCTCAGAGTTTACTTGCAGGGAAATCTGAGGAGGGAAGGAAAGAAGCCTGAGCGAGTGGGAGTCCCCAGCCCAGGACGCATGAGACCTCAGCCAGGAGCTGTGACGGAGTCTCCCAGAGTATCTTGTGACCACTGCAAGAATAATTTCCCATATGCCCAACAGGAGAGCTCAGCTCTCCCCATTTTACAGAATGGAAACCTGAGATCAGAGTGTGCAAAGAGTAAGAACTGTCATTGTGTTCTGAGCACGTGCTACGCCAGGGGCCAGGGTCTGTATGCCTGCAGTCTCTATTCCTTACAGTAGCCCACACAGAGGTTGAGGTTGGCCTCAGAGGACAGATGGAAGCACTGAGGCTCCAGAAGATTAAATGAGGCAACATAACCAGAAGGGAGCCAAGGCAGGGCTCCATTGCAGGTCACTCTGGTGCTCCTAGGGCAGGAGGTGCTCACCAGACAGCCTGCACCACAGCCACAGGCCCCTGCCGAACTCTCAAGTCTCTCCGCATCCCTCCAGTCGCTTCTGTCTCTGGCCCAACCGCTCCTCCACCCGCACCTCCTCTCTCCCCTCGATAGCTCTCCTGACCTAAATGGGGAAATCTAGTCCAACAATGACAGACTCCGCGAGCCCAGGACTAAAAGAAGCCAGGTGGCAGAGTAAATGAAAGTTGGCTGAAGGCCTCTGCTTAAGTGCTCCGATCTGCCTCATCTTTGCATTCTGGGCAAGAGGGCTTGCTGCAGAGAGAAGCTCCCTGAGCCTATGATGCGGGATTAGGACAGGGATGGAAATAGGAGGCCTGGGCTGAGCTCATGTGATGAGGGCACGGTCAGCCCCATCTTTGCAGCTTCATTAGTGATTCTGGGAAATGGTGGCCAAACTACCCCACGGTAGGGTAGGGGTAGCAGCAGGGACAAGGAGAAGGGTGGGGAGAGCTAAAACCGGGAGGGGAGGGAGATGGCGTAGGCACAGGAAAGCTCTAATCGGGACTTCCCCCAACCCATATCCAACAGACAGCCTGTGTTATAGGCTAGACAGTGGCCGTCCCTAGAGGTCATGCATCCCCATGGCAGGGAGCTCTGAGTCCCAAACAGGCTCTGTTGCCAGGGAGGCATGGGCAGACAGACTGGCATAGGAGAGAGCTTTTTCCATTCCTAGTCTCCGGCTTCTCCATCTCGGACCCCTGGGACAGTCAAGCCGCTGGGTCTCCCGTCTCGGCTGCCAGTGGAGCCCTTGAGAGAAGCCAGAACTAGCAGGAAAGGTACATAGAAAGCAGGATTCAAGGAAGGAAGAAAAATGTCTTAGAAACAGGCCAGCCCACCCCCTTTGAACATGAATAAATAAACACCGGCCTTGATGAGCCTGGCCGCACAGCTTGCCCAGCCAAGAGAGAACTGGTTCAGAAACTGGAGCCTGGCTCCTTATTCGTGAGCAGGGCCCACCAAGGTGGGGTCTTGTCACTCACTGCAATTTAACACAGCCTTGGAGGAGAAGGAGGGAGAGGCGGGCATCAGGAGGGAGGCAGAGCTCTGTGTGGCAGCCAAAACCAGCAAGAGGTCAAGCTCGCAGCAATCATCTCAGAAACATGCTTGGTTCTGTTCGTCCCTCTCTCAGGGGACAGTAGATTTAACGCCATTAAATGCTCTATTCAGTGATCACGTGCTGAACTTTGGCCATGGAGCAGACACTGGACTAACGCACTAGGACTCTTGACAATAGCAAGATGCTTGGGTTACCTGCAAGGAGCTTAAGCTCGGAGCCGTGTGGGTGCAGGAGGCAGTGTGGGTGCTGAGGTGGACCTGAGTTTTATGTTTCCCAGGCTTGGGTTTGAATGCCAACTCTGCCAGTGCCCAGCCACAGGGCCCTGGCCAAATCACCTGCCTGCTGAGCTTCCTCATCAATTAAGTGGGCATACTAATACCTGCCTTGAAATATCAACAAGTACAATACCACATGTAGTAGTCTTCAATAAATTTGAGCCATTGGTGGTAGTGATAGTGTTTGGCCTTCCAACAGATATTTTAGGCTTCAAGATCATTCAAGAAATGGCCTATCTTTTCTTCTGCTTTTATCAGTGCTGGCATTTCTTGCCCAGAATGATTCCGTTTTTCCATTTTACTGGAAGACAGGAGTTAACCTCCCTTTTGGAATTTAAAAATCTTCTTTCATGATGAATTCTGCAACATACCTTTAGGACATTGGCCTTATGCTATAGGAGATAATAATATTAAATACCAGAAATTTATCGTGTATTTCGTATATGTCAGGCACCGGGCTACGTGCCTTCTCCCTACTATCTCATTTTTTTTGTTTGTTTGTTTGTTTTTGGTTTTTCTCCGGTACCGGGAACCGAACTCACGACCTTGCGCTTGCCAGGCAGGCGCTTTGCCACTGAGCTAAATCCCCAGCCCCCCTACTATCTCATTAATCTTCACAACCAACTCTCACATAGGCAACTCACTGTTCCCATTTTACAGATGAGGAAACCGTAGCCTAGAGAGATTAACTTGCTCATAATCCCACAGTAAATGACAGAGTGAAGACTCAAATACTCCTGACCCAGAGCTCTTAATCCCTGTGAAATTTACACATGGATTTCCTTCAGCTTGGAAGTCTTGTGGGGTGTTATTTGAATTAGAAGAACAGGACAAAATTAGGACCCTGTGGCTCAGTTTTGGTAGGAGGGAGGCAGCCACTGAGAATGTCCAGGAGCTGGAAGCTGCTAACACCCCATCACAGCCAGGTGGGTGCTCCCTGGGTCAGCTCCTCCTCAGAGGATCATGATGGATCATGATTCCTACCTGTGCATCACTTCTTCCCACCGAGAACGTAAGTGACTCAAGGGCAGGGTCTGACAACCTATCAGGAGATTCTTACTAAGCACCAGCTGTGAGGGACCACCTAGCATTGTACAAAGTACAGCAGTCTAAAGAGAAGGACCCCTCCCACCAGGAGGCACAGGCAGCTGGAGGACAGAGGCACACCGGCTGAGATCCTGGGCCACATCAGGCCACCAGTATCCAGGACTTGGTGGGAGCAGAAGGAACACCCTGTGTTAGCCCCAGTTCAGACATCTCCTATGGTAAACTGACAGTTCTGAGGTAGAAACAGAGGCAATGCAGTTGTCCTTGTGTTGCATCTATGCCTTTCAAAGAGAGCCTAGGGGAGGCTTTGTGGGTGTGTGGCCTCATCACAGCGCAGGGAGTTCGGTGAGATTAAATCTCATAGTTTTGATTCAGAATTGGACACAAGGCCTCGCTGTCCTAGGAGGAGTAAACCCAGCGTAGATGGCACTCAGTGGGTTGCCCTGGACCCTAGTGTGCCCAGATTGCTGCAGGAAGCAGCGAATCAAAACTGCCTCTGGGGGGGAAAAAAAAAAAACATGTGGAAGGCCCAGCTTCCACTCCCAGATTTCTCGCTTGAGTATTTTTTTTCTCCTACTGGTGGAACCGGCTCCAGCACTTAAGAGCATGGTACTCTCATGTCTTTGGTTCCCCTTCATTTATAACCAGTGCTTATTCTCAGAAAAGGTTGCAGAAAGGTATAATTATTAAGGGGCAAATGACTGGGCACATCTTACAGTGTTGCTTCTAGGGGTATTTGCATTTTAAATCAGAACTGAAGTTTTAAATGAAAGGAATAGAACCTGGGTAGTGAAATTCAGATCTTGGCGGATGCTGGCAAACATTTTCAGTGATGTGCTGCTTCTGGATCCTTCCTGGGAGTCCCACCCCTTCAACCAAATATGGGCTCATCCTAATTGCAGGGAACTTCTATCTCTTAGCTTCTGAAGCTTGAAGTAGGTCTCCCCCATGAAGGCTCTGCTCCCCCTACCTGACCCAGCCAGCATTCCCAACCTTTGTACCTTGCTTTTAGGCTAGGCCAGTGAAAGGAAGAGATTTATTATGAGATCTTTGTTTCTCAGTTTCTCTGAACAGAAATGCTGGACCAGCTCACCAAGGCGTGGTAGCATTTGGATCTCTCTGTGGTTTATTTAGAGCTGGAGGTGGGGGAGGGACGGAGAGGAGAAGTACTGGGTACCGGCTGGGGGCAGGGAGCAGCTGGAGTGCCTTTGAGAGAACAGCTGCCTCAGAGCCTGCTCTGTGGGTGTGCAGCAAAATGGTGGCTTTTAATACTTTTCAAGGGATAATCTCGTTCAATAAATTCCAGCTGAGGAGGTGGGAACTACCCTCAGATGATTCCTGCCCTCCTTTCCGGGCTCCCCCCCTGTGTCCTTTCTAGACCCTCCCCAGTGCCCAAGCGCAGCGGGTCCACAGGGTCCTATCACCTCATCCCCACTCTTCCGTCTCCTCCTGTTCTGGCCTCCTGGCCTCCTACAGAGGCCCGCTGGGTCAGGAGGAAAGGTTCCAGGCTTCCTTCATCAATCCTGCCTGGCAGCACCCAAAGAAAGGAAGCTGCTATCCCCACAGCCGCATGGCACGGTTACCAGCTATGCCAAGAGATAATGACAGGTTGAGTATTCTCCGCCTAGTGAGGAGTTGCATGCAAATGACTGGGCCCTGAATGGGCTTAATTGTCACTGCCTGGTGTGGTGGCTCAGACTGCCTCCTCCTTCCTCCTCTGGTGGGGAGAAAATGGATCTGGAGAGGGAGGAACTAAGGGGATTCTGTGGCATGGGGAGGGGTGGGCTCAAAATGGGCCCTGGGACCCAGATCCCTGGGGAGGGAAGCTGGCATGTTCCCTCTGCAGCACCAGGCCAGCCAGTGCACAGCTGGGAGGAGAGCAGGGATTCACTCACTGGACGTGATCCGGAGTGAGATGTGGCTCTCCAACCATAAATCCCTTTATGCCTCACAGCTCAGCTGTACAGAGGCAGTCACGTGCCTGCAAGACATTCCTGCTTGGCCTCCCAGCCTGGGAAGAGACAGAAGGGAGCGCAGAAGGCAAGGCAAGAAGTGTGTGCCCTGCCCAGTTCACCCTCCAGGAACTCCAGCCGGGGACACTGGCTATGCTGGACACAGAGACCCGGCAAGGAGGATGTGAACATGGTCAGAAGTAGAGAGCCAACCCTCAGTGAATGCTTCCTTCATTTCAGGCATTTTCTTAAACGCTCTTACAGAATGTGTGCAGAGACTCATTCACTCCTCACCTTATCTCTATCATCTGGGCTGTATGATTATTACCTGCCATGTTGGCATATAAGGAAATTGAGGCAGGATGAGGTTAAGTAACCTGCTCCAATTTCACAGGGCTCCAACTGAGCTGCAGAATCTGGTCCTAGGCCCTGCACTCTCCTCTTCCACCTCCTTCAGGGAAGGCACCATGTACCCGGTTCTCTCCAGAAAGCAGGACAAGAGTGAGGAGGCATAGATACTAAACTGAGCATGAGCATATCACTGTTCACCTGAGGTCTGTATATCCGTGCATTTTGTATGCCCCTCTTCAGACCCAGCTGGAAATACTCTAACTCAACCAGAGCCAGGGTCCATACTGGGCTGCGTCTTGGAGGGAATCTATTTAGAGGAAGAAAACACAGGGTGGTAGAAGATGGCTGTGTTAAAGAGGCTAATGCTGGGAAAGAACTCAGCGAATATGTTTATGAGGTGTGGAAAGAGGATGGGGGTGATGCTGAACTGGAAGCAGTAACCACAATACAGAGCTGGCCCAAATGTGATCTCCTCATAGGTCAGCCATCCTAGGAAATGGGGCAGTAAAAAGTAGGATTTGCTTGTGTGATACTAAGAAAAGATTTCTGGTTTTGCGGTAACTGCTTCAAAATTTACCCCAAGCTGCAGCAAAATGTTTCATGCTAATTGGTCAGGAATCCTCTAATCACTGAAAGGAAACTGGGGTTGAGATCCATATTACTGTGATAATTCCATAATTCTACTGCATTAATGTTATTAAATGTCACTGAGTGATTGCTTTCCTACTGTTTAAAATCTTAATGCACTTATCTTTTCAAAACTTTGGGCACCAACGTCAAAAAAAGATATCACCAAACACCCTACTTCAAAATGGGATAGGCAGAAGGTTTTCTCAAAACTCTCAGCTTTCTAATCAGTTTAAGTGAAAGCAGTTCAGTGCTGATTTTGAGATCATGACAAACTGACTCTGGGTTCTGCCTCGTCGCATCCCCAGAATGCTATAGTGAGAGCTGGCACTGCTCTGCCTATACACAAAGTGCCCTCTTGTTCTCCTTTGCCTCTTCTGCCTCCATCCCCTGCCTCCTTTACAAACCTGGAAGTTATATAGACAAAGGCAAATAATGTTTGGACATTATGTTTGGGGAATAAAAGACGTGATCCATTTGTACCAGTCTGGGAATACAGACAAAAAATGAAAAAGCCAGAGCTTCTCCATAGAGTTAACGAACTCCCAGCAATGAGGGGAAAAAACCAAATGGAGCCCAGTTCTCCTTCAGCCTGGCTCCTTGGGCTGCACTTTAGACAACTGCCATCTCCTAAGTCACCCTGGATGCCCATGAAGTAGCAAGATCACCCTGAATGAAGACATTAAGAAACCTGAGTTTGAATTCTCCTTTTGCTCTTTAACCTTGGGAAAGTTGCTGAACTAATTCCTACTCTTCAGGTAAATGGGGTAATCAGTTTTCTTCCATAGAATATGTGGGAACATTAAGGTTCTATGAAAAGTACAGTGTTACCATTGTATTTTTATCTTGGAAAAAGTGCATGATACCAAAAGATAATCCCCCCAAATCTCAGGAAATAAGTGGGATAGGAAGATCTGTCAGATCCAGAACTCTTAAGTTGGCACAGTGAGGGGGAAAAAAGAAAAAGAACTGAAGAAAATGTTTGAAAGTATCTCATCTATGTGTTGGGAGAAATGCTCAATAATTAAATGATCAATAAATGTTGACTTCATACACACATGCATATATATATATATATATATATATATATATATATATATAGGCGCATTGGTACCAGGCCTAGCCTGGACGTATGGACAGGCTTAGGCACAAAGTGTCTATGTGCTCAATATACCTGAGTTCAGTATGTCTTTGGTTGCACTGTTTTTCTTTTTCTTTAAAAATAAGGGCATATTCCCAAAGGTGCAGAAAAAGAAAGTGAATTTTTATGGGTGATTCTGAAGTTGACAATTTCTTTCCAAGTGAGAGAAAGAGAATTAAGCTACAAAAAGAGAAGGTCAGAACAAGGCAATGCCCAAATGAAAAATCAAGAGTAATCTGAGGGACTTCCTCCTCCCAAGCTGACAAGGGCCTTGGCCTTGAACTCCGGCTGTATTAGCTGCTCGCAGCCCTGCCCCTGCACACCTTCCCCTCCACTTAGCTGCTTGCAGAGGCCTTTCTAGCAAGTAAGGTGTCTAAGGGCATTCTGGTGCTGTCCCCGGTCCTGAAATGCCCTGGCTTCCCATCCCAGTGATTAAAATGGCCCTGGAGAGCTCCCCTCTAGTCTCCTGTTGGTGGAAACTAATTTCCATATAATAACATTTTGTTATTTGTAATAAATCATACCCACAGTAAGGTGACTGGGTTATGTCATTATTTGCAAACCTACAGAATGTAATTATAATAAGTCTGAAAACCTCCATGCAGAATAGTGCCGTTCCAGCCACAGCACCGTCCAATAATAATAAAAATTTATATTGTGCTTTATGTGACTGCTCATCACAGTAACTGTTCTGTGCCAAGGGAAAAGAAAGCCCGCAGCAGTGACAAACCCATGAACATGGAAACCTTGTAAATGCCAAACTAGTTGATCCCAAAGCTAGCTACCAAGTTTCCTTTCTTTCTTATAAACATTTTAAAGTAACCATCTAGGTGCCCAGATTGACTCTGTGTTCAAAACAATGAACTCTTGGAGTTTCTTTCTATGCATTAAATACACATACATCAGCCTTGGCTGATTTTGGTTGATAAGCATTAGCTTTGTAAACAAAATATATGCTTATTCCTTTCACTAATTTTTCCATGTCCTCACTATCTCTTTTTCATTTTTAGGAAATTTGCTCTTATTTTAAAACAAAAATTTAAATGCAACCAAAAGCCTATTGAACTTTCTGCTTCCCATGCATCATTATTTTTGTAGAATGTGTGATCTGTTACTTCTCGTGAGCATAGTAATGCAGGTTCTATGGGAAGTAGCTGATGGACACACTTAGTCATCCAGCATGTTTCCAAAAGTTCTTCCCTTGTTGAATTTCACCCAAGTATAGAAATCTATGGTTATAATTAGAAATGGACAATTCAATGCTATCACTCCTCTCTGACTCAATGCAGAATGCTCTACACCTTTGGTGTGTCCTATTAGATTGTTTTCTTGCAAAGATTTACTGATCATAACATACTCTGAACTTCTAGGGAGTTGTGTTTCCTGGTAGTAATCCCGTCAAGAACAGAGCTTTATAGTTTCAAAAGATCTGGACTTATGTTTTTAAGAGAATAAAAAACAATAACAAACCAATAACAACACAGACAAAAAAAAACAAAGCAAAAATAATAACAATGATGTAAGGTTTCAAAACAAAATGATAGGCATGAACAGTAGTTGTTATATTATATATTATCTTCAACTAAGTTGCTTAGATTACCAGATGTAAGAATGCAAGATTGATCAAACAATTAAAGAGATTGAAAATAATAAAAAGGAAAAAAATATTAGAAATGGTACAGAGCTTCACTAAACAAGATAGTAGAAATTCAACAATGGGTGTCATATTGCATATTGTTGTCTTCAAATTAGTTGTTCAGATTACCAGGTATAAGCATGCAAACTTGGTAAAAAAAAAAAAATTAAGCATTAACTATTCCTTTCAATAAACCATTAGACTGGGATAAGTACACTTATCCCAGCTATCCTTCTATATACATATACATATATTTTTCCCTTCCTTCTTTCCTTCTTTCTTTCTTTTTCTCCTTTCCCTCATCCCAGTTGTTCCTTATTTTGAGCAATTTCTTTCCTTTCCATAATATTTATTGTACATTTTGTACATTTTATTGTACATTTCCTTTCCATAATATTTATTGTACTTTCAGGTTCTTAGACTAAGGAGACAATATGATGTTTACACATGCGGGTCTAATTTATTTCACTTCTGATTATGGTCTCTAGTTGCGTCCACTTATCCAAAAAGCCTCAAGTTTATCTTTTTTTATAGCTGAGTAATACTCCATCATACAGAAATACCACATCTTTTTTAATCCACTCCTCAGCTGATGGGCATGTGGGTTGTTTCCAAGATTTATCTATGACAAATTGTGCTGCTATAAACATAGGTGCACATATATCACTGTGATATGATGTTTTTAATTCTTCTGGGAAGATACCCAGAAGTGGATAACTGGGTCAAATGGTACCTCCACTCCTAGTTTTTTGAGGAATCTCCACACAGTGGAGATTTCCACAGTGGTTCCACCAATCTACACTCCCACCAGCAGTGGAGAAGGGTTCCTTTTTCCCCACAGCCTCTCCAGAATCTGTTATAGTTTGATTTCTTGATGAGAGCCATTCTTTCTGGGGTGAGATGAAATCTCAGTGTTGTCTTAATTTGCATTTCTTAAATGACTAATGATGTTGAAAATTTTTTCATATATTTATTTGCCACTAGTATTTCTTCATCTGAGAAGTGTACAATCATATCAGATGCCCATTTTTGGATTGGGCCTTTGAATTTTGGGGGCCTGATTATTTTAAATTCTTTATATGTTCTAGATAGAAGTCCTTTGTCTAAGGGATAGTTGGCTAAAAATTTTTCCAATTCATGGGGTTTTTTTTACTCTGTTGGTGATTTCCTCAAAAGATCTGGACTTAACAGTGGCAATTCTTTACCATCTAGTGCATTGTGAGCACTTATAACTCTCAGGAGATATTTCCTCACTTTAGCCACAGTGGTCTTACTTTTGTTACATGTGTATAGTGGCAGATCTGTAAGATAATTTTGTTTAGGACTGTGAAGTCTGCCTTCAAACCCAAAATTGAATTGAACCCACTTCTTTCAGCAGGACTGATGGGCTTGTGTATAGAGCTTTTTCTCAGGGATGTTTGTGGTGACTGATGCTGAGTGTGGTTATTTATCATGGACAATACAGAACAAAAAAAGAATTTATTAGTGAGTTTCCTGCTCCCACATGATTCCACTCTGGGATAAAGACTTGACATTTTGTTCCTTAGCCATTTCTATCTGCGTATTTCCACACCTGCCTCCTTCCTTCTTTCCACTGTGGGAGGTTGCTGAGCTAAGGTGGTCTTCTGCTGGTTGTAAAGGAATTGGAGCCTGAAAGATTGTTTTTGTTCTTGTATGTGAAGCTGATGTAAACCCATCTCAGAGTGGAGTTGATGAAACCCCATCTCAGGTTCTTGGACTCTCAGGACCAGGATGGGAGTTGGGATGCAGACTAACCCCACTGGCTTTTCGTATCTATGAAGTACGGCAGCAAAATATATCACTGGGTTGAGGGCTTGTCCTATGTCTCAAGTCGATTGATGTCAATACTCACCAGGGCCAGCCCTAGTACCTTCCAGGCCTGGGAGATCTGCAAGTTCTAAAGCAGCTTGTCCGTGGGAGAGGATACTATTCCTTAAGATCACGCTTCAATGACAATTTAATGATATAGACTACAAACTTTTGTTGCAAAATAAAATGAAAAAAAGCATATAAAACTGCACATGCAGACTGGTTCTCCTCACCCCCACCTCCACCCCCCAAAAAAGGAAAGGCTGGAAGGAAATGTACTGATGGGAACACAATACTGTTTCCATTTCTTGTTGGTAGGATTACAGTAATTTTTATTTTCTTATTTCTGCTTCTCTAAATTTTCCAACACAATAAGGGCACGTTATATTTCAATAAGAAAGTTATTTTTTAAAAGCCCTCTGAGACAGTGGCTTCCCTGACTCCCTTGATCCTTTTTCTAATGAGTCCCTTCCCATTCCTTTCCTCCACCAAGAGGAAAGCCTTCCTCATTAAAGTGTCCCTATAGCCTCCCCTCACCCCACATCTCTTCAGAGAAATGTCTTAAGGAAATATCAAAGGGCGCTTGTGTGTGAATGTGTGTGCATGTGTGTGTGTGTGTGTGCAATTGTGTGAGTGAGACAGAGTAATCATTATATCAGGAAGGGAGAAACCCACCATAGAAATGCAAAACAGAACAGTTGAAGAGAAAGGTAAGAGTGAGCTATGAAGGGGTCCCGCCTTGACAAAGGTAACAATGAAGAATTAAAATCCCACCCCAGAAACTGTCAAAGGGCAGGGGATGACAGGAGAGCTGCATAATAGAGAAGCTCTATTAAAGGAGGGGGAGTGGGACATGTCCTTCACCCTTCCCTGGCCTCGTTCAAACAGGAGAGGAGAGAGTATGCTAAAAGCCAGGGAAGGCCTGGGGAGCCCAGCCTGGGACAAAGGACTAATAACTTCAGTTGGACCAAGTCAGTCAGACTGGAGTCAGACAAAGGACCAGTAACTGGAGCAGCAGGGGCTGCTGCTGATCTGTGGAAGTCAGGTGAATGTGGTCTAACTCCCTCCTGAGCACACCTTGACCTTAGAGAGAAAACTGGATCAAAGCCCCTAATTTTGCAGAAACTGATCCCTAAAAGGAAGACATGCCAAATTCTTAAGAGTCTCAAGACGGGAGATCCAAGCATATGTGCGTATGCCAAGAGCCCAAGGAGTCTGAGGAGTGCCTCTCCCTTGTGGGTGCTGGAAAGTGGGCCAGAGGAGCACATTTTGTCATCACAAGTGACAAGGGGATCTACTGGCGTTTAGTGCACAAGAACTGGGAATATTGCATGTCCTTCTTTGGCTGGGGAGACCCACAAAGATATGTACCTGCCCCCAGTGCCAGCACGACCCTCCTTGGGGAAGGAGCTGGAGACTTGTTCCAGGATGGACTGCCTCTGAGATGAGGCCACAAGGAGGCCCCTATGCCTCTGTACCTCTCTCAGAGTTCCTTGAAGGTTATGGTGCATGCCTCTTGCCTCGCATCTTCTGCTCTTTCACAAGATGAAGAAAGGCCTGTGTCGTACTTCTCTAGGTAACCAGGCCCGGCAAAGCCAAGTGAGAGGCAGCCCTTTTAAAAGACTACTGGAAATGCAGCAGGTGAAATGTGAAAGTTCCAAGAAAATGGGTACCCCACATCCCCATGATGGGTACAGATGGAAACCTCCACCCCACACCCTGCTGGGGCTACAGCATTTATTATTTCTAATAAATGATCCTGAAGTGTGGCCTGGGCTGGGACTGGAGAGCCTGTAAGTGAACCCTGGGTGGTAGCCAGCAGCCTGACTTCTTTTCTTTCTAGGTAGCTTGGGAGCGGCTTTCGTTCTTGCATTTCATCTATCAGACTCTAACTAGGGAGGCTGCATAGCAGCCCGGGGTGTCTTCGAGTGACCCAGACTTGTAGTCCTGGTGAGGCATACCTAAGTAAGGCAACTGTGTCTCTGCCTTAGGGGGTGTACCTCTGAGGGAAGATGTACAAGAGGTCAGGACAGATTGCAGGGGTGGAAAGTCCAAAACGGTCCAGCAGGACAGAGGCTGCTCTTTGCTGATCACCATTCCTCTAGGTAGACAGGTAGACACAGTGGATTGAGAAGCTGGGCGCATTACCCTCCCTAGCCCTCTCCTAGGAGGTGAGAAACAGGGACACCGTCTTCTTAGGTGCCTATCTCATTTGTGTCAAGTACTGTGTCAAAACCTTGGGGTGCCTTATTTCCTTTCATCTTCACACTCCCTCTGAGGTAAATCTTATTAGTTTCATTTGTGGAAGAGAAAACTGAACCTGGAGGAGGTGACTTGCCCATGGTAACAGTGTCAGGACTCGCAGAGAGCTGCCTGATGTCAAAGCCTTCCTCCTGAGCCTGTGATGGCAGCAGCTCAGCCTGGCAGTGAGGAACTTGGACTGTGGAACCAAGATGCCTGGGTTTTATGCCTTTTCTGCCACTTACTGCCAGTGTGAACTTGAGGCAGGTAATCAACTCCTCAGCTTCTTCCATCAGGAAAATAAGGCTAGCAATAGTACCTATCTCATGGGGCTGGTTAAGGAATTATATTCTGGAATATATGTGAAGCACTTAAAACACTGCCCAGCAAGTACCAAATGCTGTGTAAGTACTACCTGATACAATAACCTCTGGCCATTAATGAGCCTGGTGTTCCCTGAGAGGTAGCATAGTTAGAGATCAAGTGTTGAGGAGTATAACCATTAAGCTTAACTGTCAACTTGATGGGTTCGGGAGCCGCCGGGGGGTTAGTAAGCCACACCTCTGAGACTCCCTGGTTGGATCACCGATGCGTGGCCTTCAGTACTGTATGTGGTCCCTGGCTCCTTTGTCTCTGGTCCTGTTCCCTTGCTCTGCTTCCCAGCCACTATAAATTGAGTAGCTTCTGCCTTGATGTCTCTTCTTTGGAGCCAGCTGATCATGGGCTACAAACATGGCCAAGTAAACTATTTCCTCCTTTAAGTTGTGGGTCTCAGGTATTTGGTCCCACTAACAAAAGGCTGACCAATACAAGGGGGCCTTTGTAGCCCCATGCCAGAGCCAGACCCAATGGGAATGCCCAAACAAACAGGACCTCAGCCCCAGACTTTTCCAGTCTTCCAGGGAAATAGAAGGCCCTTGACATGCGCAGATAAGATGCATATTCAGAACATGTGCTCTGAGCGAAGACAAAATGAGCTCTGTGTGAGTGCTGCAGGGCTGCGTTGTGATGGCTTCAGCACACTGTGGAGCCATCTTCCCAGAGGCAGCTGTCAGGAGGAGAAGTACTGTGAGTAAGGGAGCAGAGGGTCAGCAGGTTAGGACTTAGCAGGGAGAAGCAGGACGACAAAGCCAAGAGCCCAGAGCTGAGGGAAGCCCAGTCTATGACCCCTGGGTCCCTGGGGGCTGCTGTCCAAAGGGCCCTGCCTTCTACAAGGGCACAGCTTTCTACCCTAGGCCTGGAATCCTCTACCTGCCTCACCCATAGAGAGGACCAGCTCAGATCAGGTGCCTATGGCCAACTTCCAGCTGTCGCCTTTCTTCCCTGGTCTTTCAAAATGCCTCCTTTCCCCAGCCCTCTCCCCCTTGTTCAGAACCTGCAGAAACCCACTTGGCACCAAACACAAAGACCTAAGAGCTTGGAGTATCTGAAGGCTTGGAGCCTTCAATAAGGAGTGAGCCCAGCGAAGGGCTCTGCACTGACCAGGAGGCCAAGAGCCCAGAGCAGGAAAGAATCCCTAGGATCTTCCCCGGTTGCAGTCACCGCCCACCCACCCCACCCCCGTCTTTCCAGAGCATGCAGTGTACCTGTGACAGGAGCGTCTGAAAGAAGGACGTTAGATGCCAGCACCTGAGTCCGTTAAAACCCCGTCAAAGAGCAGGGATAATTTATGAGGAGGATTCTGAAGGAATGCAGGCGGAGAAAGGGAGGTGTGGGGAGCACAACCTGGACACATAAATATCTAAAACCGAGGCAGCGGCTCCTATCTCACCAAGTCCCAAGACATAGAATATTACAGATCGCAGCTCGTGTGGTGCTCGCATATTCCTGCAGCTCTGATACAATACAGTAAATGCATTGTGACAGTAGCTGAGTGGATTCTATGTGCTGAACAGATGTCTTCTAGCAGACGAGGTTTCTGTGACTGTATCACATTGTGCTTTCATCAATTATACATCACTCCTCATTACAGAGGCAGGTGCTCATGAGGGGATGTGGTAGCTAAGGGAGGAACCTGGCCAGACTGAGAAGCAGAGGCAAACTTTGGGGGAGCCAGGTGCATACATTGGGTTCTGTGGGTGCTGGAACCAACTCCCTCCCCCAGAGATCCCATATCACCCCCTCACTCTGCTACCTCCTTATAGATCTTAATATCCCTTTTCCTACACTAGCTGAGTTAGGGTCATTTATTTTCACTTTTAAAACAACTATTACAAATAGTCCCAAATTGTGTAGAACAGTGAACCCCGTTTCACATCCCCACCACCCCATCACCCAGATTAAACAACTGTCAAGTTTCGTCTATACTGGTTTCATCTCCTTACCTCTATTTTGTGCTGAAAGATTTAAAAATAAAATCCCAGGCCTCCTGATTTCACCCCCAACAAACTCTGTATAAGTAGAAACACATCTATTTTCCCAGGTAACCACATGATCAGTATCACCACTTAAGGAACTAAAAACACTTCCTTGTTGTCATCCAGTAATCAGTCACGTTGGAGGGTCTTTGTGGCCCTTGAGTGTTCCTAGACATTGCCCTGAGGCACCCCTACCATACGGGTCCTGCAGAGCCTGGCCAGCTGTCCTGCTTGCAGCAGCCCTTGAATACCCTCCCCAGGCTGCAGCCAGAGCTCACGTCGTATTCTGCCTCCACTTCATTCTCCTTCCGTAGTTGACGTCGGGGATGGCACTGAGGAGAAGGGTACTGAAGGCCCCCCTGGTGAGGCAGGTGTGGAAGGAACAAGCCTCTGACAGGTTCTGGGGGTGGACAGTCAGTAACGACAGGAAGAAGTTAGATGAGCCTGGGTGCTTCTTTCTGGTGTGGGCCAGGGCTTTCCAGAAGGGGGTACGCGTGCCCCTGTGCTGTGCCAGGCAACTCAAGGTGGTACGTGGACAAGCATTAAATTATATACATTTTTAAAATATATATATATTTATATCTTAGCCTTTGTTTTACTAAAAGACAGCCAGCACATTAGGCCCTTGGTTTCATGGATACCATTGCTGCAGATGGGGCCAGCCCAAAAAATTGGTCATTTAAGATATATTTTAAGAAAAATTAATAATGCAGATGGGATTTGGAAAAGGCAAAAAAAAAAAAACAATCCAGTGGGAGCCCAGACCTTGAATTTTAGGAGCCATGTTGTAGTAGAGGGGTAGGAGATGCGCATTTCAGTCCAAGCCCTGTTGATGACCAGCTAGGTAACCTTGGCCTGTTCACTTAACCTTGGGGTCCGCATTTTTTGCCTGTATAATGGGGCTATACCTGTCTGCTGTGACTGCCACGCCTCATGGATGTCAACTCAAAGGGAACAGAGAAAAAAAGGGGAAATCTATAGAGGCGAATTTTAAAATACACTAAGGACACCCCAGTTTTAAAGCTTCCTGCACCTCATGTCATTTTCCCATTCCCAGGGGTTGCAACTCAACAAGGAATCCGGTTGCTCTCCATGCTACAGACCGTTAAGCTTGGCCATTGTAATAAGCATCGATTATCATGATCAACATTATTATGTTTACCTAAGCTCCCTGGTGCATAGGCAAATGCAGTGGGCTCTCATGCATCCCTTGCTTTACAAGAACGATTTGCCGCGTCTAAGAACCATTTCTAGAATTAATTTGCCTACTGCAAACAATTTATATTAATGAAAACACATTGAGTTGGGGGAGTTGGGAGGGGGGCATTCTGCCTGCAGAGTGTGTTTGCTTTGTTCACCTAGAATAAAAAGGCTTTGAGCATGTGTTTGTTTTGCATAAATAAATAGCTGGGTGACAGGAGGAAGGGCTGCCCGTGCATCTAATCCAAGTTGGTCTAGCAGCCATGGCCAAGGTGCGTGCAGCGTCGGCAGGCGCTCACTCCAGTCACTTGCATTTTAATACGCAACGGTGTCTGTCATCTGCCTCTCGCTGTAGTCAGGCGCCCCCTCAGGCCTGCATTCAATCGTGGTGGAGGACGCGACCACCAGCCCCTTCTCCCGTCTCAGCCAAGGCTTGGAATAAGCCAAAGTGGTGGTCCCTGTGTCCCCAGCTTCCACTTGTGCCGACGACAGCCTCAAAACTCTGAACCTTCCCTTGTTCTTCTTTGTAGCAGTTGCTCCCACCCCACCCCCACACTGCCACCACGTGTGTTTATTTTATTTATTTGGGTCGATGAGGCTCCCTCTCCTCTCTACAGATGGCAGCAGGGTCTCCTTGATCACAGACATTGAAAGCATCAGACTGATGCTCCTGCTTGTCAGAGGGAGGAGAGAGAGAAGGAAGGAGGACAGAAGGGCAGGAAGACAGGGCGGAGGGGCTGCAAGGACCCCCTCATCCACCTCTGGCCACACCTCGGCCTGCAGTCCTGGGCACTGAGTCAATGTTCGGAACTCAGCCTGTCCCGTCACCCCGTGGAATCCTCCTGCTGTTCGGCTATCCGCACCTCAACGCCTAGTGCCTGACAGTCCCATAATGACAGCGCGCTCGAGAGTGCTTGGTCACAGCCCAGCCCAGCAGCCCAGCAAGGCTGTGGGCCGTGAAGGCTCCAGCACGGCCTTGCTGCCAGGCAGGGCGCGTGTGTGTTCGAATAAGAACCTACGAACGCTCCGTGCCCCCCACTGCAGCTGCTCTGCGCCTGCAGGAGAGGATGGCTTTGTCAACATGTCTTTGTTTGGGGTCTGCAGCCTACGATATCCCAGATTAATTCACCCCTATGATCTGTACACTTTGGAAACCAGATGGGAAACCAAAAGTCAGATGGGAAACCAAAAGTGCCCAGAATGGGCATTTGGTCCTCAAGGAATAAACAGACTTCTCTGTCCCGGAGGGAGAGAAAACGTTTTGGTGCTCACAAATGACTTCCTCCAAGAGATCAGTGATGAGTCGTGCAGAGGCAGAACCCTCCCCAGGTTGGTGGCTAGGAACATGCTCCCTTCTGCTCATTGCCTGGCTCAGCCACCTACTGGTTATGCAACCTCAGTGCCTCAACTCCCCAGCCCTCAAATGAGGGCACCTGGAATGTGACCCAGAAGAGTGTGTGAGGATGTAGAAACTGGTGTCACTAGTATACTTGGGATGGCACCTGGCAATTGAAATGCCATGTCAGTCTTTGTCGAAGAAATGCCATATTCCATTTTCCCCAAAGAGAAGGGGTCACCCTAAGGTTTAGAATGATGGTGTCACCAAATCCCTGGACAACCCCTAGTGTGAAGCAGATGTATTCCAGACCACAGGAAGACTCACAACATAGTGCTCTCTCTCTCTCTCTCTCTCTCTCTCTCTCTCTCTCTCTCTCTGGGAGCTCCTGCCAGGTAATCCCATATGTGACCTGAGCATCTGAGCAGGGACAAGGGACAAAAAAGAGGAATAGAAAGCAAACAGCAGCTCTCATCCCAAACACTAAGAGAGACTTAGTATTTTTAAGCCCCAAATTCCCTCCTTTTCACTTTGCACTTCCAGAAGAGCAATGGCTGCCAACCTGTCCCCTGCTGTTTTGGTGTATCATCACCTCACTGATGGCTCTACAAGGTGGCCAGGGCTCCAGGCTGCAGAGGAGACCTGGAGATCATTGGCCTGACTCAGCTCCATTTGGAGTCCAGGCTCCCTGAAGGAGATGGGGAGAGACGGATGTCACTAGCATTTGCAGGCTAGAGTGACAGAGCACACTGGCATCCCCTAGACCTGTCACAGGCCCTGGAGCTGGGAACCAGTATGATGGGGAAGGCAAGAAGGGCACAGACTACAGTGGTGTTAGCCCACACCAGAGCCCTGGTTCTGCCACCTTCTAACTGGTTGACCTTGGACAAGTCACTCACCTTTTCTTACCCATGATGTCTTGAATTACAGTGTGGAAATAATCATAGCATCCACTTCCTGAGGCTTGGGAGAGAATTCTGTGAGCTCATACTGGCAGTGTCTTGTTCATTGTTGGCATCTCACCTGTTAGGGTCATCAAGAGAAGTGAGGGCGTAGGGGACAGGTCTTGACCTGAGAAGCCATCCCTGAGGACACAGCATGTGACCCCTCCCCAGAGAAGGGCTGAGCTGGCTGTGTGTCTGTCTCAGAGGACAAGGCCCATGAGACTTCAGGATGAAGTAGAGACCGTCCTAGGGTGCCTTCCCCTATGAATCATCACCACATTCCAAAGAGGTCAGCTTGATGTTGGCACCATGCAGGGAAAGTCAGGCCCAGTCTTTGTCCCTAGAATCTAAGGTGCCAAGCTCAGCGAGTAGTTAAAATACAAAATGAAAGGAGCTCATGGGGGTTGTCAACTTGGTCTGGAGAAATGGTTCCTCTGCCAGGAATCTGTCTTGATCTTATCTTCTCACACAGGAGAAATCAATGCGTGGTGGACCCAGCTCTGGGGAGAAAGTACTGGGTCCTGAGGTTTCTGCGCTTGGAGAGATTGGTCATAAAACCAGGCCTAAATGCCTGATGCTTAGTGAGACCAAAAGCTTGGCTGAGGTTACACAGCTAAAAAGAGCAGTGCCGGGATTGAAGCCTAGTTCATCCAGACACCCTATCCACACATTTTCCAGGATACTACCCCCAATCTCAGTTAGTCCATCCATAAATGGGAGGGAGGCGGGCCTCACTTGATTGTGCATGGCTTTAAAAATGGCAAAGCTAAACATGTATGAGGGGCAGAGGGAAGGATCAAGAACAGATGGGCTGGGAAGAGGGAGAGGGGGAAGGCTGTAGGGAATGGAGCTCACTGGAAAACCCTGGCCAGCTCCCTAGGTGCAAAGAGCTCCATAGGAAACCTTAACTCTTGATTGAGTACACTGGGCCCCTCCCCTTCAGCACAACTCTCCAGGCAAGCAGAAGTGAGAGCCAGAGAATGGGGAGCCAGACGACGCACAACACATGTGTCACTGTGAGTCACCTAGTCACTGCCTTGATACCCTAGAACTAAAGGGAGGAAAGAAGCAGGAAGAGCAGTGGGGCAAGAATATGAGGAAGAATTCAGAGTACCCTGCCCTGGAGGCCTCTTCCAGCACCACTTACACACCCCACATGCTTTAGCTTGGAAACAGAGAGAGCAGGGTTTAATTCCAGCCCTGTAGAGACTCGCTGATCTCCCCTAAAGGACCAGATTCAGACTTTCCCATCCCGTGCATGCTGGGTTATGCCTGAGATCAGCATCTGGTGGATGGACAATAAAGAGGCTGGGGAGAGAACATAGGAGCAAAGAAGGTGTCCTTGCTGAGACTGACTCAGAGAAGAAGGAAGACTAGGATGCTCCGCCAGCTCAGAGCACAACCAAGCTTTGATGCAAATAATGCCCAAAGCACAGTCTGCCCCGAACCTGCAGACGGGGAGCTCAGCAGCTGCGTTGGTTGCAAAGGATAGGAGTCCTCTTCCCCTCAAGAGGACCTCCTTTGGGAGTCAGCTGGGAAGCTCAGTAGGATTGACCATTGCCTGTGCCTTGACGGTGGTACCCCGGCCTCCCAATGCACCCTGCCATAGAGCACACATTGTGTGCTCTATGGGACGGTAAGCAGGTGCCCAAAGCGGAGCCCTGGGCCCAGAGTCAAGACACCTGTGCTTCAGTCCCAGCTCTGACGCTAGCCATGTGATCTCTGGCATGTCACGTCCCCTTCCTGGCCTATTTCCGGCATGTACAGGATGATACCACTCCAAATGGTCCTCATATCGCCCATTTTAGGGTTTTATAAGTGTTCAGTCCCTACTAGGCATTTATGCCCTTACCAGCCAATATCACTGCAGACCTCCTTGGCAGCAGGACGGCTGCTGGGGGCTCCGGATGCTTGGATGAATCAGAGACCATCCTGGCTGCAGGGTGCTGGGGGACAGTCAGCGCAAAGCCAGAACAAGTCAAATGTGGAGAATGTGGCAAAGCGTGAGTCACTCTGACAGGAGATTGACTAAGAAGGTCGCACTGAGGAAATGACATTTCAGTAGAGCCTCCTGGAGTGAGTGGGGTCCCGGGCTCCAGCGACTCAGCCTCTGAGCCCTGCCACAGGCACCAGTGCTCACATCGTTCCTGTCCTGCTTCTGGCTCCTCCTGCCACCCGTAGGGAGGACAATCAACTGCAAGTCAACTGTGCCCCAGGACTGTGGTGCCTGTGGCCTCCCTTCAGTCTCAATGCTTTCTTTTTTTTCTTCTGTGTGCACACTACAGCAATTTGTAGAAACTGAAACTGCCCGTTTGCAGTACCAGCTATCTCCACCCACCTGCCGAAAAAATCACTTCCATTTGATTCAAAGTGCGCTTATAGGGCCAGAAAAATATGAATTCCTAATTTCATTTTGCCGAGCATCAAAATGAGGTGAGTCACGTGGAAGAACCGAGCAACTCTGAAGGGAAACAGCTCTGAATAATCCCGGGATAGGACGTTTGCAGGGATGATCTGTACAGAAATCACCAGTTAGACTGTAGCAAATACCCAGGCCATTCTATTACTAGTCACTGTTGTTGCCATGACTCTAAGTGAGACTGGAATCCTAAGAGTGGATAGTTATTGAACCCTTGTCATGTGCAGGTGGCATTCTGGGCACTTCACTTGTGTGACTTCATTCATCTGTCAGGTGGGCACCATCTCACGCCATGTTACAGATGAGGAGACCGA
This sequence comes from Chinchilla lanigera, assembly GCF_000276665.1. Taxonomy (NCBI): domain Eukaryota; kingdom Metazoa; phylum Chordata; class Mammalia; order Rodentia; family Chinchillidae; genus Chinchilla; species Chinchilla lanigera. Next base: position 18,834,541 of record NW_004955412.1, on the reverse strand, counting down.
GTGAGCACCCTGCCTAGCGAACATGCTCTGGCTACTACACTGTAGTTTATGTTTCATCACTGTTCAAGATTTTTTTTAAATATATATGGTTGTGATACATAGTAAGTACATTTGCTGTAGGGAATTTGTACATACACATAATGCACCTCCCTCCTTTTAACTCACCTTCCCCTCCCCATGACTGTGCTATGTTCAGAACAGCTGCACACTTGAGCTGATGTGCATGCCTGACTTTTCCTGACTCAGAATACAGAACAATCGCGGTGCTCCCTCAAGCTACCCAGGACCAGGGAACTTTTCTCTGGTGACTCCAAAGGGTCACCACTGCAGTGGCTTCTTCTTGCCCTGAGCTTGGCTCATTGATTCCGGAAGCTATCCGAGGGGGACTTGGATCTGTGCAAACCTGGAGGCATGTATTTCCGAATACAGACAAATAGCTTGCTTTCTGGCTCCATTTTGGGATTGGTTATTCCTCCTAATCAACCCCATCTTGGGTAGAATCCAGCCCCTGTGAAGCTGGAGGGCGCTACCTCAGTGGTGGGGCTAGAAAGAGACAGGTGATGAATCAGATCAAGAATCCCAGCTTTTGAGTTTTCAACTCCAACAAAGGCATTGTCCCTGTCCCTCAGGGCTAGAGCCCAAAGTTAGAGACAGGGGAGATGAGGCAAGCATGAGTCAGTCATCTGAATGCAAGAGGACAGAAGCAGAAACGAATTTAAATGTGTTTCTATTTTCTTAGTTCCCTGAGGATCCCTTAATGTTGCATGGGGAGGTGGGAGTGGAAAGGGTGGGGAGTAGGAAAATCTCCACAAAGCAACCTGGCCTTTAGCCATGAGAAGATGGCCCCCTGTAGGGCATGGGCAGGGATACCAGGAAGAGCCCCCACCCCAAAATGTCAGCACTCTGTTCCTATAGCCGGAAGCACTGTGCCTATTAAAATGCAAATTCCTGGAGAAGGCCAATGTTAAACTGTATCTGTTTCTTTTTCTTTTTTGAACATCTTTGTCTCATGAGATCCATAAGCGCAGGGAATATAGGCATGGGAAAGGACTTCTGGGATCTCTAAATTCACCCTGCCCATTTGTGTATAGAGATGTAGAGACCAAGGGACCATGATCCAGGCCACAAAGCAAGGCAGAGATAGAGCTGGGCTGTGTGTCAAATGCTTTCAAAGTGCCCCAGGCTAATAAGAGCAGAGGTTCACAATGAAAGGGGACTAACGGTGCAACACGGATGTGAAGGTGCTAGTGACAAGGATTGGAGGAAGCTAGCTGCATGAGCTGGGATGATCAGGGAAGCTACCCTTAAAGTGGTGGGGCTGCTGCCAAGCCAGATTCGGATAGGCAAGGGATTCTTGTTGGATGAGAGGAGGTCGGACCTTGGAGCCTAGACCATCAGATTTAGACTCTGGATAATATAGTACGGGTAAAGGAGGCTGTGGAATGGTCTTGAGGCGGAGAGGTGGGAGCAGTGTCCAAGTCCTGCCTGGCAGCTGGTAGATAGGAGGCATCAGAAGGAGAAGAGTCATAGCTCAGGAGGTTCAGATGCAGAAATCTGGTGATGGAAGATCCTGGAGGTGGATAGGGAAAAGAGGTGATGGTAAGGACCCAAGACTACCCAGGCCCCACAAAGCTGTGTGGTGAGGGGAAAGTCATGGTTTCTTGAACTAGAAAACTAACTGAGTGATCTAACACTGGGTGATCTGCGTAACTCATTCATTTCTTTGGGTGTCAGTGTCTTCATGTCTACAATGGGAATACTAATGCTAATCACAACGTCCCTGTCTCCTACACCAAGTTATTGTGAAAATAAGATGAGATCATGATAAACAAGCACTTTGCAGAGAGTGAAGGGCTATGTGCATTCCTGCAGCCTCTTTCCTCCTTGGACATCAACAGTGAAAATTTTCATATTTCCTCTACCCAGATTTTTTCCCTTTCAATCTTCTTTATTCAAGGTACAAATAGAAAATACTTCTTTCCAGCACAGATGAGCAAACTGACCAGCGTGTTGGCAGCCACACATGACCAGCCCTGGCTTCCTGTACTACTCCCTGCTAGGCCCTGCTGAGCTACCTGGGAGGCTGAGGGAACCCTTGTCTGGTCACAGACCCAGGCTGTGGGCAGGGACACCAAAGTAGGGAAGCTCAAGTTCAGCCAGCCCCACAATGAAGGGTCCTGGTTTGTGCAGGGCCTATGGGGCTTTTCCTCTCCCTTACAATCTGGCAGTCTCTGTCGTCACTTGGCAGGCCTGAGGGTGCTCCTCACTATCCATCCAAGCATGAGCAACTCTCTCTCTCTCTCTCTCTCCCTCCTCTCACATTTACCCAGACATCTTTAGGCAGAACTGTTTAATTTATTTATATTTATGAAACCTCCAACTAGGTCAATGTACTTTCATGCACATCTTAATAATTATTGATATGGGGGTAGAGTCACGTGGCCTGTAGAACCAGATCATCCTTCGCTCTACCAGCCCAGGCCATCAGGGACCCAGTGCAAGGAAAACGTCTTTGTTGGTGTGCTAATTGCTGAGTCCGTATCCAAGGCTGCCTTCCACAGCCCAGCTCAGCACTTCGAAGGAATGGAGAATGGCTTTGTGGTTTCAAACCACTCCCCACCCCCAGCTCCCACTGGATTTGTAAATGGATACAAACCCCAGATCAACAAAGCAGTAGCTGAAATGAAATTAGACACTGAATCCAAAAGAAACCAGGCTGAGAGTCTCACAATAAATGGAATTTAATGTTTCTTGCCTGCTAGTCCCAGACACCTTTCTTCCCCTGAACTCATCCCTCACCCCCACACAAGGTGCATCCTCTTACTTGATTCCAGACCCACATCCCAGGATGGCTTCTATGAGAACTGTGCTGTGCTCCTCATAGGAAACTGTCAAGGGAGGGTGAGGCCCCAGGCTCCAAGTCAGGCGTAAGAGGAAGTGAATATTGAAGAGACAGGGTGAACTCAGAGACAAAGAGATTTCTGGAAGTGAGGGTAGAATCCATGTAGAATTCAATTTGCTGATACTAGTTTCTAGAGGGTCATGACTGGTCCTCTTGTGGAGATCCACAGTGAGGGAATCCATGGGCTTTGGGGCCAGAAATCCTAAGTTTTAATCTTGGCTCCATTGTTTTACTAGTTGTGTGACCTTAAGTAAGTTAACTTCATTTCTAAGTCTCAGTTGCCTCCTTTATAAAATGGAAATACTAGTAGAACTAACTCAGAGGTGTATTCAGAATGATGAGATAATATGTGCACATGAAATTTTTAATGCATAGATCTTACCCGCATTCATCTCAATGTGTTGTGCTCAGATACATCGTATTAGATGAAGGAGCCACTCTTGAAAAGCTACCCACTGCATAATTCCATTTATATGATGTTCCAGAAAAGGCTTAGGGACGGAAGACAGATCAGTGGTTTGCAGGAGCTAAGAGTGGGGAGTGGGACCAACAGCAAAAGACTATGAAGGGATTGGCAGCCGGTCCTGCCATCGTTCTGTCCTTGGCTGTGGTAGCACCCAGCTGTATGTGTTGAGCTTTCAGAATTGCACACTAGGAAAGATGAATTTCAAGTTACACAAACTCTACCTCAATAAATCTGATCCTTACAATAAAAGGAGGCGAACAACATTCTCAGGTAATGCCTGGTGTTTACTAGCTAATTCCACTTTCAGAGTGAGTAGATGACACGCAGTAACTTATACGACTGTCACTACCACAGAGAGTCCCTTTCTGCCTCAAACTGGAGAAGCCCTGTGTATCTCACAAAGGGACCAAGGCGCCGCATTGGCTGTAGTCCTCCTCACAAGGAGGCTTTGGCTCAGTGGCCTGTGGTGGTCCTTTCCAGTCTGTGACATTTGGTGAAGATACTCCACCTCCTTGGCTCTCTTTCTGCATGGGAACGACTGAGAGTTTTTTGTTCTGGCTGGAACACCTTGGCAGGATGGCAGAGCTGGGCCCCAGTCTCAGAGCTTAATAGCCACGTTCTCACCTCCCCTCATTGTTCTTTAATCTGTATAATTTTAGGAACCCTGTTCAGCACCTTCTCCGTGCTCGTGGTTTCCCATTAATAATCATGATCAGCACTTACCTAGGTGCTTTTCATTTTCAAAGCCCATTAATTAACACTAATTAATCCACACAGCAGTGCTAGAAGGAAGGGGAGCTATCATTATCTTCATTGCAAAAAAAAACCAGGGAGGAGAAGGCTCCAGGTGACTTGCCTTGGGCTACAAAGGGGAAAGAGAGAGAGAGAGAGAAAGGAATCCTAGGCAGAGAACCCTGGTCCCCAGATTCCAATTTAAGGCTGAAACTACTAATGATCATTAAAATAGCCAACATTTATTGAGCAGTTACTCTGTGCAAGGCACAAAGAGTTTTCACTCATTCTCTCATTTAATCATAATATAATTCCTGAGAGGCTATGTGCTGTAATTCTCAGCTTTTTACAGATAAAGATTAAGTACCTGTGCAAGGTCACACACAGCCACACAGTGCAGAGTTAACCTCTGCTCAACCTCGCTCTACCACGTGGCCCCTTAGAGCTAAGGATTGCACAGGGTTTCTTGAACCAGCTCCTGCGCGGGTGACCTTGCCATTCCTTGCCATGGACTAGGAAGGAATGAAAGCCTGGAGGCAGCCAGCCCAAAAAAGTGAAGAACAGGGCTGAGCCATAAAGCCGTCCAAGTAGCCACAGACAACGCAATTCCCTGAGCATATTCCTCCCTTTGCTCAGCCTCAGCTTCCTCACTTAGCTCATGGGTTGGACACCTGCTCCTTCAGTTAACCAACACTTGTGGAACTCAGCACAGCGCTGTGCTCTGGGGACACTTGAAGCATTAGGCATGATCCCTCTTCATGGAATTCACCGTCTCCAGCAAGCAATGCCCTGATGCCTGAAACAGCTAGACAGCTAAATAGCTACAAAAAGCAGGGAAACCCTTTCCAATTGCTCTACACTTAAAACCATATTCTTGGGTTCCACAAAACTTTCACATGGAATAACACCATTAATTATTAAATATTATAAATGTATTATGTGCCTCTAAAACTGGACAGGAACTTACATTTATTCATTTATTTAATACATATTTATTTATGGAGTACCTACAATGTGCCCAACCAGGTCCTAGGCACTAGGAATACAGCGGTAAACCAAAACAAACGAAGTTGCTGACCTTGTGGATTTGATGTGCTAGAGGAGAGAGACAGTCGGCAAACAAAGAAGGAAAACACCATCAGGAACTACAGAATGTCAGACAGTGGTATGTGCTGTGAAGAGAATGAAAATAGAATAAAATAAAAGAGTGTTTGGTATCTAAGCTGGGTGGCTACAGAAGGCCTACCTGGATGGTTGACATTTCACCAAGACCTAAATGACAGGGAGGCACCGGCTGTGGGGTTGAGGGAAGAGCTTCCATGCAAAGGCCCAAGGTGGCAGTCATCTCCCTGTACTCAAGAAGTGGTCAGAGAGCTGTTGCGGCCAGGGCAGTGTTAACAAGAACAGGAGATCCATAGAAGTAGGTAGGGACTAAATCACAGGAGGCTTAAATCATGAGAGAGAGTTTTAATTTGACTGTAAGTGACATAAAGGAGGTGGCATATTTTTTAAAGGGGACATTCTGGCTGTCAAGTAGGGAGACTGGATCACAAGGGACAAGAGTAGAAGCAGAGAGAACAAGTAAGCTGCGGAGGAAGAGGAGAGGAAAGATTTCGTTCAGGTCACGGCAATGTCCTTGGAGAGAAGTAAATGAGTCTTAGGCTGTACTGTGTTTAGAGATCCAGACAATAAGATGTGCTGATCATCAGGCAATGAGAGGAACCCAAACAGAGGGATCAGGATAATTTCTGTGTTTTGGGAGTAAGTATCTGGGTGGGTCAGGATGCCTTTTACAGAAAGTGAGATGAATGGGGAGACATTTTGGAGAGCTAAGGTGGGCCTCAGTGTTCCACTTCGGACCTGCTCTCTTTGAAAGAGCTTTTAGACATCATGTGGGAGTGAAAAGTAGGCAGTGCTAGGGAAAGACCAAGGCTATGGATTCAGACTTGGGAATGTGTGAGTGGGATTTGAAGCTGTAGATCAATGCAAAACCCCACAGAGAGACTCTAGAGAGAGCAGGGGCACAGCAACATTTAGGTGTGAAACATTTAGATGTGGAAGAAAGGAAGCAGGGAGGAGACTGAGGCGGGTGATAGCGAGGGAAAAGGGAAACTGGAGTAAGATGGTGTCCTGGAAACTAAGAGAAGTTAAAGGTGCAGTGAGGAGGTAGTCATGTGGATGATGCTTCTGGCTGCAAGTTCCTAAGCTGGACCATATTGGACTAGAGCTTTTGAGAAGGACATTAGAACTTTCTAAGACATGTTCCAGGTGATTCTGCTGCAGCTGAGCCATGGATATGAGAACCACTAGTCCAGGGCAGCCCCTGGGTCAGAGACCAGAAGACCTCTGTGACGTTAGGTAACACCAATAACAGAGGACTAGGGTTAGACCACAGCCTCCCTGTTGTGCAGCGTACTGCTCTGCCCATTACGCTGCACGCCAGTCTGGTTTGGGGTCGGGTAGGATTTGCCATGTAGAAGTAAGCTGTAGAAGAAAATTTAACTCTCTTAATTTGAGACTGAAAGTAAGCCCAAGCCGTGTGGAAAGTGTGATGCCTCTGCGTAAGATGCTAGACTATGCAGACCAATGGCACTTGGCCTTTGAAGGCCACCGTTTCTATGACTCCACCCCAGTTCTCAATTATCTGCACGTGGATTATCCACTTTCACTGATGAAAATGTTGAGTCTGCGATGATTGCTTCCCGACACTTGGGACACAGCTGGACCTCCTCTCCAGCAGTGCCTGCAAGTTTGGGCACTAGAAATGAAAGCATGCTGAGAATGGAAGGAAAAGGGCCTGTGGAAAACCATCAGGCCTAACTCTGCTGTCTGAGGCCCTGGGAAGGGATCTTAAGAGTGGGGAGCTCTGTATTTCGTTAGCATGTGTCACATGCCAGGAACTACTAGGTGCTTTGGGTATGCAGTCTCCCTTAGCAAGCACATAATCTTCAATTTTGTATTCATTCCTATTAACTAAAATCTATACGGAAAGCTGGAGATGACAAAAATGTTGGCAAAATGGGAATAGAAAACATCGCAGTATGTTTGCAGAGTTCACTGTCAAGAAAGTCACCCCATCACCTGTGGAATGGTGAGGAGCAAGGCTCAGCAAGATGAGCTGGGTGCATCCTCATGCTCAGTGACATTGACAGTGGGGGGTCACACCCTCCTCTTGGACAGGACCCCCTCACTCAGCAGTGCAGAGTCAGCAAAGCCAAGAGTGAGGCCCCAGGGCCAGTCAGGCCAACTTCCGCTCCTCAGGAAACTTCCTCTTGGGCCCCGGTTATAAGCGGCAGAGTTGGTCCTAAGGTTCAAGTAAGGGTGCAGCTGCCTCAGCACCAAAACCATCACAGAGCTTGTAGGGTTCAGCTCAGTACCAGGCTCTGCTGAAGGTACGCAGGAGCATGATTGATGGAAAAGGCACACTGCATTCAGGCCAAGGATCTGGACATTCAGGTCCCTGGGCATCCCATTCAGAGGCACATGAGGACCCAGGACCTTCCAGCTTCTCCCTAGTCTGTAGTGAAGTCAAGGGCATCATCCCAGCAATGTGGACACACACTTTAGTTTTCTGATTGCCACCTGACAACACTCGACCCTTCTGCCTGTCTTAGAGACCATGACCTGTATTACACTTAGAAGGAGCAGGCTCTGAGTCTTCGTGCTGGGGTTCTCAACATAGCAGAATCACCAGGACAAGTTTAGCAATTCAGATGCCAGCACATCACCTCAACCTACTGAATGAGAAACTCCAGAGCTGGAGCCTGGGCTTCCGAACCTTGGAAAATGATCCTCCTCGGCATCAAAGGCTGAAACCCACCGATGAGGGCGAGAATGTCATGGCCCCTGCAAGTCCTTTCTCTCCAGTGCAGCTCCCCGTCTCATGCTGCTTCTTGCAGTGCTGAGGCAGGTCTCGGGGCCCACATTGCTCCAGGGGAAGGCGGCTCCTCTGCCTCCTTCTCTCTGACTTCCTGAGTCCCTTCTCATACCCTGCGCAGAGCCTGGTCCTCCAGATGTGGACCCAGGACTACCTACCACACAGGACTTCAGTTCTAGAAGAACCCCAGGGTCAGCTCACCCTGGGATTTTAGCATGTGGCCAGGTCTGCTAGGCCAGACCTCCCCTTCCAGGACAGAGGCCAGGGCATCTTTTCCCCACAGGCTTTCTCTGCATTTGTTGCTTTATGTGGAGTCTAGCTGGTGCTAGTGACAGGGGAGGCTCGGTGGTTTGTTGAAGGCCCCACAGCAGGGGAGGGCAGAGCCCAGGAGGACTCAGATGTCTGGTCTCAACTTTGTCCAGAGCCTGGCCTTCTGCCCTCACACCTGGTACAGCCCTCAGACAAGAGATGATAACAGGAAGCACCTCAGAGGCCACACAGGTTCACCAAGTTCATGTCCCCTTGACCACCTTGACAGGTGGTCAAGAGCCCTGGGGCTGGAGTCCAGCTCTGTGGCAGAGGCCAGGCTGAGAGCAGAGGTGGTCTACAGAGAGAGGCAGTACAAGCCACGATAGCTTAGCTCCCAGACAACAGTAACAAGCACCCCCCTGCCACCTCAAGTGCCCTCCACCTAATCTTCCCCCACAGCAGAGGCCAAGGGATCTCTAGAGAGCAGGGCAGAGACCCCTGTCCCAGGCCTCTTGTGGCCCCTCACCCCGATCCAGGATTCTGCCTTCCTTCCTCTGCCTCTTAGGTGGATACAAAAATACAGTGTTCAATTGTCCTTCTGGAGACATGGGTCTCCAGGGGAGAAAGGACCCACCTGAAGTGGCCCAGGAGGCCAGGCCAGGGTGTAAATAGGCCCTTGAGCCTCCCCATCCCAATCCTAGGATGGGGCCCAGCCCTCCCTCCTTCCTAGGAAAGCTGTTGAATGCAGAGCAGGAGGAAGCTTAGAAGGAAAGGAACAGCCTTGGCCTCTTGAATGTTCCACCAAGCAAGAAGGACCTTCAGGGGCAAAGGGAGGGCACCAGGCCTTCTCCCTCAGGTGTGTCAGGGTTGCCAGAGCATGTGGTGGGCTGGAGGGAGGAAGAGCAATCTTCACAAGGAATCCATCCAAGCCCTCATCTCCTCACTGTGGAATGCTGCCCTTTGGTCCTTGCCTGGGGAAGTATTAGGGAGCCCTTCGCATTCAGCCCTTACCACCCCAAAGGGGGCTGAACCCTCTTCCTTTCCTCGAATGATATTCCTGTGATGGCTGCAGGTTGCTACAAAGGAGAGGAAACTGCTGACTTCCCTGGGAGCCACCTACCTCTGCATCTTGCTGCTCCAGAATTCCCACCCTGGGGCCAGCTGGGACTGATACAGAGGGTGGAGCTCATAGGAGATAACACCATCCAGGGCCTGGGCCTGAGGGAGCAGGCAGAAGGCTCTGTGTGCAATGGAAGGTAGCGCCTCTGCCTGCCTCTAGATGCCAGCAGCCCAGTGGAGGGATCTGAGAGTTCTCGAGGCTGAAATACAATAGATATTCCTGCCCATAAGTGAGGACCCCTGCAGGCCCCAGAAAGCTGGACACTTGCAGGGTGCAGGGAGAGTCTACCTGACTATGACCCCCTGACAGCCGGAGATCACAGAACTTGCAGCTTCTGGCCATGCTACCAGACATGTGTGAGCTCTGGGTGCTGCCTGGGGCCATTTCATAGCTGTGACCTTGAGTCAGTCCCTCAACCTCACTTTCCCCATGTGGAAGAAGGGGACGGCCAAAACCCCAGCTGCATCCCTGGGCCCTTAGGAAGAAAAGCTAAGATGGCACCTAAGAAAGTGCTGGGCTCACCATTATCTGCACCATCATGGTCATAGTGACCCCCCAAGACTGAAAGGAACCACCCTGCAAGTCCCTTCTTCCCTCCACTCCCAGCTGACTGACCCCTCTCTGAGGCAGCAGGGCTCTCAGACCCTCCGCAGTCTCCAGGAAAGAGGACAGGAAGGAACTCTAGAAGGCCTGGCAATACCTCTACTGGAGGCAGCAGACAGCCTAATGAACACCACTATCTAGCAAAGAGCATGGGGCTTGTTTGCCATCGTGCAAATGCAATTTGAGTACCAGCTCTTGCAAGGCACCTTTATCCCCTGCCCCCATAATGGCCTTCCTAATATTATTCACCTGCATGTACTTATTGAGCACCTTTTGAGTGCCCATCGTTGGTTCCATAGCAGAACGAGCTGGTGTTACCTGAGCACGTACCCCATGACTAACAGGACCAGGGGATAAGAAAGTCCTGGCAGAAGAGTGAGACGGTGGAGGAGAGGCTAAAGCCTCAGCATGAATCGAAGTCCACAGTGAGTCATTCGTGGTAATTACACGACAATGAAGTGCCAGATCAGGAATCGGGAGCCCCGACTTCTCCTCCAGGCTTCCCCACAGCTGGCTGGGTGATGGTATCTCATCTCCCAGCACCAGCCTGGAAATCCAGAGGCTCCAACTGAGCAATCCTTTCTAAAAGCTATGAGCTCCTGCTCTGGAGAAATATTCATTTGGAAGAGGAAGGCAAGTTCACTCTGTTGGCAAGGTAGGACAGGGTGAGCAGATGGAACTTACCTGGGCGAAGGGCAAGCTTTCCTCTGGGAATTTGCAGGATCATAGCAACGCCCAAGATGGAGACTAGTGCTCCAGAAAACCATAGAGTAGAGGAAAGAACATAGGGAGTGTAAAGCCTACGTTTCTCCTCCCAGCTTGGCCACTCATTGCTCACGCTATTACCTTAAGATCCTTTTCTCTCTGGGCATCAGTATCCTCATCTGTACACTGTGGATAATAACAACTCTCTCTAGGACAGTGGAGAGGTCTCTATCAGTGCCCGGTACGCAGCAGGTGTTCAGTTAGCGGTAGCAATAAGAGCAGTGGTAACTGTGAGCTCTAAAGCCCCTTTCTGCTCTCAAATTCTTTGCTCCCAGTCCAGAGATCTCTCAGACACCCATTACTAGCTGCTCTAGGGCACAAAGAGGCAGGCCCAGCCATGGTCTCCCTGGAGTCCTGGTCTCCCAGCAACGCCCCCCCCCCCCCCCCGCAAATGGTCCTGCTGCATCCCTCTAATAGGACTTGGATTTTGTTACCTCATTTGCCTGGGGCTGATGGCCAGCTGAAGATCATTTGACATGGGAGCTGGGTTCTGCAAGAGACTGGTATTAATCCTTAAAGCTTAGCATTCACCCCCAGCTGCCATGTGTGGAAAGTTGGCCTTGCAGCTGGCCTGAGGCCAAGCTGGCAGGAAGCAGGAGCTCTCAGCCCTCCTTGAGCTCCTCCAGAGAGCACGGCTTCAGCCTCAGTACCAGGTTCCAGCTGCTGTAGCCAGTGGCTTCCTGTGTCACTCTCATGAAGGGTCATGGCCCTGAAGTCAGAAGGCTCAGTCAGCAAAGGGCCGTACCATCTGTCACTGGCCACCAGTGCGGCATTTATGGAGTGTAGTAGTCAAGGGAGATATAAATAGGTCTTGCATACACATAGGACAAACCAAGTCCTTTACAGCAGGACTGCTCAGCACTCTTAATTGCTCAGATACCAAAAGTGTATTGAGCACCTCCTTGGTAACAAGTACTTGTCTAGCTGCTTAGAATAGCTGGTGAACAAGACAGATGTCTTAGTTCATTTTCTGTTGCTAATAACACAACACCATAGACTGGGTAAATTATAAAGAAAGGTGATTTATTTTGGCTTACAGTTCTGGTCCAAGGTCAAGGGGCCACATGTGATGATGGCCCTCTTTTTGGCAGAGCCCCCAAGGCATCACATGGCAAGAGATCTAGCCAAACTGGCTTTTATAGCAGACCCACTCTCAAGATAACCCATCACTCCACTAATTGCACAAGCATTTTAGTCCATTTGTGAAAGCAGAATCCAAATCACCTCTTAAAGGTCCCACCAGCTCCACCTCTTAATATCCCATAATCAGGCTTAAATTTCAACACGATTTCAGGGGGGACAAACCATATTCAAATGATAGCAATAGACAAGTTGAATGCTTTGGGGGAACCTATATTCTGGTGCAGAACATGCCCTTGCTTCCCAGAAAACCCTTTCCTGCTTTCCCTACCCGACAGAAACATCCCATCTTTCAAGCCTGTATGGGAGTAGATGATCTGCGATACTAAACCCCAAAGTGTCAGTGACTTTGTTCCACCTAAGTATCCCCATTGTTCATTCCAGAGGTCAGGTAGGGGCACCACTCTGTTCCTTGCAGTCCCTTCTTTCTCCATCCACTGGGATCCATATGCATAGCCAACAAGTAGAGGAGAGAGAATAAGTGTGGAGGAGCATGCAGGAGGTCATGAGAGCCAGGCCTGGGGTATCACCAGCCACACATTCTTACCTGGCTGTGAGGAGGCTGGAAAATGCTGCTTCATCTGAGCCTCCAGGAGGAGGAACTTGACCAAAAACATTACCCAGGTCGGTTCAAACGTCACCACCTCTGTGAAGCCTTCCTGACCTTTCTGCAAAGTTAGTGCAGAATAAACTAAAGGAGGTGGTTTGTTTGCAATGGAAGGGACATAGGTTAAGAATCAACAGACCTGGGCTCAGGGTCAGTCTGCACCTTGTGAGCTCGGGTTCAGAGTCACCTGAGTTCTGACTCATTACAATTTTCTAACTTTGCACAAATTATTCTCTAGGTCTTGATTCCTTGATCAATAAAATAGAGATAATGGTAGTGATGGTGATGATGATGATGATGGTAAAAAATCACCTGGGAGGACTGTGAGGTGGATAAAATGATAAAAGGAGCTAATCTACATGAGGAACCCAATCCATGACAAGGACTCAAAAATGTCATCTATTATTAGCATACACTTTAAGAACTCAGGTCAGACCATTGGTCGTCAGGCCCTGACCATGTGATGGAGATGACAGCAGTGGGCTCTAGGAAGGATAGCTATCTGCCAGTCTTCAGGAATAAGCCTGCTCTGCTATTCTGAGTTTCAGCACACAGAAAATCCAGCAAGACCCCCATGTCAGTCCCTCAGCTGCCAAGCTCCAAGCAGGCCTGGCCCTGCATGTGTCATAACCAGAGGACAGACCCTGTGGTCAGGCAGGCCTGGGCCCTGAGACCAAAACAGCCTGCATCCATGATTCTGCTGAAGAAGAGGACACCATATGTGAGGACCACAAAGCAGAAAACAGGTCTGGTCTGACCACAAAAGGAGACTATGAATAAGCTCTGTTATGTCACACATACTGAGACCCTTCTAAGTGGTAGATAATGGTCCAAGATCCTAGGGTAGGGCAGTGAGAGCAAAGATTCTTGCCCATGCGTAGCTTACATTCTAGTGGGAAGATGGATGATAAACAGTCACGTAATGAACAAGTGAATAATACAAAGTGTCAGCATATAAATGGTAAGGTCAAAGATGCTAAGGAGAAAGTACAGCAGAAGGAGGAGATGAGAAGAAAAGGGCAGGAGGCAGGGCACCAGCAGGAGGCAGAAAGGTGCTGGACACAATCGAGGGACAGTAAGAAGGCCAGTGCAACTGGAGTAGAGATTTTGCCAGGGCCAATGATGCCCACTGACTGAGATTACTTATCTAGAGTAATGTTCCATCAGCATCTTGAGAGCCACTTATTCCAAGGTGAATAAAAATAATAATACAGGTGTCTCAGGTTTCAACAGGGGGGTTGGACTATTAGCATAGACATAATGAGATATCTTGGGGAAGGGAGCTAAATCTAAACATGAGATTAGTTGGTGTTTCATGCACAACTTACACATGGAATCTGAAGGTAACTTTTTAGTAGCAGTTTCGCCGCACCTGTGTTTTGACTATGAGCTGTCAGATGAGGTGAGCTGTAGAGTTTTCCATGGGTGGCATTATGTTGGTGCAAAAAAGTTTCCAATTTTATATATTTCAGATTTTAGAGTTTTGGATTAGGGATGCTCGAGCCAAACTGGTACCTGCCTTCCCAAACTGCTCAAAGATCAGTGTTTCTGCACAAGTTAGAGAAGATTCCTGAGTACACACAAGTTTTGTTCAGGAAGCTACGAGCTGGCTGTGTACCCATCAGCCCAAAGTGATGAGGACAGGCCTCAGCTTCCACACGTAGGCACATTTCTAGGAAACAGAAGTGTGAGTCAAATCTTTGAAGTTCTAAAGCCAGGCCTGCTCTTTGCCTTCTTGCAGATGCAATGTTTCACAGGCATCTTTTCTAAAAACAAATCTATTTCATTGGCCTGGAAGATCTATCGAGACAGGCAACACACCACCTCAATGGTCTCCACTGCTGCCCCTGGAAACTCCCGGGAAGTGCTGCCATCAGCATGAGCAGCCTCCACTCAGTTTGATACTGGGCTGATTCCAACAGGCCTTGAACCTGGAGAGCCATCCTCAGCTTGGTGCAGAAGTTTCCCGGGTGCTGCTTGCCTGTGCTCAGCCTTCAATCTCCTGCTGAAACTGGCATCCACACGGCTGGCGAGGAGCACCTAAAGCACTCATCCATTTTGCCAGGTGTCTCTGACCTTGCCAGGCTGCACAGGCCTAGCCCTGCCCTTTCCCGCATCCAATGATGTACCCTCTCGCCCTCAGAGTGGTCCTCACTGTCACAAGATGCATCCCATAGGGAAGCAGTGAAGCACTGGTCACTTTCCCTCCACTTTCTATTCTTGTAATCACCTCCACTTTGGGGCCTATTGTAATAGCTCTCCCAAAACTTAGAGCACTTGCTGCTTTTATATTTTCCAAGCACAAAAGAGTTGATACGGTGATCATAGACTGCGTACAAATCCAGCATACTCATGATTAACAAACCACAGGTGGACAAGCCCTAAATGACCCACCAGGGCATGGTTTCCCTCTGGCACGTAGCTTTATTCACATCTATAAAAATGGAACTAGAACATTGCCAGGCAGAGAAGCTTTAATTGGCTGTTTTTTAAATGCAGCTGGCTGCTGACTGCTCTTTGTCAGCTCCTTCTAGCATTTACCCTCTGCTCAGGGGTCCATGGCTAAAAGGCCCCTGGAGCTGGAAAACTGGAGGGCCAGGCTGAGCTGTCCCAGCTCTAGATGGTTGATGCCACCTCAACCATCTCATCTGGCTCTTGTTTTCTCTTTCAGTTTTTTCTTCTCTCTTCTCTTTATCCCCATTTTGCTGACCCTCTTGACTTGTTCCCAGATGCCAAAAATAAGTAAACTAAAATAAAATAGCAACCTGCCAGCTACAGGTAGCCTCCACTTCAGGACTAGCATTGGGGTGAAACTCTCACAGCCAGAAAATGAGCCAGTGCTTCCACTGATGAGGATTAAGAATAATAATAAGCTTTTATCTTCTGGATCAAACCTACTCACACGGTTTGCAAGCCTTACAACATCCTTATGACAAGTGGTTATCCCCATTTTATGAAGGAGGGTCTTGAAGTTCAGAAAGGTGGCTTCGTTCATGCATTCATTCATCCATCCATTCACTTGCTCACCCTTCCATCCATTCATCCACCCTTCCATCAATCCATAACAGAGGTGCCTACCCCATTAGTTGCTGGCTGAGAGCTAAAGTTTAAGCCCAAATCTGTGAGATCCACTGCTTTCTGCTCACTCATGTTTCTTGAACCTTGTGCCTCAGAGAACTTGTCCCCTAGCAAGGGACTACCTGTCAGCATTTCAGTGCCACTCACAAATTTGGGCAAAGTACGTCTCATGCAAGTCACATATCACGTGCTAGAGCTCAGAGCCAGAATGATTCCAAGGGGATCTGGGAAGGCAGAATTTGCATGGGGTTGGTATTCACACCTTAGTGAGGAGCCCTATGATCAAGGTATGGGAAGGATAGGGTGTTGTGATGTGTTTGGGAAACACTCTATCCTAGGCAGGCATATTTGGAATTTGAGGGTTCCTTCTGGACCTACAATGTATCAGTAACAGAGCTTGGGCCTGCCGAGCATCTTAGAGGGTTATTCCCTTGCCCCAACAGCTGGCCTTCAGTTTTGAGTCAGACCCAGAACCCCAGAAAGTCTGCCCCTCTGAACCAAGGCCCTTGTCATAAGCAGCCTGTGGTACTCTCTTCCTTCTAGAGTCTGTCATCCTAGCAGAGGCTGTGAGTCTACTGCATCCCCCACCTGCCCCCACCTCCCAACTGTACACTGAGCCATAATCATCCTGGCTTCTATGCCCATGGAGTCATTGTATGCCATTACTTATCCATGCCACATCAGGTGACTGCCAAATACTCTGGAAGGCACAGAGGGTACACCTGGGGTCAATATATGCATGGGTCTGTCCTCATGGAGCATGTGTTTTTTGGTTTGTTTTTTTTTTGGTTTTGGTTTTTCTCCGGTACCAGGAACCGAACTCACGACTTTGCGCTTGCCAGGCAGGCGCTTTGCCGCTGAGCTAAATCCCCAGCCCCGGGAGCATGTGTTTTAATGGAGAAATGCATACTGCCATGGCAATTGTGGTGCTGTGTTAAGCAGTAAACCTAGGGTGCTCCAGGGGTGTGCATGAGGGGTCTGCAGCCCATCCTAAGTGGTCCCCAAAGGGTTCTCAGTAGGTGTGAAAGCTGGGCTAGAACCTGAAGTCAGGACATTAAGAATAGATGAGGTGGAAACCAGGGACCTAGACCAGCACAGTTAGAGGGACCCACATGTGCAAAGGTCTGGAGGACAGGAAAAGAGCTCAGAGGCACTACAGGAGGTTCTGGGTGGATAGTGTGAGGTGAAGGGCAGGGGCATGGCTAGAGATGTGGCTGGAGGAAAAGGCTGGGGCCTTGTCCCAAAAAGCCTGTATGAAGTGCTATAGGCAGTTCAGGTTCCACACCCTCCACCCCAGCAGCGAGCTCCACTGTAGGGTTTTCAAAAACGGATGGCAGGGGGCTGGGGATTTAGCTCAGCGGCAAAAGCGCCTGCCTGGCAAGTGCAAGGTCGTGAGTTCGGTTCCCGGTACCGGAGAAAAACCAAAAAAAATTGGTGGCTGGGGATTTAGCTCAGCGGCAAAAGCGCCTGCCTGGCAAGTGCAAGGTCGTGAGTTCGGTTCCCGGTACCGGAGAAAAAAAAAAAAAAAAAAAAAAAAAAAAAAAAAAAAAAAAAAAAAAAAAAGAAAAAAAAAAACGGATGGCAGAATCACAGGGGGTTAAACCATGCACCCGCCACAGCTTCTCATTTTGCAAAAAAGAAAAAAAAAAACGGATGGCAGAATCACAGGGGGTTAAACCATGCACCCGCCACAGCTTCTCATTTTGCACAAGGAAGCCAAACCTCAGTGGGGAACAGCTTACCAGGGACCACTCCACAGAACTGGTCAGAACGCAGGTCTCTTGACCCACTGTCCCGTGCTCACTGCCCATCGAGGAGATCTGAAGATGCACAAGGGAACAGGCGCATGCCCACTTGCCACTGCCCTGGAGAGAGGAGGAGAGTGTCCACCTTCTTCCCCAGGGCCTCCAGTCCTACTTGGCACTGCGCCACCATGTGGCAGCTCTCCATTGGTGTTTGAGGCACATTCCCCAGTGAGCCATGTCCCTAATCAAGGGAGGGGTCTGCTCCTGCAGCCTGAGCTTTCTTTCTGTTTCAGCTGCTGGGTCATGGTTGTGGCCAGGGCCCCAGCACCCACCCTCCATCTGTGTCAGTAAACCCATCTGGACAGCCTAGGGCCCAGCCTTCAGGACAGTTCGTGGTTCAGACCCAGCTAGGGCTGGGGAGTTGAGGCTTTGTTCAGCATATCCTGTCATTGCCACCTTAATTATCTGGGATGATTAATTTTACAATAATAAGTAAAGGCCTTGGAGGGGATGAAGAGTGGTGTGTGGATACACAGGGTGGAAGCTGTCACCTCTGAAGCAGGAAGGGCTGCCCAAGATTGTAGGCCAATTTTCCCAGACACTTTCAGCCCCAGAGCTTCTCCTAGACACTCATGCACGTTGCCAGGAGCTAGATTCCACAGTGTCCTATAAAGAGGTAGGGACAGAAGCAAGACCAGGAAGGTTGCCCTCTCCAAGTCCTACAGGGTTCTAGAAAGGGCCTGGGCTGGGTTCTGATTCTAGCTCTCTCACAAGTGAACTGGCTGCCCCTCACCCCAGGATATGTGTGGTCTGCAGAGTGCCTCCTGATTCCCCATCTCCACAGGTGCCTAACCTGCAGGTGCTGACGGCAGGGTCTCAATTTGCCCACGTCTAGAACTCACTTCTCCTTCTGTGGGGGACACTGGCTGAATTCGACTGCCCAGCCTCCTCTTTTCTACTCTCGCCCTTTCCTTCTGATCCACCAAACCAGCACCATTTGGGGCCTGATGATGCTTTGTTTGGGGGTGTCCTGTGTGGGTAGGATGTTTAGCCTTATCTGTAGCCTCTACCCACTAGATGCCAGCAGCAACTACCACCCACACTGTCATGACAACCAAAAATGTCTCCTGAGATTCTCAGATGTCTCCTGGGGCCAAAATCACAGCTGATTGAGGGCCATAGTCCTAGATCTACAGTCTATCTTGGCCCCTAAGGCCCTCTGCTTTCTCCTCACCTGTCCTGAATGCTTTGTTCCCCCTCACATCCCTTGTCGTGGTCTCAGAGCACAGGTATGCACACACACACACACACACCCCACAAACCACTACAGCCTAAATTGGACTCAGACCTTCTGACTTGAGCGGCTGCTCTTTCTTCTGGCTGCCCAAAGCCAGCACAGTTCAGGATGGAGACAGAACGTGCAAATTGCACACAGTGGAATGCTTTGCGAGTGCCTGGGGCCTCTCCCTTATTTTCTGCTCAGATGAAAGAGAGCGAGAGGGGCTGGGGCTCGAGTGAGGCAGGCAGGAAACCCTGGGAAGCTGCAGCTTGACTCCCTCTCCGGCCCCCACTGCAACCAGCCCCGCTGTGGACCACGGTGTACATGGAGGGAGTGGGGAGTGGGCTAGGGACGTGCCATGCTCTACAAGGGCACAGAAAGCTGGAGGTAGGGTGGAGTGCTCTCCCCTGGACATTTGGGGTCCTGATGGCCTTGTCCACTCTGGAGAAGCAGCCTTAACTTCTGATCCTGGGTGGCTCCTTCTGCGTCTAGCCAGAGCCTCTCCTGCCAGACTCTGCCTCTGCACCTGTTTCCTACAAGTTGCCACATAGCCACTCCTCACTGACACTTGACTCTTACCATGGAAACCTTAAGAGAACGTGTGTCCACTGGAAAGACCCATTGCTCAAGGTCTAGTCCAACTTTTATCCTGCCGGGTTCTGTCAGGACTGGCTCTTTCCTGTGTCTATCACCAGGAGGCACATTTCTACCCGCTTACTGGGGCAATGCCACCACACCATCTCTTTGCTAATACCCACTTTCCCCAGACCAGTGTAATCTTGGAGAAAAGAATGAGCACCATAACTAAGAGGTAGGCATGTGGACCATGGGGCTCTAGGCAGGTAGCGACCAAAGGCTGCCAACCCTTCCCCAGGGCATGGACATTCAGACAGGACGAGCTGACTTCTCAAAGCCCTTGACCCTCATGTGGAGGTCAAGGACGAGGCTGCCCTGCTTCTCTGGCTGTCAGTGATCGCATGGCCGCACAAGTTATGTGGCTAAGACATCAGACCCAGTCATTGCCAGAGCCTTGGAGTCTGGCAGGAATTCACGGATGGCCTATCTGTAGTCCATGTCTTTATCTCCAGCTCTCCCATGGCCCCTCTGCTGGCTGCCTTTTGGGCCCATTAAGGCAGTGAGAGAAACTAGCTAAGATTTTGGTGATGATCTTGAGCCTGGAAAAGAAAAAGCCTGGTCTTCTCTCTTTGGCATTTTTCTGGCCCTTAAACATGCATTGCTTCATCCACCCCTGTAAAGCACACCATCTGCACACGGCCATCCAGAGCCCTCGGTGGCTTTCCACAGCCCTCAGATGAGCTGAAGCTCCCTGTCTGGCATTCAGAACCACCACCCTCCAGCTCTCCAGTTCAGCCACCTGGGCCAGCTGTAAACCCCAGCTTACCCCTCAGCTCTAGCCACAGCATTCACAGCCCTTACTACTCCATAGGGCTGAGGATACCCTCTCCTCCCAGCTTCCTTCAGGGTCACAAAGCACTCCCTATGTGCCATGCCCCTGGGCTTCTCAATTTAGAATGATTTGTGTCCCAGAATTCCCAGAACACATCTGTGAGATTGGAGTGGTGGTTAGCTCCTTTTACAAATGTGGAAACTAGGGCATAGAGGAATTCGAAAGTGACATCAGTAAGGTACACAGCCAGGATGTGGCCAACCCAGACAACCCAGCTGCAGGATCTCTCTCTCTCCCACACATCCACTCTTTCCTTCCTCCTTCTCTTTTTCTTCCTCCTGTACAACTCCTGGGAAAAGAGCCTCCTGCCTCACCACCGCCATCCCTTCTCCCTATCCAAGCCCTCCTCCTCCATACTTCACCAGAGAAGGCTTTTTATAAATATAATTGGCTTAGCTTTCTGTTACTGTGACAAAATACCTGAGATAAGTAACTTAAAAGAAAGGAAAGTTTATTTTGACTTATGGTTCCAGAACTATCAGTGCATGGTTGGTTGGACCCTTGTTTTGGGGTTGTGATGAAGCAGAACATCATGGCAGGTAGTATGTGGCAGAGCAAAACTTCTCACCTCATGGCAGCCAGGAAGCAAAAGAAGAAAACAGGAAGTGGTGGGGATCCCAATATCCACTTCAAGGGCACACTCCAAATGACCTAGCTTTCTGCAACTAATTTTTACCTCTTTAAGGTTCCACTCCCAAGAGTGCCACAGGAAGTGGTAAGAAGTATTGGAGAGGGTTTGGAGAAACCAAAACTCTTGTGTCCAACACTTCTTATTTTCTTTGTTTTACTTTGTTTTTGTTATAGTAGCCATTTTAATAAGTGTGAGATAGAACCTCGCTGTACTTGTGAATTTCATTTCCCTGGTGTTGAGCAATTTTTCTGTGCATATAGGCCATCTGTATATCTTGGAGAAATATCTATTCAAGTCCTCTGCCCATTGTCAAACCAGATTGGTTGTGTTTTGTTTTGACTATGAGTTTTCCAATATTTGTTGCTGTTATTAAATGTTTTTATATGTTACGGATATGAATCCCCTACTAGATATATGATTTCTAAATATTTTCTCCCATTTCTTAGGTGCTTTTTGACTCAGTTAATTATGTCTGTTGATATGTAGAAGTTTTTAATTTTGCAGTAGTCCATTTCATCTATTTTTTTCTTCTGTTGTCTGTGCTTTTGGTCTCATATTCAAGAAGCCACTGCCAAATCCAGTGTCATGAAGCTTCTCCCCTGTGTTTTCTTCTAAGAGTTTTATCATTTTAGCCCTTCCATGTGGGTCTCTGATGCACCGTGAGGGTGTGTTCTTTTTGTTTGGAAAATGAGATCCGGAAGCCCTAGGAATGCTTCCCTGTTCTCACTCCCCACCCACACAAACTTGATCTTGTCACCCTGACCAGACAGTGATGTGCACATGGCTAATCCAAATAAAATGGGAAGAAAGGGAAAATAGATTCAGGGTAGACAGCAAGCTGCATCTTCCACAACCACTCACCTCAGCAGGCCAGGCTGGGATGATCCTGAGCACAACGGGCTCTTACTGACCAGAAACTCAGGCTCAGGCAGAGTGAGCTAGGCAAAGACAGGACATGGAGTGATTTTTGTAGCAACAGAAATTACTCTGGATTTGAAACTTAATGTCTCAAGCCCTGACTGAGTACTTCTAGCCTGTTACCTCCAGCAAGACACTTAACCTGGCTGAACCTTTTGCCTCAACTTCAAAATGATAACAGTAGTCACTTCCCTTTATGTAAATGTTTCGCAGATTGTAAGGCCCTGTTGCGTACTTGTCCATTTTCATCTTCACGAAGACCCTGGGAAGTAAATAGTGCAGGTTTATTGAGCCTCTCTTTTCAAGATAAGGAAACAGTTGCCCAGAGAGGTTAAGTGTCTTGCCCAAGGAAGCTCAGCAGGATGGCTCCTCTGACTTCCTAGCCGTGTAATCCCCTTCTTCCCCATCTTGGGGGGAATAGGTGTTGTATTAAATGAAGACCCCAAGAGGAAAGTACTTTAAACAGGTGGGTGTTTGATTTCTTAGCATCTGTGGTGATGGGGTGTGGATCTTTGATGCCTGGGAAATGGAACAAGCTGAGGACCGGGGCAAAGACAGATGGTCAAGGCTCCCACTTATCTCTGGGCACCTGTGTGTTCAGACAGTGATCAGAGCAGAGAGGGCGGCTCTAATGCCAACCTTCCCAGAAGCCCAGTAGGGAGGTAGCCCCAGGGAGAATTTCTACCACTGGCCTCAGTCTGGGGAGAGCAGCACTGCTGAGCTCGGGTCAGACACCTGCCGTTGCCTGCTCACCTTAACCTGCAGGCTGCATCACTCTCACTGCACTCCTGCCTCCTCCCTTCTCCCGGGCTGCCCCCACCCCATCACACTCTCCCCTACCTCCTCCTTCCCTCCTTGCCCCCTCCGTTCACAAGCATAATGAGTTTGATAAGAAATTGTCTTCTTAACAGGATTAGCCACGGAAATCTCTTGTCCCCTCCCATTCATTCTGTAATACTCCTCATCTCATGTCCTGTAATTTTCTGCTGGTATCAGAGGCTCCAGACCACCTTGGGGATATTAATTCCAACTTATTCTTTGATCATGTGACTGCTGATCTGCTGGGATTCCCCCCCCCTCACAGACACTGGGCCTCCAAGGCCCTGTGGGTAAATTACACCAGGCCTTCACAGGGTCTCTCCCTTCTGGGTCAACTGCTCCCTGGATTTCTTCCAGTTCTGGGGTCAGTTTCTGCCAAGGATGCAGATATAAGCTGGAGCTCAAGTGGCAGCAGAGTGGTAAGAAAAAAAAAATTCCAGTCCAGTCCTCTCCTCTCCTTTATACTAGCCCCACACACGTGTCCCTAGGAAGATTCCAGACAAGCTGCAACCAAAGGTGATCTGGCAGAGTGGGGTAGGGCACCCACTCACTCCCTAGATCTGCGACATAAAAACACCTTACCCAGTGTCTCTGAGCCTCAGTTTTCCCATCTGCACATTGGGGAAAATGTTGCCCACCTGTCAGTGTTATGGGAAAGTGCATAGTACCTAACACACAGCTCAGTCAATGCTGTTTCTGGACTGGAGGTTTCCAGGGGTGGGAAACACAGCTCTTGAGGTTTCCTGAGAAATGCTTGTTTCAACCCTGAGTTGTATCTGCAGAGTCTTTCCTTGTGCCAATTACCTCTGACCTTGTCCTCTCAGATCACTTTCTCTTCCATTTTTAGGGATGAGTGCAAAAGAAATTTTATGGCCCCTTCAGTCCAAAATATTAACTAAAAAAAGTTCAGCATATAGGGTGAAACTCAAGAACAGACGGCAGGAAATAAAAGGAAATACCTGTCCTATGTCACCAAATCACAGTGAGGCTGGAGAAAATAGGCATCCTGAGAAAGGCTAAATCCAGAATAGATCTGGACCAAGCACAACAAGGTCTGTCTGGTCAGGTCAGCAAGGCATTTTCAGGGAAAGCGAGAGAGCCAGGGTGCTGGGCCCTGGAGGAGTTAGGAGGTGGGAGGAAATTGCTGGAGTCAGAAGAGGTGAGGTCAGAGCTAAATCTAGGTTAATTTGGACACAGTTTTGTGATCGATTGTGCAGAAAGTGTCAGAGTAAGAGGTGGGAAATTGCACCTGTCTGGTGAATGAGCCCAGAATCCCAACCGCTGTGTTCTGTAGGGAGCCAGGGAGCTGGCACTACTTGGGGCATTCGGGGGATGGGGGTCCTCAGAGAGCCGGCAGCAGTGTCTCCACTCGGAAGACATGTGCACATGGAGCATAGCAAGAATCCGCGATTGTGCCCTTCCTGTGTGCCCAGCCCGTGTGGAGCCTTTACCTACACTTTGCAGGCAATATTTGTGTCATCTTGGCCATCATCAACAGCCAAGGTCACTAAACAGATGCTGGACTTCTAGGCCAGGCAGCCATGGGAGGGGTGAAACATCTCTCTTGAAGGAGCTAGTAAAGCTAATAATCCACTTCAAATCTCAATGGTGTTGTTCTGCAGCTGCGTGGCCTTGGGCATGCTTCTGAATCTCCATGAGCCTGGGTTCCTTTTCCATTATTATCCCCTTGCACCTTTAAAATACCACCTTTAAAAAAATGTTAAGTCCACTACAAGAGGCAAGTATATAGTGAAAGCTGGGTAAGGGGCACAGGATTAGTTTGAAATATAGAGTAGTGTATTTATCTGAGCTTTTGCTTTCTGTGGCTTTTTACCTGTGGTCAACCATCATCCTCATAGCTCAGAGGTCCTCCTTCTGCATAGCCTTAAGAGGTCAGTAGTGGCCTAAGGGACCGCACAATGCCTATGTATTTCACCTCACCTCATTGCAGCTTATGACATAGGCATCATATCATCTCACATCCTCACAGGAGAAGGATGACTACAGTACATTATTCTAAGAC
This sequence comes from Chinchilla lanigera, assembly GCF_000276665.1. Taxonomy (NCBI): domain Eukaryota; kingdom Metazoa; phylum Chordata; class Mammalia; order Rodentia; family Chinchillidae; genus Chinchilla; species Chinchilla lanigera. The sequence continues at coordinate 18,810,119 of NW_004955412.1, read as the reverse complement.
AGAAACCACACTCACAAAACTGTTATTACAGTATGTGGTTATAGTCATTTTATTTTAACATTAGTCATTGTTAATATATCAGTTAATTTATAAATTAAGCTTTTTCATAGGTAAGTATGTATAGGAAAAAAATGTAGGATCTCTACAGTTTGGTACTATCCTCGGTCCTAGGCACCATCCCCTGAGGGTCTCAGAACAAATCCCCCGAGAGAAGGAAGGAGTATGAATACTGTGTCTAGCACTATGCCTGGCACACAGTGGATACTGACTAAGGAGTGCAATGTCCCCACCATCCTTTCCTTCTCCTCTCCCATCTACTGCCACCAAGAAAGACAAGCCACTGATGGGAAAAAAACTTAAATCCACTGCAAAATGCATGGTGAAAGTTGGATAAGGTACACAGCTACTCCAGCTGGGAAGGAGATAGGACAGGGTAGGCAGAGCTGCCCTGGAAAAAGAGGGTATAACTTAGAGCTGACAGCTACCAGTATTGTGCCTTGGGGAGGAGACTGTGAGTAGACCAGCAGAACTGGGCAGAGTGTTTCTGTATTCGCACCCTTTCCATAAGACAGACTGGGGTGGAGAACTGATGACACCAGTGTTGACTGGCCTATGAACACCTCTACCTTCGCTCCTAAGTTCGCTGGCTGACACACCTCACAGGTCAGATAATCGTGCTGATTAGTCCATAAATGAAAAGGTAGCTGTTCCAAATAGCTGAATGTCTGCTACCTGTCCACATCAGAGGACTTTTAAGGGTTCTAAGAGGGAAATGAGCTGTGGAACTGATCTAGCACCAACAACATGTGCAGTGACCCCAAGGTCTGGAGGGTTCTGAGTGGGTGTTGGGTAGAGCTCTCCTTGCCAGCCCTCCTTCCCAGAAAGTTGCTGGTCATTGCCATGAAAGGCCACTTACTAAACCCTGTGCAACCACAGAGCCAGGGGCTTTCCCTCAGAGACCACTAAAACGCTCTGCAATTGGTACTCTACTTTAAATATATTTTTTATTGGTGCCTGCTAATTTCACAGCATTTCAATGCATATAATATCTTTCGATCATATCGGTCCCCCCATTACCCTGTCTCACTGATCAGTCTGCTTATCACCACAACTTTACAGAAGAAGAAACTGAGGCTGAGAAGTTAGGTAACCTGTGCTAGGTCACACTGATGGATTCCGAGTCAATCTGACTTCAAAGCCCGTGACTTACAGCTAGGGTATAAGGGACAAGATACATTTACTCAATTCATCTCCTCTTTCATTTGCTCCACAAGCATGTTTTGAGTACCACCACAAAGGCACGGTGAGGCTGGAACAAGGGACAGGCAGGCATCCTCTGCCTGTGGAGGCGCTAGTCTTGCCATCGGCGGGTACTGGGCCTTCACTGCGGGGTTGGGCTTGGGCTGAGCTAGGGATTGAGAGACAGAGCCACCCACTGCTCTGGGCCTTTGGATGCTCTGACCACGCATCACGGGCCCAACAGTAGGAGCAGTGAACTGTCTGGGAAGGGAGGAGTCCTCACTAGCTAGACTCAGGGCTTGAGGGGTCTTGCAGGGTTGTAGGGGAGGGTGAGGCCCCGAGGAAAGGAACCGGTAGGAATGCTGAGGCAGCAGTGAAGGTTCAGAACTGGCAAGAATTTGACAAAAGCTCAGCTTCAGATTTATCCAACCCCGGCTCTGAGATTTGGGCAAGCTGGTTCGACTCTGATTCTCTGCTTCCTTATCTGCTGGGAGGGAACAAAAGCCTGCACCTCAGGAAGACTGTGGCTTCAACAAGCCTGGTGCTGGCACCCGTTCTTTGGTATTGAGTCTGTACCACAAAGCTGGGGCCAGGGCCGGGGCCGGGGCCGGGGCCGGGGCCGGGGCCGGGGCTGGGGCTCCACAGTGGCCAGGGCCCACCCACCCTGCCCTCAGGGGCCTACAGCCTTGATGACTCAGTACTACTCCCTTCAGACGCAGGGACTCCTAGGGAGTCCTCCTTGAGGAAGGGGTGTGGAGTGAGCAGAACAAACCACGGGAAGGGTGGGAAAAGTGTCCCAAGCAGCCTGAAGGCTAGGGGAGGAAGAAGGGACCAGGCACAGAGGAGGACCAGAGGTGGGACCTGCTCTGGCTGCCCTGTTAAAGGATTCTGGTCTTCAGCCTAAGTAACACGGGAGGCGACTGGGTGTTTTCTGGCATGGTCAGAGTCCATTTTAGGAGGGTCTGGTGCAGCGAGGAGAATGCACGGGGTGAGAGCGCAAGCAAGCCCAGACGCCCATAGGACCCCGACTGATGGCAGCCATGTGGCCTTAAGGACACAGAGGGTGGAAGGGAAGGGTCTGCGTACTGGGGAGGGAGGATGGGGCAGGGAGCAGAGTCAGAATGGCTCCGTCCTCTCTGTGTTACCTCTTGGTCACGGAGCCACCCGGGGTAAAAGAATAATCTGCTCCGTGGCTGATGAGGTGTGGGGGGCGCAGCGGCCCTTGGGGCTGGAGCACACCGTGGAGGTGAGCGCTGCGCTGCAGTCAACTTTCTCCTCCCCCAGGCCCAGGGTCCTGGACACCCCTCCCTTCGCAGCCTGGCGACTGGGGAGGGGGTGGTCTGTGGAAGCCAGGCAGCTTTCCCGAATTGCAGTAGCAGTGATTTGCATTACACCACGAGCCTCTGACACATGGAGCAGGGGGCTAGGAGCCGCCCTGGTAGGTAACATCAAAGTGGGGGTGGGGGCTCCAGGGAGGCCTGGAGGCTGTCGTGCCCGGCTGGGCTCTGCCATGTGCAGCGGACGGGGATGGGGAATAAAGAGGCTTATTTCAGCACCCTGTTATTATAGCATCTTGTTTCCATAGTTTGTTCAACAAACCTCTCTCCCCCTTTCTCCTCCCCGCCTGGCCTCTCTTTTTTTCATCTTCCTCTCTCAGCAAATCCATTTAAATGCAATTCTATTCTTAAAGCGCCCCTCTCATGCATGTCTAATGAATGTCAGGGAGACGCTATTACAATGGGGCCGAGGAGGGTCCAATCGGCAGTGTGTGTACAAGTCATTTGAAAGGAAGCCTGGGAGCGCTCCAGTTTTATTACAGCATAATTAGAAATAAAATCTTGTTGCAATAGGCGAATGAGAGATGTGTGCTAATCCCGTGGTGGAGGAAGATAGAGCTGTATTTAGAGAAAAGGATTCAGGGGAAAAGAGGAAACCAGCCAAGGCACCTCCCCCTCCCAAAGTCCTTATTCTCCTCCCTGAGACCCTCCATCTTCACAACCCCTGGGACCTCCAGCTTCCTGGGCGCTGCTCCAGAGCCCTCTGGTAAACAGTTTCCCAAAGCAGTCAGTCTGCCAGGGCCTAGGGGAGCCAAGCCAGCAACCTTCCAGCAGGTCCACTTAAAGACCACTCCGGGAGTGCGGAGGTGTGCGGACCGTTGGTAGAGCCTGAATCTGCAGGCTGAGACCCAGGTCCAGTTCTGAGCTTCCAGTTTACCAAAGTTATACATTCATTTGTTCGAATGTATAACTGACTGCCTGTTATGTGCCAGGCACCGTGCAGGGTACATTCGTTCACTCATCTAATTCTAACAGGAAGTAGGTTTGGAGAGGTTCAGTGACTTGCCCGGCATTATCCAGCTAGAAATGGAAACACAATTGGAACTCAAGTCCTTCTGACTCCAGAGCCTGGCTCTTTCTGCTCCACCTTGCTGTAAGCGTCCTGTGTCTTCCTGAGTCGCTCAGACACCCACACCTCTGAGTAGCACTGCAGTCTGCTATAGAGACCAGAGATGAGGAGGTGGGACTTGGCTAATCTGGGCAGGGCAGAAAGGGGCCTGGGTGGTGACAGCTCAGTTCCATCAGGCAGGCCGTTACATCCATGTGGAAGACGACTCTGACTGCCGGGTGGCGAAGGGGGTTGTCACTACTGCTCCTGTACACCGTATCCCCTCCCATCTCTGGCTGGGATGGGGGTAAAAGAGAAGTCCCCACCCTTGTTCAGCCAACTAGAGAGAGAGCATAGAATCACAAAGAGAGGCAGGCTTGAGAGATGGATTTAAGAGCAACCCATTCATTTCACCATTTAGGAAAAGCGAGGCTCAGAGGGCTACTGAAACTTGTCAGAAGTGACCCTGAAAATTAGAAGCCAGGTTTCCCATCTGCCTACCCACCATGCTCAACTCCACCATGCCGACCTCTGCACAGGTGCTTCCAAAGGAGCAGTTCCCACAGGTGACATTTCTCAGCCTTGGGACTGACTCTTTGCAGCAAAGCCTCAACCCTTCTGAGAAACCATTGTTGGGGGAGTGAGGGGGCACTTGGCTTGCCCTAAGGCACTGAGTGCAAGGTCAGCCAAGCTCCAGCGCTAAGCCTGGCAGGAGGGCTTCATTCAAGAGGGAACAAGACAGCTCTGCAGCCGGTAATGAGACCCCCAGCCTTGCAACAGAAACCGGGTCTGAGTCAGACCCAGGAGGACAGGGCAGTGTTGGCATCACTCTTTAACCCCATGTCTTCTTTATGCAAGCACAGAGGTGGCAGTGGAGGAGAAAGAGGACTGTGGGGTCCCCCACCTTTGAGGAGCATGTGGTAGTACTTTACAGCTTCCATCCGGCACCTGGCATGCCTGACTTTATGCTCATAGGATGAATACGCTGAGGCCATGCTATGTACCTAAGTGCCCAGGAACCCCTGTGCCAAAGCAGGTAGATAAACCTGCCACCTGCTACCTGCCAGGCAGACGTCCTCTCACTGCAGAGCCCTCCTTCACCCAGCTCCTCCCCAGCTCCAGCTCCGTTTCTGGCCTGCATCCCCACCGCACCCCCAGGCTTGCGTAGCTGAAGTCCTGTCCTCGACCTGGCCCAGGTACAGCCACTGATTGCACTTCCCTCAGGCAAGGGTAACGGGCCAGCTGACAGGGGGCCTTTCTTGATGTCTCAGCACAGACCCAGACCAGCTGTGTGATTCTGTGCCCCAGTTGCCCCCGTGGAATATGAGGTGGTGAGTGAGACCTGAGCCTTTGAGAGTACAGATGAGGTCCCCTGCACACCTCCTCGCTGAACACTGCCTTCGCCCCCTTCCTGCCTGCTCCATCCCATGAAGCCCCCTGGAGGGACTCGGTCCACCCTCCCCACTCCTCTTGCTCTCGCTTTGGGAACCCAGCAGGTGTGCTATGTCTCGGGGTTCTCAGGAGCCACTCCCTCTGCCCCCTTCCCTGCCCCATCAGAGCAGAGCAGGTCTGATGCCAACAGCATTCTGGACAAGAAGGGTAGCGCTCTGCTCTGACTGCCCTGACACCATCTCACACGGGGGACCCAAACAAACTTAGGTCTCACGTTCCTGGAGACTGGGAGTCCAAGATCAAGGTGCTAGTAGGGCGGGGTCTCCTGAGGTTGCAGATGCCCGCTTCTCGCTGTGTCCCCACACAGCTTTGCTCGGGTGTGCACATCCCTGCTGTCTCTTCCTCTTCGTATACCCACACTAATCATCTGGGCCGGGACCTCAACCTTGTGACCGCATTCACCCTTCATTGCCTCTTTAGAGACTATCTCTACACACTGTGGTCGCACTGGAGTTAGGGCTTTGACCTAGGAATTTAGGGGCGGGAGTTAAAACAATTCAGTTTATAATGAAGAGGATCTAAGACTTAGAGCCAGCCAGGCCAGAGCTGAGACTTGAACCCCTGTTCCCCACTCACACCCAGTGTGCTTCCTGCTCGGCGGCAAATCCTCTGTGTGATCTGGGAGTCACAACCCTGGGAGTCCAGAGTCAGGAGAGAAGAGGAGGAGAATGCGCCGTGGCTTCCCCTGGGTTTTCAAACCCCAGCTAGAAGGCACCCCGGGGCCCTTGCCGTCAACAGAAGCAACAGAAGGGAAAGAAAGGAAGGTGCCCTGCAGAGGGTGACTGAAATAGCTCCCTGCAGGTTGCCTTGGTGAGGACCTCAGACAGAGGCTAATTCCTGGCACCAGGAAGTGTTGTCCATCCTCGCCAGCCCTGCCCTACAACGCAAATAGCTTTCAGGGCAGTAAGAGTCCCAATTGCGGGGGCAAGTTATTTCATTAGTCTTATGAACTATCTACAGGTCCAAGCTGCAGGCCGAGCACATTGTTTTTATAAATCTATATTGGATGGAGCAGCAACTAGTAACCTGTATTGATTGCAATTTCTCTTTTGGAATTGGGCAGCCCCTGGGGCCACCTGAGGAGCGTGGAGGCCCTGGCATCCTGAAGCCATGCCTGGAAAGAGACTTGGGCAGTGATAGGCTAAGAATCTTTTCCAAGAGCGAGTGATGATTTTTTTCTGACCTTGGCAGAAGCCTGGCCCGGTACAAAGCCCCATCCTGTTCCTCCCTTCCTCCCCTCACTCGGTCCCTCCCAGCACTTTCTATGATCCTCCTCCCAAGGGTGAGGGCATGGGGGAGAGCAGGAAACACCTCCCTTGGCTCCAGTTTTCTGCTTCAGCTCCAGCGGGGGAAAAGCACCTGCCAAGCTCCACAGAAGTTCCTGTGTATGCATCACACATAGCCCCTGTGCTTTACACACTTAGGATTATGGTTTAGAAATATCTCCCTACCAGTATACATCGCAGTGTGCTTCACAACGTCCTTTCCCAAAAGGTGTCATGTGGGCACCACAGATCTGCCCTGTTTGCACAGAAAACCAGGGTTTAGTGTTTCCAGTTTGAGGACGATCCTGCCCACTGAGTTCTAGTCCAGCCCTTCTTTCATTTTTTTTTTTTTTTTTTTTAAATTTTGAGGCAGGCTCTCACTAATTTTCTCACTAATTTGCTGAATTTCCCAGGCTGGGCTGGGACTCACATCCTCCTGCCTCAGCCTTCCAGGGTGCTGGGATTACAGGTGTGCTTTACGTCTCCTGGCTTCTCCTGCTATCTTTCCCTTCCACCTTCAGCCACGACAAGAGGCAGCACCAGGCCCTCACCAGAAGCCAGTGTCAGGGGCTTGGATTTCCCAGCTCCAGTCAGGAGCCAAATAAATTTCTGTTCATTATGGGTCACCCCATCTCTGGTATTCTGTGATAGCAGCAGAAAAGGACGAAGCCCTGGGCTCTCCTAGGTTGGTCTGTGCATGTGTAAATGAGGTCACACTCCCACAGGGATACTCGGTGGAAGTCCCGCTGTCTCTCCCCAGGTGGCAGTGTCTCCCCTGTGGCCAGGATCCATCCCTTCCCTCCACACAGGCTCATTGAGCAGCTGCTACATGCCAGGCATGTCCTGGGGCACAAACAGAAGTCAAATGACCCAGAAGGGGCACCACGTGCTGCAGAAACAATGAGGCCAGTTAAGGAGCGGGAACGTGGGACCCGATCCAGTTCTGATAGCGTGGTCAGACGCAGCGTCTCCAAGGAGCTGTCATCTAGGCAGAGGCCTGAATGGAGCTGGGAGTGAGGTAAGAAAGAGCATTTCAGGCACAAAAGGAACAGCAGCAGCCAAGGCCCAGCATGCAATGAGCACACGCACAGAGGCAGCAACTTCAAAACCACGGCAGCGGCTGTCTCCGAGGGGCCGGCCGCAACAACATCCTTTAAGCCACGAATTTATAAATTGCTGGGAGGGAAAAGATCTGACGGATGTTCCACTGTATTTCTCTCACTCAAAATTTAAATCCCACACGCACTGTCTCATCAAAGTGTTCAGCATCAACTTAAATATTCCTTGTGACAGGAAACTCACTACCTAACAAAGATACTCTTGTTAATTTTTTTTTAATACAACATGCAAATGTTTGCATGTTGTATTAATTTTGGTAGGCTACTCATAACATAAAATATACCATCATGATATTTCTTAGTGTTAGGTTTGGGGTTCAGTGATGTTTAATTTGGTTTCATTTTACAAAACTGAAGCTCTGTATCCATTAATAACTCCCATGTTTCCTTTCTCCCAGCCCCTGGCAACCACCATCTTATTTTGTTTCTGTGAGTTTGATTACTCCAGACACCTCACATGAGTGGAATCTTACCGTAGTTGTCTTCTTGTCTCTGGATTATTTCACTTAGCAATGTCTTCAGGGTGGATCCACGTTGTAACACATGTCGAATTCCTTCCCTTTGTGAAGGTGGAACAATATTCCGTTGCATTGTTGTCTGTTCATCTTCCAATGGAGCCCAGGGCTGCTTGCATACTTTGCTGCTGTGTGTACTGCTGCCATGAACACAGATGTGCAACTATCTCTTGAGCCCATGGTTTCCACTCTTCCCAGTATATATCCACAAGAGAAATGATTGAGTCTCGGAAATGTCATTTTAATTTTTTGAGGAACCTCCATGCTGCTTAATCTTGACTTTTAAATGTTCACCAAAAATATGCAAGTCTAGTTGAGTATAGTAGAGGCAGTGATGGCAGTGAGAAGAGGTTGGCCCAATGTAGAAACACTCACTCAGACATCTGGGAGGGCTTCCTGGAAAAGGCGAATTACAAGCTGGGCTCAGAGGCTCTGAGTGGTGGCTTCCATGAACTCTACCCTAGACTTCAGGGAGGCGTCACTCATGCATTCATTCTGGAAATGTCTACTGAGAGCCTCTGTGGTGACAGACACTGCTTTCACACTGAGTGGGATCGTACTGGGGGGTATTATGAGCAAAGGACACGAGGAATCAGTCCAGGTCATACTCTTCCCAAACCCTCCACCCACAATGTCCTCCACACCTCCCCAAGAGCAGAGTAACACTAGCCTCACCTCCTCAGCGGCAGTTTCCTCTCTGTCCAGCCCCTCTGGGGATGCCAGGAGCCTTGAGGTTTCTATCAGTTATCTCTCTGTGGCTCCTGCAGTTCCCAGGAGGCTCTAAGGCCCAGTTCTCTGCCCTTTTAGAATAAAGAAGAGATGTCAGCTCACTTAGCACTGTGCGCAGGACCTGGGAGTCACCAGGAAGGGCTTCCCCGATCTCCATCACAACTCCTGAGCAAGAGGGGAAAGGAAGGATGCGCGGGAAGCCTGGCACTGGGAAGGGACCAAAGTCCCTGGCAGCCCCTTCTTGAGACCTGGCAACTTGTCCTCACTGAATCAGCCACCCATGTGCTAGAGGTCGTCTTGGGCATGATTCCAGGTAGCCCCGCCAACCACTCCTGCGCTGTGACCCAAGTTCTGTTTATTGCCTTCATTCTCCTGAAGGAGAAATGGGACTCACACAGGTTTAGTGATCACACAGAAGCACCAGCTGTCAGGAAGGATCCTGATGACTTTATCTGACTAGGGGTTTTCTGCCCTGCATGCTAGAATTTTCCCAAAGCTTTTTAAAAATATCAATTTCCAGGCTACAGCATCCCCAGAGATTCTGGAAAGCTCCTCAGGTGATTCCCATGTACAAACCTGGTTAAAAACACCTCATCCTTCCCCTCTCTTGAAGGATAGGAAACTGAGGACCTAAGAGAACACAGAGGCCTCCCTGAGGGTGCCATATATTAATTTCCTAGGGCAGCCAAAAACTGGGTCCCCTGGACCACAAACAACAGAAACATACTGTCTCGTAGGTCCAGAGGCTGGAAGTCCAGGAGCGAGGTATCAGCAGGCTTGTGTTCCCACTGCAGGCTCCAAGGGCAAAGCCTCCCCTGCCTCTTCATCTCCCTTGGTTGCCAGCGTGCTTGGCATGTCTGCTGTCAGATGTGGCACCCCAACCTCTGCCACCATCTTCACAGAGCCCTCTCCACTCATGCGTGTCTGTGTCGAAATGTCCCTCCACTTAGAAGAACTCAGGATTGAATGTTGGACTGAGAGCCCAGCTAAACCCAGTATGACCTCATCTTAACTTGATTGCATTTGCAAAATTTCTGTTTCCACTAAGCTCATATTCACAAGTCAGGATGTACATTAATTTAGGACAACACTATTCAACCCTAATATTAAGGGAAAAACCAAGACTCCAGTCCTTGACTTTCCCTACCATCCTGGGCAGCTCGGCACTTCTTCACACTCCTCCTCTTACTCATGGCTTCCATCAAGTGCCCTCCTACACTTCGGCAGCCCCAGCACTGAGGTCACAGCTTCTGTGGTAAAATGCTTTATTGTCTTCCATTGTGGAATCTCAGAGGGCAGAGACCGAGTCTGAGACTTCTTGGTGGGTTCTGCCCACAGCCTGGAGACACTCCGTAAAGACTTGATAAATTCAGCCAAACCGAACTGAATTGGTGAGTGCTCTTTGATAAGGTAGTGAGGATCCCATTGACAGGAGTAACCAAGCAAAGGCTGGCTAGCTACCTATCCCTGTGAGTGGTACCGCTATTCTGGGAGCACCGGTCTAGCACAGACTTTTGGAAGAGCATAGGCAGTAGACTAATGGTTTAGGCTCTACCAAGTACTAAGTGTGTGACCTTGAGTAGACGATTTAGATTCCTTGTGCTTCAGCTGATAATAATAATGGTATCTGTGTTAAATGGTTATGGGGATTAAATGAGATAATGCATGTAAAGTACTTGGTCTTATATGTAGTAGATGCTCCATAAATATTGAGCTTTTCAAAAGTAGAATCCTGCTCCTTTTTGGGAAACATAACAAAACAGGTCAGATATTTGTAATAATAATAAAAAGAAGAAAAGGTTTTTGCAAACCCCACGTGGCACCTTCCTGGCCATGAGCATGACAGATGTTACCATGTGACAATCAAGCGGCATCACAGGCAGAGTCCTGTGATTTAAACACAGCTCTGGGTCCTGGGCCTAGAGCCTCAGGGAAGGGACCCAGTTGGCATTTGGGGTGGGATGGTTCTTTGTTAGTCAAGATGCCCAGCACGCTGGTCCCTGCACCCTAAATGCCATTAGCACTCCTCATTATGGCATCACCAAAAGTGACCTCTCACATTCATTTCCAAATGGCCTCGGGATAGAGGCTGGCCCCCAGGGGACTGGCTGCCACTCTGCTTCCTGCACTGGGACGCAGCCTGCCCCCCGAAGAGGAGCAAGAATGTGAAATAGCTGCTCCTCGGCCTGGTCCAGGGGCGGCTGATGTCAAGTACGTGCTGCCAGGACACCTGCTAGAGCCCAACTGGAGGCCATGGTGCTGTCCAGCCCTGGCCCAGCTGAACCCCCACCAGCTCCTGTGTCTCCCTCCGCTCTCCACACTGGACGAGGCCCACTCCACAGGCCTCTTACTCCTTCCCTTCCCCAGCAGGGCCTATCATCTGGTTCTCATCAAACAAGCAGAACTGATGTTGTTCAAGTCCCCCCCAGAGGGGATTAACATAATACCCCTGATTTCTCCTTCCCCTCTCTCACGCTGTGCATCCCCCTGGCTGCTGCCTGCCTTTGTTTCAGGAGGAGCAAAACACTGTGTCTGAAAACGTTACTGCAATTAAATATGCACAAGAAGGGGGGAAGGGAGGGGGAAATGAGGACAATGAAGGATGTGAAACATCAGATGCAGCAGCTGCTTGTTGCTATAGAAACCCAGATCCCCACCACCATCACCACAGCGTCACCCCCCACCCAGCCCCCACTCCCGCCTTCAATCCCAGTAGGGCCAAGAGCTCTATTTTCCTGGGGTGCTGGGAGGTGCCGGGACACAGGTTCCTGGCTGTCCAGGACTGGAGCACCTGTGGCCTGCTGGTGCTGATTTCTGAGTCTTCCCAGTTTGGCCTCACCCCACCCATCAGCACCACCACTACCCCCCAACCCTGGCACTTCTGATTGGCAGCAACACCCTCCAGTAGTTCTGCATCCCAGTCCCAGTTACATAATAAATTACTGGAGAGCTTCCACGTTTGACTTCGGGATGTCACAACATGGAGACAGAACGGTGCATGCAGAGCCCTGTGGGGGAGCCAGGCTTTCTGTTTCCTCCTCTCCTCTCTGACTGCCCGCAGCAGCACTAGCACTCACGTCCCTCCTCTTTCCTGTCTTTCCCTGCAGCCCTTCCTTGGAGTCTGCTCAGTCCTGGGCTGTGGGCTGTAGGGCACAGGGCAGGGGGTCCATGGAATCCAGGTTCCAGATGGCTGGGCATACCACCAGCCTGCAGGATCCCTGACAAAATGTAGCTGGACAGGGTCCATGTGATGTCCCCACTTGGGCCCACAGAACCACTTGTCCCAAGGGAAAGAGAAGGAAAGTAATGTGGCAAAGGGCCATGGAGACAAGATGAACAGGACCAACTGCAGGGAGAGCTATACAACCAGCTACCCACTCACTCCCACCTCCCACCTCTAAAGTTAATCTCATCTTAGACTGGGGGTTCATAGCTTGGTTCTTTTCTGCCCTGACAGTCGAGGCTGATTGTTAGATCTCACATTCGGCAAAGTGCTTGGCACATGGCGGGTCTGGTCCTATATACAGATGTGTGGGAGCGACATACAGAAGGAGGGAAGGACACAGGGAAAATTAGGAGAACTGTAGATAAACGAAACTTCATTCAGAAGCAAGAGGCCAGATTCATGAAGTTACTTTACCATACTAAATAAATAACTATTAAAAATAAAGCCCTAGCTGAGCACAATAGCACATCCCCGTAATCTCATTTACTTGGAAGGCTGAAGCAGGAAGACCATAAGCTCAAAGCCAGCCTGGGCGACTTAGTTGTTTTATTTTATTTTGACATCTCAAAATAAAATTAAAAGGGCTGGGGAAGTAACTCAGGGCAAGGCCCTGCATTCAATCCCCAGTACATCAAAAATAAAAACTAAAAAAATCCTAAGACTGCATGTCTTACAGAAGAGCTAAAGGGCAGGCTGGCTTCCATTTGGGGTGCCTTAAGCCACCAGGGTGGCCAAGGAAGATCTTTTCAAAAATTAGAGCTATCAATTCAAAATGGGCTGCTCAGAAAGGTAGTGAGTTCCCCAGCCCCAAAGGTATTCAAATGAAGGCTGGAGAACTGTGCCAAAGACACTGCTGAGCACATTAAATTCTTCAACTCCACAATTTTGCAGCCTCCACTGGGGAGGTGACTCCCCTACCTCCAGATGTTCAGAATCTTGAACTTTCGCTGGGGAGGGGACACCACAGAATATTTCTAATTGGGTGAACTGCATAAAAATCTGCTGTCATTGGCTGAGGAGATGTCACTCTGTCCCCAGGTAGGAGGAAACTGGCCTTTGGATAATCAGATCCAGTGTTCCCTAGAGGGCCTGGCATTCTGATGTTAGTGGGTCCCTCCTGCAGGGTCAGGTCACCATCTCCCCTGAATCCAAGGCCCTCTCCTTGAGGAACTGGCACCTGGGGACCTCCATGCTTGCCTGGGGAAGGAGCTGAGCCCTGTAGGAGGCAGAGAAACCCAGTGTCTGCCTCTCAGGCTGGTCTCAGTCTGTTCTCAGTGGAGGGTCCTCAGGGGATCCCAGAGCTGTATTGCAAGGCCTCCCCAACCCAAGTCCACATTCCCTTTGAACCAGCTCTCGTTAGTTCAAGGCCAGTGTTAACCCTAGAACCTTGAACATGGAAATTAACTGCACCTCAGAGTGCAGACTCCTGTCACAATCAGCAAAATGGGTGCATTGCCACAGCTGCTTCCAACTCCTTGCAAAGTCTAGTCAGTAATGATTGTGATGGTGGCAGGGAAGTAAAGCTCAGAGCCTGTCCCTTTCTCTGCTTTGCACATAATGGGTGTCTGAGAACTGCCTGTTGAATTATGATTGTGTGCCTGCCTCCCCATGGCTCCACTACTGAAGAGTTTAACCTCAATAATTGTTTGTTGAATGAATAAAGGATCTGGAGTGAACCAAAAGGATTTAGGTTTATGTTTAATTGAATGCACAGGGAGAGCTGAGAGTCAAAAGATCTGAATTCCAAGCTACTGACTGGGTGTGTGACCAGAGCCAGTCACTTCAGTACAAGTCTCAGTTTCCTCCTCTGTGAAACGGAGACACGCTTCCAACAGTTGTAAGAGCTAACAAGCAACAGATGTGAAAGAGTTTTGCAAACCCTTGCAAAAAGGCAGGAAAGATAAGGGCTCAGATTCACTGAGTGGACACTTACTATTTTTAATCTGTGGAGCTGCCTATGAAATAGAATTTACACCTCATTGTACAGACAAGGCTCAGGGAGATTAAGTAACTTTCCCGTGGGCCCACAGTCTGGGAGAGCCAGGCTGGGACTGAGAGCTCAGCCTCACTCTGAATCCTACCCTCTGTGTGTCATTTTGTTTGTGGGTGGGGACCTCATCTACTGGTGATGCCCCTGGCCTTTGTTCTCCCAATCATCTCTCCCCGGGCAACACCTGGCAGAGGCCACCCACCAGCCGGAGCTGCCCAGGCCAGGGAGTAATGGGCTCTGTACTCATTGTGTCTCCAGAAAACAGGTTTTTTATCACCCACCACGGCGGGCTGTACATCTCAGATGTGCAGAAAGAGGACGCCCTCTCCACCTACCGCTGCATCACGAAGCACAAATACAGCGGGGAGACCCGGCAGAGCAACGGGGCCCGCCTCTCCGTGACAGGTAAGCAAGGGGGCTGGTGGAGCAGCAGCAAAGCCCACCCTGGGACTCCCACATCCCCACCACAGATGGGGGAGTCCTCATCCACTTGGGGGACTCAGGAAAAAATTAAACAACACAGCACAGAGAGCTCCTGGCCAGACCATTTGGGTTTGGGTGTCCTCCGATAAGGACTTCAGAGCTGCATTCCTCCTGGGAGCCCGTGACAGAGCATACACGGTGTTCCCGAAGAGCTGATGTTCTCACCTGTCCAGTAATGGGCGCTGTGGACCCGCTCTCCCCTTTCTTCTTTTTGCCTTCCCTGCCAGGAAGCTCCTAGATAAATTCTGGTACTCAAACTTCGTAACATTCGTCCTGTCTCTTTTGTGTTTTTTGAGATTCTCTTTTATCAGTGAGTGCACACGAAGCTTTTGTTGTAGGACACCTCACAACATTTGAAAATGCGCAGCATATAATTTACAAACAATGTATTTCTGAGGGATTCTTCTTCTAGGGAGATTGTGGTGTCTGAGGAGGAATGGAAGTTGATGTTTCTTGAATCCCTCTGTGTATCCTGAAATTCTCTTATTTGTTGTCTGGTAGGCACCTCTGTGAAACGTGTATTGTTCCCTATTTTTTGCAGGTGAGCAAACCAAATCCTAGGAAAGCCAAGTAAATTGTCAGAGCTACGTAGCCCCGGAGGAGGCACAGCAAGAATTCAAACTCTGGCCTCACCTGGTCCCAGGGTTCACTCAGCTGCAGGTCCTCAGGGAAAAGGACAGTTGAACGCCCACATCCAACCTCCAGCCGAGAATAAAGAAGGCATATGGTGTCCTTCAAGGAAAGCTTTCTGGAACAGTGGTTTCCAAACTTTCTTGACAGCAAGCCACAGACAGATGTTTTTATCATAGCCTGTGCAATGCACACTGGTATTTTCTCCCACGCCCTTTGAAATGCGCTCTGATATTTTCCGTTCTATTCTATCCTATTTTGATTTTTCTAAATGCTGTTTACACCTTACCAAATGGATTCACAACGTCTTAACAGTTTGTGACCTACAATTTCAAAATCCCTGTCCTGAGGAGGTGGGAATGAAGTGGATTTGGGAAAGGGAAAGAACGGCCAGAACACGCTGGCTTTGGGGCTCAGACCCACAGGGTCACACATGCATTCTTGGCCTCAGGAAGATGAGCAATCCCGGGTGACAGCTCTGCTTCTGTCTGCCTCTGTCATTCTATAGTTTGGTAAGACCTACCCTGATCCACAAATGCCTCACTCCAGGACCGCTGTCATTTGCCTATCACTTTTGGAGAGGAGACCAGGGAAGCAGGAGTTGTGAGGATACTGAATCAGGCTCTAATTCACCCTATGTTCGGTGCTTGGCCCTGTGCCTGGCACATAGTAGGTGCCAAGTAAATATTTATGGCATTAATCAATGCCAACGGAAACTGCATGGTCCTATGGGGAGAGATGGGGTTGGGCTACACAGCATAGTCTTTGTGGTTTGACTTCTGAATCTGCAGCCCAATTCCCAAACACGTTGTATCAGAGTGCTTTGCCTCCAAATTATAGGGACTTGTTTGTATGCTGTTTTGCATCTCATTTGCATGCTTCTCATACAGTGTGGGAGAGGCACAGAAATCCTCTCTCCTGATGCTCGTTCCATTCTCCATGATAATCTAGCCTTTCACCCTCTAGCCTGTCGTTGGACTTCCAGTTTTGGGGAGGGGATAGGCAAGAATCCCTCAAAAAAAGACATTCTTTAAGCTGAAGGCTGTGCCAACCTTCTCCTATGACTCATTCACCACCAGCTGTGGGTAGGGAGGACGGCAGGGGGAGAGTGGTGGCCACCACTCCACTCAGGGACTCAGAGGTAAAGGCCAAACTGAGAAACAGAAGTCAAGACAGGAAGGTTCCCAGGCAGTGCAAGGAGAGAGGCGCAGGCACAGCAAGTGACACTGGACAAGAGAACAGAACAAGAGACACACAAAGACAAAGGAAGATAGAGGAGAAAGAGGAAGGAGGGAGCTGAGGGAAGGGAACAGAGGGGAGGGGGCCCGTGCAGTGACGCGGGGCCCTGATGTGATGGGATGTGACAAGGCAGCTTGTCTGCAAGATGCTTGTCTCGGCAAAAACGCAGCTAATACTGGGGCAAGACCGTGCGGAGGGGACTCACACGGGGAGCCCAGCCCCAACCTCCAGGCTCACTCCCAGTCCCAGACCCCCTCTCCAGGGGATCATCAGTCCCCAGAGAGGCCAGACCAGGGTGTTGGCTGAGGTGTTCCAACCTCTAGTGGCCAGGGACCCTGAGCTCCAGAAAAGGTGTGTTTGCTCTGATTTCCTGAACCCAAAGGCGAGAAGAATGGGAGGGAATAAGGCACAGGGCCGTGTGTGATGGTCAGGAAGGAGGCAGTTATGCTCACTTTTCTTGCCACTGAATGGAGGTAACGGCTGGAGGGCTAATGAGGGGTATTGTTAAAGGGGCATTCAGGAACTAGGCCGAAGTTTCCGTCTCAGCCTTGCAACTCGATAGCTACGCAATGTGACATTGAACACATAATTCTCCGGACCTCAGCTTCCTCATCTGTACAGCACCAGTGACAAAATGCACTGCACTAGGTTGTCATGAAGAGAAAACAGCACCCTGTGGGAAAGCATCACACATGCCCGACACCGAGGAAGCACAAGCAGTCAGTAGCTGCGGCCCCTGTGGTGCTGGGCTGGGCGTTGTCTCCTGGTGCTGCTGCGTTATTATTCCTACTACGTTCCCAAAACGGGCGGGTGGGAACAAGACAGCTTTCAGTTTTCTGTGTTTTCCGAGTTCCGTGAGGCACTTGCAGGAATAATCTGATTTTGCAGTTGCAAAATCCACCTTAATGCAGTAATACCCATTCCATACACCTAGGCACTTTTAGTCTTCTGAGTGCTCTTGCGTGCTCTAGCTCTTTGCAGCTCACCACAGCTCAGCAGGAGGGTCTCGTCAGCCACGCTTACAAAGGAGAAAAGCAGGACCAGAGACAGAACAGTCAGGCTCACATCCCTGGACTCACACAGGACAGAGCCGGGTGCAGAGACCGTGTCCTCAGATCCCCAACCACACAGCACTGCCCACCCGCCTCAGAAGGTCCTAGTAGCCTGCCCAGGGCACCTCGGACCTGGCGTACATGGCCCCATCTCAGTGCACCCCTGGCAATTTCTCAGGGCAGGGCCATCTGTTTCCCTGAGTACTGCGCTCGTGCTGGCATCACCCGGCCCCCAGGGCTGTCGCCATGTACACGCCGCAGCATTTTACTTCTGCTCCGGAGTAATGAAAGAGGTTTCTTTCCCTCAGAATTTAATTTCACGCCTGAGCCTCGGTGATTAATTCCCTCCCCCCGCCCCTTCCTCCACCGCCCTGATGGCCCCCTCTGCTTGTAAATTCTGCGGTGTGCCATGGAATTTGTGTATTTTGCATCAATTAAGTGTCACATTGAATAATTCTTCTCTGGCACGGGGTTTGTTTATCCCAACCATTCCCACCAGGGTGGGGGATGGGGAAGAGGCTGCAGGATCTGGTAGGGAGTGGGGTGGGCACTGAAGAGTGATTACCCTGCACGTCTGCAATGCCATTAGACTGCAAAGCATTTTGACACACGGTGCGCCGTCAGTTGAGATCTGGAGGTACCAGGATCACAACTGTGCAGATGAGGACACTCAGCTCCGAGGTCCTAAGACTCACCTAACATCTCCTGGAATATCAGCAACCAGGTAGAACTTGAATCCAGGCCTCCGGGGCCCCAGCCAGGCTCCTGTGGTCCAGAGGCATCTCCTGCAGACCACTGGGAGGTCAGGAAGGTGCGGTCTCTGGAAAGTCTTTCCCCTAAAGAGAATGCTGGCTTGACCCTTCTCCAGGAGCACAGTTTAGTATGTCAGACTGCTCCATCTTGGACCTCACTTACTGGACAGGCGTGAGGAGAGATCTGGTTTCTGATCTTGGGTCTGCATTGTGATTTGGGCTGGTCCCTGCACCTCTCTGGGCTCGGTGATTTCATCTCTTTGTGCTCTCCAAGGTCCCTATGTACACTATTACTTTTCCAGTCTATAAAATTCTGCAATGTGAAGTTTTATCCAGAAAAATCAGATCCCTGGCCCACCCCACACCCAACCGCCCTGGTTCATCCTCCCTCAAACATTAACAGTTCAGTAGCCTGGGGCCCTGCTCCCTGCCAGCCCTGGGAGGGACAGCCTGTGCTTAACACTGCCTCAAGGTGCTAGCCTCTTCCAGGAAGATAGATGTGTGGCCTGCAGCGGCAGCTGCTAGAAAGAAAGGGAAGGTGGCCACGGCGGCAGGCTGGGGGGTGGTGGGATGATGGCGGGGGGGGGCAGGGGGAGACCCCCATTCCCTGTGCGCTCTTCTGTGCCCTCTGAAGTTTTGCCATGTGCATATATCACCTGTTCAAAAAAACACTTTCAATTTTTTTCTTTCAAAAAAGGAAGGGGATTGTATGAAAATAAAATGAAAAAGAAAGAAAACTCTATGGGAGTCCAGTGAGAATTGCAGGAGGTAGGAGTAGGGGCATCCGGAAGAGGACTGAAGCTGGTTTGTGAAAAATGAATAAGAGTTTTCCACACAGGGCAGACTGGCCAGGTGGCATCCAGGTGACCCAGTGTGCCACAGTGGAAACTGGGGACAAGACAGCAGGGGAATGTCACGCAGGCAGACCAGGCCACAGAAGGCTTTGGGGTTCAGGATAAGGAGTGGGGGTGTAATGTATAGATTAAGCAGAACCTACCAAGGCTGAAAGCAAGGACAGAATCCCAGAGAGGCCATTAGAGTTAGAGCTGCCCTGAGAGCAGGCAGCTCACCCACTCAGAAGGAACGTGGGCGGTGCACACTGAATCCCACCCCTGGGACCTGGTCTTCTGCAGTCTAGGGCTGTGAGCATCATGGGTGCTGGCTCCTCCTGGTCTAGAAATGCTGCACAGAGGAGGCTGTGGGGGTGACAGGTGGCTTGCAGAAGGCTTTGCTTCTGGATCCTTCTGGGCTCCAGCAGAAGTGTGCTGATCATCTCATTAGTCCAGAGAGCAGGCAGGAGAGAGCAGAACAAGGGCAGATAGATGCTCTGGTCCCTGAAGGGCAGTCTGAGACATCAACAAACACTTGCTGAAGACAGCAAACTGAAGATAGTCTCCGTCCCAGAGACACCACTCCTGACATCTGGGTGAAAAGAGCTCTCAGACACACCCTCTGCCTCTGCACCTCACTCTCTGCTTCCTTTTTGCCTGTCTGTCTGTCATTCTAGCCCTGAATTCTCTCCTCCCCCCGCCCCTGCTCTAACCATGGTTCTCCGGGGCTTAGGTGGAGGTCATATTGTCCTGTAGAGCTGCATGAGACTCTCCTGCTAGGATACTGGCAGGCAGCAGCTCCTGTCTGGACTTTGCTTCCTTTCCCAACCCTCCTGCATCCCTCCAGGGTGGACCCCAGGCTGCTGACCCTCTCTGTCTTCCAGACCCCGCCGAGTCCATCCCCACCATTCTGGATGGCTTCCATTCCCAGGAAGTGTGGGCCGGCCACACAGTGGAGCTGCCCTGCACTGCCTCGGGCTACCCCATCCCTGCCATCCGCTGGCTCAAAGATGGCCGGCCCCTCCCAGCAGACAGCCGCTGGACCAAGCGCATCACAGGGCTGACCATCAGTGACCTTCGGACGGAAGACAGTGGCAGCTACATCTGTGAGGTCACCAACACCTTCGGTTCAGCAGAGGCCACAGGCATCCTCACGGTCATTGGTGAGTTGGGGAAGCCTCTCTGCAGCCCCAGTAACCCGTGAGGGCACCACCACGTGACAGGGAGGACTGCTGCCGACCCCAGGGGATGTTCCCGGCTGGCTCAGTAGGCAGCTGGTGTCCTAGAAAAGCAGTTGGTTTGACTCAGTTCTTGCATCATCAGATAGCAACTGACTTTGGGCAGACTACACAACCATGACCAGCGGCTCAGTGTCATTCTCCATAGAATGGAATGATGATCCTCTCGCTCCTACCTCTCAGGAGTCAAATTCGGCAATGGTAATGATGGTGATGAGGATGATGATGAGGTCAGGGCTCTTGGCTTGTTAGGAGGAGGCAGTGTCTGAACTAAGGCAGGCAATACTGATGTTAATTCATTAAATAGGACACACATCCCTACCCGACAGTGACATTCAGAATATTTAGTAATAATTAATAGGGGCAGTGATCCACCAGATCAAACACTGAGTATGAGGAACCAAGCCAGCCATATGAGGAGCTGCCAGCTGGAAATCCACTCTGCTCCTCTCCTATTTTCTCCAGCACAGAGTTTAGTCTACTATAACCTTCACCTCCTTCCCAACTCTTCTGTTACACACAAACACACACTCACACAGTGCGCACAGCTCAGGATATAGGTCAGGAGGACACACACACCCAAATCCTTGGAAAATCAGCAAACCTGACTGTAAGTAGATGTAATATTCACAGCTCTTGCCACAGTCCATACAGGCAAGCAGATACCCTCCCAGGCACAGGCATGAATGTCAAAAATCCACATGGCCTCTTCCCCACACTCACATGCACATGTACACAGTGCCCATGCCTATGCACAGGCACATACACCTTCGCTGTAACATGCTCACATCCAAGTACACTGATGCAGAAGTGCAACAAGCAGCCCTCTCCAGATGTGTGCACACTCGCACTGTGCTGGATGTGTAACTCCTTGATTCTCCTCCACCCCTCAGCTCCTCTGCCCGAGAGGAAGTGGGCTGGCTTTTCTCCACGTCCATCCAGCCTCTCTGCTGCCCCTCTGTCCCAGTTTCATGGAAAGAAAAGCAGTGCTTCCCATATGCCTCTATTCTGCCACCAAGCCCATGCAGAGACAGTGAAGAGTAGAAAGCTGGCAGAGCCCTGGGAGCTCTGGGTGGTGACTGACAAGAGCAGACTACCTGCCTCCTTGTGCACTAACATTTCTCAGGCAGCAGGCAGAGGCTCTGAGGAGTGGAAAGGGAGAGCCAAACGGGAATCACATCTGTGTAGGCGGCACCTGACCTGTGGAGGGGTCCCCTGCTTCTGCAGCCTAAGAACCTGAGCAGAACCTCAAGCTTGTGGAGATCAGAAGAGAGAGGCTGGCTAGGGGCTGGTAACCAGCTGGACAGATAGTCAATGAACACAGCTCAGGTCTTGGTAAAAACACAAGGCTGGAGATGCTGTGCTCCTCCCCTGTAGCTATGGCCCAAAGGGGCAAGAAAAGAGGGGATAACAAGACAGTGTGTTCGGTGTGGTGTTAGCTATGCCCTGGAGGCCCTTGAAGAGGGATCTGAACCCAGACAGGGAGGGGGATGGTGTACAGGAAGGGTTCCTGGAAGAGGTTACCTGGAGCTCTCAGTGTGAAGGATGCGGAGGAATTGCGCAGAGTGCTGCAGGCACAGCCCAGGGTATCAGAAGCAGCCCAGGGGAAGCAGAAACTGCAGGCAGGTTGCTGATGCTCCAGAGAGTATGTGACCTTGTGACACTAGCAAGGGGTAGGAAAGAGGGGAGGGCAGGTTCCTGAGGGTTCTAAATGTGGTGCTGAGTTATCGGGAGCCATGAAGGTTCTGAGCAGGTGGGGATGGCAGCAAGCAGGACCTCTAGTGGGGACAGGGAGCTGATGGACCCACAGGTCCTTATAAACCACAGGCAGTGCTGGTTGTCTGTATGGATGGGTCTGGGGTGGGAAACAGCCAGCAGGGCCGAGAGGTCTCCCTGGTTCCTGGGGTGGGTGGTAGGGAGGATGGTGAGCAAGTCCAGTTCCCACTCTCTTCAGTGAGCTGAGGGAGTTGTACAGTCCCAACAGAGGGACCCGGGCACTGAGGCCTAGAGCAGGAGATCCCTTGGCCCAGTCCACTCGGTTTCTGCCTGCCCCAGCCCCCTCCACCCACAGTAAGCCCTCTTCCTCTTCTTTCTCTCCACCCCCACTTCCCCTCACATCTCCCCTGCCTGATGCGGCCCAGACCCCCTCCATGTGACCCTAACACCAAAGAAGCTGAAGACTGGCATAGGCAGCACGGTCATCCTCTCCTGCGCCCTCACGGGCTCCCCGGAGTTCACCATCCGCTGGTACCGCAACACCGAGCTGGTGATGCCTGATGAGGCCATCTCCATCCGTGGGCTCAGCAACGAGACGCTGCTCATCACCTCGGCCCAGAAGAGCCATTCCGGGGCCTACCAGTGCTTCGCCACCCGCAAGGCCCAGACGGCCCAGGACTTCGCCATCATTGTGCTCGAGGGTGAGCTGGGCACCAGGCAGAGGGTGGATAGGGCTCCAGGTCCCCGCCTCCTCCTGCCAGGGTGGAGTTGATGCTGGCTGGAATCCTCCAGTGCCCACTGTACCCCAGTGCCTCTGCCTCATTTAGGCCTCCCAAGGGCCCCTGTGTACCCACCCCTTTTTTATGTCACTTATTTTATAGTCAAGGAAACTGGGCTTCTATCACTCACCCAAGATCATACAGCTCTGCCCAGCTGAGCTGGGATTTGAACTCAGGCCTCCTAGCCATCCTGTTCAGTTGCCCCTGCCCTCCAAAATTACCAGTTGTCCCTACTGGAGGGTGTTCTTTGAGCCTGAAGGTTTTCAGTCTTCCAGAACTAGAAGAATGCCGGGAACCTCTGAACTTTTGCATCCTCTCCTTGCCTGAAACCTCTTCACAATGGGCTCTGTTGCTTACCAGGGGTCTCGGTTTCTATCTGTTTCCTCTCTTTAAAGCTGCCCCCCACCCCCAGGCTTCCAGATGGAGCAGTTAGGTGAAAAGGGCAGGAAGGAGACAGAGGCGGAACTGAGGCCAAGTGACCCTGGTGGGCACCCCTGACCTCTCCCAGGCATCAGGCTGTCCCCGGGATTTAGATAAAGGTCTCCTCCAGAAGCAGGGACCGGGGCTGGCAGACTGGCCGAGTCTTGGATTAACATCAGCATTTTGGTGTACACCATGGACGAGACATAAAGAGTGCTGTGTTACATTCGCCTGACTTTTCTTTTTCTCTTTTTTTTTCTTTAACTTTTTAAAGTATTTTCCTTTAACTTTTTAAAGTATTTAACACCTATTTTATTCTATTTTTATTTTTAATTGACACAAAATAATCATACAAATAATGGGGTACATTGTGCTTAACAGTCTTCTAATCCTTTAAACAATCTCATGTGGAAGGATGGCCAGGGTTAATAACTGCAGTCCCTGCATCCCATGGGAGGAAGTTTGGATGCAAAAACTAATCATCTCATCCAAGGTTATGAGGTGAGTCAAGGCTTAAGGCTGGATCCCAGACTGCCCACCTCTACTGACTATGGGCAACTTTCACTTGAAGCCTCTGGCGTAGGGCCTTTAGCTAAAGGCGCTGCCGTACCATGGCCTCCCACTGGCAAGGTCACATGCAAAGAGCACTGGAATCAGACTCCGCTAGGCTGGCCCCTGACACACATAGTTCCCACGCAGTTGTCATCCTAAGCCCAGTGTCTTTATGAATAAAGAGAAGAGAAAGGGGCAAACAAGAGAAAATTGAGAGGTGCTCGCATTTATTGAGTTCTTCCAAAGCACGGCACTGAGCAACTTCAGTGCATTAATGTACCTGATCCTCACAATGTCCGGATGATGTGGGTATATGTATTTGCCATCATTATCCTCTTCTTCCACCAGTAGTAGAAGGGCAGACGTGAGGAGGTTAAGTGAGCTGTCCAAAGATACAAGGGTGGATCCAAAGCCACAGCACTGCAGTAATTGCATGCATGAGGCTCTGCGTAGCCCCTTGCACCTGACAGTTATTATTGTTATTGTTTTATTGTTATTATTACGGCTGCTGCTTTGCCTCCTCCCCCTGCCAGGGTGGGGTGGCCTGGGGGGGAACAGTGTCTCCGTGGCTCGGTGACCCTGAAGGGGGCTCCTCGCTCCCTGCAGACGGCACGCCCCGCATCGTCTCCTCCTTCAGCGAGAAGGTGGTCAA
The DNA here is from genome assembly GCF_000276665.1 of Chinchilla lanigera. Taxonomy (NCBI): domain Eukaryota; kingdom Metazoa; phylum Chordata; class Mammalia; order Rodentia; family Chinchillidae; genus Chinchilla; species Chinchilla lanigera. The sequence goes on along the minus strand of NW_004955412.1, from coordinate 18,785,857 downwards.
CCCCGGGGAGCAGTTCTCACTGATGTGTGCTGCCAAGGGCGCCCCGCCCCCCACGGTCACCTGGGCCCTGGACGACGAGCCCATCGTGCGGGACGGAAGCCACCGCACCAACCAGTACACCATGTCCGACGGCACCACCATCAGCCACATGAACGTCTCGGGCCCCCAGATCCGCGACGGGGGCGTGTACCGGTGCACGGCGCGGAACTCGGTGGGCAGTGCTGAATATCAGGCGCGAATAAACGTAAGAGGTGCCTGTCTACATTTAAATATCAGAATAGGCTTTTGAGTTCCTTTGCCATCTCTGTGGTTACCATTATTCTTGTGGTGATTAGTACTGATTATTATTAATCATCATTTTGATTTTAGTAGTGTTCCCTCCCCTCCTTCTCGTCCCCTCCCAGCCCTGGCGTCCACTCTTGTGTGTGAGTGTGCACCCCATGTAATTCACCCCATCCGCATTCCCACCCTCTCCTCCCCTTCTGCTCCCACGGTCCGGCCTGCCCACCCTCCCCACCCCATTCACCCCAGATGGCTCTGGGCCCCAGGCACCTGCTAGCATCTGCCAGCCCCACCAGGGCCTTGCAAGGACAGAGACAGGGTAGGCGCAGAGGGGCCAACCTTGACCTTAACTAGCAGCTGTGTTCCCAGCATCCCCCCACGAGCCAGCTCCCAGTGCTCCAAGAGATGTAGGTGGCCAGGAGCCAGGGTGTCATCTTCTCCCCATAAGGCTCAAACCATTAAGAGTAGCAGGCTGAGGCCAGTTGGGGGTGTCCCAAGGCAGGGAGCCTCCAAGAGTAGGGGAGAAGGTGATCATCCCCGTATCTCACTTCTCCAAGTCACCACGGTGAGAGCACTCTCCTCTCATGCTCGTTGTAGCCCTGTGGGTCTGACTGGTCTTCATCGGACCCTACCAGTGACCTCTGACCCAAGGACTGAGGCAGAGCAGTGGGTGGGAAGGACCGGGCACTGGGTACTAGCAGTTGCCCTGGGAGCAGGTAAGGGATATACAGGGTGCAGTTTCATACCAAATCATCTCACTCCACATGGGAAATGTGGCTTCCCCTCTAGCAACCCTTGTCCTCCCTTTGGGTTGGAAGGGAAGTGCTGCAGAGCCCTGAGAGATTCACTAGTCCTGCTCTCATCTTAGATGGAGACCTGAGGCCCAGAGACTGCCTTGACCCTCTGCAGCATGGTCCTCTGAGCCCCCTGCCCCACCCGACAAGAGGCCCTGTTCATAGCCTCTTCTCGGGCCCACAATACACCTTCACCTATGGAAAGAAAATCACGAGCTCATCCATGAAGCCCTTTCTGTGGCCCTTTAAGGTCACATGTTATCCTCTGGGGATAAGGCCAGTGTGATCAAGTAGAGCAAATTATACAGTGTCCACATTTCCATTTAACCCCCAAATCCTAACCTCCCCATAAAGGGGGACTTGCCCTCCCAAATCCCAGCCCTCGATCCTGATGAGGCTACAGTTCAGCCCTGTCCCCTGTCCCGTGAGGACAGATTCTCAGTACAAGCATAGAGAGCACATACCGGTTACAACTGTTTGACACAACAGCGAGGCCTGGAGAGATCGTGGGTGACCCCACGCCCGACCTCTGCCAGTCGCCTTGGAAATGACCCCCCCTGCCCCCACCAAATTTTCACACCAGAAGTCTCAGGTGCGAAGCAACCAAGAAGAACACGCCAGGGTGGTGCCGGGCTGTCCCTGGCTGACGGCACCGCTTGCCCCTCCTCTCCGCCTCCTCCCTCCCGACCCCGCAGGGCCCCCTAGCATCCGGGCGATGAAGAACATCACAGCAGTCGCTGGGCGGGACACCCTCATCAACTGCCGGGTCATCGGCTACCCCTACTACTCCATCAAGTGGTACAAGGATGCCCTGCTGCTGCCCGACAACCACCGCCAGGTGGTATTTGAGAACGGGACCCTCAAGCTGACTGACGTGCAGAAGGGCATGGATGAGGGGGAGTACCTGTGCAGTGTCCTCATCCAGCCCCAGCTCTCCATCAGCCAGAGCGTCCACGTGGCTGTTAAAGGTAGGCCTCCCACCGCCACCCCTGCCTGGCCTGGTGTTGGCACTCAGAAGAAATGGGGCAGCGCAGAAGATCTTGGGGGGACACAAGCAGCCATGAGTTCTCCAGGTTCCCCAGTAGGCAGCAGGCTAAAGCAGCCCAGACACAAAGACACAAGGGCTCAGTTATAGTCAAAGAGGAAGCAGGCCACCTCTGGGCAGGAGACCCAGGCCAGAGACAATAGGCTTTGCCAAGGCGCTGATGTCACGGTGGAGCCATCGGGAGCCCAGCGGGGTCACATCAGAGATGAGCAACAGGAGGCCAGGGTGGAAGAGAAGCAGCCAGCTGCCCTGCCTCCCTCCTGGGGGACAGTGGCCATCCTGGGCTGCTCCAATGAGATGGGGAAGGACCTTCCACCTTCTAGTATCACCTGAGGCCGAGAAAGCACTGCCCCTCCCAGCCCTTTCTGCTCCCCTGGGTGCTCCCCTTCCTGCTCCTCTGTGTCTGCCAGCTATAAGAGAGCCATTCAGTAAGTTCATTGGTTGAATGAATGAATGTAAACGAACAGATGAGAGAATGTGTGGGCCGCTGTCGGCTCTGGGGTTATGCAGGTGTGTGAAGCCCCCAGATACCTTCTTTGGGAGCTGGTGGGCCTGGACACTGTGTGAAACAAGGGTTCCCAGTTGCTCTAGGCACAGGACGGGGAGGTGGATCCTGCCAGGCCTGGTAAAGGAGAGGTGAGTGCAATGACCCAGGTTGAGGGAAGGGCAGGCTGGGAGAGGAATGTGTGCCCCACACTCCACCTCAGGAAGGAAGGAACAGCTCCAGGGACCCCCTAGGAGGGACACGGAAGAGAGTCCCTGAGACTTCTGAGAGCTCCTGTAGTCTGGGGGCCTCTCTCCTCCTAAGCCTCTGTCACCCCAGGGAAGCAGGGAGGAAAAGCTGGAAAGACCCCCTACACACACATCCTCAAGAGATGAGAGGTGGGGACATTAACCAAGAGAGGAAAGTTAATCTGGATCCATGTCCATGGGAAGGAAAGAGATGGGGTTCTGCCAAGGGGCTCTGACACAAGGGAAGGTCCCCTGTGCTTCAAACCCAGTGTCTTCTTTGCTTGGAGATCAGAAACAAGATCAAATGGAGGTGTTGTTAACAGAAGACAGAAGGACCTGGGTGGTGGGGGTTGGTGGTTTGGGCCATTCAAGCATGCAGTGGCCATGCAGGTGGGCAGGTCTGCGGGACAGCTGGGAACGCTGAGCAGAAGCAGCAAGAGGCTGGGTCGGTGCTTGTCCCTGCGCTCCTTGTCACCGGGCTCACCCTCATTGGTGCTCAGGAGCTGTGTCAAATGCATCTTTGTGTACCCACCACCTGTCACAGTGCCAGACAGTGTACGTTTGTTGAACTGAAACTGAGACATTTGTCTGGGTTGGAGCGACTTATGAAAAGCCTCACTCTGAGCGCCAAGAAGTGGGGGCTCTGTGGCCGGCTCAGGCCTGCAGAGGAGAGAGGATACCCTGACAGCTCCACCTCCATGCTTCTCTGCTCTTGCACATTAGTCAGCTGGGAAGGTGTCAGGGTCCCCATCTTAGCTTAGTGTTTCTGCCCAGCCCCAGGGGCTTGCTGTGCCGGTAGGAACCTCACAACCCCCAGGCCACATCCCCACCCCTGACATCCTGGGCAAATCCACTTGGTAACAATGGGATACAGCACAGCCTGCTCCCCCTCCCACCCAGCATCACAACGCCTGTATCCATTTCTGCTACACGCAGTGGACCGAGAGTTTACAGTGTAAACATCACATATTAAAACATCTACCCTTTGCTCCACTCCTTCACCCAGCTGCACCAGCAAGCATTTGGCCGTGTTTGTTAGCTAAAAAAAAATAATAATAACAGGGCTCCAGTGAGCCTCAGAGTACTCGGAACATCCTGAAAGCTGCTTCTGCTCATCAATTATTCAGCCCCATTCAGGGAACGATCAGTCCTAATGAATTGAATCTGATGCATTCCGTCTCAGCAGCTTGCTGAGCCCGTTGTGAAGTGCTGAGCGACAGTGTCTCCCCAGCTCAGGGAGAAAGATGGGGAAGAGTGTGTGTCTGTGTGTGTGTGTATGTGTGTGTGTCTGTGTGTCTGTGTGTCTGTATGTGTGTTTGTCTGTGTGTGTGTGTGTGTGTGTGTGTGTGTCCCCTACAGGTTCATAGCACACATTCCCTTCTCCCCACTATCAGGGTCTGAAAAATCCCAGAAATTCAGCCGTAGAAAGGGTGAGGTCACCTGCCTCCTCTCCAGATCAACAAGCCACACTCCTGTGAGGGACTCTGGGATCCATGCCCCGACACTCCAAAAGCTTAGTGCCTCGTCTCCACTCCCTCGCTGACTCCCTCTCCCCACCTCATTAGAATGCACTTTTGCAGAAGAACCCATCAAAGCTGATTATGATCACGCTGCTTGATTAGCGGCTGCACTCCTCCAAGAGCTACCCAAGGAAGGGGGTGGAGAAGACGCCCCTGGGCATGGCAAGGGACCCTGACTCAGGGGAGGAAGGGGTGGGACCCCATGTCTGCTGACCACTGGAGAGGGCATCACATAAGAAGCTCAGAGCAAACAGGGCAAAAAGGGGCAAGGCAGGGCTGGACTAGGGGGCACTAGAAGCTAGAGATAAAACTGGAAGTCCCCCTCTACCCTACCCCCACTTCCCTTTGGCCAAGGGCTGGCAGGCAGGGCAGGGCGAAAACCCATGCTGCTCCATGAGCTGGAAAAACAACTGCTGACTGCGTTCCTTCTGGGACTGCTTGTCTTCTAATGAATTTTTCAAACACTGAGCTGAGAAGAGCAGACTACACCCGACATGCATGCACATGCATAGGCAGAGACATGCGTGCGAGTGCACAGCCCTGTACACCCTATAGGTATGTTCATGCATCAGAGTAGCACCCTAGCCCGTTCACATCTGAGCACCCACACATATACCTGTGTACTAGCAGTTACTCCTGCAGCAATGCTTCCCCTGTTGGTGTCCTCCTGCAAGGCAAGCTTCCCATGCCACAAAAAGTGGCTACAGGTGGGACAGTAGGAAACATTGCCCAGGTGAGCCTGCTGCTGCCCTTCAAGGAGAGAGGAAAAGGAGAGAGGGTGGAGGACGCATTGAGGACTGCCTGGGCTTGGCACATGCAACTCTGACTTGCACAGGGGAGCCGAGCTGCAAGGGAGGGTGTTGTCTCCGGGCTTCCAAAGAGCTCCATGGCAGATGCTAAGAGGAGGGCACACAGATCCTACCTGCAGTTGGTGACTTTAGGGCCCCCTGTAGCTGGAAAATAATGTAGCATAAAAGCATCTCTGGGCACAGAGACTGAATGTTTAATTAACTAGGAAGGAGAAGCTGTAACTTGGGCCCCTTGGCATTCGCTCAGTGAAGAAACAGCTCCATCTTTATATCTGAGCCTCCAAAAGCCTCTGAGGCAAAACAAGGGTATAAGGCACTTTCTGCCTATGCTCAGCAGGGCCAGACCTGGGAGGCAGTACCAGGTCCCCATGGAGAGAAAGCAGAAGAAGGCACATACACCCACAGACAGATACCCTCAGCCTCAATGCCCATACTCCCTACCCACACTGATTCACACTTACCTAGTACAGCGCTTCCACTGTGGCTCCACCCAGAGCTGTAGTATGCATGGAACCTTGGTGGAGGGCATCCTCTCCCACTCAGGTGAATGGTTGGGGGTTCCTGTGATTATGGGGCGTAAGAAAAGGCCAGCTGCCTGGCCTGGCCAGGTGCGTGCTATCGGCAGAAGTAGAGCTTTGGAAGGAATCCTACTAGAATCCACAGGTTGGGGCTGAAGTAGTGGACAACAGGCTCCATAGGTCAGTGCCTAATTGCCCTTGAGGGGATAAGAATTGAGGAAGTTGCTGCCGGCAACCTTGTTTCTTCTCCCAAAGAAGCCAGGAACATAGGAACAAGTAACCTCCTTAGGGGCAAACAAGGTGCGTGACAATGGTGAAGATGGCGATCCTGATGAGCAAGCAACAGCAGCATCCGTTCTTTATCCAGGGACCTTGGCTACATGGCCACTCTATCCTAGGCACAATCTCAGGTTCTCCCAACATGTCTATGCTCAAAGCAGATGAAACTCCCTGTCTCGAGGAGCATGCATTTTAGTGGAGAAACATCTCAGATCAAATACATACAAGATGTGTAGTGTGAAACAAAGAGTGGGACAGAGCACCAAAGGGAGGAAGAAGGGGCTTGCCATTCTGAATAAGGAGGTCAGGGAAGGCCTTTCTGAGATGAGAGGATTGTGATAAAAACTGCAACAAATTGTTGTTATTCCTAGAACATGAGACTTGTTTGAACTAGGAAGTCAGGGTCAGGCTTTAGGGTTAATTGTACAACCCCTCCATTTTGCGGATGAGAAAACATGCTCAGAGGCGGAGGCTGGGTGGTAGAGGTGAGGCTATGTGCCCATGGTCATTTGTGTGGGTGGCAGAGCCTGGAACCCAGGCTCCTGGCCGAGGCCTGGCTCTTTGTCATCTTCATACTGCATGGGCAAAGAGGCCCTGACTTCCCACATGAACACTTTGCTAGCAGGTGCAGTAAATAAAAGGCTCAGCCTCAAAGACAGATGATAAGAGACCCCATAAAGCGTTTATGGGCTGGGCTGGGGGTCAGCAGGGCATGACAATTCCAAACAAGTGGCTGTAAAAGCTTTATGGGGGCCAGACACCAAATGAACAGCCACGACACCACCGTCTCTTCCCCGCCACTCCGTGCTCCAGCCTCCAAACCATCAAGGCATCTTACTACGGGTGGCCACAGCCGGAGCAGGGCTCCTGGAGACAAACCTCCAGGTTGTTCTGCATTTGAGGCCCTACATCCAGGCCACCTGCTGGGGAAATGCTAGGACTCAGGGGTGAGAGGGCTGAGGACAGCATTCAGCACTGAAATGGGCCTGGTCACTCTGGGTGGAGGGTGACGCCATCTACTCAGGGACCCTGTGATGGGAATGCTAGGAGCCAGAGCTTCACAGGGAGCTCTATGGCTCCAGCTGAGCAACCCTGACACCCCATAAGTTCAGGACCCTGCAACAGACTGGAGGGAGAAGAAAGCCTCAGTTTTAAGGAGTGCATGGCTAGGGGGGCTCCTACGCAGGGTGTGGAGCTCTTCAGTTTTTGTAGGAAGCGACTGCCTTCTCAAGAATTGATTTCCCAAAAGTGGAAGTGGACACAAACATATACAGCTGGCTCGTGCCTGTCCCCTGAGCATAGAGGAAGGTGCAGTTGAGTCACAGGTCAGAAAAAAGCCTCAGGCCTGGGCAGTCACCTCCTATAAAAACTGAAGAGCCCCACATCCTGCCTAGGAGACCCCTAGCCATGCAGTCCTTAAAACTGAGGCTTTCTTTTCCCTCCAGGCTGTCTCAGGGGCCTGAACTTACAGGGTGTCGGGGATGCTCAGCTGGAGCCATAGAGTTCCCTGGGAGCTCTGGCTACTAGCATTCCCAGTACAGGGTCCCTGAGTAGATGGCATCAGCCATAGCATGATGCTTGCTCCATCAGCTGCCATAGTGACACCACATCTTTATGGTGGAGAGGAGGGAGGGTCTCTGAAAAGTTGTCTGGTCATCTGCCTCCTATAGAACAAGAGCGTTCTGGAGCCCTGGCCCAGTCCAGCTGAGTGTTGAAGACCCCAGGGTGCTGGAAGCTATTCTACAGCCTCTCCAGTAGACACTCATGTCCCTCCTGCAGATCATTAGGGAATGACAGTCATCATGTGGCCTTAGCCCCTGGGGTTCACTCCCCCCGTTACCTCATGTAGTTTTGCATGCATATATGTCCTTCAGTTGTCGTTTCCAACACCATAAGGCTATGGTCACCCCACGCATGCAAAAAGACATGTCCCTCTGCTCTGAGCTCAGTGTCTGTGTAGCCAGGTGGCACTTGCCCAGGAATCACAAAGAGTAGTGCCTTACCTTCCCCAGTCAATGAGCAGCTCCTGAGGCTCCGTCTGCAGTTTCCACGTGTCTCTGCTTCTCCAGCCCACACGGAGCATAATGCCTTCACAGAGCAGGCATTTCATAAATATTAGATGAATAGTTAATTAATGAATTAACCTGCCATAGTAACTTGTTCCATTATCAAATCCCTTCTTACAGAGAGAGAGATAGTTTTCCCCTTGCCTGAACTAAATCTTCCTGTCTAATTTCACTCTGTCTCTATCCTGTTGCTCTTTTCTTAATGCCATTGTAACACTCTGGCCGTCTGTCCCTAGGGCATAGGCCTCCAGACTTGACTGTCCCTTGGCCTACTCCCCCACCCCCTTGCTTTGCCCACATATCCTACCCTCCAGTCCTTCATCACTACCAATGCGTTCCCAATGCTGGTGTCCAAGTGTCCACAGCCTCTTCAATCCCAGGAGCCAGACTGGACCTATGACAGAAAGGGCCTGGGCCCAGGAAGAACTGAGAGAGGAGCTTCTGGCTTCAGAGTGTCAAGGCATAAGCAGGTCCTGCATCTCTGTTCTGAGGACTCGATCCTGGCCCACAGCATAAGTGAACCTCTGAGGTCACCCTGAAAATGTATCCAGACATATGTCCATTTGTTTACTCACTTACCAAGCATTTATTGGGCACTTATTATTTGCCAGGTAAATAGTCCAAGCTACATAAATCTTAGCTCTGAAGCCCCAGAAAGGTGTTAGTCCTGCCCACTGCCCTGTGACAAGCACCCTAGTCAATCCATGCAACCTGGTCTCTGCAGAAATTCTGTCTGAAGTCCAAAGAGACCTAGAGACCTAGATCTGACCAGCGTGTGCACTTGCTCTCACGCACACATACACACACACATACACATGCACATATGCACAGGAAAATCCGTAGGCCAACCAGTAGAATCTCTAGGAAGTCTTAGTAATGGCCACTGAATTATTAGAATTGGGGTTTCAGAGAAATCAATCTAGAGATGTCCACTGCCCAACAATGTCCCGCCCCACAGAAAAGGAGCAGTCAGTGACATGGATGAGTTGATCTGGATGATGACTAAGACACCCAAGAAACTTGGCTGGGTTTTAGGACCTGGTCTGGGCCCAGATGGTTCTGGAATAAAGTGAGTCAAAGCCAGGTAGGAGGCCAGGAGCACATAGGGTAAGAGAGGAAGACGGATGCCCAGCTCTGCTTGCCAGGCAGGACTAAGGAGTGGAACTATGGGTAGCTATGGTACACTGATGGAGTTCCAGCTGGAGCAGAGGCCAAGGCAGGGGATGCCACTGACAACATCAATGGTGGGCTCCACTGGGAGTCATGGAGGCAGCATCCTCCTAAATGTCACTTCCTCCAGACCTGGAGCTCTTGGTCAAGACCTTCCCAGGGATCAAGAGGGCTGCCAAGGGCTTCCTATGTCTCCACTGGCCAGTCCACACAGACAGCTCCCCATGGAGCCCTGGGAGTCCCTGAAGGCCTTGCAGGATGCCGTTTATCCTCCCTCCTCAGGCTCATCCTTCTGTGGCCACTCTGGCTGAGCAGAGGGTAGCGTGTAGCAGGCATCTAAGGAGGGGCAGAGCTGATGCCTGGGAGAAGGCTAGGACTGTGGACAGCCTTGTAATTTAATTATTTGACTGCAGAAAGGAGATCTCATCTACTGGGTGCTCGTCCTTGTTAAGCTAATTGTCTGTCTCCTTCACTCTCCCCCCACCCCACTCCGCTTGCTGGAGAAACTGCTGCAGCCTAATTGAGTTATCATAAAGATAATGTCTGATGCTATAGCCAGAGCTGAGAAAGGAGGATCCATCTCACAGTGCTCCGGCTCCAGACAGGTCCCCCAAAGGCAGAGACATGGGCGGGGAGGGAGGGAGGCTATGTGTGTGGGGCTCTGCACAAGGAGTCTAACTACACAGCTATCTCAGAAACCACGTGGGTCCCTCTGCCCTTTCCTGCCATCCAAGGAGTTCACTTGTGAGACAAAAGGGTCTCCAGTCTCAGCACGTTTGGGTCTTGCTTGGAGAGACAGGCAAGCAGCATGAGCCCAGACTTGGGGAGCAGACAGACCAGGTTCCAAATCTCTGTGTCACCTGTAGTGAGCAGGGTCACTTAGGGAAATTACTTCTCAGTGTTGGACCTCCATGTTTTCATCTATAAAGTTAGGCTCACATCACATTTTTGTCAGGAGGATACAGTGAGATAAAAATATATAAAGCAACTGAAACAACCAGTGATAGGCACTTCTGCTCATCTGTCCTGATGCTTCATGTCCATGGAGAGGGATAGGGCTGGAGAAGGGACCTCTATGGAAGGAGACAAGAGTATAGTACCTTGGTTTTAGACAAGCAGCCATGAGGGAGTCCCTGGGGGGAGGTCTGGATGCCAGCCTTCTTTAACTGACACCTAGACATCTCACCTCTATCCATGCCAGACTCCTAGAGGGCTCCAAGACGCTTGTCTGAGATGAGGATATGGGCAACAAGCTCAGCAATGGGTCAGCAGGCAGTTGGGGGTCAAGAAGCCCAAGAGGCAAAGTCAAGGACAAATCTGAAGATCAGGCCTTATGCAAGTGGGCCAAGGCCCTAGACAGAGACAGTGCGTCCAGGTCGAGGTGGGGTAGCAGCCAGGCACAATGGCAGAGCACCCCAGTATTCCCAGGAGGGCCTGCATGAATAGGAGAACAAGGAGAGCTCGATTCAAGGCCAACCCTCATGTTGGGCAACCCAGAGTCCAGGTGAGGCAGCTGGCCAGACTGCAGCAAGTGGGCCCTGACTGCATCCCCCACCCTCCCAGTGCCCCCTCTAATCCAGCCCTTCGAGTTCCCACCCGCCTCCATTGGCCAGCTGCTCTACATCCCCTGCGTGGTGTCTTCGGGGGACATGCCCATCCGCATCACTTGGAGGAAGGATGGACAGGTGATCATCTCAGGCTCGGGCGTGACCATCGAGAGCAAGGAATTCATGAGCTCCCTGCAGATCTCCAGCGTCTCCCTCAAGCACAACGGCAACTACACCTGCATCGCCAGCAACGCCGCAGCCACCGTGAGCAGGGAGCGCCAGCTCATCGTGCGTGGTAAGTGGGTCAGGCCAGCCATGAGGAAGGAAGCATCACAACCACTGCCTTAGAGTTCCAGCTTGAATCAGAGTGTCACGGGCGATTGCCTCTAGCAGAGCTTTTAAAGATGGAGCAATCCAAGCCTCTTATTTCCCATGGCAGGAAACTGAGGCCGAATGGAGAGACACTTGCTCCATTAGTCATTGGTGAAAGTAGGATTGGAACCCAGGACCCCCATCTCCCATTTCAATGTTTGCATCTTGGGTTTCAGAAACTGTCCCCTCCCAATCCTGTGATGACTCAGGAAGTGCTGACCCCATGTGGAAGGTGCCCAAGCCCTAGGAGACCTGTAAAAGACCCACATGACCCGTTCTTCACTACCTTTCCTCTCCCGCTAGTGCCCCCTCGATTTGTGGTGCAGCCCAACAACCAGGATGGCATCTATGGCAAAGCTGGTGTGCTCAACTGCTCGGTGGACGGCTACCCCCCACCCAAGGTCATGTGGAAGCATGCCAAGGGTGAGTCCCTGGCTCAGCCAGCAGCTCCAGGAGGGGAGGGGGGAGGGAAGGAGGGAGTGCTCTGATGGGACAAGGACCTGTTCTCCGCTTACAATCACTAACCCTGGGGAGCATCCTAGGTTCCGAGCTTTTGGGGCCCCCTTGCTACACGTAATGTTGGAGTCATCTTCAGCCACCCACAGGGTCTGTGGACCAGGGACAGCATCATGCTGACTCCACATTTCCTCTTGCACCGTGAACTTGAACTTCTTCCCCGCTGCAGCCCTAAAACTAAGTGCGCATCCGCTTTTCCCACCGCACCTGCCCACCCCGGCACCCCAGAGGCTCAGTGCCTAAGGCAGCTTCGCACCAGTCTACCTGTCCTGGAATCTTGGTTCTTCTTAGAGCCCAACTTAATCCCAAGAATGCATTTGGTATCTGACTTAGCCTATATCATAGACTTTGTCCACGGCTGAAACTAGGGAGGGTGAGGGGGTTTCCCAACCCCCTACCCCAGTCCAGGATGGCTGGCCTCCTTCCCAGCCCTGGTTAAATCCAGGCCACTGCTATTTGCCTATTCTTTCTTCTTTCTCAGGAATTTGCCCCAAGGAAGCTCGGTGCCAAGGTGGGCATTGTGTTGAGGCCCTTACCTACTCCATCCCCTTGTCACAGAGCTGGGGCAGGGCCAGACCTCCTTGAGGGTCTGTCCTATTGCCTAGCAGGGACTGTGTGGCTCTACAACTTCAGGATGGTGCAACTCTGCCATAAAAATGGCCCCTGGTGGGCATGTAAATGGCATCAGACCCACTCCTAAAGCACTGTTTCCAACCCAACCCATTCCCCCAGACAGACCCCAGCCCTCCTAACCTGTGCCTCTTCACAGGGAGTGGGAACCCCCAGCAGTACCACCCAGTGCCCCTCACCGGCCGCATCCAGATCTTGCCCAACAGCTCCCTGCTGATCCGCCACGTCCTAGAAGAGGACATTGGCTACTACCTCTGCCAGGCCAGCAACGGCGTGGGCACCGACATCAGCAAGTCCATGTTCCTCACAGTCAAGAGTGAGTGCTGCTCCTGCACCCCTGACATCCCATCCCCGTCTCTGCATGCTCCCCGCCTGCACCCAGGGTCTGCACTGTCCCATCTATGGAGGGGAAGCAGGAATGATCCCTGCTCCCAAGTGTGCTTGGACCCCTCCCAGGGGCATTCAGGGTTGCTGTCATCTAAAACAAGGGCCCCACCATGGACAGTACCCACTGCAGCCCTGACAAGCTCAGGTACTGAAACAGGACATGCCACCTCAGTTACTTTGATCTGTAGATTGGCAATCAATCTGAATTTTCACCTCAAACAACTTACTTCTGTTTCTTAATATACACCTGCTGTGTACAACCTGTTTGTGGCTTAGGAAGGAAGATGCTGCATGCATAGCACAGGAGAAAAGCCTATGGCCAGCAAACTGAGTCCAGTTCCAAGTCTCCCTAGTGTGAGACCTTGAGCAAGTCCCTTCACCTCTCTGTGCTCCAGTTTCCTCTTTCATACTCCAGGTTCACTCCCAGCCCACCCCACCTCACAAAATTGTTGTGTGCAGCACAGAAATCAATGATAAAAACAGGAAGTAGTTTTTAAAAGCCAAAAGGGTACAACTCATTATATAACTTGGTGCTCTACCTGTGGCTTTAATCCCCAAACCCAAAGGTGGCCTCAGGGATCTGGAAAAGCCACCGGCCATCTGCCATCCAAATTCTGTTAAAAATCACAGCAGTCATTCCTGCTGGGTTAGCCCATGTCTGAATAATGGGTGCCTGAGAATCATGGTAGAAGGATAGCGTCCCTCTGGCCCTGTGTCAGGAAACAGACCGTGGGTCTTGGAGGACAGAGGTGAGGGTCTGAGTTTTTTAGCATCTGGCCCATCAGAGTGAATCTAAGGGCCATGATTCAATTACAGTGTGACTCCAATGAATGTGCTTGGCCCCATGGTATTCCACTGTCCTGATGTAGAAAAAGGGAGTTGTACTAAAATAAGATTCTGTTTCGTGTCAAGCACAGGTCCCACGATACACATAAAGCAGCCAGCATGGCATCTGGCCAGCACAGATTCAGTGGCCAGCGGTCATTCCTAGCATGGTAGTCCTCCCCAGGGGCTCAGCGGGGAAGCTGCCCAAGGGAGAGCCCCATGTGTGTGGTCTGCCCGGCATCTCCCTGGAGTCCCTCCCCCAGCAATCATAGCTTCGTTATCGCTTGCCCACGCCCGTGTTCAGCTCAGCACAAGACAGGGAAGCCCAGCGAGGCGATCGATGCTCAGGGAGCTCCGAGCTGGAATCCCCGCCCTGGGGAGCCGCTTCCCTCACACTATCAAAAAGCACTTTGTCCTTAATAAAACCAGGCAATCAATCTACATCCCTCAGCCAGGGAGAACTTCGCTAATTCTGCCTGCGAGAGGCGAAAGGGAAAGTAGGCACCTCTGGAACATCTTAGGTATTTGATCCTTATCTCTATACTGTCAGCTGGATAAACCCCAATGAGCTTGGCTCTGCTAATTTTTTTTTTTTTTTTTTGTCTTTGCTGTTTTTCTTTAAGTTAGAGGATTCCACTTAGGGTGTGCGGCTGCTGGCCTGTAGCACAAGCATGAGGGATTCCCATGGAGATGCGGGCATGCAGTAGCTGGGAGGCGGGGACACTCAGCTCACATCACCGTGCTTCTGGTGTTCTGGGGGGCTGTGCAAGTCCCTTTACCCCTGGGGGCTGCATTTCTTCTATGCCCCCCTCACTGCCAACCCAGGTACCGGCAAGAAAGCACTGAGGCACTGGAGAAAGCTGTTTGTAGATCAAGAGCTGCCTGTGAGCATGTACTGTACAAAATCTCTCTCTCTCTCTCTCTCTCTCTATCTATCTATCTATCTATCTGTCACATACACACACACACACACACACACACACACACACACACAGGTGTTAATCCCACCTCCACTCCCACCCCAGGGCATGGTGGGAGTTTCCCACAGCACTGATCAGTCAGGGCAGAATCTGGACCTGTGTCCCTCCTTCCTTCCTCCCCTTGTCTAATTTCATCTGTCTTGTCATCTTCCTCTGCTTCCTCCCTCCCCAGTCAGGCCCACGAACACTCCCTTCTTACATCCGACATCTCACAAACACCTCTGGGTCACATGCTCCCGTCCACCCGCCTCCCCTGGCAGGCCCTCGTGTCCCTGTCTCACTCACAGCTTCTGGCTCTTCTCTCGCACTTTCTCACACTCTTCCTCGGGCACATATGCCCCTTCCATTCCTGCCTCCCTCCCTCTGCCCAGTGATCTGCCCCAGCCACCTCAAGGGCTCATCCACCCCAGCACTCACAGGAGAGCAGGAGGCAGGGATGAGGGTCTCTGAGGCTGGAGGGCTGAGTGCAGCAGGGCCTTCGTCTCAGCGACAGTGGAATGGACCCGGCCCTTCTCTGCAACTTCCGTCCCCCTACTGTTCCCGCACAGGCATCAGCCCACACTCGGCCATTTCTCTGCACATCCTCTCTCCTGCTCTGTCCTCCACCCGCTTCCTGTCTCCTGCCCTCTTTCCACTCTGTGCTTCTCCTCCTTCATTCTCCCTCCATCCTCTCTTACTCCCCCATCTCAGTTCAGCTTAGAGGACACAGGTAGGTGAGACCTTCAGGGTGTGGGCAGAGGGTCACCAATGGGCTTGCTGGGGGGAAGCCAGTCCTAGTCATCCCTTAGTCCCTCACAAACACTCACACTACCAACACTCTTCCTTGCCAACTTGCACAGCCACCCACTGAAAGACCTGCCACTTGCAGAGCCAGTTTCGAGGCTTGCCTCAGTGCCTCCAATACGCTCAGGGCATATTTGACCCAAGACAGCTCCATCTTGTCAGGCCTCACACTTCCTGACCTTTCAAAAGGCAAGCTGCCCTTCACCCCCACTGTACCCAAGCAAAGGAGCGTAAACACGTCAAAGAGAACAAAACATCCATAAAATGTTTCAAGGGTCAAACTAGATATTTGTGGTTGGCCTCGGTTGTGGAGCATCTCCACCACTGATCCCCACAGTTTCCAGTGAGAACTGAGCACTCACTGACTAAGTCAAGGAAGTAGAACAGACAGACTGGAGTTCAAATCCCACCTATGCCACTTGATAGCTGCGACATCTAGGACAGCAGTCTCTGTAAGCCCCAGTGTCTTTGTAAGTTTGGAATTACAATACACACAGTCCCCAACTTAGCAATTTTCAACTTTACAATGGTCCAAAAGCAACATGTGGTCAGTAGATGCTGTGCTTTGAATTTTGAACTTTGATCCTTTCCTGGGCTAATGGAATAAGGACCAACTCTTGCTCTTGATGCTGGGCAGCGGCAGTGAGCCCTGAGATCACAAAAGTAAGCTATCAGCATTCTCTGTAGTGTACTGTATTGCTAAGCTAGGTGTTCGCTAGGTTAGGTACATTCCGAGCATTTTCAAAAATATTTTAAGCTTATGATGGGTTTATCAAAACATAACCCCCTTGAAAGTCAAGGAGTATCTGTACTTTTTACTCCTTGGTAGGTTTTAAATGAGATCATGTACTTACCAGCTAGTAAGACAGTACTTGGCACAGAGAACACATTCAATAATTGTTAGCAGTTGCTAGTTTTCAGTGCTAAAAACCTACTGATAGGTAAGACAGAGTTGCTGTTGTCAGGGAATTTAGAATCATGAAAAGGAAATAAACGTATATCCAAAACAACTGTAATACACAAATCAATAAGTGCCTTAAAAGCCTGCAAACAAGGTGATTCAAAAAGAATCAGAGAAGGAGTCATCAATTTTACCCTGGGGGAGAGTGGGGTGGGGGGTGTCAAAAAGGTGAGAAAGATTCTGACAAGAACCAAAAGGGGTAAGGGTCATGGTGCTACAGAGATGAGGGAACAGCCCAAGCAAGCTCGAGGCGGCAGGGAAGCCTATGAATGGCCTGTGGTGAGGTGAGAGCTTAGGGTGCCTGGCAGAGGTGAAGGGGACAATGGACAAGGAGAATAAAATATGAGATGCCGTAAGCCTTGAGAGCTCAATGGATTCGTATATTGAGCTGACTCTTGATGCCAGGATCTAAACCAGAACTCGAGGAGGCCAGGGGTCTTGCTCCAGTTCTTGAGAAATTGCTATGCAGGATCCCTATAAGGGCTTGTATTAGGCAGGGTTCTCCAGAGGGACAGATTCAACTGTGCATAGGTAGACAAACAGGAAAGGTGGACAGGGGGGTGGATGAGAGGGGATTAGCGGACATGGTTCATACAGTTATGGAGGCATAGAAGTACCCACAACTAATGATCTGCAAGGTGGGGACTCTGGTATGCTAGTAGCCCAACTCAGTCCAAGACCAAAGAGCTCAGAACCAGGGAAGAAGATGGTGTGGTCTTCAGTCCACGGCCAAAGGTGTGAGAACCCAGAGAGTCCCTGGTATAAGTCCTAGAGTCCAAAAGCCAGAGAGTCCAGAGCCCTGATATCCAAGGGCAGGAGAAGAAGAATGTCTCGGGTCTAGGAGAGAGATAGGAAGTCACTTTCTTCTGCCTTGTCTGTTCTGTGTGGGGCTCCAGCTGATTGGCTGGTGCCCACATTGAGGGTGAAGCTTCTCCAACTCAGTCCACCAACTCACATGCCAATCTCTTCTGCAAACACCCTCACAGACACCAGAAATAATGTTCTGCCAGTTCTCTGAGTGTTCTTTAATCCAGTCAAGCTGATGCCTAAAATTAACCATCACAGGGCCCCACGGAGCTAAGGGTTTGTTAGAGCAGGTAAGTGGTTTTCCAAGTCCTTGGACATCCTTCATGACAATCAACCGGGCCTAACCGGCCCCACTCCTCCCCGACCCCAGCGTCTTGCCGTGAGCTGAGCCCATGAGTACCTGAGCATCCTGCCTGGCTCTACCACCTTTATATACTGCACTTGACAGTTTTTTAAGCTCTCCCCAGACCTACCTGAAAGGTCGACTCCGTCTCAGGAGAACTTAACTTATTAGACCAAGGTCATTGGGCATTTTAGTCCCAACTGAAACCAGAACTAGCTTCTATAGACTCTTGGTCTTGTAGAAGAAGCACAAACTGAGAGTCCAAAGTCTTGCCACTGGTCCTGCCTCTGACCAGTCCTGCAGGTTTCTGTGTGTGCCCCTTCCCTCCTCTGAGCCTTGCTTTCCTTACTGTACCTTAAGAGGCATGAAGTAGAATCTAGTCGCTAGATGACCCAAGACCCCTTCCAGTTCAGACAAACCATGATTCTAGCAGCATTCATGCTTTTTTCAGGGCACCAGACTGCCTTCCAGAATTTGGTTGAAAATAAATGTAATTAACAGAAGAAAATAACCACGTCCACAGAGCTGCCTTTCATCTCCCTTTTAAAATATATTTAAGAAGAGATAATGACCAAAAGGAGGAGGAGGCAGTTCCTCCTCCAACTGACACATGGGGAAAAAATAAAGCATCTTCAAAGAAAACTCTTCAGTGAGAGGCAGGTACAAAGGAGGCCGGCAGTGTTTGGACACCGCCACCACGCGGCAGTGCCTGCAGGGACTATGCTGGCCTGTCGTCCAGCAGGAGCAAGTTACCTTATTAGACACATTTTCTTATTGCCCCTGAACTCCCCTCCACCTCTGTGAAGGCGCCAGTGATTGGACCTCAGACAAAGCCCATGGCCACTTAAATCCATAAGGGCTCTGTGTTTGGTTTGAGTTTGATTTGTTTGTTTAGCAAAATGTCAGACCAATTAAAGTGAGATCCAAGAGTCCTCCCTCAGCAAGCACACACCCCTGCAGAGTCACAGGATGTCAGAAGGGAGTCAATGGGGCCAAACTCTACTGAGGATAAGGGATAGAGAAATCCTGCACTGTGAAAGGAAGCCTTGGCCCATGCACACTGGGCTACCTGCTTTGGTTGGCCATAGATACCAAGGTCAGGGATGCAAAACCTTAGAAAATGTGACCACGTGTCTGGTAACCCCAGATGGTCCTAATTCATATTTTCCCAGTGGAAGTCCCTCCTTGTCAGACAGAAGCATCACCTCCCATAGAGTTGGGTGACTGAGACCCCTGCCTGACAGATCTGGCAGCCCAGAACCCGCAGATCTCTTTCCTGACCACACTGTAGGTACCGAAGAATTCCCTGCCCCAATGCCTTGAGCTTGCTTCCTGGGCTCCCAAGGCCTCCTCCATAGTCTTTCTGCCTCTAAAGTGCTGAGCCCCCAGAGGAATGTTTGACCTGCGAGGGACAACTTGCAAGACACATCAGTGAGGCCAAGACACTTGGGTTACAATGGCTCCTCACACAGTGCCCCTCTCAACAGAGGATAAACTGAAAGGTCAGGCAACTGGCCCAAGGTTTTGCCTACTGTCACCTAACAGCAGGTCCTGTCTCCTCACCAAAAAGAAGCTCCTTAGGGGCTGGGGCTGATCTCCCCATGCCCCTGCCCCTCCCCCAGGTGGGAGTTCTCACTCTTGGCACCCTGATCAGCTCACTTTGGCAGTCCATGCTGGAGTTTAATCTGCTAATAGGACCCCAACCCATAGGTCTGGTCTAACCACAGCTGCTATCACAGGTCACTCCCTCAGCTCCTCCTCTGACCTTTACAAGCTCCCCAATCAGGTGAGAGGTGGGGGTGCAGACCCTCGGCTGGCCCTGCAAACAGTCAAAGGAGAGACAGGAAAGCCGAGTGGTGAGCGGAACTCAGAGGCTGAGCCTTGGGAGCTGAGTTGGTCTGGCCCTGCCACAGCTGTGGAATCTGGAGGCTGCCGCCTGCTCTTTCCCTCCGGGACAGTCATCAGCTGGCCTCACCTGCACAGCCTCAAAGTGGCTGAGAAGACCCCACTTTGTCCTCTGCGGAGTCAAGGGGTCCACTCTGCAGGTGGGGGCTGGCCTCTCCAGTCGCTGGTGAGGGAGAGAGGAAGGGGGTGGAGGAGTGAGCCACTGTAATCATTTCCATGGTGATGATTATCCAGCTGGCTCTTAGGCCTTATTGATTTTCAGACTTTATAGAGCAAAGAGCAACACTTCGTCTCCTGCTTCATCAAACAGAGCAAGAAGACAGGCCAGACTCTTCCTCTCCCCAGGCCAGGCTCTCCACTGCAACTGCCTTAGTGGAAGAGCAAGGAGTTGCAGACATGCTGGAGCCCTGGCTGAGGGCTCTATAGCACCCCCAGGCTCACCTACCTTCTTCAGGGTCAGGGAGGCCAAAATAAGCACTTCAGTGAGAGGACAAGAAAGGTCTCATCACAAAGTAGGGATCCTGGTTCTCACTGCTGCCCACTCTGCCCTTTGTAGACTAGGACCTGTCACTCACAATCCCTAGGTCCGGAAGGCTCCTGTGCTCAAAAGATTCACCATCCTTCTGTAACTTTCCTTCACCCCTAAGCATTAACAGAGCCCTACAAGTGAGTCACATTCTATTCAGCCAATGGAGACCCCAGGGCGTGTGCTGCCAGTTACAGGCTCTGTCTTTCAGAAACTGTAACCCTAGTGGGTTTTTTTGGGTGGTGGGGGGCAGGGGTCCTAGAAAAGACTATAATGAGTATGAACCAAGAAAACAGGGAAGATCTTATTGACCTCATGTCACCCACAGCGCTGTTGGAGCAACCCACATCACATCCCAAACCTAACCCCAGAAGGAAATTGGCACCAAGGTTTCAAGGTAGACTACGGCAGTCTCCAAGCAGAAAATCCCCCCACCCTCACCCCATACCCTCACATCACCACAGCAACCAAGCCCATAACAGGCAGGGGGATTTTCCTGAAGGCATAGGAGGGATGACCCCACACATGCAACCTCCACTTCCAATGTAAAGTACCTGTCTTCCTGTAGAGCCTCTGGCAGTGGTTGCATAAAGCACCACAGCACCACTGTCCCCTCTATAGTCCCCCGTTCAGAGACCACAACACTGAAGAGTTTCCAGACGGATCTGGGCTCCAAGATATCAACAACAGAATCATGTCCATCCTACATCAACCAAGGTAAAGGTGCTGGTCCATATGCACCAACCCAAGAGAGCCAAGACGATCACTGGCTGGCTCAATTTAATAGACACAAAAATGCAAGCAGGCAAGGAGCTAAGCAGTGCCTCTAAGGCCTGCCCCAGGCTGCCCCCCCAATTATCACTGAAGCCCCTCTAAACAACAGGAGCAGAATAAAATGTTGCATCGGCCAAGCAACAGCCATCTACTTCCTGAGTGGCCACATGCTCGGCACAGTGTCAAGGTCTAGGTATGCATCCTTTTCCTGTTGCTAATACACAGTACCATGGACTGGGTGCACCTTAAAGAAAGTAAGTTTATTCTGGCTCCTGGTTTTGGAGGCCCAAGGCAGTGTCACAGTGTGATGCAAGGCATTACACAGTAAGACAAGGAGTGAGTGTGTGTGTGTGTGTGTGTGTGTGTGTGTGTGTGTGTGTGTGTACTCTGGCCTCTTTTTTCTCACAATAAACCATCAGAATTCAATCAGGGGGTCTCCACCCTGATGGCCTTATCTAATCCCAATCACCCCCCAAAGACCCGCATCATAGTCAGATTAAGTTTTCACCCTTTTCATACCTCACAAAGGGGATTAAATTCAAACACATGGACCTTTTGGGGGCATACCGAAATTATACCCAAGCCATAGCAGTCTGAAAGAGAAAGGAAAGCTTAAATCATCATCTCTGCCCTCCAGGAATTTACAGACTAGTTAGGACACTGGAACTAACTTTCAGGAAAAGTAAGCAAGATCACATGTTAAAATATGGTTATACAAATGTGGTAGTGAACATTAGGCTAGAAAAGGAACAAAAGTAGACAGACAGGGTAAGACTGAGCTTCCTGGAAGAGTGGGGCTTGAGTTGATCCTTTAAAAATAGGCAGCATTTAAACAGGCAAAGGAAGAAAGGAGGCCTCCAGGTGGAAGGATGAGCAAAGGCACTGGGGTAGGAAGCTTGCGTGGGGATCTTGCAGAGGACACCTGTCCAGAGAGGGCGGCAGCTGGGAGTTAGGGGCTGAGAGTCGATGCACAGGATGGCACTGAAGTCTGCCATGATATACCAGATGAGGAGAATGACACCAGAATCCTGAGTAGAGATTGGAGAGAAAGAAGTGCTCTTTTAGGGACAAATATCAGTCTTGATGCAATATACATAAAAAGCCAGGAGAATCAAGAGCTTGAGGTTGAGAGATGAGGATAATAATGCCACCCACAGCAGCAGCACGGGTGGCAATGGAGAGATTGCATAGGTGCTGTTGCAAAGAGAGGCGATCGTGCCCTGAGGCAGCCAGTGTGTGCCCTAGGGCAGCCAGCTCTAGGTGGAAATACACTGCCAGTATGTCCACCTAGATCTGGGTACTAGACCAGATGACCCTCAGCCACCTCACAAGGCAATGCATGAATCATTGTGTGGCTGGCAGGCGTCATATCCTGTCCTGAGTCAAAAAGCAGTGGGATGGGTGGCCTAGGCACAAGTTCCCCCAGAACCCCAAACCATTACCCTAACCCTGCCTAGCCCGCTGGGCCTCTTGGATCTGCAGAAACTTGGGACACAGCAGAACTGTGATTCTAGAGAAAGTTTTCTCCTCCCTGTGTCTGTTCATGTCCGGCTCTGCCACTGTGCTTTCTCTGTTCAGCACCCAGCTACTGAGCACCCGCTCTGTGCCTGTCCCCATGCCAGGTGCCAGGGGGTGCTAGGAGCAGGGTGGCTGTGGTCTTCTGCACTGCCTCCCTTGTACCAATACGGAATGAGCTCCCCATACACCAAGGAGAGCAAAGCCCCCACAAGATGACACCATTAATGCCCTCTGGATTGGTGAAACAAAAGGTACAGCTGCCTCTGGGCTCTCTACACTGAGAATTTCTCATTGCATGCCAGGTCCCTGTGTCAATTACCCCTGGCTGCTGTAACAAACACTACGAACTAGGGAGGTTTAAACACCCCAGTCTTATTCTCTCCCATTTCTGGAGGCCAGAGTCTAACACTAAGTTGTCAGCAAAGGTGTCAGAGGAGGACACTACCTTCTTCGGTCGCTATCAGCACTCCTTGGCATTCCTTGGATAGTGGATGCATCCTCCAGCTTCCATCCCCAATATCACACCTTCAGTCCCCTGTGTGTCTCTCCTCTTCTCACTAGGATGCCAGTCGTTACCTACTCCTTACCTCACCTTACATCTAGATTACATCTACAAAGACCCTATTTCCAGATAAGTTCACATTCACGGTACCTTTCTGGAGGACACAATTCAGCCCAGGACACTTATGCCAAGTGATCTGCTACTGGGAGCTCAGGCCTTCCAGAATTGGGTAAAATCCTCTTCTTCCAGACTTCACCCAAGCAATCCTCCTAAATGCAAGTAGTCCTCTCATCAAAAGCTCCCTCCAGGACAAGAGTCTATAAGCTCCCCACCCCCACGCTCAGCTCCAGAGCAGGGATCTGCAAATGGGGCTTTGGGCCAAATCTAGCCAGCAGACTGGCCTCCATAGCCAGCACCTGGCCACACCCATTCTTTGTGGGGGATTGCCTATGGCTCTTCTTGAGGTCCAGCAGCGGAGATGAGTAGTTTCTGAGAGGATTCTGGTGATCTGAGCCACACCTCTCATCTCTAAAACTGCTTGCACCCTAGGACTGTAGGGGGAAGAGAACTTAATGAGCTAATTTGTGGAAAGCACTAACCACGGTGCAGACACATAACAAGCATTCAGAGAATGTTAGCTATTACTATCCTTTTTCCAAAATTCTCAAGGCAATAGAGGACCAGAGGCACACACTGGGGGCGAGGGGGCAGGTCCCTTCATTGGAGAACACTGCCCCTCCTTCTCTTCTCCTCCTTGGCAAGCAGCCAAGAAGAAGTGAGTGATCCTATCTCATAGCTAAATGAAGTAAGCCCTGGTGAGTCTGAGGGTCTCTCCTGGGCCCACCCTACAGCAGAAATAGGTCTGCACTCCCAGCCTCCAAGCTCCAGCGATTCTCAGTGACCATCACACCAATCCCCTCCACACACACACAGTGGTGCGGACAGTCCCGATCCCTGTGTACCAGGGCAGTGGACATTGAGGGTCCCAGGGGCCCCCAGCTCTGTGGGCATCTCCTCACTGGCTCTCGGAGGCGAGGCTGATTGCTTCCATGCAATCTGAATTAATCTCATGCTTCAGGTAGAGCTGGGCTAATCAGGGGAGACAAGAAGCCGAAGTGGGTGCAATCAAATTAACAACGCCATGGCCCGAGCTCTTTAAGAAGGAAAAAAACAAAGCAGGCACCAGGCTGCACCCCCCCACACCCCTCAACCTGTCCCAGGGGAAGCCCAGAGCTGCTGCCACTGAAGCTCAGCAAAGCTGCTCACGCCCGCCCCCAACCCACCACCCCACATGCCAACAATGCCCCTTTGTGGTGGCTTATCTCAAACTGCCAAACGGGGCTGCTTCTTGTCGGAAGCTTGTTAACAAGGAGCAGAGACACAAACCTTTCCAGCAGAGAGGGGAGTGGGCCGGGCTGGAGAGAGGGGGGCCCACACACCTCTCCTGGCTGCATATAATCCTTTCCAAAACAAGGAGATTCTCGTCTCCCAAGAGAGGGGCCCACAAGGGGGTGAGCAGGGCTCTCAGCCTTCAAAGCATCTCTCTCAGGGAAAAGACTCTTCCAGGGGACAAAAAGACATCCAGAAACACATCTCAGCGTTCCCATCCCTCTTAGCCAGAAGTTCTGCTAGACCCCTGGAGAGATTCCCCTTCGACCACCAGAAGGACTTCCTCAGAAGGCAAAGGCCTTCCTTGGGGATGGTGAAGAACACCCTGACCTTGCTCCCACTCTTCTCATCCTGTTAACTGGGACCATCCTGTGTAGGGCAGGAAAGGACCTGAGGGCAAGGGAAGAGGGGCCGTCACCCCTATGGCTCTTCCCCCAGACCCTGTGTGAGGACCACCTGGGGTGGGGGTGGCTCCTGAGGAATGCAGAACCCCAGGCCCACCCTGGGCCAATTTAGTCACAGCCTCTGAGAGAGGGGGTTGGGCAATAAAATTTTGCAGTGCTCACCCCAGGTTCTTACAAGGAGCCAGGCCTAAAGACCTCTTGGGCCCTTTCCCAGCCAACCCACCTTGGACAGCAGTCCAGCCCCATCCCTTGCCCCCCAATTCCCAGACCAGTCCTCTCTTGCTGAGCATCCCACATTTCTCTTCAGAGGAGCTCAGCTCTGGTACCCTCCTTCCCAGGCACCTGCTCCTCTCTCTACTGTCCTTTGGCCAGTGTCACACGGTGAATAAGAGCCCAGGTGCCCAGGCTCAGGCCCTGGCTCTGTCACTTACTAGCTACATGACATGCAGCTATTTGCTTCTCTAAGCCTCAGTTTCTCTAACTGTAAAGTGGGGATAAAAAGAGGGTTATTGTGAGGATTAAGGGAGTCAGTGCATGTAGAAAAACTCAGACCAGTACCTGGCATAAAGTAAGCCTCCAGTAAAGCCAACTCAGCACTGTGACGGTGATTGTGACACTGGTGTCCGTGAAGGGAGTAACAGTGATGTGCCCGAGCTGCCTTTAGAATGTGACTGCCTTGCACTATGCCAGCCTCCCCCGACAGCCAGCAGCGTTCTCCTCCTGTTCCTTCCGCGTTCTGCCTCCCACACACACTGCTCCTCTCCTTTGGGTATTCATAACTGAAACTTCCCTCCCTGATGACTGGAGGTCTGTCAGAAACACCAGCTGAGCTCCAATCACCAAGGAAGAGAGGAGGAAGGGAGGCAGAGGAAGCCTGGCTCTTCACCCGCTCCTTCTGCCCCAGCCTCGGGCCCAGCCTGCCCTCCGCTGGCCTCTGGGCTCACCAGCCCAGCCCTACTCCAGTTTTCAGCCTCCTCTGCACTCCTTGCCAAATACATCCGCAGCAAGGGAGGAAAAGCAGCCCGCTGGGAGAAGTGAGGGCCAGCACTAAAGGAAAGAGAGCTGGGCACTGCCAGGGACTCGGGGCTTGATCTCCTCACCAGTGCTCACCAGCTGTGCCACCTCAGACAAATCACTTCACCTCTCTGAGTTTCCATTTCTTTGTTGGATATGCTGGGGATAACAGCCCCTAGGCCACCTCCTTCACAAGAAAGGAGTTCTTTCGGAAGGATGCACCAGTGCTTTGTAAATTGCAAGGAGTAGGCCTATGACAGCTCAGGGCTTGGAGCCGGAGGAAGCAAGGAGCTGGGGATCAAGGGAGGGCCCAAATCAGCGCAGAGTTGGTACTCTTCGGCAGCGTCTGGGGACTCCAGAACTCCACCTCCCAGCCTGGGGCCTGGTGGGAAAGCGTGAGGATGCTGGGGGTGAGTGAGGCAGCAGAGCTGTCTCATGGTCTTTTAAAAATCTATCAGCCTCTCACATCAAATTAAAATGTAAATAGCAGCTGGTCCAGGCAGGACCTCAGGGGTGACAGGAGCCGGCCTGAGAGTAATTTCACAGACGGGAACCAGTTACATCGGATTCTGACAACTGTCTTGTTTCTGAAATTGATTTCCTCTCCCCTCGGCTTGCTGCCCTGGGAGGGCCCTGGGAGCGCAGGGAGGGGCGACTGCTCTCCAGCCTGCTCCCTTTTCCACGGTGCCTGCCAGTGAGGCCGCGTCGGAGCCGGGAGGAGGAGGCCTGGGATCTCTGCAGGGCTAACAGGCAGGGCTCTGAGTCCCAGTGACCCATCAAGGCTCTTCCCTTGCCCTGAAGTGAGGCCGGTTATAGCCCCGAGCAGGCTGCCCAGGTGCCGGTGTGGACCCTAGCACCTGGGCAGGGAGGCTTCTGCACTGGATTGCCCTCTGCCAGAGTTTGCCCATTTGGCCATTCACTGTGCCAGGCACTGAAGGACTGGGCTTTGAATAAGACAGGCCTGCTTCAAATCAGGACTGGCACAGAGAACGCCCACCTAAAGCGGGTCGCACAGCCCCGTGCCCAGCCCCTCCCTGCTCCCAAGTCCGCAGAAAGTCTCTTTGTAAAGAGAAATCTGGTTTCCTTGGCTGTTAATTGAATCACATTGCAGGAAGCAGAGAGGTTGTATCTCATTAAAGCCTCTGCGTCCTATTGGAGCAGTGCATCGCCCTCACGACTGTCAGCATTTTCCACCCAGGACTCAGCCTCCCGCTCCCCAGCTCTCTCGCCTAGGCCCCTAAACTGCGGTCCCCGCTGACCACCTCGGAACACGCGTGCTGAGCTGCCCTGACACGGAGAGACCACAGCTGTCTGGTGACAGCCAATCCCATTTCCCAAAGCCGGAGGGGGCAGGCAGGCAGACAGATGGCAAGAGGCAGTCAGGGCCTCACAGCCACAGCTGAGAGGGGAGAGAGCCGCTTTCCCGAAGCTTTGGTTTCATTTGAAAAATGGGCATCGTAAGAGTTATTTCTCATGGTTGGTGTTGGGAAGAACCATTGAAAATGAGCCAAGAGGCCGAGGCCTCCAGCTTATTGCCTGCTCCATCACGAACATCAAGGACACGATGGGAAGCTGCAGGGCTTGGGCAAGAAAGACAACAGGCTTCGGAGCGGGGAGCGGTGGGAGGGCCCAGCTCTGGTCGGTTCTTCTGTGTAAAGAGCTTATGAGGGACGGCAGCTCATGAGAACAGGACTGTGGAAGGGTGTGAGCGGGTGTGGAGGAAGTGTGCACTGTGGCACTATGGTAATGTGGGTAGATGTGCATTAAACAATCACATCAGGCCACTGACTTGCAGTTGACAATTAATCAGGTCACCTGTGTGTGAGATGCTCTGTGGTTTATGGTAAGGGTGATAGGTCATGGGCTGCGGGGAAGACTGACTGTTGGAGTGCATTGTAGACACTGTGTGTGTGTGTGTGTGTGTGTGTGTGTGTGTGTGTGTGTATGAGAGAGTGAATGAATCATGATCCAGGATCCGTGCTCTTGCAGGTGTCTACCTGTGAACATCTCCCTCAAGAATTCTTGGGGTCCGCCTTCACCCCAGCAAGTCTCTGCACAGTGAGGTTCCATTGCACTGCTGTTCAGTGGAGCAGGGAGACTTTGTGGCCCAGAGCAAAAAACAAGAAGGAGCGGGAGGAAGAGCAGAGCAGGAGGGAAGTCTCCCAGGGCTTCCTGCTAGGAAGGGCCATCTCGTCAAGCCCAGCGGTCCCGCGATTAGGAGAGCTATGGCCCCTGTTGGTGGGCAAAGGAGGGCACTGAGGTCCTCGGGGGTGGACAGGGCCTGAGCCAGGGCCAGGGTGGCAGAGCATGCACTGCTCCAATTTTTGGCAGGAAGACAGTGAAGCAGTGAGAGGAGGAGAGTGTTCCCTTTCTCTCATCCAAAACGAGGGACTCAAGACCCCTGTGTATAAGGACCAGAGCCATGCAGTCCCTAAGGAGTGAACCAGTTTCCCAGCTCATCTTTTCTGCCTCTCTGAGCCCCAGACACCCTCAAGAGCGCAGAGACATAGGGCCTAGATCCAGGGCTTGCCTGATTCTTTCCTGTGATGCCCTTGGTTGCTAACTGGTGCAGAGAGATTGCTGCTTCCCAGCAGCCCTTTCCTTACAGCCCAGAAGGTACTAGAAAATTCCTTCTGAGGCCAAACAGGATACCTGGACTTCTGCCTTCCCGTGACCTGATGTGACTGTCAACTTTATGTCAAATGCCCTGGTGTGAGTTCATATACAGTCCCTTGCTCCCTGCAGGTTACATAGTCCCAGTTTTCAGCGTGGTTTGAAATCTACCCATCTTCCAAGACCCCACCTTGTCATGTCTTTTGTCAGGTGGAGTTCCTAGAATAAGACACGGTGTCTCTTGGGGAGCCTGAGCTCTTAACAATAAGTCCTATAGAACTGGGGTACAGGTCTACCACTGCAGTCTTATCATCCACCATTAGCATATAATAACTTTGGGTGTAACATAGGTATTGCAATCTCCCATTTTGCTTTTGTTTTTGTTTTCATTTTTGCTGTTATGGTAGGGTCTCACTATATTACCCAGATAGTCTCAGACTCCTAGGATCAAGCAATCCTCCTGCCTCAGTCTCCCAAGTGCTGGAACTCTAGGCACACACCACCATGCCCACCTTCCCATTTTTTTAAGACTGCCGCTTGCCAACAATGACCTTGGACAAGTTGCTTCCCTGTACAGCCTCAGTTTTTCTATTTGTTAAAGGAAAGATCCAGGTAGATGATCTATACTTGTGTAATATATGTGACACAAGCCATATATATAATTTAAAATCTTCCAGTTGTCTTATGCTCAAAAAAGGAGAAAAGAAACAGATGAGATTAATTGTAATAGAATATTTAATTTAACTCAATATATCTCAAATATTAACATGGGACCAATGTAAAATATATTGAGATATTTTACACTCACTCTTTTCTTCCTTTATTTTTGAAGTCTGGTGCATATTTTATACTTACAGCACATTTCAGTTGGACGGACCATGTTTCAAGTGCCCAACAGCCATGGATGGCTAGAGGCTATGTATTTAGCAGGGCAGGTCTTTATCTGAGCTCTGTAACTCTAGGGAGGGCTCTCTGACTCCTTGGAATATTCTGGCAAGTGACATCTTAAGCCAACAACTTGGTTTGTGTGGATTTATCCAACGCTTTCCTTAGAACAGGAGAGGGGTATGAGAGCCTAGGAGCAGGAACAGGACCCAGGATTCCTCTTTCCTAATATGTGTATTATTATTAGTGCTTATAAATTAGATAGTATATTGGGTTTTACTTGGGTGTTTCATACTTGTGTGTAACGTACTTTGATCACATCTGTCCCCTCATTGCTCTCCTTGATGATCCCCCAAGCCCTTTACTCTTGTCTAATGATCTCCCTTCTATTTCATGTCAACATGGCCTTTTTTCTAGATTCTAGATATTAGGGGAAACCTTGCAATACTTGTTTTTCCAAGTTTGGCTTATGTTGCTTGACATAATGATCTCCAGTTCTACCCATTTTCCTGAAAATGGCATGATTTCATCCTTCTCCACAGCTGGGTGATACTCCATGTGTATACACGCCACATTCTCTTCATTCATCTGTTGACAGGCACCTAGGCCAACTCCATAGTTGGCTATTGTGAATTATGTAGTGATAAACATGAGTATGCTGGTATCTCCACAGTATGCTGCCTTTGATTTCTTCAGCTGTGTACCAAGGAGTGGTATAGCTGGGTCAAATGGTAGTTTTCTTTTTAGTTTTTCACAGAACCTCCATGCTGATCCCCATAATGGCTGTACTAGTTTACATTTCCACCAGCAATGTAGACAGAGTACCCAGAATTCCTGGGTAGCCTCTGCATGCCAAGTGTAGCACATCTACGCACTCACTTGTCTTCACAACTGCTTTGTGTGGTGCGGAAAGCCACGTGGCTGGTGGTAACAGGATACAACCCAGGCCTGCTAATCCCCAGCCCTTCAAGCTTCTCTCTTCTCCACACAAGGGCTCCTCTGACTTCTCCTCTTCTCCACAGATGGACCAGTGAGAACACTGAGTTCGTGGCATGGCACTCACTTTGCAATAGTCGCCCTGCTAGTGAGGGTGGAAGGAGCTAGCCTGAGGCCCCAGGCATGGTTGTTACATAGGATCAGACGCCAGGGCTCTCTGGGGACCCCGATGTCCCTGGCTATCCATATGCTTTTGAACAACTCTGATTGGAAAATTCCGTGTAGTAGGACCAGTATGTATGGATATATAGGTTGTGTACTGCTCAAAGGCATACAGCCTGCCTGAAGGACAAACAGGGTCTGAAATGTGTTCTCTGCCCCATTGGCCAAGTTTGGCTCCTGGCCCCAGACTGCATCTAGCCCAAGAGCACCACACCCACCACAGTTCCTAGACGGGTAACTGTAGGCCAGCATAAAAGGCAGAAATGTGCCACAAGTGCCTTGACCTGGCACAGAGCTAGGAAATCCTTTGACCAGAGGAAGATTCTTCTTTTCCTCCTTCAGTTTCCTAGACTCTGGCCTGTGCTGAGGCTTAGCCCTCCCCGCACCCTCCTTTCACATACAGGCATGCGCGTATGCCTGTATACACACACACACACACACACACAGCCCAGCAGTGGCCTCCCAGGGGCAAGATTCCTCTCCTCTAGGACACCCACCTGGCCCAACCCACGCAGGGGTCCAGGTCCCAGGCCCTGGATGGTTCATTGCAGGAAGAGCAGAAGCTTCCCCGTTCCCTGCCCCTCCCCCAGCACTTCAATCCTCCAGTAAAAAATGGAGGCATCTGCAGTGCAAGGCCCGACTTGTTGATGTAAAATCTCACTCTATATTCCACCCAGGTTTATACGAGTGAATTATGCAAATCTTTGATGGAAAAATATTCCTCCACACATCCTTGAGAGTGTAAAACCTTAGTCAATAATTCATACTCCGATGTCTCTGACTGCAGGCTTTTTCTTCATTATAACTTGCACCTCGTTATTTGTCTTTCGCATTTTATTGTATATCCTAGTGTAATGCTGTGCATTATAAAATTTATCTGCTTCATTATTTGATGAGCCGGAGCTGGGGAATGTGCTGAGACACTGGTGCAAGGGCCTGGGGCCAAGCCTGGCTTCAACATCAAATCCAAAATGACGAGACAGCAGAGGATGTGGCAGTCTGTACGGTGTGACTTCAGGGCACCAAAAGCCACCCTTCATCCCTCTACACCTGTTTTAATGTCCCCTCACCCACCAGCTGCTGTCTCAGGTCACACCATTGCAGTTCCATAGCTCTCTTCCTGTCTCCAAAGGCGTGTTTGTCCCTAAAAGTCAGATGTCCCTGGAGAGCTTGCAGGAAGAACTTTGTCTGAGCAAATCTCTAAAGCAGGAAGGGGGAGAAACCCTGAGGGCCCTGGGAAGGAAAGAGGAGACAGGGCTAGCCAGTGAAGTGGAGCAGAGACACAGCACTGGGGGTGGGGTGGATCAGAAGCCCCATTCAGGGAGAGAACACAGACCCCCTTGGTACCATTTCCCAGGCTGTACAGAAATGGGCTGCAGTGAGCTTGTCAGAACCCAGTGTGGGCAGGGCTCTTCCCCAAAGGCGGGGTGGAATGGGGAGTGTCTATTCTTGCAGCCAAGGGCAGCTCCTTCCCCATTTACTATGTGGTGCCCCACACACACTGGGCACCTGCACTTCTGGCATGGTGTCACCACTACAGATTGCAGCCACTGCTCTGTGGTCTATTCTCACCTTGAGTGACACTCCCTGACCTCAGAGGCCTTGTACCTCCTGTTCCCTGCCAATCCAGAAACCACAGCAAGGTCTGGTACAGGCATGCTCATAGGATGGATGGAGTACACCTTCCCAGGTGCTCCTAGCCAGAGGGAATTTCTCACACCACCCTGCCCAGGAAAACTCCTCAGATGTTCCTTGAGTTCATGCTGCCCAGGAAGGCATCTATCTTGCCTGTCCTTCTAGGAAGCAAAGACCCGGATTCATTGTCGTGTGCCTCCTCCAAGCCCAGGCTTGTGATGCTATACTCAAAAGCACTGAGTTGCACAGAGGAAGCGGGGGACTCCCCTGAGGTCCCCCACCGTCTTTCCCCTGCCTTCGCCATCCCCCAGCTGCTGGCCAAGTGCTCAACTCAAAGAAGGGGCCCATGGCTGACATGTTTCTTGTCAGGCCAGCAGGAGGGATTTCCTGATGATGACCTGCCAGGGCTTTGGTGGCTTCTTGGCGATTTCCTTGGGTCAGAGTTCAGAACGGGGTGAGGTGGAGGACCTGTTAGCCCTGCCAGAAGATTTTGATTACAGTGATGCTGTTCAGGGGGCTTCTTAAAGTATTTTGTTAGTACAAGGTAGGAATAAACAAGGCTTCACTGTTCAACCAAGTGGAGCCCTGGCTTTGGAGCAGAGCTATTAATCTCAAACTGAAATTTAGCATGTCCTTCCATTGTGAATAAATGTCTCAAACCTTAGCAGCTACAATATGTGTGACTGCATCAACAATAGAAGTCCAGAGATATTTTCATGCCCAATCACATCTGGTGCAGATATCTCGAAATATCATTGCTCATCACTATTACAAAAGCATGGTAAAAATAACACAGTAATTGTAAGACATACCAGTAGATCTTACTTCATAAAGAGCAATAGAGAAGAACACATACTCATACAAGGTGTGTGTGATGAGAAAAATTATAGTGAATGTTTAAACTTTTAATTTATTGCAGTAAAAGATGCATTACCATTAATCCCCCTCAAAATATTCCCCCTCACTTTGAACACACATATCCCATCATTCTTGGCAATGTCTTTCCCTATAATAAGGTTTTTAAATTTAAACACTAACTGTATTTTTCCATCACCCTTCTGTGTGATATACAATATCTAAAGTTTGCTTTTTAACATTTGCATAATGGTATTTCTATATAACCAGTTTCCTTTTTTAATTCTATGTATGTTGTGCATGTCAAAATAACCCTGAGGCCCAGGGATATAGCTTAGTGGCACAAGCGCCTGTCTGGCAAGTGCAGGGTCCTGAGTTTGATTCCCAGTACCAACATAATAATAATAATAGTTCATAATAATAATAATAAATCCTGAAACCGAGTTGACTGGTGTCACTAGAGAGCTCCAGGGAATGTAAGAAGCCCAGGTGAAGAGGCCACTGTCCCCGGCGCGGATGGGGGCAGCTGAGGGAGGGGCTCCTGCAGCACGTGCGCCTCCCCCAGGCTGGCCCTGAGACCCTCACAGCCCCCTGCGCCTCCTCCCCTCCCCAGTCCCGGCCATGATCACCTCCCACCCCAACACCACCATCGCCATCAAGGGCCAGGCAAAGGAGCTGAACTGCACGGCGCGGGGAGAGCGGCCCATCATCATCCGCTGGGAGAAGGGAGACACGGTCATCGACCCCGACAGAGTCATGCGATATGCCATTGCCACCAAGGACAATGGTGACGAGGTTGTCTCTACACTGAAGGTGAGCGCCCAGCCCCAGGTCCTGGGGACACTGTGAGGGAGTAGGGAGCCCACCACATTCCTTCTGTACCCAAAGAAGAAAAAAGGGGAGTCTTGGACCCCTGCCTCACACAAAAAGTACCTACCTGTTCCCACTCATCTCCCTTCCCCACCAGGAGCCTCTACTCAACCTCTACTCAGAAACTCACTGTAACTTCTTTCTGACATCATGGTCATCAGCTGTGGGTTCCTCCACCCCTCCTTCCTTTCTGGAACTGTGGGCTCCATTCTCCCTCCTGGGACCCTTTAGCCCCTCCCTTCCACCTCCCCTTCCTGCATGGGACACTGGTGCAAGGGCCTGGGTCCAGGTCTGGCTTTGACATCAAATCCCGAATGACAAGACAGCAGAGGATGAGGCTGTCTGCATGGGGCTGTCTAGGGACGCTCTTTGGGACTCTCTAGGAAGAGAAGCCCTTGACCAAGTCCTCTATGGGTCCTCCTTGCAGGACAAGATGGTCTTGTTGATGTCCCTGGGTGGCCCCCATCTGCTGATTGGTTCTAAAAGACTCTCCCATTTCCTCCCTTTCTTACCCCTGTTGGCTGCCTCCCAGCTGAAGCCAGCTGACCGTGGGGACTCTGTGTTCTTCAGCTGCCACGCTATCAACTCGTATGGGGAAGACCGGGGCTTGATCCAGCTCACTGTGCAAGGTACAGTTCCCCACCCTACCTTCTTAACCTATTTCCCTAGGGTTCAGCAGTCCACAGCCAAGTCCACCTCAAAAAGCAGGGACATCACTCACGCCACCGTGGAGAATGGCAGGTAGCCTTGTGGAGAAAAGCTTCCCTCCACGTCCCTCCTGCCCAAAGTGGGAAGATGGGTCCTTTTTAGACACACCATGCACAGCAACCATTTGTGATGCCTACAGCTCCTGTAGAGGGCACTGCCGAGCCCAGAAGTCTCCTGGTTGTAGACCAGGGGAGGAGGTATGGAAAGGGAAAGTCGCCTGGGAAAGCTGGGAACACTGCATGGGAGGAGACACAGGCCGGAGGCTCTGAGGAGTCCCTGCCAAAAGGATACGTGCCTTTGGCCTCCCACAGGCCAAGAAGACACAAGGCCAAGCCACCAAGCTAGGCTCCTCAGCCTCTGAGCCAGGCTACTGGCCTCCTCCAGCCCCAACCACCACCTAACCCCAGAGCTCCAAGGTCCTTGGTTAGACCATGCGTAACATCACCCCCCAGGGCTAAGTAGGAGGCTTAGCTCCCCGCTGCTCTTCTCACTCCTGTCCTCTTTCCTGCCACATTCCAGAGCCCCCTGACCCCCCAGAGCTGGAGATCCGGGAGGTGAAGGCCCGGAGCATGAACCTGCGCTGGACCCAGAGATTCGACGGGAACAGCATCATCACAGGCTTTGACATCGAGTACAAGAACAAATCAGGTGGGTACTGAGTCAGGAGGCAAGAGGCAAGCCTGCCGTGACCCCTGGCATCGTACACCCTACGCTGCCCTTGCTGCTATGGTGGGGCAGCCCCTGCAAGTGCCCATGTAAGACAGACACACCCACACCCTCCAGTCCACAAGCACCCGTGGCTTTTGAAGGGAGGAACACTGGCCAGGTTAGGAACCCAGGATGCAGACTGAGTGCTGATACGGTGGGGCATCTGCCATTTCTTTCCAGGACTGTCCTTGGGACAAGCTTCTCAAGGGTGATCTATTTTAAAGCAATTTAAAGGGGCTGAGCTCAGGGCTGCGGGCTTTCTCTGTGGGAACATCATGAGTTTGCCTGGTCATCTGGGTGCTTCTGGCTTGGCAAGAGGTCAAAGAATTGGCCCAGCTAGCTCTGGGAGGCAGCCCAGCCTCTGTGAAGTCCTGTGGGGCAGAGGGAATGCTAGGCTCCAAGTGGCTGGGAAACCGTGGTGGGCCCCATAGCCAGGTGGCAGGAGTGGCACCAGGGAGCATCAAAGGGCACAAGAGGGTCCCTGCATAGCTTCTAGGCAGAAGTGAGAAGAAAACTTTTCTCACTCTGGATCTTGGTGTATCTTTTGAATTCAGTACAATAAGTCAATATCAGCATCTCAAAATCATTAAGAAATGCAACGGGGAGAATCTGGACAACTCAACCCTCCTCACCACTCCCCTGCCAACCCCAGTTCTTCTGCTGCTCTTAGCTTACTGGGTTTTCTCTTATAGTCTTGCAGGCGACTTCCTCTCACACTTAGGTAGCACAAGGTTTTGGCTGGCCAGCTGTGTTCTGCTTTGATCAGTCAAGTGCTATTCCCCGTTGTATCCCCAGCACCAAGCATAAGGCCACCCACTTGTGGATACTGAGCTTGTAGTGTTGAGAGAGGTGAAGTGAGATGCAGGAAAGCTTCTCATCTCTGAGGTGTGCACACCCCTTTGAGGAGTCACTTTGTCCACGGCGCTGCGTGGTCATCTCTGATACTGGTTGCTACAGGGGATCTTGCCTGCAGAGTCTTCCAGTCTAGTTACATTCAGCTACCAGGTTGTATCCTAAGTGTAAGAGGACAGAGGAGATGCTGCGGCCAGCAAGGGTCATCAGGAAAGGCATCTCTCTGGCCCCTTGTAGAAGCTTCACTGAGCTGAGTCTAGAGGACTGAAAGACAATGGGGCCACCAACTGGAGAAAACAGATTGGCAGGGCTGAAGCAAGGTAGAGAGGTGTGGTAGCCCCAGCCCAGGGTTCGTAGATATAGTTTGTGGGCACTAAGGCTATAAAAGTACTTTAGGACATGGTTGGGAGGGAGGCAAAAAGGTAAGCTTTTACTCTGTCGAGGAAAGTCTGAGCTAGCAGCGTCTCAGCTCCCAAGTAGAGACATGAGCCTCTAACATGGCACCTTAGGAAGAAGGAGGATGTGAGTGCAAGAATTCGTGTCCAAGAGATAAACACAGTCTGTCATAGCCTGCAGCTGGGGAGAAGTGACGAGAGAAGGGCACAGAGGGAGAGAGGCTGCGTGTGCCTGTCCACGCATCTCAGAGATCCTGGGGCTGGGCACAGCCGCCCAAGACCAAACAGGAAGGGCCATCAGCCCCATGTGGCAGTGCTGCTCCATCTCCCCACCCCACCCCCAGACCACATCGAGGTGAGTAGGTGCCAGGGCTGTCATTCGCTCCCCTCCACCTCCATCCTTTCCCTCCTCCCCCATGCTGCCCTGCCACCCGTGTGCCACCCCACCACCACGAACCATGCCAGCGTGTGGAAAGCTGTCCTGAGGGCTTCTCGGCAGGGTGCCGCAGAGAACATCACACGTCTGGGGAGCTGGGCAATGCAGAGGGTAAGCAGCCAGGGAAAAAGCTCTCCTCACATGTCTCCCGCTAACCTCTCCAGGCTCCCTGCAGGAGAGAGGGCAGCAACAGCCCAGAGCCAGCAGGACAGGTGGGCGGGGGAGAGGGGGGATGATGACAGCTCCACTGGACACTCTCCCTACCACAAGGGTTTAGCACAGGTAAGGAAAGAAACTGCAGCACCAGAGTTCAGAGAAGGCGGCCACTCCTTGCCCTACCTGTGGGTGGGACCCCTGCAGGACAGCCCTCCTGTGAGCAATCCAGAGTGCTGTCACTGGAGGCAGGCAGAGGCCATGAGCACAGCACAGCTTCCGTCTGTGCAGTGGAAACAATGCCTGCCTTGTGGGGTTGCTTGGAGGCCTCAAGAAAGCAGGTAGCATGAAGCTCAAGTGAGGCTTCAGTGCTAAGTCGCTCTCCCGTTCTAACTCAAATACCTCATGTGGCAATGTTGAGTCCCGTGGGACTTGCATGCTGAAATATGTTTGTCAGTCAGCCACATGGACTGAGTGCCTTTTTTTTTTTTTTTTTGCAAAATCATGCACCAGCCATGTGGTAAAGAAAGGAAAAGAAAGAAGAGACAGACTGCTGCCCTTGGACATGCAGTACAGTTGAAGTGAGAACATACACTACACACTGCACACACACACACACACACACACACACACACACACACACACACACACACATTCAGAACCATTATTCAGCAGTCTGCAATCAAGGGTAATATACTGTACTGCGTGAGACCTGAGGAAGGTACCCATGGGATGAAGGATGACTTAAAGGAGGAGGGATGTGGATATGTATGAATATATGTGGCTAAGTACCCGTCCTTGCACCTGTGGAGTACAGGGTGAGAATCAATCCCAAAACCAAAGACTTGAGTTGATCTTTCGCAAATATTTAAGGTTTGGGGGCACCTTGTTTGTCTATAAAATGGAGACGGTGATACTTCATTGTCATGGGCATTGTGAGGATTTGAGGACATGTAGACATGCCTGGTGCCATCCGAACTTTCATGGGTCTCCACCATGTGCCTCCATCCCCCTCCTCTCTTCCTCGTACCCCAGACCACAGCATCTGCGCCCAATTGCTTTCTGTGCTCCCCCTCCCCACCCTGTTCCTTTGCTGGATTTTCTGCCATGTTGCTCATCGTGCTAATTTTCCAAGGGAAATTACCAAGCCTGCCCTTTCTAAGCCATCCTGCTCATGCTGACTTCTCCAGGCCCCAGGCAGCAGAGTAATAATACATGAATGCTGAATGATAAATAGCACCGTCCACACAAATCTATCAGATGGTGCTGTGCAGATTTAAAAATGCAGACACCACATTTTGCCCCCATTTGCCAAGCAAGAAGTGAGGATAGATTATCTGAGGACGGCCCTCCAAGCCCAGCAGGCTGCCTCATGGGCGAGCTGGCTTGGGGCTATGCTGTCCGCTGTGGGGGGAGCCAGCCCACTATGGTATGTCATTCTGTGGGAGCAGGCGTGTGCTGGTGTTGGGAGGTCATGACCTGCTATTGTGACCTAGGGAACTCCTTCTCTGTGTTGTGGAGAGATTGCCATGGGGGGTTCGAAGCCATGGTGCAGGGGGAAAAATCAGAGATGTGGAATGTATTTGTTTCTCCAGGGCAGGCGAATAAATGTTCCTTTTTTCCAAGCTGTGCCCCCTCTTCAGTGAATGTGGCTCCTGAAAAACCAGACTCCCAGACCCCTCTCAGCAAGTATTCCACAGAGCAGAAGGTGCTGACATCTCCCCAGCCACATCCTTAGTTTTTAAGAAGAATATTTTGCATCACAAACCCTTTGATGAAGAAAGGGAGAAAGAACCCTTAATGAAATATGTTAATCTGGGAAAGCCAGGCTCATATGAAAGGGAATATTAAAAGAGACGATATTCACCAAAGCTGGCTTGGTGCTCTGAAACAGCTGAAAAAGGAAGGGAGAGAAATAAGGCCCCTGAGTTCAGCTATTCAGGGTCAGGAGATGGCAGTGATCAAGTTTGGGGAAAATCAGCTAGAGCCCTCCGGATTTGACTCTGATGCATTAGCCTGGAAGGATTGTGGGGAGAGAGTTGTTTTGCGCTAACATCAAAGATGATTTGGGAACACGAGGTCAAATCCACCTACAAACTACTGGCAAAAAAGAAAGGAGCTCTCTCTAGGACACCCCCTCCCCCATCTTCCTGTGATTGGCAGCTGAGTGAGAGGCAAGGAAAGGAAAGGCGAAGAGTATTTAGTGACTACAAAATGCAGTGGAGCTCCACATTCAACATAAAGGACACAGAAAAATGGCTCTGATGTAACACCAACAACAGGTTTGAAGTCTCCAGTACTGACAGAGTATGTGTCGAGGGTGGGATCTGAGATTTAGACAGAGCTCCTTGGGCAGTGCCCCTGGAACGAGGAGCCTGGAAAGAGATACTGCGGAATGAAGGGGCTCAAAATGCTGCAGGAGAGTGGTGACTGACAGCATGAGCCAGGTGGGGCTCATGTGGGGCTCAGGTCGTGGTATGAAACTTCACCCTTATCCTAGTAGAAAAGAGAGATGCGTGAAGAATTTTATGTGAGGGGATGGCAACATCCAACTTGTGCTTTGGGAGAACCACTTTAAGGGCAAGATGGAGCGCTCGCCCTGTGAGATGGGCTCAGTCCGCTTTGCAGAATGAATGACGGCTACAGCACCCAGAACAAGTGGAAGGGGACAAAGGACACGCACTGGCTGCTGGGAGGCTGGTGAGGTAGTCATTTCAACTAATCCAAATGAGGGATGGCAGTGGCGTGGCCTGGGGGAGGTATGGAGGTGAAGGGGTGTGGTGATATTTGAGAACTTACAGGGGACACAAACGCTATGGGGCTTGATAGCAAGGGAGAGAAAAGGAAGAGTTCAGAATAACACCAAACTTTGTGGCACACAAGGTGGATGGTGCTGCCAGTCCAAGATGAGGAACACAGGAAGGAGATGGATTGACTGGATGTACAGTCAAGAACTCTGTCTTGGATATGTTGAGTTTTAGGCTGGACAGGGACCTGGGAGTTGCCTATGTGTAGATGGAAATAGAAGCCATGAGTGGGAAAAGTGCACAGCACGAGAGGAGGAGAGGAGTGGATGGAATCTGGGGGAGCTCTCACCATCAGTAGCAGGTAGAAAAGGATCCAGCTGCAAAGAGATAGAAAACCTGACCCCAAAGATTAAAAAAAAAGAAACTTTTATTAAGCTGCCAAGGGAAGAGTATTCCAAGAAAAAGAGAGAAGTCTCAGTGTTGAACACACCTGAGAGGTTAAGTGGGAAATTGGTTTTGGAGATGCAGAAGTCATCTACGACACAGAGACACAGCACTGACGTCACAGGAAGGTGTGAGGAGTAATGGCAAGCATTCGAGCTGTCCATCACTGCACCGGGCACATCACAGGTGCCTGGGAAATGTTAGTGCCGCTTCTTCTTAGCTCCTCTGTTTCCAGACACGTCCCATGAGCCTCCTGCCTCTGCCTGCACTCATCAAAAATGAATGCACTGACTTCTGATCATTCCCCCTCTCCTATAAACACGGGCAAATCAAATGTGATTTGTGAGCTGGCACCAGCTCCTGGGATGCCACAGAGAGAAGTGAGCACCTGCTCCACGTTACTAGCCTATTCCATCCCAAACCAAAGAGGTGTCCCCAGCAGGCAGGAGCCTGCATATTTGCAATTCTGGCTTAACCTATGAGCCACAGAGTGACTCTCTGGGTGACTGGGGTGTTTTTAAAGACAAGAAGAAAATAATGTGTTTCTGAGCATCAGCAGCCAGCCATTTTGTTCCTTTGGCTCACACAACCAGAGAATTAAATGCAAAACTACAGATGGGAGCTGGGCTGGTGCCCTTCACAGATGCCGAGCCTGCGCAGCTGAGAGCGGTGTTTTAAAAAGCATGAGGATCTCGGTTAACCAGAGTTTGGGGAAAATAGGATCCTCCTGATTCATCAGGCATTAGCCTTAAAAATATATCTTCTTAAAGTCTTTCTAAAATGTGCTAGCCTCCTTTCCTGCTTTAGGAATTAAACTGTTGTGAATACAATTTAATCTTTTCTATTGAGAATTTTTCAGGATGCTCTACAGTGGATTTAAAAAGTGTAGAAAATTAGCCTGAATAGTGATACCCAGACATGCCCCCCAGGAACACTTTTAAGCCCTACTATCAGCTTGTTTCCTTGTGCTTTGGCTTTTTTTTTTTTTTTTTTCCTTTCAAAGCAAAGTGCCAACGAAGGTATCTGGTTAAGAATTCTGGCTTTGGAAGGTCCTAGCTGAGCCCCTGCTGTAACTGCAACCACTTCCCATTTTTCTCTGGAATCCCCTGGTAGGCACACAGCAAGCATATTTTGAATGAACGACTGGATTACTCTGGAGATGCAGGATGTTTACAGTCACAGTATCCCTGAGTGGCATTTATCTGGTAGTTTCACATTCTACGGTTTTGCTAAACATTAGTCCGGGAATGGACTGCCATTCCCCTCGGATGAATCATGAACATGTTAATCCCTTTGTTGGTCCCTGATCTGTAAGACTCAGAGACCTATCCTTTCCCTGCTGGCCTAGGAAAGATGGTGGAGTAGGGCTAGGGCCTCTGGCACTTGGTCTGTTCCCTCCAACGCTGACACATAATATTCAAGACCACCACCTCACAATAGCACAAGGCAGGGAAATATAGAACCACACAGAGAAAAGCAAAGGAAGAAGAAAACTTGGCTTCCCTCTTCAGTCAGGGATTATATCATGGATGTGACATCTAGAAGGTAGGACAGGTCAGTGATGTACAGACCCAGGAAAAAAGAAACTAGCCAGTCAGACCCTCCGGGATTTCAAGGAAATGGTGATCTTGGCAGGGACCTTGGAAAACATCTTTCCGACACCGTCTAAGGTTCAGTTCACAAGCTGGCCAGTGCCAGAAGAGAGTCTGGATTTTCCCAACCTGAAGCTTTGTGAGACAGGTCCATTGTACCCCCTGTGAAGTTGTTTAGGTATTTACCCTGTCTCTCCAGCCTCGATGGACTGGACAGCATCCAGTTAAGAGTGGCATAGGCTGGTACCTGATGTGGAGTAGGGATGCTGGATTTTCCTGAATGTGCTTTGAAATGGTTGTCTTCTCTCCAGATTCCTGGGACTTCAAGCAGTCCACACGTAACATCTCCCCCACCATCAATCAGGCCAACATCGTGGACTTGCACCCAGCCTCTGTGTACAGCATCCGCATGTACTCCTTCAACAAGATTGGCCGCAGTGAGCCGAGCAAGGAGCTCACCATCAGCACAGAGGAGGCTGGTGAGCCAGTCCTGCATCCCCTGCCGATGGTCTTGAAAATCAAAGACCCTGAGGGACTCATAACAATCCCGTCCACTGGCAGTCAGCTTGTGGTTGAAAGAGCAGAGGAGGGAGATTCCAATGTGTTTTTCACATCTTCCTCTGAATCATTGGAGGCTGGTTTTGTTTGTCTGGTTTCCTGACCCTTTTCTAAGCTAGGCTCTAGACGCTGGGCTCTGTGGAGCTGTCCGTGGTCCTGCCCCTTCCTCCCTGGTCCAGTCTACTTGGAAAAGACAAATACAGTGGTACCTCAGTTCATGAACTTTATTCTTTCCATGTTTCTAGTTGCAAATCTAATTGGATGAGGACCGGATCAAATTCAATGGTTAGATTCAATGTTGACCTTGTGGGGAAATTTGATTTGCAGCCAGAATCATGGAAAGAATGAAGTTCATGAACCAAAGTGCCACTGCTGGATCTGCAATAGATGCAGTCCTAGTACACTGGATCATTTTCTGTGGCCTTTGTCGTAGAGTTTTAGAAAAATTTAAACAAGATTTATCTTCCTGCTGGCCTTGGTGGCACATGCCTGTAATCCTAGCATTTGGGAGGCTAAGGCAGAAGGATGGCCACAAGCTCAAGGCCAGCCTGAGCTACATAACTAGTGAGATTCTATCTTTAAATTTTTTTTCTTTTGCTGTGTTTTTATTGGTGTTGTCAAACAAAATAATAAGAAACTTTCAAAAATATATGCACAATTTTCTAAAATATATGCACATATAATCATAAAGTAAAAACCAGCATACCAAATGCTAATCATCAATTCTTGATTTTGAAGAACCAAAATCAAGGTTCTCTGCTATCAATATATGAGCTTCTCCTTCCGCCCCAGCTGTCCTCCAGCTCAGGAGGATGAGAGTGAGGATATAAGATTCTGTGCTCCGCCAAGGCCTGATTTATGTTGCTTTTTCTGTACCCCAGCTCCTGATGGACCTCCCATGGATGTCACCTTGCAGCCAGTGACCTCACAGAGCATCCAAGTGACTTGGAAGGTAAGTGAAATTGTGTCTTACCCCCACTTTCCTCAATCCAGGAATGAAACTCCAATAGGCTTGCTAATCTCTGGTTTCATAGAATGCCCGTGCCCTATCTGGGGTGGAGGGAAAAGACAGTAAAAGTCAGATCTCCCCCCACCAATCTCTGCTCTGCTCCCATTCTGGCCATCTTGTCGGGGGCTATGCCTCAAATGGAATGAAGAATGTGTCAGTGCTAAGGGGAGAAGACAGTTCTCCAGCTATACTCGCCCATTGTCGAGCCCTGTCTGTTGTAGGAAGGTAGGAACTAGATTTGTTTTATGCAGTTTCCCTTGTACACATGCTATCAGGATGAAAATTACTGCCCTCTCACGGGGGGAAGGGGAGACCAGTGTCGCTACAGCTACTTCTAAGGGCTTACCGGTGAGATCCAGGGAGTAGATTTGTCACTCAAGAAAGTCTCAGAGGAGACCTCACAGTTGGGCAAGGAAAAGAGATGAACTGAGAAATGGTTTCCTGAGGGTTCTGGCCAGAAGGCATATCCCACCATGCACACT
The DNA here is from genome assembly GCF_000276665.1 of Chinchilla lanigera. Lineage (NCBI taxonomy): Eukaryota > Metazoa > Chordata > Mammalia > Rodentia > Chinchillidae > Chinchilla > Chinchilla lanigera. The sequence goes on along the minus strand of NW_004955412.1, from coordinate 18,742,359 downwards.
TACAGGCTGATAGTCCATAACTTCCTATTATTCTGCACCTTCCACTCTCCAAGTGTTTGCTCTTGTGCAGACTTGTCTGACCTTCTCCCTGCTCCTGTATGGTGACCAGAGAAGGTATTTTCATCCTGATCTGTCAGAGGAGGCCATGGATGCAGAAGTGCAAGGTGACTTGTCTATAGCTGCCAGGTCGAGTCAGGTATAGGATGTGAAGATCTGTAGTCCTATCACCCTACTGCCCCACCGCAGCCCATTGCAGAGTTCTGGAACAGACTACCTTCTTAGGGTCGGTGTTTGTTCTCCTTGGGGCATTCCCATCTCAACTGCGGGCCTTGGGGGTAGCCTCATCTTCATGAAAGGTCAGTCTTCCGAGATTGTAACTGACTCTGCCTGTTGTCCCTATGGGCTCTTTGAAAAAGTGGACATGAACATGGAAGAAAGTCAGAGGGGCTTAGCAACATTTTTCTTAGTAAGACACGCACATACACAGAAGCAACTGCCTGGTTCCTTCCCTCCATAGAGGAAAATGAGTCAGGGGCTAGGCACCCGGTCCTTCCTGAAAACCCCTAGAAAATCTCTGGAACCATGGTTCCTCTGAAGAATCAGATCTGGGCTCCAGAACTTTCCTCAGAAGCTGGAGGTGAGGCCAGAGTCCAACTATTTGGTCTTGTCTGTGTCCCGGCCCCAGACCTAATTCCTGGGAATTGGCTGAGAGACCTGGGAAGTGGGGGTGGGGAATGAACACCTATGTAAAACATTTGAGATGTTTAGCTACAATATCTGACCCAGAGGTCGATAAAAATTTAGAATCAGATTTATTTCTCCAAAGTCTCATAATGAAAAATAAAATTGATTAGAAAGTTAGAACTTCAGAATGAACCAGCTGGTCAATAAATTTTGGGACTGACTTCTCAGGGGATTTTTTTTTAGCACTGAGAAACAGATTAATGAAAAATAAAGATTCGCTTGAAAGATAAGTCACTTCGCTTTAAGACTCTTTCCACAAGATGGATCACCCTTGCTTTATGACATAAATTTGCAATCAGCCCTATTGATTTCTTAATGCTTTAGAGAAATATTGTTAAGATTGATTTAAATCATGAGTGTGCATGTTAGGAGGGAGAAGATAGGGGAGAAGAGAGAGAAAGAGACAGAAGAGAAAATAAAAAGAGGAAGGAAGGAGGAAGGATCTGTAAAGATTTGTATGCTTTGTGGATATGTGTGTGTATGCAGGCGTGTGTATGTCAGATGGCCACCTGAGGCCTCTGTCAGTGTGCACTGATGTGGTCATGTGTACAGGTATGTGTCATGGCACAAAAGACCTGGATATTGGGCATGTATGTCATTTCATAAGGGTGTTTATAATGTCATAATGTGTGCACGCAGATGTGGGCACATGCAATAGGAGGGTATGTGTTAGTGTGCAGTTGAGGTTGTCAGGCTCTTGAATGTGTGTTTGTGTCTCTCACAAATGTCTGTGTATGTGTACATGCCCATGTAAGCACGCATGTGCAGATACAAGACTCAATTACAGGAATCTGGCCCCTTACAAACTAACACATAGGACTGCCCAAGTGCAGAGAGAAACATTATTCAGGCAATAACAAAAAAGTCAAGTCAATTAAACACACGCACCTATTTAGTGAGTTCAAAACAATTATGTTAAATTAAAAACTTCATTTTATTGAGTTAACAGTGAGCTCAAAATGCAGTTCATTTAAACATTCATTGAATTTAAAAAAACAGTGGGACTGTTTTACTAACTTAATTGTTCTTGATCTCACTATTTGTTAGTACAATAAAATGTGGGCTTTTAAATTAACTTCATTGTCTTTAAAAGCCTGATTCAAGCTGTTTTCATATGCATTGGAGTGGCTGCTCTGTCTCAATTTATAGACGGGGAGCCCAGTCATTAAAGGAGGCAGTTTCTACTTGGGGGTTGAAATGTGTCCAGCTGTGGGCCAGGGTGTGGATTTGGATGTTGGTTTTGATGAACCTGGACATGTGCATTCCTGGTTCTAAACATATTGGTGTATGTGTGTGTGTGTGTGTGTGTGTGTGTGTGTGTGTGTGTGTGTGTGCATGCACTTGCTTACGCATTGATATTTTCTCTGCATGTGGATTGTGTGTGACTGATTTTGTATCAAGCCTGGGTGAGGATATGTTTCCCAGTCCCAGATTGCCCCTGGTGGCATTTTCTCTGTTTGCCAGGCCTTCTGGGTGACAGTCAGTCCTTCGTTGCCCCAGGCTCCTCCAACCTCTGTGGCTGTGCCCTGTCTGCCCCTTCATCTAGGGGCTGGCTGCGGGCTTCAGCCCCATCGAGCCAGCCTGGACACTGGGCCTGGAGCAGCACAGCTATAGCAACCCACAGGGCCCCGGGCCAGATGAAGATTGTTGGCACTGTCTTCTAGGGGCTTGTTGTTTGTTTGTTTGTTGTTGAATGTTTGTTCTTAGTTGCAGCAAAATGCATATAAAATTTACTTTAACTACATGTAAGAGTGCAGATCACTGTCAGCAAGCACATTCACCATGTTGTGCAGCCATTACCACTAGCTGTCGCCAGAACTTGTTCATCATCCCCAGACCTAAACTCTGACCTATTTATGGTAACTCCCCTTGTCCCCTCCTCTCAGGCCCTGGAAATCTGCTTTCTGTCTCTGTGACTATGCCTATTCTAAATACCTCTGCAAGTGGAACCACAAAGTATTTGTCCTTTTGTGACTGGCTTATATCACTTACCATAATGACTTTAATATCCATCTGTATCATGGCACGTGCTCGTGTGTGCCTCCTTTCATGACTAAATGATATTCCATGGTATGTGATCACATGTGCTTGTCCATTCATCTGCCAGTCGGCACTTGGGCTGCTTCCACTTGGGAGATATTGTGAATAATACTGCTTGAACATGAGTACACAAGTAATGGACATGCTTTGAATTCTCTGGGGCTTATGCCCAGAAGCAGGATTGCATGATCATATGATTAGTTCCATGTTTAACCCCCTGAGGAACCACCAAAACTAGTTTCCACAGTGGCTGCACCATTTGACATTTCCAGCAGCAATGTACAAGCTTCCTAATTTCTCCACGTCCTCTCTAGTGCTTTGTTTGTTTGTTTGTTTCTATAATGGCCAGCCTAGTAGGTGTGAACTGGGATCTCAGGACACTTTCTTTAATTCAAACACATTCCTCACCTTCCTCTCCCTCAGATCACTTTTGCCTGAAGTTTCTGACTCCCCCACTTCCCTGAGCCATGCCAAATACTATCCCTATTCATTCATTCGTTCATTCATTCATCTTCATTCATTCTTTCATTCAATAAATATGTGCTGGGCCCTACTGAGATCCAACAGTAAGCAATACTCCTTGTTCTCATGGCACTTATACCCTACTAGGGCAGACAAACAGCTAAATAAAATCTATAGAATGTCAAATGAAGCAATGTAGGAAAATAAAGTTGGAAAATAATCAGAGGGCTGTACAGAGGCAGGGAACAGTCTACCTAAAGCGTTCATATCACCGTGAAGAAGGAGGAGCATTTCAGAGGGCAGGGGGCCAGCGTAGGTGTTCAGGTGAGTGGTGTCCCCCAGGATGGGAGTAAGTTTGGTGTGAGCAGTGGAGCTCAGTCTTCAGCAGCACAGACTGCAAGAGTGAGAGGAAACAGCCTGAGAAGTAATGGGAGTCGGGGACGACGTGACCTGACTTCAGTTTTAAGAGCATTCTTTCAGAGTGTCGCTGTGTCTTTGTCCCTGGCCCTCCCCTGTAATCACAGGCACCCAAGAAGGAGCTGCAGAATGGTGTGATCCGGGGATATCAGATCGGCTATAGAGAGAACAGTCCTGGCAGCAACGGGCAGTACAGCATCGTGGAGATGAAGGCCACTGGGGACAGCGAGGTCTACACCCTGGACAACCTCAAGAAGTTTGCCCAGTATGGGGTGGTAGTCCAGGCCTTCAATCGGGCCGGGACAGGGCCCTCCTCCAGCGAGATCAATGCCACCACCCTGGAGGACGGTGAGGGCTGCAGCAGGGTCGGGGTGAGGGCCACAACACTGTCCCAGACACAGACAGAGCTGCCAGTGAGGGCCTGTGTGTCCTTCCGCTTGCTCCTGGGCTCATCTTGGTCCTCTGAGTCACACAGACTCCCAGGATCCTCTCATCTTGTCTTGTTCGTGGTTCCTTGAAGGGAGCCTCATCCATTCAGCACTCCAAGCCTCTCAGTCTGTTTGAGCAGCTCCTTCTCCGTCACTTGCTGATGCTCTGCCCCTCAGTCTACCCTACAGGTTCTCTGAGCACTTGTCCACCTTCCTGTCTCTCCCTCCCTGCATCTCCCTTCTTCTTTCACCTCCCAGCCCCTCTCTCTGACAAAGCTCTTCCCTCCACATCCTGGGTCCTGTTTCTCCTCCTTTACAGCTTCTTGGGGAAAGAGCAAAAGCCAGGGAACCTTGTATTTCTAGGCTAGAACCTGTCCTCCATCTGTTTGAGGGACCAGAGACGAGACTACAGAGTTAAGAAATCCCAACACCCATGTGGCAGAGGATTTGCAGCCCAATTTTGAAAACTTAATTTCTGATGGGTAGAAGGAACTTCACACTCTCCTTGGTAAATTAAGAGGCTCGGTTTCTCCAGAGAGAGAAGATTGGGAGGAAGCGGGAATATTCCTGCTCTCTAAGTACAGAGTGACACCAGCTGTTACCTGAGCCTGCACCAGGTCAGAATAGGAGATGTGGCCTCGATGCCCCCAGAGATGGGGCTAGGCTGGTCAAAGCCCCCCAAAAAGCAGAAAAAGAAACACGGTATTCTTCAAAGCTTGCTGCTTGATAACCCAGCCCAAAACTGGGGTCCGAAAATAAAACCTGCTTGAGGCTACCCACCTGCCCCCAACAGAAGAAGAGACCAACTCTTGGAGGGAACAAAGCCATCACCCCTTTGCCCATCAGAATAAAGCACGTGAGAGCCATTCCCAAAGTTAAGCAGTGCCCTCTCCCCCTCCTCCCCTCTGGAAATGCAGCCCCCAGGAGAAAGGATGTGTGAGGTCAGAAGCACCTGAAAATAGTAAGCTTATAGGGCAGTCCTGAACTTCAGCTACAGGTTTAAATTGTGTGGGAGCTTCCAACGTAGTGATAGTCACACCTCATCCCCAGAGATTCTCTTCTCATTCCTCTGAGACACAATCTGGGCTTTGGAATGGGGCTAACTTCCATTGCCCCAGAGCACTGGGCACCAGAGAAAAAGGGAGGCCACAAAAGAGGAGAAAGACACTCAGAGAGGTGCAGAGAGCCACACTGACACCGGCCCCCAAGGCCCTCCACCTGGAGATGCTGGCCACAGGCCCAGCTGGGTTAGGAACATCAGCTTGTCGCCTCTTAGTAGCAGCAGTATTTATTCAAACAGTTCCTTAAGCCGTGGTTCCAAGCCTGAGCTTCTTCAAAATGTCCTTGGAGGGCTGGGCCATGCTGGAGCTCTGCTGCACTTCTGAAGACTTGCAAAAACTTGCATTTCTACTACATTCCCCTGCCAGGCTGATGTTGCTGTGGGTCCAGGGAGCTTTGAGAACCACAGCTGATTCCTTATCCATAAAGGGCAGCCATGGCTCGCAGAGGTTGTGACCTGTCCAGAATGACCCATCTAGTAAATAGCAGAGCCAGGATCAGAATCCAGGCCTGAGCCTGAGTCCCATACTCTTTCTGCTCCGACTCTGTCCTATTCCCTTTGTACTTGAAAGCAAGGCTGGGAGCACAGATGAAAGATGTGGACCCAACGTCCTCCAGGATGAGCTGGCCAGGAAACAGCTGTCCCTACCCCAGGCCACGCCACCCAACCTAACCCAAAGGCCTCATCCCCCAGAAGGGCCAAAACACAGCCTCTGTCAGCACCACCTCCCTGGCCAGCGTGGCCCCTAGAATTTCCAACAGGGGAGTGATCAGCCTGGGCTGCGGAGCCCTTTTCAAAACAAAGGAGGAGAGGGGAAAGAAAGTTTCCGGCAGCATTTGCTCAGCAGTTTTTCATACTTAATTAAGGCCCTCGTTAGCCTGTCAGATCCTGATCGTTTCCTGGCAATATTAGCACTCCTCCTGGGGTATTCAAGGGCCCCTGCCTTAGCAAGAGTGTCTTTTCCATAATTATATTACCTTCATTTTGTTCGAACGGGCGATCTGTATTAGTTTATTACACTGGGTCCCTAATTACATGGTGCTTATATTTTTACACCTAAGTAATATGAAACAATAATCATTCTCAAAGAGGATCGTTAGGATGATGTATTATCATTTAAATGCTCATAAAAATTAGAGTTGCCTCTTGTGGGGCAAGGGGATCTAATTACCTTCCCTCCAGCCTGTGCCTCTTTTCTCCCATTCACAGCGGAGCAGACTGTCTCCTTCCCTTTGTCCCTGGCTCCTCAGAAGCCAGCAGGAAGGGCCACCAAAGTTCTCCTTAGCCAAGGTGGGCCCTGAGGCCTGCTGCTGCCACCGTCTGTCATCCCAGAAAGAGCAAGCTGCACTTGAGCCAGTGCAGGACGGGGGAGATCGAGGTGAAACGCAGTGGGAGCTTCTGGAGAGAGGGTTAGGTCACATGGGCCACCTGAGTTGGTCTTAGCGCATATTGGCCTGTTTGTGTATAGGGACAGGGCAGAGGGATAATTGTCTCAGGAGTCCTAGAGGCCTCTGTGGAACTCTTCTCCCTCAAACCAAGGCTAGTTAAGAGGCCCTGCCCTTCAGCTTGGCACAAGGACATAGGAGTCCCCAGGGCCAGGCCTTGGCTCAGGTCCTTCATCAGTGGACACAGAGGGCTTGGTAGCCATCAGATGAGATATTACAATACGGTTATGTCCAGGGCCAGCGTGATCTCCCAGGCTTTGCTCTCTTAAGCAGAGGTGGGTAACCCGGCTGTGGCGGTGCAGGGCTGAATTCCTAGGAGTTATGCCCAGAGTTCCTCACCTTCCCCAGCATCTAAGAAGCACAAGGAACATAAGCCAGGCAGCAAGAGCCACTTCTATGAAGCTGTCTGTCCCCAGCTCCAGGAAAGGAGACTTGTGCATGGCCCAGCCTCCAGACTTGCAAGGTCACAAGGTCCTTCCACTTGTCTAACTGGGATGTTCCTCTGGTCGGGCAGCAAAGCCCAGCCTGGGACGTACATACTGTATTGTCACTCACACCCTGCCTGACTTGGTTCTCCCCGATTCCATGCAGTGCCCAGCCAGCCCCCTGAGAATGTCCGGGCCCTGTCCATCACTTCTGACGTAGCTGTCATCTCCTGGTCAGAACCCCCGCGCAGCACCCTCAACGGCGTCCTCAAAGGCTATCGGGTCATCTTCTGGTCACTCTACGTGGATGGGGGTGAGTCTGTTGGGACTGATGGTGGGTCTCTGGTGATGGGACTGGGTCAGTGGGGGCCCTGCTCTGAAGGTTAGGGCTGAACATCTTCCCAAAGGTCAAGTGGAGGTAGAGGTCACAAGGGGGTCAGTGGTTAGGCCAGGCAATAGGGAAGGAACTATCCAGGGTCCACTTCTCCAGGGCCAGAGCTGGGACAGGTAGATGGGCCATCTCTCTCTACAGGGTAGAAGGAGATGTCCAGCTGCTCCCAGTATATATGGGCATTATTTGGAACACATTTGCTTTTCTAACTGAACGTATTGATATTAGGCCTCGGTGGCCAAATCTGCCCTGTTCTACAAGAGCACCTACCACACTCAAACGGGGCAACTGAAGAGTTTCACAAGAGCTAGGGAGGAGGTTTGGTAAGCAGGAAGCCAGCACCACCCGGGCCTAACAGTGTGGGCAAAAGCCAGGTTACAGGCACCTTGGGAAGCCTGCCCTTGGCCACAGACAGCAGAAGTACAGGTGCAGGTGAGCACCCCAGGAGTGCCAGGCGGAGCACACATAGCAGCAAGGGGAGAGTGGCAGGTAGAGAAGACCCAGCATTCCCGGTACCAGAGAAAAACCAAAAAAAAAAAAAAAAAAAAAAGAGAAGACCCAGCATAATGGTGCAGCCTTGGCAGCACCTCCCTTCCCCTGGACGCACCGGTACACACTGGCTTTATAACACATGGAGACACCAGGCTCTACCAGCTGGAGTACACAATCCCTTTCAGTGGCCGGGAAATCCATAGTCCTTGGGAGCCAGGGGCCCAGCATCCCAAACTACCCAAATGTCTACTGACAACCTTCCGCATCTCAGCTGAGCTCAAGGGTGTGAAATGAGTTTGTCTTCCCAGGACCTGAGCTTTCTGCCTCCCAGGCCCCTGTGCGCTTCTCTTCTTCTGTGATGGCGCGAGCTGGGTTCCCTAGTCCTCCAGGAAAGAAAAGAAGGGCATAGCTTCTGCCCTGCCACCTGTGCCGAGGCCTCTGAGCTGCCTCCTGTACTGAGTCTGCCTCATGCAGGAACTGGCATTCTCACTCTGGGCCCTGGGGGACTCTGCCTTCCCCTGGCCGGCCCTGCCCCAGGTCACCCACAAGGTGCTGGGAGTCAGTTTGCAGTCACTCATCTCTGCCAGGCCTGTCTTCAGCCTGTCTTTCTGGAAGGCCAGTGATAGGCAACGGGAGCCTCAGGAGCTGTCTCTTCCTCCTGTGGCCCTGCCCCTCCACAGGACCCTGACCCAGGATTTTTTAGTCTTTGAGAAGGTCCTGAGCAGAACCAGGATGATGGATCCTCCCTGAGCCCTTCCTGGTGGGGCCGTCAGCACCATTAGCTTCCCTCGGGTTCTCTGTGCAGGTTCTCAGCAGGACATGGCTGGCTGTGACCTCCGTAGTGGGGGGAAAGCAGATGCCACATAGTCCCTTATTCTAACTGACAGACCAGGGGCATCAGAAGCCAGGGAGGCAGCTCGACCTGCCATACGTCACCTGCAAGTGGACACCCTTCCTGGTGAGAACTGAGAGCTCATGGAGTAGCTGGGCAGCAGGAAGAACGGCTGCTGAGGAGCAAGCCGTGCAGGGCCCCTCACCCGGGGAGGGAGGTGGGTGGCAAGAGGGGACATGCCTCCGGGAGAGCAGGAGAGCTGGAGAATGCTAACGGGCGACTGTCTAGTTGAAGTTGGTGCAAAGTCAGCTTCGAGTGGCTCATCCTGATTGTGACGCTTAGGGGAAAATACAGCTTGGGGACAGTGGCCCAGATCTGCTTACAGGGACCTTGAGGTGGAGGAGTGTCTAGTCCTCACCTTCTGGAGTTCAGGGGCAGTTGGCAGGGGGGACCACGACAGGGCCGGGCCGCAACACTCAGACATGGGGTCTCCGCAGAGTGGGGCGAGATGCAGAACATCACCACGACTCGGGAGCGGGTGGAGCTGCGGGGCATGGAGAAGTTCACCAACTACAGCGTGCAGGTGCTGGCCTACACGCAGGCTGGGGACGGTGTGCGCAGCAGCGTGCTCTACATCCAGACCAAGGAGGATGGTGAGTCCCACCTGCAGCCATACCACTGCTCAGCCCAGCCCCGCCCCAGGGCAGAGCGCGATGGAGCAATGTCCTTTCTGCTGCCCCTTTGAGCCATTGTAATGTGGCTTGGAAGATTCAGGTGCTGCCTTTGGGACCTGAGTTGAAATGCCCTGGGAGTGATAGATAAGGATGCAAGCCTTCCCCTGCCCCGTGCCCTCTGAAGCACTGAGTCACGGACCAATTAAACCCTCCCCTGCACCCCTGTCCCAAAGGCATCCTTTCTGTGGCACCCACTGCCCCACAAGGTGCAGCTGGTTTCTTCTCAATACAGAAGTTGGGGCTGGTGGGGGAGCAAGAACATCAGCCAGCACACCCTGGGCTGGGGACCTGGTGGTCACTCCAGTGCAGGCCAGGCCTGGACCCTCAGGGAGGGAATGGAAAATGCCTCCAACTGGAACTGCGATCTCAGAGCCCTTCCAGCTAGAGGAAAACCAGAGATAAGGAGCCAAACTCAGGGGAGGTGGACAAAGGAAGGGCAGCAGAGACGAAGGTAGGAGCTGAGTCCATCCAGCAAGGAAAGGGACTGGAGAAGAGCCAACTTCTAACCAGAACCCAGAGCTGCACACTTTCAGGGGGCTCCATTCAAGCAGGGGGTGCCCTGTGAGCCTGGCATGCACCTCTGGACTCACGTTTCTAGGTCCACTTTCTCTCCCACCCCACCCACCCCCACACCTCCATCACTTAATTGTTTTTTTCTTTTTCTTTCTGTCTTTATTTCTTTTCTTTTCTTTTCTTTTCTTTTTGAGATGGAGCCTCACTATGTTGTCCAGGCCAGCCTTAAACTTGAAATCCTCCCCCCTGAGCCCCCCTAGGGCTGGAATTACAGTGTGTACCACCATGTCAGGCACTTAACTGTTTCTTAACTCTCTGAGCCAGGTGCTGTATTCTTAGAATTGCATGTGAAGAGGGCAGTGAGGCAGTAGCCACCATTGGCATCGTGGATTCCTTCCTACGCAGCCTAGTTCCTTCAAAGAATATGCTGTTGAAAAAGAGGAACTCATGCTAGATGTGGTGGAGAGAATTTGCATTTGCAGCCTAGAGCTCAGGGGCCAGAGCAGCCCCTAGTCTGGCTTAATCTCCCTGCCCTCTCCCTGCCCCTCCACTGCCCGCCTCCCTAAGCTCAGAGCAATTCAATATTTACCAACCTGCCTGCCCTACTTTTCCTGTCATTAATCCCCCATCAGGGCTTCCCAGGACAGCATCGGGCAGAGCCACCTGCTCATGTGTGGAGGCTGAGTGGAGACAGTGCCCAGAGTCTAGTCCTATTCAGTCCTGGGGGCGACATAACCAAGCACCTTTCTGTACTCTACAGACGGGCCACTGACTTTCTACTGTGATGGGTTCTGTCCCCCACACTGCCAAACAACAACACACTTCAGAAACCTTTAACCAAGCGAGAAGCATGCCTGGCCCGTGTTTTAGGAAGGTAGCCCTGTTGGGCTAAGAGGGACTTTCCTGTAAGAGGAGGAGGTGCTGCCCCAGCTGTGCGGACAAAGGCAAGAGGAGCTGCACCTCCAGGAACAGTGGGTTGTATGCCTCACTCCTGCTGAGACAGCTAGGATACCCAGATGAAATGTGTTTCCAAACACCTCCGTGAAGGTATCTGAGAGCTGGCAGGAGAGAACTACGGGGCCAGGACCCAAAGGAAAATAGAGGCCCAGGAGGTGAACCTGACATGCAGAACAGCCCTGTCACTGGGACATCTGCGGAATCTGGAGCAGGGGCTAAGGACCGCCCTAGAAGCACATGCATCAGAGCAGGACCTTACCGGGCACCTGGGTCTGTCTGTGAGCCCCTTTCACTTTGATCTGAGACTGTGAAGGACAGACAACACTTTCACTGCAGCAGTAGAAGTGGACCGAAGTACACAGCTCAGCTTCAGATCATCTCAGTCCCGGAGACCACACTGAAATGACTCAGATTGCTGGGACCCAGGTTGCATTGGCTGTCAGAAGCAAACACAAGTCCTTTTCCATGAAGACATCCTCAGTCTCAGGTTATTTTGACAAAGAATTTGGCAAATGCTGTGTCTAACAGAGAAGAAAAATAATGGGGACACCATGAACAAAAGCCAGGGGAGGAAAAAAGAATTAAAAAAAAAAAAAAAAAAAAAAAACAGTTCTGCAAGGGTGCCAAATGTGAAATTATCAAACACTTTAAGACAATTACACTTAATAAAGGATAAATATTGCAAAGTGGGAAGAACATGTTCAAATGGGAAGGGGAACAAGGGACAGAGGAAGGGGAAGAGAAGGAAGGGAAAAGGAAAAAAGAGAACAGAAGGAAAAATGGAAACAAAGCTTTTATAAATGGGGAGAGGAAGATGGGCTGAAGCGGGTAAGGGGAATGGCAAAGAAAGAGAATTAAGATATATGTACAGGTACAAACTCACTATGATGAATGCGAGCAATATACATGACAAATTGTACGAATACAAAATAAAGTTAAAAAGCCAGGCATGGTGGCGCACACCTGTGGTCCCAGCACTCAGGAGGCTGAAGCAGGAAGATCATTGAGAGTTCCAGGCAGCCTGGACTACAAAGTGAGTTCAAAGCCAGCCTGAACTGCATAGCAAAACCCTGTCTCAAAAAGACAAAAAATAAAAATAAAGCTAAAAAAAGACAGTTAGGTTTAGCAAGACTGCAATTTTCAGAGAAACTGTCAAATGGAAAATGGAAAAATAAAAATGAATAATACCTAAAATTAAGAACTCAGTAGATGGGTTTAATAATACATCAGACACTGCTGAAGAGATAACATATGAAATGGAATATAGGTCACAGGAAAATATCCAGATAAAGCACGTAAAGACAAATAAATGGGAAATGTAAGAGCAAGTAAGAGACATGGAGAAGAGACATTTCAACCTTAATATGCATCCACATCACTTGGGAATCGTGTTAAAATCAGATTCCAGTTCACTGGTGTAGCTGGAACCTGAGATTTTGCATTTCTAACGTGTTTCCAGGTGCTGCCAATGCCGTTCCATACACCATTCTGAGTATCAAAGACACAGAGGAAACAGTGAAAAGAAACCTCAAAGAAGAGCAAAAAGAGAATGGGGCAAAAGATACAATCTCTGAAAATGTATTAAAATGGACAAAAGATATCAAGGCAAAAAGTCAAGAAGTTCTACAAACTCTGAAGCCAAAAACTGAAGAAATCTGTACCTAAGCATATTACAGTAAAACTCAAGGGTGGGAGGAAGCGATGGAAGGAGGGAGGAGAAGGAGGAGGAGGAGAAGAGGAGGAAGAAGAAGAGGAAGAGAGAAAAGAGAAGGAGGAGGAGGAGAAGAGGAAGAAGAAGAAGAGGAAGAGAGAAAAGAGAAGGAGGAGAGGAGACCAAGACAGAGAAGGAAAGGGAGGAATGGAGAAGGAAAAGAGGAGAGGGGAAGAGAAGAGACATTAAAAACAATCACAGGAAGAAAGACTGAAAATCAGGTTGTCAGCTAACTTGTCAGAAGCAATGGAAGCCAGAAAACAAGGCCTTGGTATACTTAAAGCATGTAAAGAAAATATTATTAACCTATGATATTCTACCTAGTAACTTTATTCTTCAAGACTAAAATAAAATAAAAATATTTTCAGGCAAATAAAACTGAGAGACTTATCACCAGCATACCTGCCCTGGAGAAATATTAAAAGGTATTACTTAGCTCAAAGGAAAGTAATCCCCGATAGAAGCTCAAGAAAAACAAAGCAATTAAGTAGAGAATATACAAGTAAACCTAAATTAATATTGACTGCATGATGATGATGTATATACAGAGTTAAAATACCCAGAAATTACATATAAACTGGGAGACGATACCTAAAAGTTCTAAGGTCTTTACACTGTCTGCAACGAAAAGTACCAATTGATATTAGACTTTGGTAAGCTAAAGATTCATGTTGTAATCTATTTGTGTAACCACTGAAAGTAATGTAAGTCAAACTAATAGTCAAGTTAATAGAAGGAAGAAACTGGAATCTTTTAAATAATCTGAAAGAAGGCAGAAGAGGAGAAAAAAAACAGAATAAGTGGGACAAGTAGGAAATATTTGGGAAGGAGATTATTTAAATCCAAATATACCAGTAACTGCATTAAAGATAAATTTACTAAATTCTCCAGCCAAAGGATAAAGACTATCAGACTGACAAGCAAAAACCAAAGCCCAAATATATGCTATACACAGAAGATATCTAAAATATAAAGGGATAGAGCAGTTCAACATGAAAAGGTGAAGAGATAAAAAGCACACCAACCAACAAGTCTAAAAGAAAACTAGAATATTAATATCAGACATAGTATACATTAAGGCAGAAAGCATTAATAATGATAAAATACTTAGCTTACTGGGCAAATAAAATGATATTAAATTTGTATGCACCTAATAACTTCAAAACCAATATTGGTGAACTACAAGAAGAAATAAACAGAGTTTAGCACATCTCTATCAATAACTGATGGGAGGAAAGCATGCAAAGACAGACAAGATTGAACACTACAATTAGCACACCTACCCCGAGGGCCACCCACAGACCCTGCACCCCTCTCTGCACAGGTCAAAGTGTCTACCACCAAGAGGAAAAGTCAGGGATGCTTCTCAGCTGCTGGGCTCAGGCCCCAGTGGGGTAGTAATGCTGGTTATCTGATTTAACCCCAAATTGTTAGCTCCTTCCTGGAGGAGGGGCTGGGCGCTGAGGAAGGCTTTACAGCTGAGAGCTGAGAGAGGGAATGTAAAAATAATAGCTCTCGTACTCTATTGGCTGTCTCTTATGTGGTGGGCCCTGTGCTAGGTGCTTTATTTTAATTAACACTAATTCCCACCACAACCCTTTTGTGTGGCTATCCATACCTACAAATGGGCTAGCTGAGGCTCAGGGAAGTAAAATAAACTGAATAGGACACCAGCACTATCCCCAAAGTAGCATCAAAGCTCCCAGAATGGAAGAGAAGAACACAGTACAGTGGAGATGGGAAGTGTGACTAAGTAAGTGCTGGAAGCTTAAGGCCCCCCAGGCAGAGCTGAGGCCCCAGCTAGGTTGAGGTTGGGCACACCCAGAGATGGGGTGGGGCTCAGAGTTTGTATGAGCCAGGATGCATCTAGGATGAATTTCCTCATCACTTTTAAGGTAGACTTCCTTCTTGAAGCCGTGAAGGACCTAGCAAGCACCCGGGACAGCGCCCTAGGCTCATGGCAGAAACAGGTTATGGTTCCAGCCTCAGGGAATTCAAAGTGTGGTAAATTCAGGCCTATGGTTACTAAGGGCCTCAGGGCAGGGATTAAAGCCAGAGGGATCAAGATAAATTCCCCATGGGCTCTTACTCTCTGGCCTACCCTAAGTCCTTAGTTCTGGCCAGTTCTGAAACTGGCCACTTCTGGGGACTCCATTTCAGGGACTTTGTTACAGGCCCCAAAGATTACCATTCTCCCCCTAGACATTTGCCTTCCTGGACCCTCCCCTTTAAACCATAGCTCAAGAAAACCACCTCCAGCAAGCTCTCCCAGTCTGATCTGCCTCAGTTTCCCTGCTTCTGGTACTTCTGTGCTCCTCCTTCCTCTAAACTGACCAGGCTTTCTCCCTGCTCAGTTCCAGGTCCCCCAGCTGGCATCAAAGCCGTTCCTTCATCAGCTAGTAGTGTGGTGGTGTCTTGGCTCCCTCCCACCAAGCCCAATGGGGTGATCCGCAAATACACCATCTTCTGCTCCAGCCCTGGGTCTGGCCAGCCGGTAAGTGGGGCTCTGGAAATAATTATGGGAATCAGAGAAAAGATCCTACAGAGAAAACACAGGATCCACTGACTTCCAGACCAAACCCTGGGGCTGCTGGTATCTGTACCTCTAGGTGGAATCACAGTTAAAAATGGGCACTTGGTACAAATTCTCTGTGATGAATGTGGTCATTGTGTATCTCTAAAATCTTCCAATAAAATCTAATGTTAAAAAAAAAAAAAAAAAAAAACAGTTAAGCCACAAATATCAGAAGGGAAAAAAAAGAATGGGCGCTCGTTACCTCAGAGTGGCTGAAGCTTTACCTACTGGCAATCTTGGGTAAGCCCTCTGCTCCTGAGGCTGCAAGATTGTCAAAAGCTTTGGAGACCCTTTGAAGCAGGCAGATCTTGACCAAGAGCGCAGGGTAAAAGGAAGGGTGGTGTAGGTCCTTCTGGCCTGGCTGACCAGGAGGCAGGAGGAGGAGGCCAGCTCCTTCCTCCACCAGCAGCTCAGCAGCAGCAGCAGCATCTGCGTGAGCTTTGGGCCACCAGGAAAGCTGCCCTGAAATTACTCGGTAATCGACCACTCTCCTTTCTTTACGAATTACCCTCTAAGTAGTCAGGGGCTGGCTCCTCACTAGTGAGGCCAGAATTCTCTATTCTAGAGTAGGGGGAGGCATGCGCCCCTCCTCACCACTTGGCCACCACTTTACATGTAGCACAGTGCATGCAACATGCTCAGGAGGCAGCACCCAGAGGAGGGGACAGGCGGCATTACAACATCCTGGAAAGCCAGCTCGTGCCCCTTCATCCCACGCCCCATCCCCAGCAGGGAAACCACCCTTCTGACTTCAGCGGCAGGATTAGTGCTGCCCCTTTCACCCTTTCTATAAATGGAGTCGGCCCTCCTGTGGTTTCTTCTACTCACGTGATTTGGAAATTTCACACACTTAGTTGCTGTGGTCATAGATCACTCATTCTCCCTTCTGTGTGGTTTTTGCTGGTTCCCATTTGTTTATCCATTGTGCTTTCCACCCTGGTTGGAAGGCAGGGGCGTGGTGTTTCTGCTTGGGGCTGATTGCCTGGTGTGGCTATACATGTCGCATATGCATCTCTTGGTGCTCATGTGCATGAGTCTCTGTGTTGTGTGCATGAAGGGGACATGCCTGCAGATGTTAGCTGAGAGCATCCTATCCCTGCTGGGTGCCTACACCAGTGATACCCCCTCTCACGGGAGATAAAACCCCCAGTTACTTCACACTTGCATAGGCCCTTGGTATTTTCC
This sequence comes from Chinchilla lanigera, assembly GCF_000276665.1. Classification (NCBI taxonomy): domain Eukaryota; kingdom Metazoa; phylum Chordata; class Mammalia; order Rodentia; family Chinchillidae; genus Chinchilla; species Chinchilla lanigera. Next base: position 18,725,948 of record NW_004955412.1, on the reverse strand, counting down.
AATCAACATTTTCATCCATGTCTCCTGCTCCTTTCCCCCCAATCCACACACATTTTAGGCTGTCATAACACCAAGGTTTTCCCATACTGGACACCCATTCTGCCTTTGCACACCTGTACACTTTTGCCTCCCTACATCCTAGCATGGCATGCTCCTCCACCTCACCTGAAAGCCTTGGATGGCAGTTCTCATGTGTCTCCTGCACTGTCTCTGGAGCCCTGGGAGGACAGGGGCAGCACCCTTTCACCTCTGGGTCCCAGCCATGGAATACTGTACTGGGAACATTCTGGTCACTGAAACACATTTGATGGATGAATAAGTAGCAGCCTATCAATTGTAACACCGTACACATTGGGAAGTTTACTTTCACAAGTGATGGGAGAAAGCAGTCATTCTTTGGCTTGGGATTTTGTAGCTATTTCCTCCTCTGATAATGAAGTCTGTCAAAGAGATTGGTGTGTGGGAGCCTCCTCATTAGCTCAGGCTTCGGGAGTTCCCAGTTAACTGGGTGGGATCCTCTCTCAGGCCCCAGAACAGAGCTCCCAGTCTCCATCTTCTCCTGCTGTTGCTGGAGTCACTGGGACTGTGTCAATCTGCTTTCTGTTACTATGACAAATACCTGAGATAATCAATTTAAAAGAGGAAAGGTTTATTTTGGCTCACGGTTTCCAAGGTTTCAGTTCATGGTCTCTTGCCCACTGCCTTTAAACCTGTGGTGAGGTAGAACATCACGGTAAAGCATGTGGGAGAGCAACAATGTCACCTCATGGTAGCTGGGAACCAAAAAGACAGACAGGAAGGGGACAGGCTCCTAAAGTCCCCTTCAAGGGTCTGGCCTCAGTGAGCTAACTTTCTTCCACTAAGCTCCATCTCCTAAACCTCCAGCAACTCCAATAGTGCTACAGGCTGGCACCAAGACTTAAGCACATGGGCCCTTGGGAGATATTTGCAATCCAAGCTACAGCCAGACCCCTCCTTCCAAGCTCTTTGTGTCCTGATCATATAGGACCCTCCCCTCCCCAGGAGAGATTTCCCACTGGCTAGTGTCCCACTGCTCTGATGAGAACAAACTCTCAATGTTTTCCAGTCAGTCTTCATCCATGTCTTTGGATGTGTCTCAGGTCTGATGAGAGCTTCAGCTCCACCATATGAGAAGACTGAGAAAGAAGGGATAGGAGATGGGCTGAGCTCAGTGAGGAACCCAGGGACCCAACCACTATATGTGGCATTATTACTTTGCACAAATGTATTCCAAATTCTAAACAGCTGTGTTGCAAGCTCATTTATAAGACAGTTCTGTATAGGGGTGCTAGGGGTGAGGACACACATCCCACGGCATGAGTGTGGGTTGGAGGCAGATGACGACTAAGACAGGATGTTCAGAACATGCCAGGGGTGGGGTGTGAACATGGACACGTGGACACCTCAAAGTAGAAAGTGCACATGGTACTGGTTCTTGATGAAATACTAGGGGTGAACAGACCTGTACAGAGTCTGGGTAGATAGTTTATCAATAACTTTAATACATTTGTTGGTTTTCTGATTCTAAAAATAATACAACTTTATTATATAGAAAATTCTGTAAAATATAGAGAAAAATGAAGAGGAAAATAAAAGTGCTCTCACTCCCTAAAGATAAGCACTGGTAATGTTTTGGTACATAGCATTCTAGTCTGCATGCATATTATGAGTTGTCTTAGGGTTTGCTTTTTATAAAATAAAAATAAAATTTTGCATATTATATAACCTGTTTTTTTCATATAATTTATATAGGTACTTTTCCACACCATCAGGTATTCTTTTAAAACATGATCTCGGCCATTTATGCATATTATTTAACAAGTGTCCCATTTTTCTATATTTACTGTATCATCCCAATTTTCATCATATAAATAATGCTTCAGGAAGCATTCTTCACAAAAGTATTTATGTACATCTTTTAATATTTTCTTAAGGTAAATATCTACAGAAATTCTTGGGTCCTTAAGAGTAAATTTTCTTAAAGATCTGCATTCACATGTACAATTGCCCTCCCAAAAATCTACACCGATATATGTTCTGACCAGCATTGTAGACACCTATGGCATGGTGTGTACCACCAGCTATGACTGTTCCTGGTTTACTTTTTGGTTTTTGTTTTCATTTTTGCCTGTTAGGCTTTTTATTTTAAAAAGGTGCTTTGCTTTGGCTATGTTTCTCTTCTTTTGATAACTGTCAACTCTTTTTTTTTTTCTTTTTAGGTTGCTCATTATTTTCTTGTTGATTTGTAAGCAGTATTTACATATTAAGAGAATAGCCATTTTGTATAATACAAATTTCAAGTGTTTACCAGTTGATTTCTTGCCTTATAATTCTGCTTTTGATAGATGTTAGAATTTCCTTTTATAAAACTTGCATTTACCTTTCATTTCTATTTGTGATGTTTGTCTTTACTTTTATTGGAAAGACAGATAAATATTTATCTATAGTTTCTTTCACAATTTTCTAAGAATTTGATCCACTGGGACTTAATTTGGAGATGTGATTTTTGAAAGTAATTTCAAGGGCATTTAGATTGAAAAGAAGGCACCCAGGGCTGGGATAAGATGCTAGTCTCTTCAAGGGAAAACCAAACTTTCCTGCCCTCTGTAGACACAGATGCACTCTGAGGCACATATTGATGCACAAGCCAGTACACTCAACTTTTTCAGAACACACACACACACACACACACACACACACACACACCTCTATCCTCACTAAAAATGAGGCCAGAGAAAAACATGTCCTAGTTTACAAAGGACTTTTACACTTTTTTGCCTCATTTTGCCTCACAGTCGCAGCAAAGGTTCCCAATTGCTTCCCAATTTGCAGGAGAGAAAACTGAGGCCCAGGCCAACATAGGTGACACCATCCGTCATACGCTTGGTAGGAAGGGCAAGTAAGAATCGCAACCACTACACCTCCCCAGGCCTCCTGCGCTGATAGGAACTGCAGGCTGGATACACAGCCCACAGAGTGCTATAGCTATAGCTCAAAACAGCTTCAGAACTACCAGCGCCCAGGCTAGCTCTGCACCTGTCCCCCAGTAGGCCTTGGATTCAAGGCTAGACCCCCATGAAGGAGGAGGAGGAGGCATCTGCCAGGGAGCTCAGCGTGGATTGTGGAAGATGTCTCCTCCTTTCCCTAACATTCCCCTAGAGATAGCTTGCACCCAAAACGATGTTTCCTCTTGTTGTAAGTTGTTGGGCTCACCAGCCTCCCACGGGCATGGAGAATGTCCCTCTGTGACCCCATATCTCTCTGGAAGTCTGTCCCTCCACTCATCCACCCTGCATCTACATGTCCCCGTGCATGTGCATGTGTGTGTGCAAGAGCCCACGACTGCAGAGATAACTAATCATTAGCTCCCTCTGGCCTCAGGGCCCCCATCTGTTCCTGGGGCTGCTGCTCCTCCTTGGACTTTCGCCCTGATTTCAAAGGGGCTCTGGTGCTCTACTCCTCTCCCTTCCCTGCGGCTGACCAAAAAATAAAATAAAATGAAAGTCAGCCCCATCCCGCCTGTACCCGAGAAGAGGCTGACAGGAGGTCTGCAAACTAGCGCTTATCAAAAGCTCCTTCTCAAATTCATTTCAATATCTGAGCCTCTGGTTTCCAAGGCAACATAATCTTTTCATCAAAGCAACTGGTAAAACCACTGGGATCTGATATTGTTTTGTTGGCAACTTGTCAAAACTGTCATTTGGTTAAAAAAAATTTTATAGATTTATGTAACCTACAAATATATATGGTGATCTATACCACTAATAATCATTAATAAAGTGCTGCCCAGTAACGCTCACACAGCACCTCTCCCGCCCCTTCCTGCAGAAGGAAGGAGTGTAATTAGGCAGAAGGGCTGGGAGGGGACACTGAGCCAGGGACAGGCTGGGGGCACCTGTCTCTAGCTCTAATAAGGCAAAAGCAGTCATTTAGTTTCTTCCCAGAAACTCTTTTCCCACCATTTTTCTGGGACTCTCCATCCCACATTCTCCTTTCTCTGACTTCTCTCTCACCTGCAATACCTGCATTCCCTGGCCTCATGTCACAGCGGCCAGAGCCTGCATCATTCAGAAAGGTAAACTGAGGCTGTCCCAGGAATACCAGTGCATCCAGCACGAGTGCCAGCCAGTGCTGCTCCCACACTGAGAAAGGACAAACTGTGTGAACTCCCGCCTCCCACGGGAGCTGCTGTCCCCTCCTCCAGCCCAGGATGTTGCAGAAGGGAGCAGGTTGAAGGCCAAGGGCCTGGGTTCTGCTTCTTAGACCCGCTTCGCCCTTCCCACAGGCTCCAAGCGAGTATGAGACCAGTCCAGAGCAGCTCTTCTACAGGATCGCCCACCTGAACCGCGGGCAGCAGTACCTGCTGTGGGTGGCCGCCGTCACCTCTGCTGGCCGGGGCAACAGCAGCGAGAAAGTCACCATCGAGCCTGCCGGCAAGGGTGAGGAGCTTAGGGCTGGGGCAGATGGGCAGAAGCTCTCTTCCAGAATCCTGTTTTTCCCCAAATAGGAGCCCTCTCCCCTCCACCTGTGACCCAGCTGCAAAGAGCTGGTCATTCACCTCCCTCCTGCATCCCCAAGACTGGGCCTCTACTGCCCCCTGACTCCAGAAAAGCCACACAGCAGGCTGCAGCCAGCCAGACCGCCTGTTCCCTGCACAGCCTGCCCCAAACCCTCCTTGCTCATTGAAAGAAGGGGAGATGCCCCCACCACCACCCTCAGTCAGGGCCTGTGTCCCAGTGCCCAGCTCCTCGGGGGCAGGGGGAGCTGCAGCAGTGCACACTGCTGGCACAGAGCAGCCGGGCTCTGAAGAGAGTGCTCTGCTGTGGGGCAGTGCAGGCAGAGGGTCCCTGTGATGGCACATGTGCCCATTGACTCTCTGGGTTGGCATAAGACCTCCCCAGTGAGTGTCCCCCAACCCCTTGGCCCTGGCATGAGTGTGGCATGCAGGTACATGCTGAGTTTTGAAAGGAATGACATGTCTGAGGTCTCAAGCTCTGTCCCCACACTGGGGCCAAGCAATTGGCCACAGAGAGCCAAGGCTGTTAGGTTCTTCACTTGGTTCTGGCCTCCATGGGCCCTTCCTCTTGCCCTATGTCCTCTCCCAGCCACTACCTAACCACACACACACACACACACACACACACACATCCACACAGGCAAAAACACACTTACACTCAGACATGCACTCATGGTGCACACTAATAGATACCATACGCATATCATATAAATGTATATGCATTTTATATGTATGTAAAATATATACATATAAATTCAGATACCATATACATATAATATACACACATATACACACATACACAGAGATGCTGAGACACATGGACATACCGGGAGCCAACCCCAGCCTGTGGCAGAATCAAGTCTGGAACCAGGACTCTGGAAGCACCTGGTAATCTCCCTGGGGCTTGGAGACGTCTCCTTGTGAATGACCAGCCGTCCAAACTCAGGCCACTCTGCCGTGCCATCTCTCTGGCAACCAAGCCAGCCCCACTTCCCAGAGCACCTCCTCTTCGCCTCAGTGGCTGCCCAACCCTTCTGCTCTCCCTGAGCCCCATGTCCTGCTCCCAAGTCTCTGAGAACGCCCCCAGGCACCTCACACATAGCCCACGGGCCACACTGCCCTGTGAGGCACTCAGTGTGGTTCCTTTCAGCAGGGCTGGCGGCATCTGACCTGCCCCACTTGCCTTGGCAGTGTGGCCCCTGCACCCGCTCTCTCCTCCCTGCCCACATGGTGATGAGCACAGGTCTATGTCACTTCTCTGTCTGTCCCCACTTCTGCACACGACCCCCAAGCCAGTCTCCAATCCAGACATATTTCTCACTCTCCACAACATGCAGATCCAGCAACTCCTCCCTGTGGACCCTACATGCATATCAGGCTTAGCATGCGGTAGGGTCTTCCAGCCTCATCTGCCAAACCTGCCTTCCTGCCTTCCTGCCGTGACCTTGGCTCCCTGAGGGCTCTGTCAGCATCTAAGTGGCTGAGCCAGAGTCCCGGAGAGTCATCCTCACCTCCCCAGTCAAAACTTGTCCAGCTCGACATAACAGTACACAACTATAGTCCCAGTTCTTGGGAGGCTGAGGTAGGAGGATCCTCATGAATTTATGGCTAGCCTGGGCTACTTAGTGAGTTCAAGGCCAGCCTCAACTACATAGAAAAACCCTATCTCAAAACAACGACAACGGGGCTGGGGATTTAGCTCAGCGGCAAAAGTGCCTGTCTGGCAAGCGCAAGGTCGTGCGTTCGGTTCCTGGTACCGGAGAAAAACCAAAACCAAAAAAAAAAAAAAAAAAAAAACAACGACAACAACAAAAAACCTAGTCCGATCTCAGGTCCTGTCAATCTTTGTCATGAGCTCTGATCTCCCCTGTGCCGTACATCTCCAGCCTGTATGCTCGCCCCATCTTGTCACAGCCTTGTCCTTCAGGGCCATCTCCACTGACATGGCCAGGGCATCAAATTCAAAACTTCTCTTAAATTGTAAATTTAGGGACCCTAAGGAGGGGGTCAGGGTAGTGTTACAGGGCAGAACTGGAGTGGCCCTCACCCTCTTCCCTGTAGCTCCAGCAAAGATCATCTCATTCGGGGGCACCGTGACGACACCCTGGATGAAGGACGTCCGGCTGCCTTGCAATTCAGTGGGAGATCCAGCCCCCACTGTGAAGTGGACCAAGGACAGGTATGTGTTGGGTCGTAGAGGCATTGAGCGGTCGCAGAGGAGTGTCTGAGGTGTCCTTCTGCTAATGGCCTGGATCCCATCCTGACCCTGCTCTCACAGAGGGCTGGACAAGGCTCGCCCTGCCGGGAACTGAAGATCTCCCTTCCCTTAGTAGTGGAAGAGGCAGTGTTACCGGAGACTCCCAGGAAGCGCTGACCACAACCCCAAGAATCAGGGTCCCGGAGCAACCTCTTGCCACTCCCAGCTTATTCGGCCCCACACCAGGGAGGGCCCCAGGACAAGAGGCCCCATGCCCCACGGCTCCCTTGCCTTGCAGTGAGGACTCAGCAATCCCCGTGTCCATGGATGGCCACCGGCTCATCCACACGAATGGCACCCTGCTGCTGCGCGCTGTGAAGGCTGAGGACTCGGGCTACTACACCTGCACAGCCACCAACACTGGTGGCTTCGACACCATCATTGTCAACCTTCTGGTGCAAGGTTAGAGCCCAGAAAGAGGTGGCTCTGGTGGGCAGGGACAGAGAAGGAGTAGGAATTGCACCCTGTGAGAGAGGGCTAGTGAAGGCGGGAAAACAAACTCGGGGGTCAGGGACAGACCTTGAAACAGAGGTGGGGATGGACGTGGGGACAGGAAGCACTGGGGGCAGAGAGAGCACAGAAGAGCCAGGACCCTCCTATCATGGGGTCCCCCATGCCCCATCACTGGGGTCCGCCCTCTGTGCTGAGGGCTGTGACTTCCCTCACAGTGCCCCCGGACCAGCCCCGCCTCACTGTCTCCAAAACCTCTGCTTCCTCCATCACCTTGACCTGGATTCCAGGCGACAATGGGGGCAGCTCCATCCGAGGTGAGAAGGGGCTGGATGAGGGAGCGGAGGGAGAGGAATCTGGGGTCCTGGGGCAGGGGAAGGGGAAGGGCTTCATCCACTGCTGCTGCTTTTCCCCACAACAGCCAGGAAATGACTGGAGGGTGCGGGAAATTCTGGCACAAGGAAGGTACTCGAGTGCATGGAAGGTGCACCTGCCCCCTTGTCACACATGAGCTGGCCGGGCCCGAAGTTTTCCTCTCTGGGCCTCAGTGTCCCCATTTGTCAAAATAGATGAACACTCTAGATCGATGCTTCTCCAACTTGAACATGGGTATGAATCCGCACAGTTCCTGTAAACACGCAACTTCTTGCTCAATGCCCTGGGGTGGGCCTGAGAATCTCCATTCTAACAAACTACCAGGTGATGCAGATACTGGGGAGACGCCCATGGAGGAGTAAGATGTAAGCAAGCTCCTTCCTAAGCTGCACACCTCTGGTTTTCTGCTAAACCCTAACATTAGAGCTAAGGAGAAAGCACGAACTGCCCCAGGGCTGGACCCAAGGTCCTCCAGCTTTGCATCTGATTTGCATATGCCCCCCCAACGGTCAACAGCCCCACCCTGCTGCTACCTGGAGCCCTGACCTCACCAAGCCTAGTGGGAAGCCCACATTGGGCCCCCACTGTCTGGTCCTGCCCGGCCCCCCTGATCCAAGCTGGTCCCACAGGTTTCGTGCTGCAGTACTCAGTGGACAACAGCGAGGAGTGGAAGGACGTGTTCATCAGCTCCAGCGAGCGCTCCTTCAAGCTGGACAGCCTCAAGTGTGGCACATGGTACAAGGTGAAGCTGGCAGCCAAGAACAGCGTGGGCTCCGGGCGCATCAGCGAGATCATCGAGGCCAAGACCCACGGGCGAGGTGAGGCCAGGGCCAGGTTGGGGAGGAAGAGGAGGGCTGGGCTGCAGGAAGGGTTGTTGAGGGGCACAGGTCATGGGGGTGAGGGACGGTTGGTGCGGGGTGGAGTGAGCCAGACACACAGGGGACTGAAGGGAGGACACCCAGCCTCCTTCCCGTCACTAAAGCATCTTGATGACGGAATCATCATCACCAAGAAAAGCTGGTTTCCCGTCCCTGGCGAGAGTGACAGAAGGGTGGGGACAGAGAGTGCTTCCCCTCCTCCTCCTCCTTCCTACCTCTCATCCTGCACTGCGGAGGCCTCTCTCCCTTCGTTCCCTCTTCTTCCTCTTCTCCTCTTCGGCTCCCAGGTGCAAATCCATCCTACCTGTGCCAGCCACTGATCCTTGAAGCCTCTGCAGTCCCAGCTGCCGCCAGGGAACCCTTCCCAGCAGGTGCTAACGCGCCCTGCCCACTCGGGCTCTCTAACCTCTCTTCTCCCTCTGGCCCCCAGAGCCCTCCTTCAGCAAAGACCAACACCTCTTCACCCACATCAACTCCACACATGCTCGGCTTAACCTGCAGGGCTGGAACAACGGGGGCTGCCCCATCACAGCCATCGTCCTGGAGTACCGGCCCAAGGGGACCTGGGCCTGGCAGGGCCTCCGGGCCAACAACTCGGCAGAGGTGTTTCTGACCGAACTGCGAGAGGCCACGTGGTACGAACTGCGCATGAGGGCTTGCAACAGCGCCGGCTGCGGCAATGAGACCGCCCAGTTCGCCACCCTGGACTACGATGGCAGTGAGTCGGGAAGGGCAGGAGCGGGCAGCCCCAAGGCTGACAAGGGAGGCTGGTGGGGTGGCAGACACACAGACAGACAAGTAGAAAGCAGGCAGGGATACAGCCAGGGAGAAGGGCTGGCAGGCAGAGAGAGCGGAAGACTGGCCACAGGCTGGTGAATGAACTGACACCCAGTGGCCAGCACAGACAGACAGGCAGTCAAAGGTCAGTAGCACTAAAGATGAAGCATCTTCAGAGGTGCAGTCTTGCTCTCCATTGCTTCAAGGAGATGGCGCGGGAGAGGAGGGAGAGATGCAGCTGCTGCCCTGGCCTCTGAGAAATCTATTAGCCAGGAGGGGACAGTCTGTGCTGCAGGAACAAACACTAGGAACCTGGTGGCCTAACCCAGTACCAAGCTTTTTGTTGATTTACTTAAAGTCCTCTGAGGTTGGCTGGCTGCCACCTTTTAACCATACTGTCTTGAACATGGAGCCACCAGGGTCCCCCCAAAAGGGAGAAAAGGCACAGTGCTCCTTGGCCAAAGGTTGGCACCCATTACTTCTTTTCACACTTTAACGTGAAACTAGTGTGCAAACTAGTCACGTGACTCCAATCTAACTGCAAGGAAGTCTGGGAAATGTAGACAAGCACATGGATTAATATTCAAAGGCACCTAACTGGTGTCCACCACGTAGAGATACTCGCATCCACACACACATGCACATGCACGCAATGCACGCTGGTCCATGAAAGCGACAGATGGCTGAATTCATACAGTCCACTGTCATGGACAAAGATCAGGGCTTGCAGGGAATTATGTCGGCAAGAGAGCTTATCATTTCCTCCCCCTGGGCACCCAAAGTTAGCAGACTTGCCCAGAAGAGGAGCGAGCAAGAAGAAAATGCAGGAGTAATTTTAGTCTTCACCAAGAGAAGAGAACAGGGCCCCACTGCCCTGACTGCTCCCTACTGCTCCCCTTTGTGACCCCCAGCCCCATTCCTAGCTGGATATGGGAATTTAAGCCCATCAATCACCCTCTCCAATTAAATACTGAACCCCAACAGGCAGGAAACTTTACTCAGAGATTTCAGGATAACAGTAAAACAGTACCAGGAAGAGATTAACATAATACAACGTAACAACTACGCAACTAGACTATCTGTGGCTGTCCTAATGGAGCAAGAATTTGGGGGAAGAGAAGGGAGGGTCAGGACTCTGTGCCAGGCAATGGATCTCAGAAACCAGGGTCAGCAAGCAAAGTCAAAGTGTTTCTCCACCTGTGGGACTCCCTACATGGTACTTGGCTCATAAGGGACACCTGATTCCCTTCTTTACTCCCATTCAGGCACCATCCCACCTATCAAGTCTGCTCAAGGGGAAGGGGATGACGTGAAGAAGTTGTTCACCATCGGCTGCCCTGTCATCCTGGCCACACTAGGGGTGGCACTGCTCTTCATTGTACGCAAGAAGAGGAAGGAGAAGCGGCTGAAGAGGCTTCGAGGTGGGGGCATTTCCTCTAGGCTTTGAAGGAAAAGCCACCTTCAGTGGCTCATGGCACCATCCAGGCAAGAGAGAGTGCCAGAGTCCTTTCAGAGGAAGAGCTGCCACTCAAACCTTCAGAACCCTGCCTCGTTGTTTTCTTCTTCTCTGTACTTGCACCAAGCAGGGCTGACACTGGAGAATGCACATCTTTAGGACCTGCTCATTTCTAAATGGGCGGTTTCTATGCCACATCAAATGTTAGATGCTTTGAATATCATCCCCTTTTCCAACATGTAATACTAGATTCTGCTATAAATGGGTCTCACACACCGCAGTTTTCCCAGGACTTAATACAGTATCTGACACCACCTAGTTGCTTGAAAAATGTTTGTTCATTCATTTGGAAAACATTTATTGAGTGTGTTGCATCATGGATATTGTCAGACATTATAGATATAAAGATGAGTGAAGAAGGGACAGGCCAGGTCTTTAGAGTTCATGGTCTAATGTGACAACCCAGGGAAAATAGTAGCATGGAATGGAAACTATTAATTCTCCCTAAAGTAGGTAGATAAATGGATGGTTGCATGACTGAATGGATGAGTCATTAGATGCTTAGATGGATGGAGGTATTGATGGATGGATGGATGGATGGATGGATGGATGGATGGATGGATGGATGGACCAATGGATTGCATAAAAGCTTAGATGGATAGATGGCAGGATGGTTAGCTGGTTGAATGCATGGATGTATATTTTGATGGGTAATATGGAGGAATGGCTGGATAAAAGAATAGTTGGAATGGTGGGATAAGTGTTGAATGAGTGGGTAATTAGATGATACAGATAGTTGGATGGAAAATTTGACATATAATTAGAAGGATAGTTAGATGGATGGTGAATGCATGGTTGGAGGGATGGGTAGACATTTAGATGGTTGGATGGCTGAATGGTTTAATGGGTAGGTGATGGATAAATGTTTGGTTGGGTATGTAGATGAATGGGTGGATGGTTGGATGAATGGTTGGATAGATAGATGGTTAGGTGGTTGAATGGTTGAGTGGTTGGACGCATGTATGCAGTTATCAAGATTTACTCTGACAGATCATTGTCAGATATCAGATTAAGTAGGTTCTTTGATTCTTCCAATATCACAATCTGAGAATACTGATTATATTCAAGGCCCCTCTGAGACTCCCAAATCCATTCACCCACTTTTTGGGAACAGAAGCCCTATAGTACAAGAAGAGGTGAAGCTTCTTGGCTGATATGAGAAAATTCATCCTCCACTCACTACTCTCTCCAAGAGATAACTGAGGGTAGATCCTTCAGTGATCTCTTTTCAGCCTGTTATGGTGTCCTGCTTAATTAAAATCAGTTCACAAAGCAGTGGAGTACTTAATCCACCCCTGTTCCTTGGGAAAGGCCTCCCTATTAGATATAAATCTGAGGAAAGGAAAATAGACCTGAGCCTAACCCTGAATTGGGAGCAGTGAAACTTCACCATGATTTGAGCTATTTTGCATGTCCTTACACCTCTCCCTCTGCTTCTTAAGAGACCCTTCCCATTTTAGGGAATTCTCCCATCTCTTTCCCCACCTCTTCCAATTGTCATCCGGCTCAAACTCCCTTCTTACCCAGCCCTCTCTTTACTGTTTTTACAGATGCAAAGAGTTTGGCAGAAATGTTGATAAGGTGGGTATCAAAACCATGGAGCCCTTAGCTGCTTCTTCTCTCGTCCTCACCCTTCTCCCCTGCAGGGGACATTGGAGCTTCCTCTGTGTCCCTCTCCTGTTCTACTCCCAGAATAGGAGACAGGCTTCTAAGATCCCATTATCCTACAAAGCCCTGTCCCCTAGTCCTTTATGGCTGCTGAGCTATCCACCTCCTTTCCTTCCAACAGCAAGAACAACCGAAGCTTTGACACGCCTGTCAAAGGGCCACCCCAGGGCCCCCGGCTACACATTGACATCCCCAGGGTCCAGCTGCTCATCGAGGACAAGGAAGGCATCAAGCAGATTGGTGAGTGACAAGTGCACAAGCTCTCTGCCCCAATCTGGTTGTGTCTGCCCCAATCTGGTTGTGTCTGCCCCCAGACCACAGTCCGCAGAGGGCAGCCGCCAGCCCTCACGCAGTGCCTCAGGCCCCAGCAGCAGCCCCAGCTTCTCTCAAGGGCTGTTTCCTCCCCACCTAATAGGGAGAAACACCGGCCTTTGGGGAACTCAGCGTTGAGTAAGGGCAAAGAGCAATTTGGGGGTTAAAGAGATGTTTGTTGAGAATTCCTGGTTATTTCATTTCTTCTTCTAGGAGACGACAAGGCCACCATCCCCGTGACAGATGCTGAGTTCAGCCAAGCTGTCAACCCACAGAGCTTCTGTACTGGTGTCTCTTTGCATCATCCCGCCCTCATCCAGAGCACAGGACCCCTCATTGATATGTCTGACATTCGGCCAGGAACCAGTATGCATTATCCCCAGGGAGGGAGCCCTCCCCACACACCTCAGGGCAGAGGTGACAAGTGGAAAAAAAGAAGGGGGAGGAGGGGGGAGATTGGAATGGAAGCATAGACAGAGCACTGGAATTAGAGCCTGGCGATCTTGATTGCAGATTGATTCGCTGTGACCTTGAGCATATTACTAATCTTACCTTTCTGTGCCTTAGTTTCCATGCCTAGAAATTTTGAGCAAGGTTTGGGTATCTTTGGTCTGTCTTGAGCACTGACTCTAGACACAAGGATAGAATAGATCAACAATCTGAGGCCAGTGGTGGCAAACCTCTGGCACATGTGCCACAAAGAGCTATTTGTTATCATTGAAAGCTGTAACAGGTGTGCCATCACTGCTTCAGGGAGTGGATGGATAGGAAGGAAGCTGCAAGAGAGGGCATCACATTCTTCCCTAGGGAGAAGATAAAGATGGGGGGGGCAAGGACCCTGCGCACGGCCTCCACATCTGGATTCTGTTTTTCTCCTCTGGGGGATCTACACAGTCTGGAGAGGCAGCATGTTAACATCCTCAAGGGGCTTCTGTGGCTGCTCCTGCCTCCACCCCCAGTCCCCTCTACCTTTTGCACTAAATGCCAGCTGCCCATGCCCTAGTCCACTCATCTCCCACTTCCCTCTGCACAGATCCAGTGTCCAGGAAGAATGTGAAGTCAGCACATAGCACCCGGAACCGGTACTCGAGCCAGTGGACCTTGACAAAGTGCCAGGCCTCCACACCGGCCCGCACCCTCACCTCCGACTGGCGCGCCGTGGGCTCCCAGCATGGTGTCACTGTCACGGAGAGTGACAGCTACAGTGCCAGCCTGTCCCAGGACACAGGTGTGCCTAGGCCCCTGCATGCATCCTGCCCAGCCTCCTCCAGTTCCCTATCATTCATCTCTACCTCCCATTTTCCCAACTGCTTCCCACCAACCCATAAGGTCCAAGTCACATTCACTTGCAATGGTCCACTGACCCACGGTGTGACTGGGACAAGAACAGCCGGGGATTTTATTTTGCTCTCTCCAAAAACTGTCAGAGAAAATGGTGCATAGGATATTTGTTGGAGAAAAGCCTGAGTGTTTCAGAGGGTGGTTGTTTACTCTCAGGAATGAAAAATGAGCCGGGAGTGGTGGCGCACGCCTATAATCCCAGCACTTGGGAGCTGAGGCAGGAGGATCACTGCCAGTTCAAAGCAAGCCTAGGCTAATAGTGAGACCCTGTCTAAAAATAAAAGAGTGGAAAATGTTCTGCCCTTCATTAGCCAGTGAACCCACTTAGGCCACCACCGCTGCCCTCACAAAAGAGCAGGCTCTCCCAGCCTGATCTCCCCATGGCCACTGCTCTCTCTTTAACCCCACACCTTCTGTGTTCCCAGACAAAGGACGGAACAGCATGGTGTCCACCGAGAGTGCCTCTTCCACCTACGAGGAGCTGGCCCGGGCCTACGAGCATGCCAAGCTGGAGGAGCAGCTGCAGCACGCCAAGTTCGAGATCACTGAGTGCTTTATCTCAGACAGTTCCTCTGACCAGATGACCACGGGCACCAACGAGAATGCCGACAGCATGACGTCCATGAGCACGCCCTCGGAGCCTGGCATCTGCCGCTTTACCGCCTCCCCACCCAAGCCCCAGGATGCCGACCGGGGCAAAAATGTGGCTGTGCCCATCCCTCACCGGGCCAACAAGAGTGAGTACCCAGCCACCTCTCTTGCTGTGCCCCTATAAGCCCTGGCTAGGTCTTGTCCTACCAGCACCTTGATCCTACCAGCCCAGCCTGGCTCCTTGGTGTTGTAAGATCATACCAAGAGCAAGGATTTGGGTGCACACCGCCCACAGCCCATCCTCGCTCCACTTCTTAATATCTCTCTGGCCTTGGGCAAGTCATTTCACCTCTCTGGCCTTAATTTCTTCTTAATTGATAAAATGCAAATATAGTATCTACTGTGCATTGTCATATTGAGCTTTAGAAATGAGATATATGACTGATGCTTGGAGGATGTCTCAGTCACTTCCTCCTTGCTGGGACAAAATACCTGACACCTACCACTCAAAGGAGGAGAGGTTTACTTTGATTTGTGTTTCACTCCATAGTCGGCAGAGTGGCATGGTGGGGCAGAGCTGCTCACAGCATGAGGGACAGGAAGCAGAGAAAGAGAGAAGAGCCAAAGAGGGAAACAAACCCTTCCAGAATGTGCCCCCAGTAACCAGATGTCACCTCCTCACAGATCAGCATTAAGCCTCATAATTCAATCAAAAATCAAAAGCCCTGCCTACGAGTACATGAGGCTTTGGGGGACATCTAGATAGTAACCTTAACAGAGGGTCTCATTCAGTACCGGTCCTTCCCTTAATCTGAAGCTGCACCAAGATGGAAAGAGACCCCTTTATGGGGTCAGCTGCCCAGTGGTCTCTGGTCTCAGTGCTGGATGAAGTTAATTCAAACACAAAGGAGCAAGCCTGGTACCCATGGTAGTCCTGACTCATGGTGTGGCGGCAGGCCTGGGATTACCATGGCAGCCCATCAGCAAGTGTGACATCGCAGTGTGCAGTGTGGAACCTGGTCTGCCTGGCACTGGCCATGGTAACTGAGGCAGGGCAGGGTGCTCGGGGTCCGAGGCAGAAGACCAGAGCAGAGGAAAGTACAAGGACTCAAGAGACTCCTGGCCCCTCAAACTATGCAAATTTGGGAAGATGATTTAGTTGCCCAGAACCTCAGTCCTCACTTGCACAGCGCAGGCAGGGACAACCCAATTGGGCAGTTGCTGAGTGCAGAAGTGAGATAAAGTAAGGACAGGGCCCCTCTGTGGGCCAGGTGCTCCCGGAGCACAGGGTGTGGGTGTGGAGGCCCGGAAGCACGGTGTGTAGAGCCAGTTTCAGAAACGCGGAACTTTCCCCTGGGAGAAGAGGGGTAGGGTGGGGACATGCAGGTGATGAGCATCAGGAAGACTGGAGGTCTTACCGGGGACCCCTCAGTGCAGAGTCAGGCGCACTAGGGAAAGTGACAAGGAGAGATGTTCCTTTCCTCCAGAGGGTAAGGAAAAGGTGTTAGGGAGTCCATGTCTTTAGCATGGATGTGCTCCCACCACCAGAAGCTAAATAGCATGTACTGATTTATTGAGCCGCTAGTCTATATGCCAGCCACTGTTTGAAAGCATTTTGCATACTTCATGTCCTTTAATAATCCCACAGAGAAACAAGACCACCCCATTTCAGATAAGGAAACTAGGCTCGGAGAGGTCAGCTCCCTGGTTGGGGTGGGGGTGAGTGAGCAAGTTCACGAGGCCTCTGTCCCTAACATCCTCTGCCTCTGCGATTCCAGGTGACTACTGCAATCTGCCCCTGTACCCCAAGACAGAGGCCTTCTTCCGGAAAGCAGATGGGCGTGAGCCTTGCCCTGTGGTCCCACCCCGAGAGGCTTCCATCCGGAACCTGGCTCGAACCTACCACCCCCAGGCTCGCCACCTGACCCTGGACCCTACCAGCAAGCCCTTGGGCCTTCCACATCCAGGGGCCTCCGCTGCCGCCGCCACAGCCACCTTACCTCAGAGGACTCTGGCCATGCCAGCACCCCCAGCAGGCACGGCGCCCCCAGCACCCGGCCCCACCCCCGCCGAGCCCCCTGCTGCTCCCAGCACTGCCCCTCCGGCCCCCAGCACCGAGCCTCCTCGGGCTGGGGGCCCACACACCAAAATGGGGGGCTCCAGGGACTCACTCCTCGAGATGAGCACATCAGGGGTAGGGCGGTCTCAGAAGCAGGGGGCCGGAGCCTACTCCAAATCCTACACCCTAGTGTAAGCGGACCGTGAGGAGAGCAGCCCACAGCTTGGACTTCAGCACCACCAGCCCTCACATACCAACGTGGCTGTTTCCTGCATTATTTATATTAAACTGACAGACAAAACCAACCAACAATGAAAAGAAACCCCCAAGTCATGAACACTTGTACATAGAACTCTTTTGTACAAATGAAACTATTTTCTTCTTCTCCATGAAGCCAGGGCACAAAGAATTTGACCATACAAGTCAAATTCCCCACCCCGTAAAATCCGTGTGCAGAGATATACACATATATAGAGAGAGGAACACACCGGAAAGCTATATATCGATATATTTCTCACACCTTCTTTTGAGACAAAGGCACAAAGACAGCAATTTTTCCCTCCTACTCACCCCTCGAATCTAGGTGGTTTTGACAAAGACCAAAATCCCAACTCAGAGACACTGCATGCGATTTTACTGTTTCAAGAAAACCAGGAGTTGCTTCAATTTGCAGATGCTTATGTGTTAATACCTTTTTCTATGAAAAAAGACCCAGCGCCGTGTGCAATAAAGGTTATGTTTCTATGTGGTGACTTTTTTCCCATCTGGCAAGGGCCAGTGGGGAGGGCAGAGAGGCTTTTGTACCAGGCCTGGGCTTTGGCTCAGGACTTGAACTTCATATAAGGCTTTCAGTTAGCTAAGGTGCACCCATGGAGCACCCTAAGGCGGAACAGCTCTGCAGCGTTCAGCCAGTACCTAAACCCCTCTGAGCCAGTTTATTTATCTGTAAATTCAATGAAGCTTGTGGCCCATGAAGCAAGGCCACTTTGGTGAGAGCCCTGAGGACCAGGGGTAAGGGAGGGGGAATCTCTTCGCCTCTCTCACCCGGGACAGCGCAGAGCAGCCAGGGGACAGAGCTGTGTAAAACCACCATGCCTACAAATTGTGGTAATACCATATTACCCAGGCATTCCAGGTAAGAAATAAAAGGGATGGGAGGAAGAGATTTTGTGGCCCTTGGGAATCAGGCCAGGGCCAAGGCTCTGGGCTGTTAGGGCAAGGCAAGGCCAGAGGGAGAAGGAAAGAGGTTGTGGGAGGTACCAGGGAGGGGCAGAGAGGGCTCAGCCAAAAGAATCTAGCGAGAAGGTGGACCAGGTACCTCACTAGACTGGAGGAGTGAGCAACTGCAGCGCCAGGTGCAAGAAACAGCATCCACATGCAAGTGCAGGCACGGTTATAGGCGCTGCTTCGCACCCACTGCTTCTGTGACAGAGCAGAGGGCTTCACAGGGAGACAGCCTGGGAGTGGAGCCTTCATGGATGGGCTTCCACGGACACAAAGGTTTGGATGGACAGAGGAGGGGAAGCAACCTTGGACAGGAAACTAGTGAAGGCCCAAGGTATGAAATCTGTGGTTTAGTGACCCCCCACCACCACCACACCATTGCCCTGAGGTACAAAGAGGGCTCCTCAGTTGAGCACCCCAAGTTGAGCCTGAGTTGTGGATCAGGAACCTGGAAGGAAGGTGAGTATGGGATCTGCTCTCCCGCACAGGTGACAGAAGAACTGGGAAGGGAGGTACCAAGACAGGAGCAGGAGGGAGGAATCTGTGGGGCATGCAGGCAGGTCACACTTGCCAGCATGGTCCACAGTGATGCAGAACCTGTAATAGAAGCCTTTTAAACAACTATCTAGTCCATGAACATTGCTTGAGCACCTAGCATGTGCAGGATTCTGCCCATGAATAACTATTACCAGGTAAGATTGGTTGGCACTGTGAAAGCCGAGAGGCAGAGATCCTAAACTCCATGCTGACTCCTAGGCTCATCGGAAAATGCCCATCTCGCTGAGGACCATCAAACCTCATTCTGAGAACCAAGGCCTATATTACAGATGCCAGCCCTGTTTCCACCCCTTCTCTGAGAAGACAGGGCGCTTCCCAGGGCTGCAAGCGCCACCTGTAGGTCACCTCTGAAACTGCAAGCACAATGGAGTTCTGCCTAGAATTTGAGTGGCCCCCTTAGCCACACCCCTGCACGGTGGACGTGGGGAACCAAATAGGAATCGGATCCAACTGCAGTCATCACAAGGAATGAACAACTCCTCCGAAACCAGATGAGGTTGAAGATGGAGCCACCTGCCTAAAGTTTGCAAAGGAAATACCATTGTGAAAATATATTATGGAGCCTTATCCTCTGTCAGGTGCTGAGCAGAGCCCATTCCTTATGTCACCTCTTGTAACTTTATTGCAGATTTGGGAGAAAGGTATCCCTATTGGCTGGGACTTTCAGGAGTTGTTAACTTATCTGAAGTTAAAGGAGCAAGAAGAGATAGAGATGAAACCTAAACGCATGCATGACTCATTCCCTAACTACCATATTACCCAGGCATTCCAGGTAAGAAATAAAAGGGATACAAATAGAAAAAGAGAAAGTCAAATTATCCCCATATGCAGATGATATGATTCCATACCTAGAAAACCCTAAAGAGTCCACCAAATTTCTCTCAGAATTAATAAACTCATTCAGCAAAATATCAGGATAAAAAACCAAGATGCAAAAATCTGTAGCTTTCCTATACACTAATAATGATTTTGCTCAGAAAGAAGCCAGTGAAACAATCCCATTCACAATGACTTCAGAAAATAAAATACCTTTAAATAAATTTAACCAAGAAAATGAAGGACCTCTACAATTAAAATTATGAAATGCTGAAAAAGAAATTGGAGAAGACCCAAGAAGATGGAAAGGCATCCCATGTTCATGGATAGGGAGAATTAATGCTTTTAAATGCCATACTACTGAAAGTGATCTACAGATTCATTGTAACCTCCAACAAAATACCAAGGACATTCTTTGCAGAAGTAGAAAAAACAATCCTAAAATTCATGTGGAAGCACAAAAGATCATAAGAAATCCCAAGGAAAAAGAACAATGCTGGAGGTATCACAATAACTCATTTCAAAAATATACTACAGAATCACTGTAACAAAAACTGCATGGTATTGGCATAAAAATACACACAGAGACCAATGGAACAGAATAGAGTACCCAGGAATCAATCCACACATCTACAGCAATTTGCTTTCCAACAATGGTGCTAAAAACACACAATGGAGAAAAGAGTCTCTTCAACAAAAGGTCCTGGGAAAACTGGATATGTGTAGAAGATTGAAATTAGATCTCTGCCTCTAGCCCTGTATAAAAATAAACTCAAATGGATCCAAGACTTTCATATAGACCTGAAAGTTTGAAACTATTAGAGAAAAACACAAGGGAAACATTTCAAGATACTGGTATGGGCAACGATTTTCTGATCAGCACTCCACGAGCTCAGAACACAATAACAAGAATTGACAAGTAGGATTACACCAAATTAAAAAGCTGCACAGCAGAGGAAACAAAGAACAGGGTGAAGAGACAGTACATAAAATGGGAAAAAAATCTTTGCTTGCTATTCATTTAACAAAGGATTAATATCCAAAACATATGAAGAAGTTAAAAATTTAACACCAAAAGAATAAATAATCCAATAAACAAATGGGCAAATGAGCTGAACAGACACTTCTCAAAAGAAGTACAAATGGCCAGTATGATATGAAAAAATGCCCAAATCTTCAGTCACCAGAGAAATGAAAACTACATTGAGATTCCACCTCACCCTAGTCAGAGTGACTATTACCAAGAAAATAAAAAATAAATGCTGGCAAGGGTATCCTTAAAACTGTTTGTGGGAATGTAAATTAGTACAACCATTATGGAACTCAATCAATATAGAGCTTCCTCAAGAAACTAAAAATAGAGCTACCATATGATCCAGTTATACAATTCCTGGGTATACACCCAAAGGAATCAAAATCAACATGCTACAGAGGTCCCAGTATACCCATGTTTTCAAAGCACAAATTCACAATGCCCAAGTTATGGAATCAGCATGGATCCCATCAGTGTATGAATGGACAAAGAAAATATAGTATGTACACACAATGGAGTACTATTCGGTCACAGAGACGAATGAAATTGTGTTGTTCACAGGAAAACTAGAACTGGAGATCGTCATCATGTTAAGCAAAATAAACTAGTCACAGAAAGATAAGTATCGTATTGTTTTCTCTCATATGTGGAATGTAAAAAAAATAAAAAGACATGGAAATGAGAGAGGGAACTATTTGGGAAGAAAAAGGGGACCACAGAAACAAGGAGAGAACTAGAGGATAAGAGGATAGCGGGGAAGGTAGATGTGATGAAAGTATAGGCATGAATGAAAGTGTCACAAAGAAACCATTATATTGTTTGCTTAGTATGCATTAATAATCATATATATATATATATTAAACACAAGGTCTGGAAATTCAGTCAGCTTTATGCAAAATCCAGTGGTTTTATTTGCACGTAATCTCTAAACTTGATATATTCTTTAGGTAACCCAGAAGCCCACCTGTCTGAACCACACCCAAAAGCTAATTCACAAAGCAACACAACCTCTGCTCCACATTGTAGCGTCTGGCAGGGTTCCGGAGAGCTGGACGTCTCCTGTGAAACGATCTTCCTTCTCTCTCTCTCTCTCTCCAAGTTCGTGCCCTCACTCTGACAAAGAGTGAAGTGAGGTGAGGCTGGCTCCAAGCCAAAAGCCTCCAGTGGAAAATGGAGAAATCAGGGCCCAGCGAAAAAGGAAGTCAGAAATGAAAGTAATGTGAGGAAAGGTTTATTTATGATATTGTGAATGAAGGGGAAAGCTACTTTACAGCAAAGTAGGGAGAACTCAACTGAGTTTCTCAAAGGTCAGGGAAACAATATACTCATAGGGGTAAGCTGGTTTCTAAAAATAACTGTTTCCCCGATTGGTGGAATCCAGGCCAATCAGGGTCCTAGCCTTTCTTTCTGGGTGAGATAAATGTCAGGGGGCTAAGGAGCACGTAGTGAAGAATTTAATGATTTCACAAGAGCCGGCTTCCTCCAGTGCATTGTATACAATCAGCATATGCCAAGTTCACAACTGTCAGCCAGCCAGGTCAGACCCTAATGCCCAGCCTACACCTCCCTCTAACCATCCCACATCATCCTTCATGCCCAGCTCATCACCACCAAACTCTTTATCTGGACCAATCCTCTTCAATAACTGCTCGCTCCTTCCCAGATCTCTAGTTTGTGCACCGTGGTGAAGGCCATTTTGAGAGCTGTGATTCTCAAAGTGTGGTCCACAGGCCAGCAGCACCAACATCACTAAAAGCTTGTAAGAAATGTAAAATCCCAGGCCTCACTCCAGCTCACTGACTCAGAAGCTGCATTTTAGCAGCACCACCAGGAGCCACATGCACATTAAAGCTTTGTCCTCTCCATCTGTCAGCAACCAGAGCTAGACTACTATTGTCCAAAGCTTAGCTGTACAGTCACATTCACCCAACGGGCTTATTTTGAAATACAGACACCCACAACTCACCAATCCTAAACTGAATCAGAATTTCCTGACATGCATTTGTATTTTTATCATGCTAAAAGATACACACCATAATTTTTTTCCATACTGGAGATTGAACCTAGGGCCTTTGCACTGAGCTAATCCTCAGCCTTTTTCCTCCTTTTTATTTCGAGCCAGAGTTTCACTAAGTCACTAAATTTCCCAGGTTGGGTTTGGACTTTTGATCCTCCAGCCTCAGTCTCCCAGAGTGCTGGGATTACAGGTGTGCACTCCCATGCCCAGCTCAATTTTGACTATTTTTAGATGTAAAAGTCAGCAGCATTAAGTACACGCACCCTATTCTGTAACCATCGCCACTATCCATTTGAAGAACTTTTTCATTATCCCAAACAGAAAATCTGTATCCCTGTAACTCAGCACCAACCCATAACTTTACACCATCAACAACACCCCCACCTCCTCATCTCCAGCCTCTGGAAATCCCTGTTTTACTTTCTGTCTCTGTGAACGCACCTAAATACCTTGTATGCCTGTAGCCATGCAGTATTTGTCCTTTCGTGTCCTGTGTGTTTTACTTAGCATGTCTTCCATCTTCACCCGTGTTGTAGCGTATATCAAATTTATGTCTAAGGATGAATAATATCCCAATGTATTTTCCACATTCTGCTTCCCCATTCATCAGCGGATGGACATTTGGTTTGTTTCCATCTTTTGACTTTTATGAATAATGCTGCTGTGAGCATGGGTCTATAGTAAGTATCTGAGTCTGTTACAGATCTGAATTTTTAACAAGTGAGATGATACCCAAGTATTCTGAATACTCTGATGATATCACTGAAAACCTTGGAGCACTTCTGATGGCACCGGAGATGCAAAGGCCCTTTGGCTCATTGGTGTGGGTACTAATTGGCAGAGGCCTAAAGAGGGAAGCATGGAGCTATGGAGGACGTCAGGAATGGGTAGCCGTTTGACAATGCCTTGTGTTTATCCTCCGAAGTATGCAGTTGTTGCTGAGAAGTGGCTGCCCCACCCACAACTGTAGTTCCAGGCCCACTGACTTCTGGACAAGGTCACGAGACTGAGCACGGGCCAGTGAAATGTGGCAGACGTAGTACACGCTACTTTCAGCCCTGGCTCATAAACATCTTCCTAGCCACTCCCTGCTCTCTCCTCCTAGATGGATGTCAGTGTCCAAGGTGAGCTTGGGAGCCACTTGTTGGAGATGGCAGAGCTTCTGTCAACTGGGCTCCTGTATAACTTCAGAGCAGAGGCCCTTCTGCCCCACCAGTGCCAACTGGACTTTCTGTGTGCAACAAATAAACGTTTAACATGATATCTGGGAGTTTATAATAGTTGGCATTATTTTACCTTATACACAAAAATGAAGGGGAACTTAGCTGTCCATGGAAGTCCTCCCTTGATGTTCTAGGTTCAAGCACCTTTGCCCATGCCACCTCTCCTTCCCCTACAAGTTGGATTCCAGTGCAGACAAAAGGCTGGAGAGCAGTCACTGGTGGGCTCAGAGCGGGCAAGGTGTCTGCAGTCCGTATGAGAGAAGGGTGAGAGGGCTAGGCTGGACTCGGGCCCTGAGTCAGGTTTCATCCTGCCTCTCAGAATCCTCCCACAATCCTCCCACAATCCTCCCAGAACCGCTGGCAGCTGTTCCCTGGAGGTAATCCATGTTTGCTTTAGTGTCTCAGAATTCAGACTCTAATCTCAGGGATCAGAGAACTTTGAGATCATCTCATCCAGGTTACCATCCAGTTCTGGATTCCTTCTGCAATCAGCAAGGATTGCCTGGCTTGCCTGTGGATACTACCTACTATGGTTTGAATGAGTTGCTCTGAAAATTCATGTGTTGGAAGCTTAATCCCCAAAGTCACATAGTAATGATATTTGAAGGCAGGGCCTTTGGAAGTTCGTTAGGCTTAGATGAGGTGGGAGGGGGCATGACAGCACTGGCAGCTTTATAAAGGGCAGATGCACGGCCGCACACTTGCTCTGTCTTCCCATGGGGACAGCAGTCTCACCCTCTTCACCGGCCCCACCAGCACCTTGGTGACATGTTGACTCTCCACGTGGTCTCTGAGTGACACATCTAGGGTCAGCACCCTGAGCAGCTGCCACCAGCCGGAGCTGCAGCTGCCTTGCCACCAACATGTGACTGAAAAGCCAGGCCTGAGGCACCCACCAGGTACACAGCAGCGAGACCAGAAGCAGGCCAAGGGTGCGCAACACAGCAGAACTCACAAGCTGCGGACCCGTAGACCACAGTCTCTCCCGGGCTACCTCCCTCAGGTATGTGAACCGCATGTGACTCTGTCCCACCCCCTGACTCCCACCCACCCTCTTCCCCATGCCTCAGGCCCTGGGGCCCTCCGAAGAGATAGAGTGCTAGAGGAGACAGTGATCAGAATAGGGATGGCAGGCAGCAAGGGGACTGCCACTGCCCAGCCTGACCGCAGCACCCTGAGGCCTGGATCTGGTCACTGTGGAGCCTCACCAGGCTTTGTTGTGGGAGACAGAGATGGCAGGGTAAAGGAGAGCAGGCAGCAGAGCCCAGGGCAGCAGGCAGGGAATTGCAGATGGCCACACCATGGAGGAAAGTCTGCTGTTCATCACACCCTGCCAGGCGCCATGGGCTGAGGCGAGGGGGACAGGTACAACCCCACCCTCAGATGGAGATACCAGGCTTTCTCTGGATGGCCACTTGTCTAAAGCACAGAAGGTGTGAGTGGTAAGTCGCAGAGGCGCCAGGCTGTGTGATAGCCCCAACTGTGCAGGGCCTCCTTTTTCCCTCCCCAAGAGGAGGCCTAGGCACTGCCCACACCCACCCTCATTGGACTGCAGCCCAGTGGATGCTGCTGTGGCCCCAGGGCCTGCTTTCTCCAATAGGAAAAGGGGCTGTTTCTTTTTTCCGTGTGAGTTCAGGGCAGTAAGAAGACTCCCTAAAAAGGGGCTCAGAGCTACCCAACAGCAGAATGAGCAGCTCCTTTGTGTTGTAGTGAGCACCCTGTCCTTGAAGCATTCAAGCACAGGATGGGTAACAGTTTGCATTTCCACAGCACTCAGCAGTTTATGGAGCACTTCCTCCAGGGTACCTGACACAGGTCATTTCACAAATCCTCTCAGTATGACAGGCTTTCAGCTTCATTGTACAAATGCGGAAGCAGGCCTGGAGAGAAGAATCACAAAGCTTCTCTGCTGGTAAATAGCAGCCAGAAACTGAACCCGGGTCTTTCAGAGGCACAAAACAGACACTCAGAGCCAGACTTGCACTCCTAGTTGATGTAATAGGTAAGAAAAAGTCTTATCTCCATTTCCTAACTTTGCCCCTTCCCAACTCTAGGCCTCAGCAGTAGCCTTACAGGAAGACTGGTCACTAGAGAGTGGCTGAGCCTAAAGAGGAACATGATCCCTTGGCAAGCTTCCTCCCAGAGCTGAGTGGGATCTGTGCTTCCTGGAGCTGGGCCAGCCCCACCCGGCCATGTTGCACACCCACAGACCCAAGACTCTCCCCACACAGTCGTTAGGGTGCTGCAGGGGGGGCTATTGATGAGCCGAACTAATGAACCCAGTAGCGTTCTCCCACTCAGGAGCAATCGCCCCAATGATCCAGATCTAGTCCTCCTGTCTGATGAGAGGGCAGGGCTCGGGGGAAACAACTGACACATGGAATGAATGAAAGTGATATGGTTCTTTCAAGAGCAAAACAAAGGAGTGGGGAAACTAATCAGCTTCCTACGGAGGAAGATGGGTGGGGATCGCTCCTCCTAGCCCATCTTGTCCCAGCCTTGCCTACATCTGTGGCCGGTGCTCCATCCCAGAGCTATGTGTGAGAGCCTGTGGTGCCAGCATGTCCACAGCAGCCCTGCAACTTGTCACCCTGGATTCCATCTCAAGAAGCCCTGGGTAGCCAGGTGTGTAATCCCAGCACTTGGGAGGCTGCTGCAGGACTGCCGTGACTTTGAGGCCAGCCTGGGATACATAGTATGAGTTGCTGGGGTTCCCCCAACATCCCACTAGCCTCAAGGACCCTGGGAAGGAAGGAGCCATCAAGCATTCCAGGCAGAGGACCCTCCCAGAGAAACCATGTGGGACTCCCAAAGTGGGAGGAGGATGCAAGGGTTGCCTGCCTGGGCCACCAAGGGCCTCCTATACTCTCTTAGAAGAAAGGCCCCTAGGTCCTCTAAAGCACGGACAGTATCAGAGTGATGAGCTTGATAGGGACAATGTAAGGTTACACAAAAAACAAGAGCTGGGTTTCCACCCGGCATCAGACTTCCCCACCTAAGAAGGAGCTAAGAGCTACACTGTGTGTCCTGTTCTGAAAAGTACGCTCTTAGAATGCAGCCCTTTCTTCTCCTTCCACCTGATAAAAGTTGGCAGGTTCTAAATGATATAAAGACTCACACTTAGAATGTCTGCCACCTCCCCAGCTCTACCCTGCTGTGAGGCAGGTTCAGGACACAGGGAACCAGCACCTTCCTTTCAGAATGGCAGCAACGTGTCTTGCGTGAGATAAGGCTCCATTCGATGGGTCCACTGACTGGAAGTAAAGTCACTGCCATTGTGTGTGCTGACCCTTGTGAGTCACTAGCTTCTGGGAATGAAAAACCAAGAGTGCATCCTTATGTTCTGAAACTAAGGTGAATGGAGAAGGGCAGGCTCGTCTTCGTTGTGTCAGGGTTGCTCACCATGACACAGCGTTACATCACCCTTCACTCAGCATTCTGTGTGACATACCTGCTGGTCAGGGCAAATTCCCTGGGGGAGGCAGACCGGGGCCATTGGTGAGATTCAGGAGAAAAGTAGAAACAGGGGACTTTCCAATTCACCACGACAGTGATAGCAGGCCCCTCATTTTTCAACCAAGATCCCATCCCCAAAAAATCTGCAAGTGAGACCAGCAGTGCCTTCTCCACACCTCTGCCCACCCGTGCTTACTGTGGCCCTCCAACATTCCTCTCAGCAAGGCCAACTCCACACTCTAGGCAGGTTTCTCACAGGTACAAACCTGAGGCATCCACCTGTTTCATCCCTGGATGGTGGATTCAGGGTTTGACAAGGGAAGGCTTGGGAACAGAAAAGTAACAGCATGTAGGTGGCAGAAACAAAAGCAAAGTGGGGCATCCTAAGGCCGGGGTTATTTCTCCACACACTGTTATGGCTTGTATCTAGATGTCCCCCCCCAAACCTTATGCATTCATTGGGAAGTTTTAAAGGTGGTTGGATTAGGGTATACGAATGTGGATTAAGGATGTGATAAAGAAGGCAGGCCTGGTGCTTGCTGCTTGCTGCCTTCTGCCTGCCATGCCATGAACTGTTTCTCCTCTGCAATGCCCCTGTGCCAAGCCACCCTGCCTTAGAGCCAGCCAACTATGTGCTGAAACCTCTATAAATTGTGAGCTGAAATAAACCTTTCATCCTCCAACTTGTGGATTTTGGATATTTAGTCTCAGCAACAAAAGTAGCCAAGACACCCTATATATCTATGTTGTGTGAATGTTTGTGAGGGGATGCTGGGGGTCTGTCATCATTCCAAACACTAGTCCCTTAACAGTCATGGTTGGGGACGTGGCTTGGTGGCAGAGCACTCACCTAGATGTGTGAGGCCATGGGCTCCATCACCAGCACCACCACACACATATACACACACACACACACACACACACACATACACTGTACAAGCATAGTGAACATCTCACAACAGAAATACAGAATTTTGGGAAATCATCTGATGCCATATTAGTAATGACTCACACCCAAACAGGAAAAGGGAAGAGAAACAAAGGGCTTTTTTTTCTCATATTTGCATAAAATCTCCAGAAGCTACTGATGATATTTGTTACCTTCAAGGAAAAGCACCAGATGGTTCATGGACAGAGTGACTTTTAAACCATTTGAATATTGAGCCCTGTGAACATACGGCCTATTTGAAATAAATATCCTTTAAAAAGAAAAATTTTCCTCAGGCCCCAGGCTGGGCAGTCAGGCCTCTTGGGTTCTGGACCCACACACTGACTGCGCAACTTGGGGCAACTCATGCGGCCTCACTGGGCTATTGCCTCTACTGTTAAACACAAGTGGATTGAGTAAGTGATCTGCATGGCTGCAGCTATAGACTGAACGTTTGTGTCCCTCCCCAATTCATATGCTGAAACCCCGTCCCCAGTGTGACAGTATTATTCGATCACGTAATGGGCCCTCATAAATGGCATTACTGCTCAGATAAGGAGCTCAAGGGGGCTGGAGATGTAGCTCACTTGTAGCATTTGCCCAGCATGCATGAGGCCATGGGTTCAATCCCCAGCACCACACACACACAAAAAAATCTTAATAATAGGCCGAAGAGATCACAGTTTTACCCTTCTTCCAAGTGAGGGCACAGCTAGAAGGTATTATCTATGAACCAGAAAACAGACCCTCACCAGATACCAGATGCCAGCACCTTGTTCTTAGACTTCCAGCCTCCAGACAATGAGAAATAAATTTCCGCTGTTTTAAAGCTACCCGGTTTATGGTATTTGGGGAGGGCAGTGCTGGGGATGAAACCCAGGGCCTCACACATACCAACACATTCTGTACCACTGAGCCACATCCCCTGCCTCCATGGTGTTTTTAATAGCAGCTCAAAAAGAATAAGACAGCCCCTTTCAGCTGCAGAAGTCTATGCTTTTAGTCTTCCGGCTAAACTCTAAAATCCATGAGGAAGGATGGGACAATTTTTTTGGTTGGTTTTTTGTTGTTTTGTTGTTTTTTGTTGGCTTTTTTTTTTTTTTTTTTTTTTTTTTTGGTCTTTTTGAGACAGGGTCCCCCCATGCGGTTCAGACTGGACTGGCCTTGAGCTCATTTTGTAGCCCAGGCTGGTTTTGAACTCGCAATGATCCTTCTGCCTCAGCTTCCTGAGTGCTGGGATCACAGGTGTGTGTCACCATGCCCGGCTCATGACAATTTTGGAGTCTTTTGAAAACTTCCTTTGCAAACCTTGGCTCACTCCTTGCCTGGAACCCAGATCTTCAACGGAGGGCACAGCTTGAGTGAGGTAAACTGCCCAGGACTGAGCTGTGAGGCAGAAGGAGGATGGAAGATGCCCACGTGGGGACCAAGAGCAACAGAACTCAACTTTCAGAGACATGGATCTGGAGTCAAATCCCAGGCTCTTAGTCATGTGACCCTGAGCTACTGTGATTCAAAACGAGAATACCAACTTCATAAAGTTAAGAGTACAAGCAAGCACACATGCAAAGCACCTGGCCCATGGAAGGTTTTCAACAAATAGTAGTTTCCTTCCTTCCTTGGTAGAAAGTGGCATGGATACTGGGCTGAGTTCTTCTGCAGGTTTTGTCTTTGTGTTGGTTTTTGTATGCAAATCTATGAAACACGGCCACCTCAGTTGGTTATCCTAGCAGTTTTGTTGCTACAAATCCAAGACTACAAGCTTATGTAGGCTGCTCACACCACTGGAGCAGGGAAAAACAAAAAACAAAAATGACCTAAATGCCAGCGTAGGATTTGGAAGAAGGGAGGCTTAGCGTACATTTGTCCACATGAGGGAGAAGCCCACTGACCTTTGGGAAATGGCACTGTGGGTCTCCAGTTGGTAGGCAGGGGGGGCAGGGAGGGGGAAGGGGAGGGAGAAAGAAAACCATCTCTTCCCGGGGGTGAGGGTGCTCTGGGGTAGCAGGGACAGAGTGTGGGGTTCTATACTTTACCAGGGACCCAAGCACTTAACAGTCTCTGACCCCACGTGGATTTCCCCTCACCCATAAAAATGGAGCAGAAAATACCTAAATCAGTATCTACATTGTTGTGGTGATTAAATCAGATACTTAGGGAGGGGTTCCATGAATCCTAATTTTCCCTTCCCCCCTTCTTCTCAAGAGGAAGGAGGCAAAAGCCTCCAAAGAGAGACATCCACAGGACTGCCTTGTAGAAAATGGACCTGCAAAGATTTAATTGATGCAAAAAAACACAGGATTGTCGCCAGAGTTGGTCGTACCACATGAGCTATTCCCAAAGCACACAGACTGCGTCAAACAACAAAAGACTTCTGTGTGTAGCAGGCTGCTGCCTAGAAAATAACGGAGGGGGTAAAAAAGCCACTGGATCCGGTCTTTTTCTATGGCAAACAAATGAGTGGTGGAATGGTGAGAGTTGGTTTCTGTGGGTTGGGGAAGCAAGGGTAACCTCATAGCTTTCAAAATTAAAAAATGGGGCATTTCATTTAAACAACAGAACAGATGTCAGAGAACATTCCCTGCAGCCCCATAGGGGCCCAGTAATGGGTGGGGGCAGTGGGTCTGCAGGAAGCTGTGCCAGCAGGGTGGCAGCTCTGCCTGGTACAAGACCTCTCCCTGCCAATGACAGGAACTAGCCTAGCCCTCATGCCAAGCTCTGGGATCGGACAGGGGTGGCACAGGTGGAAAAGATAGATGGAAACAGGGCTATGACTGCACCCAAGGTGTTCCAGGAAAAGAAAAACTGCAATGAGGGCCAGAAGCCATCCATCCTTTCCTGTGGCTTCCAGCTTCCTGGAAAAGTGGGCATGAGACCTGAGATACTAGCTGGGAGGAGCGCCAGGGGAGGGGGCGGGAGGGGAGGACACTCCCAACAGCCCTGAGGAAAGCACGGCGCTGGCAGAGGGGAACAGGCCAAACGTCCTAGGGCCAGCCTCCAACTTCCAGCAGGGCTCTGCACAGCTGAGCCCAGTCCTGAGACAGTCAAAAGGAAAGTTGGAATGTTCCAGAAAGGAGACATTCAAGAATGCAGGAAAAAGAAAGCATGTGATCTCACAAGGCTGAGGTATTAGATAGATGCTGGCCCAGAACAGCCACGTCCCAGGGCACAAACATACTGGGAGGCTTTGTCCTGGAGCGTGAACCCCAGCACGGCCCTGACGGTCCACGAGACCAACCCTACTCCAGAGGGATTCCTTTGGCTCCAAGGCAGCTCTATGAATGCCACCCTTCCTTCCAAAGGTGCCAGTGTCCCCAAGGCCCCTCCATGGGCACACCTCCTCAGTGCTGCCAAGTTCATGCACGAGCTCATGTAAGTCCATGCATTTCAGCCCGAGGTCAGGTTCTTGGTCACGGAGTGTGGCTGACTTTCCAATCATCCCATCCTTTCCCCCCATTTCCAGATTCCTCCAGCTCCTGAGTGGGGCACAGCAGAGGACAGGAGCATGCTCTGTCCGAATAAAGTGCAGGCAGCTGCTTAGGCACTTGGTCTGGGGAGGAGCCAGCTGCCAAGCCCACCTTGGGGCTCAATAGCGATACACGTTCAGTCCGTTGTTTTCATCCAGGCCCAGCTGCAGCAGGCTTGAAGTGGCTGATGGCTTGGGGACCGAGGAGGAGAAGAGATGTCTGGTCACGAGGTGAAGGAAAACTCCGGGCGGCTGAGCACATCCAGGTGGAAACCAAGAGGGAGTCAGAGGCCCGGCACAGGCCCTGCAGCCGAGTTCAGCCAGCCAGCTGCTGCAAGAGGGGACTGGGGCTTGGGGACCTGCTAAAAGGATACACTTTGGGGTCCTTCTTGAAACGGTCTAGCCACTTGCGGTTGGCCTCAATCATGCCCTGGATGCTGGCGCTGCCCACCTCGGGGACTCCGGAATGGGGCCGCTGCAGGAGGCGGAGCTGCTCACTGGGAAGGAGGAGAGGAGGGGGAGAGGATGAGAGTCTTAGGAAGGGGGATGTGTGGCAGAGCCAACTGGAGGCCATCATGCCACCTCCTCTCTCTTCCTCTCTGTACCAGGATCTCTTGAGCAACTCAAAACTGCCGCTACAGAAAGACAAGCACAGAAGGGCAAAAGCTCCCTTGATCTTCATTTTCACTATGAATACATACCGGGAAAGTGGGGCGTCATTTTTTTAAAAAACAGAAAGACAAGCATCATGTCTTCTCCTCCCTGATAGCTGCCCTCCACCCTGCTCCTGGAGGTTTGCTACCGACACCCACTCTGAGCTCCCACATCTGCCTATTCTAGCCAATCTCATTAAGCAAGAAGCTCCCCTCTATCAACTCAGCTCCCAAGTTGGCCCAAAGAGATGGCTGGGGCTTGAGGCGAAGGAGGGGCATTTGGCACAGAATAAGATGAATGGGAAATTAATAACAGGTCTAAATAATTGCCCGTCTGTCACCCCCACCGGGTGTCCCTCTCACTCCAGATGTTGCTCAGCAAGAGTCACGGAAGCAGAGAGATGTAGGAAGCATTCAAACAAAGAGCTCAATAGCAAAGACAAAGGCCAAACTCCAAATTCCAGGGCTGGAAGGGCGATGGGATGGGGCAGGATGCATGGCTCCTCCATGGGCTGATTTCTCCCCACAGTTGCTTCCTCATGGAGCTGGCTGGGTAAGCCCAGCCCCAACCACCCCAGCCCAACCTCAGCAGTAAGGACTTGACCTTCCCCTGGCTGTGGAGGGGCACCTCAGACTTAGGCAGGACAAGGGCATCTCTGTGGCCCGGGGACCTGCCTGACCTCCTGAGGCAACAGGACCATGAGGCCTGCTCCTCTCAGAAGTGCTGCCTACCCAAGCGGGGACAGCAAGCAGCTTGACTGTCCCACCAAACCCAAGCAGGCTTACCTGGCAGACGTGTAGCCCAGCCTGTTCTCCAGTGGGGGAGGGCAGCTGCTGAGTAAGGGGATGCCGGCTAGAAAAGTGGGGGCAAGAGTTCAGAGACAGCAGTGAGTGAGCTGAGCAAGACCCAGGTCCCAGCAGGCCCCTCCCTGCTCACTAGCACCTCCTGCCTCCCCAGAAATAGATGCAAGGCAGCGCCCCCAGAATGAATGCAAAAGCAGGGGAAATTTCAGTGGTTGGATGTAGGAGACAGGCAACAGACAGGAACCATCCTATTTTACTTTACCCCTAAAACCTAATTTCTTTTTCAAATTTTTTTTATTTTTTAGGTAGGGTCTCACTATATACCTCAGGCTGTCCTTGAACTAGAAGTGATCCTCCTCCCTCGGCCACCTGAGTGCTGGGATTATAGGCGTGCCCCACCATACCTGGCTTATTTTTCAATTTTTCAAGTCTGAGACATGAAGTCAGAACTCAGTGTCAAACCTAGGGTCAAAACTCACTGGAGATTCCAAAGCATATTACTTAACCTCACTAAGCCTCAGCTCACTCATTTGTAAAATGGGGATAAGCAATTACCACCACAGAGAATTACCATATGGACTAAATGAACAAGAAAATAATATATGTATATATCTATATATTGCCTGGCCTATAATGATTGCATAAGATGGTAGCAGTTATGACAATGACAACTATAACCTTTTAGGTTCTGCTGAACTCTAGAATCTAGAATAGAGGGCCCCGGCAGGCCAGGCTCCGTGGAAGCCATCCTGCTGGCAGAACCTCGAGCCACAGAGCCACCAGCAAGATCTTCACCAGGAATCCACAGACAAAGCCAAAGGACCAAAGTGGGGGCAGGGGAAAGAGGTTGGCAAAATAAA
Organism: Chinchilla lanigera; assembly: GCF_000276665.1. Classification (NCBI taxonomy): domain Eukaryota; kingdom Metazoa; phylum Chordata; class Mammalia; order Rodentia; family Chinchillidae; genus Chinchilla; species Chinchilla lanigera. Next base: position 18,692,149 of record NW_004955412.1, on the reverse strand, counting down.
AGGACAAAAAGGAAAAGTAGAAGAGGATAGAAGAGAAGGAAGACAGAGGAAGGAGGCAGAAGGCTCAAACCAGGGCCCAGAGGGAGGCTCACAGGGAAAATACTTGCGCCACTTCTCCAGCAGGAAGTCATCCACTGTCTGAGCCACGGAGGAGGAGAGCCGAGGGCCCAGCCCCGGGTCCCAAGCCCACTGGGTAGACGTGGGCACAGCAGGGGACGAGGCTGAGGCCCTGTTCAGGGAGGAGAAGGTGGGAATAGAGGCACTCCTGGAGGACGGCGAGGAGGTGAAGAGTGGCGGCGGCGGCTGAGTGCTGAGGCTGCCCAGCACGCTGAGGACACCATTGAGCTCGCTGCTGATCCGCTGCAGGGAGCTGCTCAGGTAATGGATCTTGTTGGGGAAGGCAGGACTTGGGGTCTGGGTGACTGAAAGGAAAGAGGCAGGACCCAGCTTCAAGGGCTGGTGCAGCTGCTGGGGAAAGACACAGCTTCAAGGCTCTGGAACATTCCAGACGCATCTGGCACTGCAGCCCCCCACTGGCTGCCCCTCAGCCTCATGACAGGGACAGAGGGCAGCAGGGCTTCTGTGGTCCTGACAGTGCAGACCCTGGGGCAGAGGCCCAGAACCTGGAGGGAAGGAAGGCAGAGGGCCTTCCGCTCACAGGACATAGTAGCAGAGCACAGGCGGCCTCCCTAGAGGCCTGGGGGAGAAAGGGCTACAGGGACACCTGGCAGCACTCAGAAGGCATCCCTGACCCTTCCGGCACTGGTACTGCAGCCCCAGGTGGGTTTCACTCCTCCCCACCATTTACCAAGTACCGAGTCCAGACACCAGCTCCCACACACCTACCCGCCGGCTGAGGGAAGGTGCTGTGGCCAGGTCCTCAATGTTCGTCCCTCTTCACAGATACTGTAGGCTTCACCTTATTTGTCCCTCCCTCCCTCCCTCCCTCCCTTCCCTGCTGCTGCTTATCACTCACCAAAAGGCAGCGGGTAGGATGTGGAACTTTCACTGCTCAGGTCTTCTGTGTCACTGAGGTCGAAGGTCACCACCTTCTTGGCGGGGCTCCCTCTCGGAGTGTCCTCCTCTGAGGCCTGATGGGTAGAAGCAGCTATCAGTGCTGCCCCTTCCTGTGTGCTTCCTACCCCGCTGCCCCTGTGATAAGTGGAACTGAGACCTCGGTGATCGGCTTCCCTGGGTCCCAGAGCTCTGCCAGGCATCTGAGAGAGGCATACCACACAAGCTGCCTCAGGAAGAGGCAAGGCTGAGAGCCCTACTGCCAGATATGCAGACACAGGGCCACCAGGACTGGGAGGACCCCACTGCTCTCTCCCACACGCTGTCCCTGCAGTGTTTCTCCACCTGAGCTTCACTGATGCCACTTCCAAGCCCCTAGAATGCAGGGTAAAGTGTATATGGCCCCAGGGAAAGGAAGGACACCTGTGACCCATGTCCACTCTCACACACCGCTCACAGCTCTCCTCAGGAACCAGAGCAGGGAAGAGCAAGAGCATTCCCCTTCTCTGGCCCTTCACAAGCAGCTCCAGGGCTGCTCAGGTCCATCTAAACCCACAGACATGTTTGCCGAACAGCAAGAACCATGGCCATTTCTCAGCCAGAAGCCCAGAGCCAACGCCCAATTCTGGGTCCTAGAGGTCTAGTTCCCCCGGATCCAGGACTAAGGAACAACCCAACCCAATCCTGGGACAGAAGGAAGCCACAGCCACACTAGGCCATGTGGCCACAGGAGACACCTCATCCTGAAGAGAGGACTCCAACTGGCTCAGCTTCTCCTCCTTCTTCTTCAGCAGGTCGTGGCCTTTCCGCATGGCTGACTTCATCTCATCCAAGTGCCTGGTTTCCTGCAGCCAGGAAGGAAGGGGAGGCGAATGGACCAACCACACAGATGCTGGAGCCCTAGCTCTACCATATGCTGGCGGGGTGGTCTTGAACAAATTACTTCTGTCTGCTTACTCATCTGAGGAAAAGAAATACTACCCTCAGTAGGTTGAGAGAATGAAGAGAGATATGGTATGTGAATGCATAACACCACGCCCACACCTAGTAAATTCTCCAATGGTTACTGGAGTTATCATCACTGCTGCAAGTATTTATCACCACCATCCTTCAGGGGGAGTAAGGAGGGCAGTCACAGGCCCTGGAGGAAGCACGTACTCACCCCTGGGAGGCCTGCTCCTGTCTGTACCAGCCCCTTGCCCTCTGCTGCCCCATGCCAGGCACAGGGACCGCAGGGCTAAGCACCCTCACCCGTTCTTGCACCATCAGAAGTCAAAAGCCCAGGTGTGATCCAAGACAGCCCGCCCTGCCCAAGCCCCAACAGGTGCAAAGCTCTATAACACGAGCTAATAATCCTTGTCACATAAATTAGCCCATAAGAAAGGCCAACCAGAAAAGGAACTCAGACTTCAAGCTGAGTGTGTCCAAAAGATTTTCATTTACAAATTCGGTCTTTATTGTTACATAATGGAAAAGCAAAGCACTGGATCTGAAAACTTTTAAACCTTGGTCCTACTCTTCACCTAGAAAATGGGAATAATAATACAGGGTGAGTATCTCTTATCAGAATGCTTGGAAACAGAAGTGCCTCCAATTCCGGGGTTTTTCAGATTCTAGAATACTTGCATAGCCTTTGCTGGTTGAAAGGATTTTTAATCTGTACTACCTTGCACATTATATATACATCTGACATGAAGCTCAAACAATTTGCTAGTAAAGAAGGCATTTGTTTGCAATGCTGTGTTGCCATGTAAATGTAAGTGACCCCAAGGCCCAGGTGGTTTTTGCCCTGGAGCCCCCGGACTGATCAGCTAAGGACAGCCTAAAGGCGAAGGTTCCACTGGCATCCCTAGGCCTTCCACTACAGGGTTGGCAGCTCTCCTCCAGGTACTGACCTCCTCCAAGTTCTTGCGCACATCTTCCAGGGCCTTGGTGCCCGGCGGGTCATCCGCTTCCTCCTGGGAACTAGTCAGCTCATGGCGCCAGTGCTGCTGGGCAGCTTTCAGGGCTGTCTGCCGCCTCCTCATGGAGCGTGTCTGCCGCACCAGGAACTCCTTGGCACTACGGACAGCCATCCCTTCGGCAGAGAGGTAGTGCCGGACACTGCAGGACAGGCAGGGAAGGGAAGTGGAGGAGCAAAGAAAAGACTTTTAGAAACCTGCTCTGGGACCCATGGCCACTTTCTCAGCAAATGCCCTAAGCACACACAGGAGCTAGCTGCTGAGCGGCAGCTGGGCAGCGCCGGAACCCCACTGTTAAATACCTACAGCACGTGGCATGTGGGACTAAAGAGTCCCTCCACCCTGATCTGAAAGGGACACGCCTGGAGCCTGTGAACAGATGGCCAGACACTCCCAGCAGTCTGATCCACAACCAGAGGTCAGCAGATGCCAGCATATTGCATCAAGGGTCACAATGGGCTGCTTCTTGGCTTGGCAGAGAAGATTCCTCCCTGGCCACCCCCTGAACCAAGCCCCACAGGTAGTCACTGTCACTTTGGCTCTGTAACACAGGCTCTCACTCACCCCTTCATGGTACCCTCAATAAGGCAGGATGTGGAAACCCACCTGTCCGAGGACAAGATGGTCTCCTCCTTGTTCTGGGAGAAAGGGGAAGATACCTCTTGGATCTGCTTCTATGAACACAAGAAAAGACCCACTGAGCACAGCAAAAGCTGACACCCTGTGGGCTCAAGAGATCCTGAAGCCCCTCCCAGTGGCCAGGCAAGGAAATGGCTCTGCCAGCTGCCAGGCACTCTTCACCTATAGGTTCCAATGGACGGTGGAGATAGCCAAGGGCTGGGAATAAGAAAAGGAGGCCAGATCCCAAACAGAGCACAGCCACGCCCCGCTCCTAGTAGCCCGCCCTCCTGCTGCTCCCCGCACCCAGGCCCCAGCTCACTGTCCCAGGAGATTTCCTCAGGTCCTCAATGTGGAGATCTGGCTCAAAATGCATAGAAGAATTGTTCTCCCCAGCCACCAGCTCTCTCAAGATGTTCTGCCTCCTCTGAGCTTCAGCCTCCAGGCTGCTGTGGTAGGGAAGGGAGAGGGAGGTGAGAAGTGAGACAGGGTCTTGCGATGAAGCAAGCGGGGCAGCACACTGTCAAGACCATTTCCACGCCTTGGTTCCCACTGAAGTCACTAGGCAGGGCTGAGACATGACACAGTAGAACCAGGGATCCTGCTTTTCACAGCCTCAACATGCTACTCCCTGCAAAATGCAGCACACACACATCCTTCTGCCCGGCCCCCACGTTGCACCCTCCACCTCTCCTTATTAGCTGGACCCTGATGAGACGGGGCCTGAGAGCAGCAGCGGGCAGAGGACAAGCAGGAGGGAGCTGGCCAAGTGGCCAGGGGCAGGGTGCCCACAGCACCTGATGCGCCTCTGCAGCTTCTGACTCTGCGCCTGCAGCAGATCCACTTCAGACTCCAGCTCCAGCTTGCGGGCCTGCAGCTCGTCCAGAATCCTTCGGAGCTGCCTCTTTGACTCCACCATGTGGGTGTGCTCCTTCTTTGCCTCTTCCAGGTGCTGATGGGTGGCTGTAGCTTCCTGGAGATGGAAGGAAAGAAAGACACAGCTGGAGACACATGGGAAGAAGGGAGGGTGCAGGCAGCCCTCAAGAGTAAGGAAGCTAGAAAACGATCAGGGAAGTCAGAGCCTCTGAAGTCACCGTCTCTGGGGTCAGGGGTCTGAAAGTGCCTGGCCTCCCGCACAGCGCACACCCGAGGCTCCCAAGTCGGGGTCCACAAGGGCATGAGTTGTGCAGTACTGGTCCACACAGCCTGGAGCCCAGCGTCCTGGACACAGCAGGTGAACAAAAGGGGGCCTGGAGGGGTGACGGAAAAGCAGAGGGAGGACAAGGGAGGCAGACAAACCTCACTCTCCAGAGCAACCTGCCTCTGTACATCAAGCAGCTGCTGCTTCTCCTTCCTCACAGTCTCCTCCTGCGGAAAATGAGCCCTTGGGCTGACTGCAGACCCCTGATATGAGGGGTAGGGCCTGCCCTCCCTGGAGAAGGGGACTCCTGCCCCTCACCTGGACATCCAGCTGAGCCTTTCTGGCCTTGACTTCTTTAGTTTTGGTTTCAAGTTCCACCTCTAAGTCCTGGAGTTTCCTTTCCTGCCCAGGAGTACAGTGGAGAGAGGATGTAAGGGGAGAAAGAGTATGACGCATTAGCTGAGGGGAGGAGGAGGGTCCAGAACCCACCGTACCACACTAGAGCCTCTGGGCTGGGCTCAGGCTGGCTTCTTCCCCGTGACCCCATGCTGCCTCCCAGGAATGCACCACAGCTTGATGCCCCGCGGGGACAAGCAGAGGGAGACACGCCAGCCCCAAGCCTTACAAGGGCAATGCCTCATCTTCTAGTCCTGAGCATTTTCCCTGGCTCAGAAAACAAAGGAGTAAAGAGGCCGCAAGCTTCAATATGGGTAGAGAGACAGCCGGGTGTGACGGTGCACACCTGTCATCTCAGCACTTCAGAGGCTGAGACAGAAAGATCACCACAGCTCAAGGCCAGCCTGAACTACATGGCAAGAGCCTGTCTCAAGAAACAACATATGGGCAGAGAAAGCCCCCCACTCCTGAAGCTGTCAGCACCCCATCCTGCTGCGGCCAGCTTTCAGCTCCCAGCACTTTCCCATCCTGCACAGAGCTGCACAAGCGGGCCCTTCCCACGCCTCCACCTGCTCCCGGTGCCGGCGCCGCAGGTCCTCGAGCTGCTGCTCCTGCTCCTGCCTCACAATCTCCAGTTCTCGCTCGTGGGCCCTCCGCAGCCGCTCCAGCTCTGCAGTCAGGTGCCCCAGGAGGTCGGCCCGCTGCTTTCTCTCCTGTAAAGGGGAGAGGAACTGTGGCTGGGAACCTGCAGGACTCCTGGCACCTCCCAAATCAGTCTCCTCTACCCCTTCAGCCTCGGGTCAGTAACACTGTGGTCACTACCTGCACCCCAAGACCAGCTCTCAGTCCCAGCCCCAATGGAGTCTGCCTGCCCCCAACACTAGCCAACAAAGCAGAAGCTGGCCAGACAGCCTTCCTCCTTAGTGAAGAGTCCGTTCATCAGTTAGTGCAGTCCTCAGGGAGGTCAGAATTGGCCTGGGAAGGTAGGAAGCTACATTGCATCGTGGAACTATTATCGCTGTCCCAGAAGACTGTAGAGGCTGGGGTACGGATTCCATTTACTGGAGCAGGAGCCTAAAAGCCCCCCAAGGGCCCAGCTGTGGACTAAGGTCCCCACCTACTATTTACCTCCAACACAGGCAAAGGAAGCCAGCCAGTGTTCACTCAAGAAACTGAACATTCCCACCTTAAGGCCAAGATGAAGACGGGCCGATAATATCTAAATATTGCTTGGCTCTTGACAGTCTATTTCTTGGTGTCCTGAAATCCCATCAGCCCTGGTGGCCTGCCGTTGGAATGACTAAAACTGAGGGCTTTGGAGCTGGACAGCTGTGCTGGAACTTCCAGTCCCTTACTAATTAGTGGTGCCATCTTGGGAAAGTGACTTGAACTCCCCAAGACTGAGAGTCCTCTTCTTTAAAATGAAGACAGTGACACACTTCCCAAGGCTGTTTCAAGGACTCAGCAAAGGGTCGTGATAGCAAAAGAGCTTAGCACAGCTCCTGCCACACAGTGCGAGCCCAGGAGGGCAGCTACTGTCACCATTTCATTAAAAGAGAGAGCAGCAGCCAGCCATGGAGGGTGCTGGGGAGGAAGCCCCCTACAGTCCCTGGCCGCAGGTGGCTGCTCCCGCCACACACGGTAGCAGAGGAGGGGAGGGGGGCATGGGACACGGTTGAGCTACCTCGGCTTCATACAGCTCCCGGGCCTCAGCCATGGCCTGCCAGTGCTCCTCCTTCATCTTGTCCAGCTTTCTCTCATGCTCCCTTTCCACCTCCTGCCGCTTCTCTCGCAGGAGGCTGCTGAGCTGCAGGACACACAGCAGGGATGCAGCTTACAGGACTCAGGTGGGCAGCACCAGAGCACCCCAGTGTGCCCACCCACCCCACACCATCTCACACACACACACCGCTTCCCCACAGGCGCAGTGCCAGGGCCTGGGCAAACAGAGCCCAAGTGCCCAGCCTCACCGAGCCACGAAAGCGAAGAGGAGCGTGCTCGGGCCAGGATGGCCAACCAGACCCCAATGAGGCCTGCGACACCAACCAGTACTCACCTCCTGCTCGTACTCAACCACCTGGTGCGCCTTCTGGTGAGCTCTCTGCTCTGCCCACCCAAGGTTCTCCTGAAGCCGGGCTGTCTCTTTCTGCTGAGCTTCCTCTATCTTCTTCTGGAGGCCAGAGACGACCTGAGGAGGCACCAGTGTGATGCCCAGGACACAGTAGAGCCACCATATGGGGACTCGCTCCCAGGATCCCCACACCCATCCCAGGGGCCTGGAAGGATAGGCAGGCTTGCACCCCAGGAGCCAGAGAAGGGGAGCTCTTCTGCTGACCAGCATGAAGGAGTCCTGGGTGCCTGGGCTCTGCCCTCTCAGCCGAGTCTCACCTCCCGGTGCTTGGCCTCCAGTGAGGAGCAGAGCCGCTCCAGCTCAGCACTGTGCTCCCTCTCCAGCGCTGCCACTGCCTGGGGAGCAGCAAAGGGCCTGTGAGGGAAGCAGGGCAGGGACACTGGCCGGGCAGTGACCAGAGGAAGGCAGAGTCAGGAAGATCACCCCAACCTCCTTGAGATAAAGGACTAAGGGAAATCACAGTACACGGTTGTTGCTCTGAAATAGCTCAGCCCCTTAGGGACTGCAACCGGCACAAGGACAGAACACAAAGGCCGGAGCAGAGGGCCACTCCAGCAGGCCTCGGGTCCTGTTCCCACACCTCGCCCCTGGGTTAGCCATGGTTAGAATGATGTGGCCGTAAGATCCAAGCCAGGGAGGCTGGAGCGCAGCGTGCTCTCTCGAACACCCGCAGACAATGACACACCCTCATCTTGCTGCAGTTTTTCCATCTTGCTGTCTCACAGGTGACACTCCTCACCAAAGGAAAAGAAATGTCTGTATGGCCTGCCTGGCACACTGGTGTCCCCTGGAGGTAGACCATCAAGCTGGAGGGGGAGGTGTGGACAGAGGACAAAGCCCCTTCCAAGGCACTGGCTTCTCATTCTAAGACCAGAGAGGAAACCAGGCAGACAGAAGCCACTGCAGCGGGTCCTCAGGGACAGGGACAGGACGCCCTCCTCTCAAGTCCTCTGGCCTGGATGATGTTCTGTCAGTTGTGACACCTTCCCAAACCACAGGACATTTCCCCCACAAGCCTCTGATGGCTCCTTGCCATTGACAGTGCCCAGCTGCTGCCTCTAGCCCAGCTGGACCCTGGAGGGCCTCTAGACACCTGCTGCATCTTCTGCCAGGCCAAGGAGCCCAGGGCCAGCCCCTGCCAAGAGCTACGTCAGCTTCACAAAGGGCCCAGACAGTCAGCTCTTGTTTCTCATAACTGCCTGCACGTGACACCAGCGTGCCTGGCACCCCACCCTGACACCCATTTAAGTGTGCCCTTCCTCCGCCTCTGCCTCAGTCCCTCCCCACACAGCCCAGAGCGGACAAGTGGGATCCCCATCTGCCTCGCTCACTTCTTTCCTCTCCCCTTCCAGCTGCTGCCTCAGTTGCTGCAAAGCCTCTTCCTTCTCCGTCTTCAAGGCAGCCCGCGCTCTCTCCTCCGAGGCCTCGAACTCTTCCCTGAGCTGTTCAAGCGTCCGCCTGCTTTTCTGTTCCAAGCTGGCCCTTTCGGTCTTTTCTAGAGCCTCGAACTCTTCTCTTATCCTCTGCAGAGACACCTCCTGCTCAGCTCTGGGGAGCAAGAACAAGATAGGGAAACGCTCTGGACTGTCACCTCCACGGGGCTGCACAGGTCCCAGGGTACACTCACCTGATTTGTTCCTCATCTGCTTCCACACTAGACTGGACCTGGGCTCGGAGCCGGGACAGCCTCCGACCCTCCTCCTCTCTCATCCGAGCTTCCTCCTCCTCGGTGGCTTTCTGCAGCTGCTCCTTCAGGGAACTGAGCAGGAAGAGAAAGGCAGGTTAGACAGAGGGACCACAGAGGCATTTCTTGCTCTGTTCATATTCCCCGCCTCTCAGCCAAGAGCTGCACAGTAGCCTCAGACTTAAAGAGAAGTCTAACCTGGGCCTCTGGGTCCATTGTGCCGTCCCATCAGGCCTCCTATGGCTGTGAACTCCACCACTCCAACACTGTTCTAGGTGTATCAGATCAAACCTAAGCCCCACCATACTCTTCCTTGCCTCTTGGCCTTTGCTCATGCTGATTCCTCTGCCTCAAATTCCTTTTTCTTTTTCCTGAAAAACTCACATCCATTGCTCAACACTCAGTTCCATCTCTCTGAGAGGTCTTAACAACCCAAAGTTCATTATTTCAACATTCCCACCACACTTGCGTTGTGGACCTTTCTCATCCTGTGCTACCTTGCATAGTGCATCATAATTTATCTGTTTTCCTTGTAAGTCTGGGAGCTTCTTCAGAGCACGAACATTGCCTTAAAACCTGTTATATCCTAAAAGCACACAAGGTAGAACAGACATCAAACAGGCACTCAATAAATGTGTCCTGGATTTGAACAATGTCATCCATCCCCAAAGCATAAGCAAGGCTTGACAATCCATGAAAGGTGTCGGTCTATAGAGCAGTGATTGCCCATTTCACCCTAAGCAGACAAACTACCCTGCTTATACAAACTACAGCCTCCCCGTGCAGTTCACAATACCAGGGGATGTACACTGCACACTCAGGGAATTCAGAACTAAGACAAACATTGTTCCGAAGACAATTTCTTTGAAAAGTTCTGCAGTGAATTCCAAAGCCAAAAAGATTTAGGATTGTTTCCTATTGCAAGTTATCAGTACTACCACTCTCTTCCATTACGAGAGGAAATCTGAGTTAAGCAAAAAGCTTTCCCTCCAGATTCCCAAGAAACCCTTTCTCTTTTTCCCATGGCTAAATTTACATAGCAACACAGAATGTTAGTGCTGGCAGGAACATTAGCGGCGAAGTCCAATGTCTTCATTTACAAGTAAAGAAACTGGGGGTCAGCCTGCCTGCCTTCTTCCTCCTGCCTTCTCACTCAAAGAATATTTGTTATGGGATCAGTTATAACTTCCAGAATCTTCTACCCAGAGGAAGTTTCCCAGCAGACAGGAGGAAGCCCCATCCCATAGAAAGCCTCTAGAGCAAAGAGGAATAGGGTTCTCTTGACGACCTACTTCGAAGACAGCCCTACTCACAGAGAAATCACTAATCAAGACTGGCTGAAACTGTAAATTCAACTGAAAATAAAAGCAAATGTGAATGGTATAACTCAGTGGCACAGCACCTGCCTGGCAAGTGTGAGGTCCTGAGTTTGACTCCCGGTTCCAAAAAAAAAGTGAATGCTGTCATTTATGGAGCATCTATGTCCAGGCCCTAATCAGACACTTTCAAGATGCTACTGTGCACCACAAACTGAGACGGATCCTGGAAGAGCCCCATGGTTCAGAGACAGAAAGGAAAGCAGAGGCAGCCAAGCAAGGGCGGCCTGGGAGAGGGCAAGCCTGGCGGGCAGGGAAGGAGGCCCCACACATCCCCTCCTCGTGCATCTTAAGGTACATGGAGACCCACCCTGCCTGGGCAGGCTCCAGCCCCCATCTCCATTTGCTGGAAGAGCATGACATAAGGAGATCTGTTTTGTGCAATGTTCCCTAGCAGGCGACCCAAGGGGGCTTGACAGAAACATAAACTCTGCATCTGCAGATCTTGTGTGGGCTCTTGGGAGATTGCCCTGCAACCCTCTCCATGCTCAGGTGTTGGTTTTCTGTCCTATTTTCTCCAAAGTAAGCATAAAGGTTTTATACATATGCTGCATGCTGTAGTTTGCTACATAGGATCTAAAAATAATATAATAACTCTCTACTACTCTTGGACGTTCTGCCTAAAAGGACAGAAGTTATCTGTTAACGTGCCAAGCAAATGACATATGTTAACACTTTCCTGTAAGACCTTTACCACCCGTGGGCTTCCCTTTGCAATCTCCATTTGCCCTCTTTTCTTTGTTTTTAAATCCTTTTTCCCTTCCCCTTCCCTCCATCTCTTGACCCCCTCCCCATGTGAGAATGACCTATCTCCCTACTTCCTATTATCTGTCTTCTACTTTGCTATTTATTTTTGCTTTATCTATTCATCTGTTGATGGCCATAGAGGCCACTTCCAAGATTTAGCTATCACGAATTACACTGCTATAAACATGGGGATGCATGGATCACTGCGATGTGATGTCTTTAACTCAGGAAGAGACTTAGAAGGGGAAGAGCTGGGTCAAATACAATTTGTAGTTGTAGTTTTAGTTCTCTGAGGAATCTCCACACTGATTTCCATGGTGGTTGTACTAGTTTACAATCCCACCAACAATACAGAAGGGTCCCTTTCTCCCCACAGCCTCTCCAGATTTGTTATTATTTAATTTCATAATGAGAAATTAAATAATAATTTCTGGGGTAAGATGGACCCTCAGTGTTGTCTTAATTCACAGTTCTGTAATGGCCTGCAATGTTGAACATTTCTTTATGTATTTATTGGTCATCTGTATTTCTCCTTCTGTGAAATGTCTATTCATTTCCCTGGCCTGTTTTTTGACTGAGTCTTTTCATTTCGGAAGGAGTCTAATTTTTTTTAAGTTCTTTATAAACTCTAGATATTTAGAAGACTGAGGAAGAGCAGGCAAAATTTGTTTTCCCATTCTGTAGGCTGCCTTTCCTTTCTTCTTATTAACAGAATCCTGATTTTATTTTAGCACCCAAAGAAGCTAAAGGACTGCACTTTCTAGTCTCCTGTACAACGAAGGGGAACCAACGAGTTAGGAGCAGAAATTATTGGGTAAAGCCGGGACAATGGCATCCCAGTGGCGTCCAGGGCAGGAACAGGGTGTCCCTCAATCCACATGGTCCTGCACAGCCAGGGGCGCAGGCCACAGGGGAGCACCAGGACCTGAGAGACTTCTCCTTCTTCTGCTGAAGCTGCCGCATCTCCTCTTCCTCCTCTTGCCACAGCTTTCTCCGAAGCTGCTCCATCTTCTCTTGCCGCAATTCCAGCAGCCGCCTCTGGTCTTCCTCAAGTTCCTGGGCCACTGCCTCTTCCCGGACTTCTAGTGAAGGCGCCGAGAGGTGCTTTGGGAGACCCGAAGGTTCTGGGGATGGCCTGCAGGAGGGGAACAGCTTATCACTGCAGAGTTACTATCCGTCCACCTTCAGCATTGAGTTCAGACAGACACAAAACATCACACAGAGAATTCCAAAGGAGGGCCCAGGTCAGAGTCACATACCCAACGCAGACCATACAGGGCAGGCAAAAAAAATGCAGCAAGGAGAAGGGCAGCACAGCTGGTAGGTTGTGGCCTGAGGTCAAAACCTGAAGCTGTGGCTCAAGAGCTGGCAGCAGCAAGGAGGGCGAAGTGCTGTTCCCAGTAGATTTTCCCCAGAATGGCTCAGGCCCATTTCCGGTCTCCACTTGGGTTCTGCTTGCTATGTGAGATTCACGCCAGCTATTTGGGAACAGTCCCTAGAGCCTGCTCTCTGCCTCCCAAGCTGAGCAGAAGCTAATGTACATGAACTCATAGGAAAAGCAGCAGCCCTAAAGCCTGCAACAGTCCATGGAAGCCAGGCATGGTGACACCCGCCTATAATCCCGGCACTCTGAGCGGCTGAAGCAGGAGGAACACAAGTTTGAGCCCAGCCAGAGAAACTTAGTAAGACCTTGTCTCAAAATAAAAGAAAATAAAAAATGAAAAGCTAGGGATCTGGGGATGTGGTTCAGTGCAAAACTGCTCGGTTCAATCCCAGTTCTAGGGAAAAACATCCCATGGAGGTCCAGGGAATGGAAAAAAACCCTCCCTCACCACCAAGCAGATAGGCAGGAGATCCTTCTGAGACAAAAATGTACTGAAAGTGCAAGAGGGGTTCTATGCTCTGTTTCTGTGGTGGTGGCAGGTTTTCATCTGCTCGGGGTTAATCCAGTGTTTGGAAATGGGTGAAAGAAATTCAGAGCTAACCTGAATACAGACCCAGGTGGCAAGGAACAATGGGATTAGTTTACAAAGCGTCTACAGAGTAGAGAGAGCTGTGGTTTTGCTTGTTTTCTGGATCTTCAAGGAATACCCAGAGTGAAAGTTAGAAAACTTCCGGCAATGAAAGCCTAAGCAGGACACAGTGTTTCACCTTGCGAAGTGACTTTCTGAAGGCCAGTCCAAGCCTGCACTCCCTGTCCCTAAGCCACTAGACAGAAACTTATCTCAGCAAATGTGGCGTTCGGGCTGCTGCAGGCCTGGCACAGTAGCTCAGTCCACCTCAGCAGGAACGTGTGGGCAGAACCCAAATCCAAGAAGACCCGGCAAGACTCAAATAGAGAAGCTGGTCCCCCCGCTGAGGACTCACAGCCCCTTCTCCCGCCAGCTCTACACCACAGCAGATGGAAGGCAGCAGGCAGGAGCAGAGCAGAACAGCACAAGAAAGCAGGGATTAGGAATCACACTGCAGCCCTTGGTACTGGGGAGGGGAGGAGAAAAGCTGAATATACCGTCAGACCTCTCCTTCTCTCTTTCCCAAAGTCAGAACTCAGACCAGAATCGGTCTTGTCCGGGCTCCATGTCCCCTCCTTCCAAAGCCTGGCTTCCTCTCAGTCCCCTGACCGTCTGACTGATGCAGATGGAAGCAGCATGGCTGCCATCTCCTTTGAGAGCGCTGCCCTCGGAAGGAGCCTCCCCCCGCAGCTCTCCGCCTCATCAACCCTCCAACTCATTTCCAACCTTGGCTGAAAGCATCTTTTTTTCCCTGGGATGGTACCTTAACATCTGTCTCCCTTGTGGGCTGCGCAGCTATGTGGAGCCCCAGGGACCGATGTTGCAGGAAGATGTGGAGTCAGAGCGCGTGGCAGCACGTGCCCAGGCTGCACGCACCGGCGAGCCTGCTCGCACACCTGGCACACGGGCGAATGGGGCTGTTTTTCACGGGGCCTCTTCTGCCTCCCCGGGGTATCCAGAATGCCTCGCTTAGGTCCAACAGAGTGAACAATGCTCGCAAGATGGAGGGGATGATTGGGAGGCTGAAGACACCACAGGAAGAGGCAGGTCTGATTTCTAGGTCAGCCCATCAGGTGTCAGCCTTCGTGAGACCCAGTTTCCAGGTGAGTGGCAAAGGGAAGGCTCTGTGGAGTGTAATCGATTCAGGCTGGCCACCCAGTCGCTTGGCGCCATGGCAGACATGGGAGAGAAAGCAAGGCAGGAAGGCAGGGAGGGAGGAGCGAGGGTGGGGGCCTGGAGAAATGGCACCCCAGGAACATTCTGGAGTGGCTGTACTACCACGAAAGCTGGGGTCGGGATTAAAGGGATCACGAGTCGTGTCACATTCAACCGCTGGTTTTAATTCTCTTCCCATCTACCTCTCTGCAAACCCTCACATAAGACTTGCGAGGCAAAGGAGAGACTATCCCTGCATCCCAGGCCCAGGCTTCTGGCCACTCCCTCACCTGCACCCTGTTCCTAACCCTTCTGATCCAGACTCAGGCACAGAACTGCTCCCCGCAACACCCTGAAAGCCAAGAGCTGCCTTGCATGGCTACGAAGATGAGTTAAGAGGCAGTAGTGGGGCCTGAAAAGCATCAGGAAAGGAACAGAATATCGAGGGGACAGTGACCTTGCAGGTCAAGGACAGTGTCTTGAGACCCAGCCCAGGCAGCATCACCGGAGTGGGCAGCAACCAGCCAGGGCAGCCGGAGGGGAACCAGAGCCTCAGGCTCCCCTCCAGAGAGAGGGGCAGGGAAGACGCCCCTCTGACACCTGCCTACCTTTGCCTCTGAACCATATTCAGAAAGCACTCTGCTCTGCATGTGACTGCCACCAAGGGGCCTCGGGAGAGCCACATGCTTCCCTGGTCACAGTGCTCACCGTACAATGTATCACGGTCTGAAACCTGTGGCTACCCCTCCCCGGCGTGCCTCCTGCGATGTGACGGCAGTCACACGCCATCAGGAGCTCAAGTGCCCTGCAGCCTAGGGTGACATTCCCTGTGAGTCATCAGAGTAGGAACCTGCTTCTGCTCCACAGTCAGCCCCAAGGCCTTTGTTCCACTCGCTCACAGAGGGAAAAAATGCATAAATCCTGGTGCCTGTCCTCCTCCATGTAGAGAACCGGCTGCAAAGAAAAGGCAGAAGTCTGGGGTTCCGGTGATGAGAGTCTAGTCCTAACTCTGTAACTAACTAGGGATTCAACCTTGAAAATCCTTTGTATTCTGAGTCTCCATTGCCTCATCTGAAGAGTCTCACAAATATATCTTGTGTGAACCCGGATACACAAGATATATCTGTATCCTACATAATTCTATTTATGTAAAGGTGCAGAACAAGAAAAACAAATCTACAGATAGGAGTCACAAGAGTGGAGATCTGAAGTGGGTGGGTGGAGAGGACCAGAGGAAACATCTCTGTCAGACCCGAGTGGAGGCTATGTGGGATGCACGCATGCAAACGATTACCGACTCGTACACTTCAGCTCTGCATACCTCACTAAAAAGTTTACAAGAGAAAAATGGTACTTGGTAGAAGGGGGATATGATTTACCAGGTTTCTGCTAACGAACCAGAAGGGTGCCCTCTTACCCACCTCACACCTTGGGTTCTGGCCAGAGGTCCCAGGATCTAAGCTAACCCAGGCAAGGATCAGCAATGCTGACGGCTGCATGGGCTCTCCAGGCTGCACACAGAGCACCAGGAACGCACTCCTTCTCCCCCTGCACCCCAACTCCTAGGCCAGAGCAGCCCCTCCCCACCACCCAAGAATGGGCACTCCAGCAACTATGTACAGTGAACAGGGACAGATAAAGTTGGCCCTTACACCTCCGGAGAGACTGGCGGAATGGCACTGACTGCCACCTCCTCCTGGGGCTCCTCAGTCTCTTCCTGCCCAGAGCC
The DNA here is from genome assembly GCF_000276665.1 of Chinchilla lanigera. Classification (NCBI taxonomy): domain Eukaryota; kingdom Metazoa; phylum Chordata; class Mammalia; order Rodentia; family Chinchillidae; genus Chinchilla; species Chinchilla lanigera. The sequence goes on along the minus strand of NW_004955412.1, from coordinate 18,676,185 downwards.
CAGATCCTCAGCCTGGCCCCTCTCGTGGGCAGCTGCTGGGCTTGAGGTCTGCTCCCTTGAGTGCAAAAAGGAAGCAATTGTGTTAAAGCTAGTAGGAAAGAAAGCTGCTTGACTTGCAACCCATTCAGGGTCAAAGACCTGCAAGGGAACAAGAGTGACAGCCCCCACAAAGTTTCCCTGCCCCGGGACCCCAACCTCGTGCTTCCCTCCCAGCCTCTTGCTGAGTTCTGTGCACTGACGACCAGACACCCCACCCCCGTGGGAAGCAGTGTGCTTGTGACATCAAAAGAAAAGCTCTGAGGGCAGTGCTCAGTGGATGCTACCGATTGGACAGCACTGCTACTCAGTCTCCCTGGTGGCTCATCCCAACCAGATGACTCCTAAGATCAGCATCTTCCCCTGGCTGGGGGGCAGAGGCCCTGGCAAACATGCACTGGGCTCTGGACCAGGCTGGGATGGGAAGGTCGAGCTGGCTTGGGGACCCCGAGTTTGTACGGCTCCCTCTCTCTGGACCTAGCACAGAGCAGGACTCTCGCGGGTTTGCTGAGTGACCAGGGCTGGGTAGACAGCTGATGGGGAGGGTACTGGTGAGGAGGGGCAGGGAGAAGGGGCCCTCCTGGCAAGAATGGCACAGCCAGGGCAACAGCGAAGTCTCTGTCCCAGTCCCTGGTAAAGGGGCCATGGGGACAGAAGAGAATCTTTACTGAAGAGCTCCCGAGCTCCCCTAATCAGGCTGGCTACCCAGCTTTCACCTGGAGATCGAGGACAAGGACGAAGCAGATTTCCCCTCTTCCCAGCTCCTGCTCCTGTTGTTGCTGCTGCTGCTCCAGCTGCAAACTCGCCCTGGCTCCAGCCTCCGCCTCCAGACCCTCCCCACTCCTGTCTCCCTCAGCACCAGCACAGACACCCGTGACACACAGAGGGCCCCCGTCACCCAGGGTGCTTCTCCCTCACCCTTACCTCTGGAGGGACACCAGCAGGATGGGGCTGGCTACAGAGTCCTCCTCAGGCTCCCCCACTTCCATCCGCCCAGGCTGCCCCTCAGGGGTCTTTGGAGGCTGTTCTTCAGTGACCTGGCTATGAAGGGGACTCTGGGACCGCTCCTCGTGTAGAAGTGGAGGAGACAACCTGGTCAGCAGGCCAGAGCAGCTGCATCAGGCCCCCATTTGGAGAGCAGGAAGGAAGCTGGGAGTGCAGTGTGCATCCCTAGGTCAGTGCCTGCTCCCCAGCTAGACCCAGTCTCTGCCTCAAACCCACACAGAGAGCTGCAGGGCAAAGCAGCCAGTGTCCAGCAAGGAGACACTCCCCTCTGAGCTTCCTTTCTGCCAAGATTGAAGCCAGGCTCCCCAGCTCCCTGTGCCACACCGGCTTGGTCTAGGCATGAGACCTGGATGCCCCCATGTGTGTCCACTCCCGGAGTTCACCACCACCAGGGCTAGAGCGAAACTGAAGAACTGAGTATAAAATAAAGAGAAAAGGTGGCACCAGACTCAAAGGGTCAGACTTTGGAAAATACATGAAGCTGTAGCATCAAAAAAGTTAGAATGCTGAGAGCTTTCCAAGGTCTAAGACGAGGATGACCACTCTCCTTGCCCCTCCAGGGTGGCGGCCCTTCTCCAGTCACAGGCTCAGGCCCAAAAAAGTAGGAACAGCCCCAGAGGGTCAGATGCACATGCACACTCACAGAGCCACATTCATCTCTGAGCTCAGAGCTGTAGTACCGACCCTGCAGCATGACTCCCCAGGCCTCTATCAGGCTACTTCAGTCCTGGCCTAGGACCAGGTGCACACAGTGTAATCAGCCCAACCCAGGGAGGAGGACAGAGCCCCGGCCCTACCATGGTGCCCTGTGAAGAGTCCTACCAAGCAGCGTTTCACATTTCTATTGTGCAGCACCACAGGGCATGCACAGACACACACACACAAACACACACACACACACAAACACACACACACACACACACACACACACACACACACACACACACTTTGCACAGCCTCCTAGCCAGTTCACCGTCTGCTTTCAGACCAGGGACAAACTGAGCCAAGTCAACCACCAAAGCCTGTAATTCTGCCCAAGTCCACACCATCCTGAAGGCACACCATTCCTCAGCTCTGGAAGGACAACGTCCCACATACTGTACCTCTCTGAGCCTTTGGACCGCTTGCTCTGGAGCTCTGCTCGACTGGACTGACTGCCATCCCGGTCTCCTCTTGCTAAGCCCTGAGACTGTGGACAAAAAGCAGTGGAAAGTATACATTAGCAGGGTCTGTACTGTAGGGATCTCCGCCCTCTTGCTGATTCCATGCTTAGGAGAAAGCACTGAAGGGTGGCTCTCAGGAGGACACAGGCCACATGGGACCTAGAACCAGAGGCCGGCCTGTGATGAAGCCTCAGGCTCATAGTAAAGGAGGAGACAAATGACCACAGCCACTACACACAGAGCCAGGGGCCTGGGGCAGAAAGCGAACACACAAGAAAAACAAAACCTGCCTCCTGCTGCTGGAAGCCTGCAGTGCTGGCTGCAAAGAGAAAGCAGAGTGATCCATGACCAGCCAGATCCACTGAGGCCTATCAGCAGCCCCAACGATACTGCTAAAATTAAATAGGCAGAATGGAGGGCAGCTGGCAAGTACATCTGAAAGGAAGCATCCTGGGGAATTAGGGTCTTGGGGGAGCAGGAGCAGGCTCTGCCCCAGGACAAAGGTATGACTTCTGGCACCTGGGAGAAAGCAGACACTGGCATTTCTGCGACTGCTCCATTTGGGGCTTGTGTGGGCATGGGTCTCCTCCCAGGACAATGACACCCACTCCTAGCCAGGGATTATAACAGCCATTCAAAATTAAACCCCAAAATCTTATTTGAAAGCTTGGGTGTCTAGGCAAATTTAGCAAACTGGTTTTTAAAAAAGAAAACGACTATTTGTGATGATTCTAGTATTTCCCACAGAGTAGGGCAGTGCAGTCAGCCTGGGGTCTCCCCCGGGTGCTAGCACTTCCTGCCTGGGAAGGCTGCTCCTCCACCGTGCAGTGGGACAGGGAGCCACAGTGCCCAGGGCTTCCGCTGAGGATCAAATGAGATCGTGTGCATAAGCCCAGCTCCTGGCCCAGAGAAGGCAGGCCCTGAATGTTAGCTCCTCTTCCCATACGCCTTTTGCTTTCCCCTAGACTGAAGCAAACAAAAAATAAAAAGGAAGAAAAGAAAAAGAAAAGCCTCTGCCAGTGCCAGTCCCCATTCCAGGACCTGTACTCCTTCTGTCACCCCAACAGGAGCCCCGTCTGTTCTGGGACACAGGGGTCAACAGGAGAGGTGGAGCAGGAGACAGCTCACTCCATCTTCCCCAGTGGGGTCCCCAGCTCTGTGCCCACCACCCCCTGCACCTCTCCACCGGCAGCCTGAGCCCCAGCAGCTGTGGCCAACTCTGCCATCTGGATGGGCGAGGAAGGGCATGGCTTGAGCTAACACCCAGCTCCCCCAAATTACATTAAAAATAGCAATGCCGCCTGTGAGTACCTCGTGGTGCCTGCAGCAGAAGGGCTCCCTGCCAGGGCTGCCACTCCTCATCGCATCAGCCTAGGCAGAGCCTGCAGACAGTGACAGGGCCACGCAGCCCCCATGCTTCCAGTACTCAATTCACAATGTGTCTTCCCCTGAAAACCACACCAACCTCATCAAATATCTCCCTCACTCACTTTTCAAGGTAAAAAAAAAAGAGAGAGAGAGAGAGAGAGCCACAGGCCAATTCCATTTAACAAACTAACAAAGTACAGTGATCACAGTACCTGAGGGACAGGACCCTGGGTCAGAAAGGACTCCAGGGCTGTAAGTCAAGTACTACGAGGAAAAAGGCAGGCACCTTGGAGGCAAGAGGCAGACCCAGTCTTTCTGCCTCGTCCCTTCTTGTTTCATCTTCTACATAGCTGCAAGAAACTGAATGAGCTCCCCAGCTAGAGATAGGGATGTAGCTCAGCGGCACAGCACCTGCCTGGCAAGTGCGAGGTCCTGAGTTCGATTTCCGGTACCAAAACGAAAGAAAGGAAAGACAGCAACCATATCCTGGGCCCCTGGCCTGAGAATCCTCAAGACACTACATCCCCTCCCTTAACTCAGCTCCAGGGTTTTATTTTGTTTAAAATCCAGCTAAATAAAACATGGTGCATTCATACCGCAGACATCTATGCAAACACTAAAAAACAGTAAGGGAGATCTACATGAAATAATTCAGAAATAAGTCAAGGGTCAGTTCACAAATTTAAAGTACAGATTGTCAAGCATTTTTGGTAACATAATCTCAATTCTTGTGGAAAGGAAAAAAGAAGTTACAAATACAAGTTACATCTACACATGCACAGAAGAATTTCTAGACAGGCACGTGAAAAATATTAATGGAGCCACTGGGTAGGGGTGGTGTACACTGTGACCCCAGCACTCAGGAGGCAGGAAGATCAAGGCCAGCCTGCAGGTTCAAGGCCAGCCTAGACTACATGGCGAGACCCTGTCTCAAAACACCAAAAAAAAAAAAAAAAAATTAATGGAAACATTCATAGCCCCTGCCTGTGGGACAAAGGCTGCAGGAAACAGAGGACTTTGACCTGTGTTATCTGAAATAACTTTATGATCACTTCTCTGATTTATTCGGAAATTCACTATGCTTATAATTCATTATTTTGACTGTGATGATAGTTTCAAGGGAATATACTGTACACAGAGTGATGAAAAGACACAGTGCATGGTTAAATTTTTTTTAAAACTTATTACAGTAAAAGACACATTGCCAAGAATGATGAAATAAATGTGTCCAAAACAAGGGGAGCATTCTGAGTATTTTCAAGAGAGCTAATGGCAATGTGTCTTTTATAGTAATACATTTTTAAATTTATACATTCTCTGTATTTCATGATCACCTCTCATTAATCAAATGTTTAAGTAATTTCTGTCACATAAAACCATTACAGTGTTCCTCATCCACCTTATTCACTGGATCTGGCACTGTGTGACTTCTGGCTCTTCTTCAAGGTCAAAGTGACCACGAAAACTAAACATTCGGAATGGATTCCGGGATTGAGGCAGCCATGACAGTGCAACTAAGGACACTCATGAGAAAGGACTTCTAGACCTGCTCCACAAGAATTCTCCCGGCAAGAATGATCAGATAAGCTGGGTGTGGTGGTGCACGCCTGTAATCTCAGCACTCAAAAGGCTGAGGCAGGAGGATTACTGTGAGTTCCAGGCCAGCCTGGGCTACATAGTGAGTCTAAGGCCAGTCTGAACGACATAGCAAGACCCTGTCTCAAAAAAAAAAATTATCAGATAAGTGTATCCAAAATGAGGGGGAATATTTTGAGGAGACACATTAATAGCAATGTGTCAAAAAAAAAAAAGTAAAAAAAAAAAAATAGCAATGTGTCTTTTACTGTAATAAATTTATTTTTATTATTTTTTGTAATAAATTTTTAAAAATTTAAACATCCATGTTTTTTAATCACATCTCATACAGGTGATAAAATGTATCAACTTGTACACTTTAAATATGTACCTTATTTTATGTCAATTTATGTCAATTACAGTTCACAAATTCAATTCTCTCCACAATTCTGGTCACAAACGGAACTCAACAAGAACTGAACCAAATTTCCCCATAAGGTCAACGCGGAACCTAACCACTGAATTTGATTCAGTTTCATCCAATTCAGTTTGTGATCAGAATCATGGAGAGAATCAAGCTCATGAACTGAGGTACCACTACGTACCTCAATAAAGCTTTTTCTTCTCCCCTTGTGGTAGTGAAGATTGAACCCAGGACCACAGACATGCTGGGCAAGAGCTCTACTATGGAGCTGCACCCCCAGCCCACAAAACATTTTCTAAATGAACAAAAGCTACGCTCGCTCAGCTCTAAGTCTTTATTGTGGTTCTGTCCTTGAAAGAGAATGAGAGAATACAAGCAAAATGGACCAGAGCCTAAAGGACAAGGAGACTGCATTTAGGGTTCCCTGACCCACAAAAGAGGGGCTGCTCATTCCTCCAGTTCCACGTGCCTGCTCACCCTACCCCACCCCTACACACACACACACACACACACACACACACACACACACACCCTGAGTACAAAGACAGCGCTAAAGGCTGAGCCCCACTAAAAGCTCTGGTTGATCAGCCAACCTGAGCATCCAGCAACCTCTACCATTCAACAGCCTGGCCTCAGGTGTCACTTAGGGCTTCCTCTGCCAGCTCTGGGAATGTGGGGAACAAAATGAAGGCAAATTCTGCTACTGTTTTATACCAAGCAGCATGAGCCATAAAAGAGGCTGCTGGCCTCATCAGGTCTTAGGTAGGACTGAGAAATCTGCCAGTTTTAAAGCTCCCAAGTAATTCTGATATTGGGCAAATGAACAAAAGCTAGGCTCGGGGCTGGGGATTTAGTTCAGCGGCAAAGCACCTGCCTGGCAAGCGCAAGGTCGTGAGTTCAGTTCCCGGTACCGAAGAAAAACCAAAAAAAAAAAAACAAACAAACAAAAGCTAGGCTCGCTCAGCTCTAAGTCTTTACTGTGGTTCTGTCCTTGAAAGAGAACTAGAGAATACAGAAAAATGGACCAGAGCCTAAAGCACAGTTATAGAACAGTCTGGAACCAGAACAACTGAATTCACCCCAACCTACCCATCCACCTCACATCCTACCAACTCAGTAGCTCTGCCACTTACCTGCTGCCAAAGGTGCCTAACAATTTACCTGCCCCAAACCCTCCCTGACTTCCAATTTACCCTTGTTTTTGCTTTTATGTCCCTCTGGTAACACAAATAGGGTGATAAAAGTCTAGCAGAAGCCCGACAGATGGACAGCAGCCCAGGACGCCATCGGCCACACCCAGGAGGAACATACAGGATTCAAAGGCAATGAATCTGAAAACTCTAGCCTGTCTCAGCATTTCACTAAGGACTCCTAGGCTGGGTTCATACTAAACATCTTGTTTGTTTCACCCAATAAAATTTTATTCCACTCAAACCAAATGCTTTCTAACTTGCTTTCTCACTAGAATCCTTCTAATCAACCCAGAAAGGAGGAAAAAAGACTGATTCCCTTGTCTTAAGATCCTCAAGGACAGGATCTCTGTTTCAGCCACCTCTGTGCCCTACCCAGGTCGGATATCCTCTGTGCCCACACAGAGCTCACACCCGGCAGGGAAGACACATAACCACAGAGCAAAACCAGAAGCCCTGAAGGAGGCAAAGAGAAGAAACAATTCATCCTGCTTGGAGGCGGTAGCTTCAGAGGTGGGCCTCCTAGCCCAGAAAGAGCTCGCTGGGAAGGAAGCGGCAGGCCCGGCAGCATGGAGGTGGAAGCAGGCTCAGGAAGGGGAATGGCAGACTCAGCTGATGGGGCAGGTGAGCATGAAGCTGCAAGGGATGGATGGGACACGTTGGAAAATGCCTTAAAATCCACAATCTCCGCAACACTTTGCACATAAGCAGGCGCCAGCAAATGGATCAATATACAGGGAAAATGGTTTAATTCTAAGCAGCAGCAGAGTGGGAACAGTCAGAAGTCCCATCAAAGGTACAGTCAGGGCCATGCCTTAAGGAAATAAAAGGCAGAGAGCATCCAGAAGAGCAGGCTGGGATGGGCAAGCATCAGCTGCGGGTTATCTCAAACAGTGGATGCCACGGAAAGTGAGGTCCTAGCCCAGCCTGCCAAGAGAGACTTACCTCCCAGTGGGCGCCATCCAGGACAGGGGAAAGCATGTCACCATCTAGCAAGTCCTCTGCGACTCGGCTGTGAAAACCAAGGGCCTAGAGACAATGGAGATAGGAAAGTCAATTTCGTCTCTGTCATAGGGCTCACCTGGGCCCCTCCTCTACCCCTAAGGCCAACCTTGCAGAAAAGCATCCACTACATGCCAGGCATTGTGCTAAATAAACATGTGGATACCTACTAATTTAGTCTTCAAAATAACACTGTGACTAGAAGCATAGATATGTGATCAAGGAAGTATAGAAAAATATTCGTTGTAGATGCTAAGTGGCATGTGAGAATTCACTGTACAATTCTTTTAAGTTTTCCAGATGTTTGAATTTTTCGTAATAAAATCATGGGCAAAAAATATCCTGTGAGAATGAGACTCACAGATGTGCAGGCAGGCTGGGGAGCACACACCATTTGCTCAAGGTCACGCAGCGGATAAGCAAAGGGGTTGGGAGTCAGATGGGCCCTGGGGCTGACTCCAAAGCCCAAGCTCTTTCCAGGACATGTGCGGCAAAGCATGTCACTTCCCAGCTGTCTCTGCCCCTCAGTGCGCAACTAGGGCCCCACAAGTACCAGGGAACCTGTGGGCAGCTTGGAAACGAGGGTTGGCGGGCTCCGTCCAGCTCGTTCCTTCCCCCTTCCCCTACAGGCAGCCCTCTGGGTGATGGGAATTACTTAGCAGTGCTTTCTCTACAGACTTCTCTTTGGACAGGCCACAAGTGCCTAACCCAGGGCCAGCTCCTCAATGCCCTCTGGCTGTCACACCGAGTTCGAGATCCTGCTGGGCTAGGTGAAGGCTTGTCGTCCAACAGCATGCTAATGGGCACGGTTCTGACATCAGCCCTGATAGATGGAGGGACGCCCAGACAAGGACCAATCCTGCTGCTCACGGCTTTCTCTCTCTACTCCCACAGAGGGAAAAAAATGATGGGCACATTTCACCACATGGTGGCTGCTTTGGAAGGGCCAGGCTCCTAGCTTCCGGGAGTTCAGTGATACGGCTGTTCTTCATCAGCGGTTTTTGCCAGCAACAATGACTTTCTGCCTCCCTCCCTAGTTTGTGGGGTTTTCTCTTTTGGTGACCTTTACCTTTCAGTTTGAATTCTACTCCACATAATGTATCTGACAGCTGCCTCCTAAGCTCATGGCTCAGTGCAGGGCTGGAGCTCACAGCCTCCTAATTCCTCTACCCTTCCCCACTCCATATCATCACGGTTCATCCCTGACCCTCTCACACTAATCTCTTGCCTTTGATCTGCATCCTCCAAGCAGATCGACAGGGGTATATAAAGGCAATGCTTGGCCAAAAAGTACCTGAACTACTCCCCTTAGACTCAGAGCTGGCAAAGGGAACTGGGATAGAGCAGGCTAGGCAGAGGTTCTGGGATAAAGAAGCCATGGATGCTTGCACTCCAGGACAAAACCTTAACTTTAAAAATGAAACCACAGCAGGCTTCCCAGACAAAACCTCAGGGCTGTACCTTGCCTCATAGCTCAATGACCCCAGAAATACAACTAGATTTGTGTAACACTCCTGTGAGAGCTTAGAAGCAGCTCATATGACCTCATAGACAATTCACCCACAGTAAGAGCAGTAACAGCTAACATTTATTTAATATTGAAAGGCTTGTATTTTACTTCCCTACCTCACTTTCTTCTTATAGCAAATGTATTAGCAGGTGATCTTACCTATAGTTAACAGGTTGAGGACAGGTGCTAACAAGACCCACAGTGGAGTCTTAACTTCCCCATGTACTAGCTCTGTGATGCTAGACAAATTACTTAACCTGGGGGACCCAAAACCCATGTTCTTGTCTCCTCTTATTACAAACTCACCAGACCAAGGAAGGACTTGGGGTCAGAAGCCACGGAGTCTGAGAGCTGCGGTTCCTTCATAAGTTCACTAACCTCCGAGTCCTACGGAGACAGACACACAGAGAAATCCCCCAGGCCAAACTGAAATCTATCTCTTCTTAAAAATGCAAAGGCCCTCCCATGTTCTCCAGACACACAGAGCAGCCTCTTCCTATGCCCAGCCAGGGCTGGGGGCCCAGCTGAATGCAGACAACCATGGCCCGGATCAGATCAATCCGGTGTCAGATGTGAGAGGAGTCAAGTGCACTGGAGATGATTAGAAACTTCTGGCAATACAGAAGCTACCCTAAAATACAGATGCTACCCAATACAGATGCTACCCTAAAACATGGAAGGAGGGTACCTTTTCCAGGAAGTAGATAAAAGCTCTCTAACTGAATTCCCTCATCATCTGCTCAGAGGACCAATGATTAGAAAATCTAAAATGCCAAAGCTGTCTCAACTCAGACATATTCTGTCCATTTTAGTTGCTGACCTCATCTGGTAAAAGCAACCATTTCCGTGTCTTGTGTCTCTTCATAAAGAGCCACTGAAATGGAGGAGAAGAGCCTGCTTGCACAGCATGGCAGCACACGCCTGTAATCCCAGCACGGGGGGCCTTGGGCAGGAGCTAAACAATGAGTTCAGGACTAGCCTGTAATTCCAGCACTCTGGACAGCTGAGGCAGAAGGGTCACCAGTTCAAGCCCAGCTTGAGCAATTTAACAATTTAGAAAGACTGTCTCAGTGTTAAAAAAGTAGAAAAATGACTGGAGTGGTAGCTCAGTGTAACAGCGCTGGGTTCAATTCCCAGTGCCAAAAAAAAGTCTTCTTTCTTTGTCTTTTTGAGACAGGGTCTCGCTATGCAGTTCAGGTTGGTCATGAGCTCACTCTGTAGCCCAGGCTGGCCTCAACGATCCTCCTGCCTCAGCCTCCTGAGTGCTGGAATTACAGGCGTGCCCTGCCATGCCTGGCAAAAAAGTCTTGTAACCTAATCTGCTTGTGCTAGGGCAGAACACTCTCAACTATGCCACCCTTCATCCTACACACACATACACACACGCACACACTCTCTCTCTCTCCACTCTCTCTCTCTCACACACACACACACACACACACACACTCACCCTCTACAGAGGAATTCAGTCAGATTGCAGCAAACCAAGACTAGAAGTAGAGGGGGAGGCAGGGAAGGGGAAGAGGAAGTAAGCAGGAGCAGAGCAGAACATGAACATCCCAGGAGGGGGCCAATGGAAAGGCTCGTTTCTGCTCTAAATTTCCAGTAGCGGCACGTTTGCAGTTTCACTCCGGATTTTACTGCCTGCTGGGTCTGGGTATATTTGTCACAATTAAGGCTTCTGGCTGATGCTGACAGCCCAGTACAGGCCTGCAAATGATGCTCCTGACTCAGTAATGAAGACGTGGGGATAGGAAGCTGCACAGGGCCAGAGACAGCAGAGAGGGCGGCAGCTGGGAAGTGCCGGGGGGCACAGTGACTTACTTCACTGGCATCCGATCTGCTCTCTTTGGGGGCAGAAGCCTCCCTCTTTAGCTCCTTTGCCGCCTCTTCTCTCCTGGAAGCCTCCTCACCTGCATCTCTCAGGTCCTCTTTAGAGTCCTTTTTAGAGGCCTTGGGAAGCTGACTGACCCCAGGGTCCACCCCAGGGGTCACCAGACATGTGAAAGCCGCAGGGTCACTCTTCTCCTTCTCTTCTTTTCCTGCAAGCCAAGGACTTGACCTTCTGTCCTGTGGCCCTTTGCCATCACTGCCGCTCAGACTACTGTCTCCAGTGTGGCCGAAGAGCTTTCCAGGAGTAGCGGGGCCGGCAGGGTCTGAATCAAGAGAAATGTCCTTCTCCACTGGCTGGCTTGTTCTTGGAGACTCCTAGGGACCACAGATTATATCAGAAAGGAAGACAAGAGGAATATGGAAAAGCAATTTAGAGAGATGCTAAAAGACAGAGCTGCTATTTCCTGACTCCCGTGGAGTAGTGCTTGAGTTTTGACCCCAACAGTCTCCAACACCTAACACAAGATTGCAGCCCCCCTCGGATCTACGAGATTGGAATTTCTACGGTGAGTGGCTATGTCCAACTGGACTTCTGTCCACTGATGGGCTTGGAAATTGCTGCACTGGACTGTACAACTCTGCCACCATTTATCATGTCCTCTGCTAATAAAGCTGTCTCTCTCTGGCCCCGTTAGCCAAAAGATTGCAAACTCAGAAGCCAAGATTCCTTTAAGATGATGATAAGAAATCACATGAGAGAAAAGTGGCAAAGTCCAGCATTTCTACCTTTCATGTTTCATAGCCAGCAGAAGAAAACCAAAGAGTGTTCCCTTCCTCCCCAAAGCTTCCCTTGTACAAGCTGATCGTTGGGAACCTTGCAGACAGTGTCCTGCATCCAGGACCATCAATTTCGGTCCCTTGCAAAGCAGATGTCATGATAGGATTAGATATGCAAGAGCTGTGTTGGAGGAGATGCCTGTGATGGACAAAGGAAACAGGGAGGCCCTTCAGAACACAACGCAGGTCTGAACCTGTGGCTGGAGAGAAGGAAGGAAGGTGGGGGAGACTGAAGGGAGCACAGCAAGGTTCTGAGCAGTGCTGTACAGCCCAGTAGAGGATGCCCCAGTAGAACGTCATTAAAGGGCCCCATAGTTGTCTACACTCAGCCTTGCCCTTCAACCCGTGTGTGACCTGTCACCAACAGGAGGCATGGTTTAGGCATAAATCCAGGAGTACAAAAGGACAGCAGCTGGCTGTTGTCAATCTACTAATTCCACTCAGCAGGGTATTTTAAAAGGAGATACAAGCAGCACATCTCAACAGCAAACATACCTGCTTGTCACACACAAACCTCACTTTAAAAACAATTGAAAATCTATGACTGCTTGCACTGAATTCTCTCACGTTGGCCAAAATAAGGGCCAGGGACATAGCACAGCAGCGCAAGTGCCTGCCTGGCAAGCACGAGGTCCTAAGTTCGATTTCTGGTACCAAAAAAAAACAAAAAAAAGTTGGCCAAAATAGAGGCAGAAAACCCTTCGCTGGAAATCTAGCCAGTGCTCTCTCCTGGGTTCAGGTTACAAATACTTCCTTTCAGAAAACACCTGTACTAACACTTGGGCCGCCAGGCTGAACAGTTCCTGATAAGGGGATTGTAAGACTTTTTGCTTCTCTACCCTGAAGATTCAAACAAGGAGCATGATGACTATGTTATAGTTAGATCTGGAATGACCCACAAGGCTTGGTTCCCATAGTAGAGCTACTGGAAGGTGGCAGAACCCGTAGGAGGTAGGTCCTAGTTGGGGGTCCTTAGGTCCCTGGGGGTTATGCCCTGAGGGGACTGTGGAACCCTAGTCCCTTCTTCTCTGTGCTCCTTGGCTCATGACATAAGCAGTTCTGCTCTACCACCTGTGCTCACCATGATATGCTGCCTTACCACAGCCCAAAACAAGGGGGCCAACTGATCAGGGGCCAAAACCTCCAAAACTGGGAAGCAAAATAAACCTCTTACAAGTTAGTTACTTCAGATATCTCATTACAGTTATGGAAATCTGACTGACACAAGTCAAGAATAGAACGGCCCAAGGAGAAGCCCTAAACATGGCAGATATGATGACAGCGCGCTGGTAAAGTATCTGTTCAACCCATAGATATGACCATCGCCTGCAGACCTGGCAGCCAACAGACAAGCCAACCCAAGCTCTTCAAAGATGGTAAAGACAAGCAATAAAGCAAGGCAGTACAGAGCTCAGCTTTGGAGACAGACAACCCAGACTCAAAGCTTGGCTCCAACATTTCAGATGTATGACCTTGGATGGATGAAGTTCTCCGTGCCTCGGTTTCTTCCTCCAAAATGTAAAGATGTAATAGTGCCTGCCTCAGAGGGTTGCCGGGAAGATTTAAACTCACTCAGTGAGTTAAGGAACTCAGCATGTGCTGACATCCAGTGAGTGTCCCGTAAATGTTAACTAGTACTCTAAGGTGAGACCTACATGTTCACCCACCGAGCACCTTCCATGTGCCACACACTGTGTCGTGGAACTGAACATGACCAAGACATACATCTTTCCCTCAGGGAACTGCGCCAACATAAGAAAAGCAAAATGTCCCAGATGGGCCTCATGATAAGCTTTTACTGCCCAAAGCAAAGAAATGCCAGGTGCATGGGTGGCACTGACATCAGCCTCAACCTGTCCCTGAAAGAAAAGCAGAAGGTGAACTGGAGAATGCAGGTACTACCCAGGTTTGCCCTCCTCCTAAGAATCCCGAGATCATACAGAAATAATCTACGTGATCCCTGAGCTGAGCTTAGGGGAAAGAGCTCCTCTTCTGCAGACAAGCAGCTCTGGGCTGTGGCTAGACCTCATCCCCCAGGATCTGCCACAACTCAGCAAGGACTCCCTGTCTGGTCTGTGGGGCTCTGTAGACTCCAGAGTGACAGCTTCTTGGGGTAGAAGAGCAGTGTCTGGCCAGCCGCATGCCCACCCTCAGCAACTACTCAGTCCATCATGGTCAGGCTCATCCTGGGATTAAGGAAGGCTTGAAGCTGGGAGAGAAACTTGGCTCAAAGAGGGCTGCCAGCCAACGGACCTTGGGCCACGAGACAGGGGAATTGTCAGGCCCCTGACAGTACCTACAGCCTCCAAGATGAAGATGAACTTCGTACCTTCTCACTTAGCCCACAGCCCTGCCCAGCCAGTCCCTGCTTCCTTCTCATGGTTCGCCTCCAGCCATACCCTGCTCACATTCTCTTCTTCTGCCTGTAGATAAACTATGCTATTTCTCTACTTTGCTGTGCTTTTTTGGTTGGGGAGTTACTGTAAATAGAACCCAGGTTTTTGCACATACTAAGCATGCACTAACACTGAAATACCCTCTGCCCTGCCATGCACATTCACACACACACACACACACACACACACACACACACACACATACACACACAAAATTCTAGCAAACTTCCCTGGTTCTCACATCACCTCTTCCAGGAAGCCTTCCGTGCTCCTTGGGCCAGCTGACCTGAAATCAGTTTTCCCCATCCTTTCCCTAGTACCTATTGTAATTGCTGGCTTCCTGGTCTGCTTCCCTCACCAGTTTTGTCTGTCTGCAAAGCTGAGCTCTGTACTGCCTTGCTTTGTTGCTTATCTGTACCATCTTTGAAGAGCTTGGGTTGGCTTGTCAGCTGGCTGCCAGGTCTGCAGGTGATGGTCATATCTTTGGGTTGAACAGATACTTTACCAGCGAGCTGTCAGGGATGCCTGACAGCAGGGAAAGGTGGACAGTACCTATGTGTTCAGTACCATTTCTTGCACATAACAGATGCTCAGTAAAGGCTTGCTGGCTGGATTATTTTTTTTTTAAATCAAGCCAGCCTCTGTGAGGTTGAGGTAAGAAAGTCGCAAGGTCAAGTGCTTAGGTAACTTAATGAAACCCTGTCTCAAAATTTAAAAAAAATCAAAAAGGGCTTGGAATGTTGCTCAGTGCAAAGGCCCCACACTCAATCCCCAGTACTTGCTTCCCCCAAAAAATCAGTGAGTATATGGGTATGTTGTGCAGATAGAGGAATTGAGGCTTCTCTTCCTATCTTGCAAAGGGGCGATGTAATATGTATTTGTCAAGGTCACACTGAGATTACACTACATAATACTTATGGTGCTTATTAAGTGGAAAATACCAAATAAATGTTAATTAATTATTCAAAATGATGGAAAAACAAGTAACCTACTGAAAATCAGACAATACCAGATACAGCAACTAGTCAGTCCATCATGGTCAGGCTCATCCTCATACAATCAGCAAGAATACAACCAGACTACATAATAACCTTTGGCCCAGTCTAACCAACTCTCAAGCTTAAATTCTTCAAAAGAAAATTTTCATCTTGGGGCATGTCTCAGTAGTAGAGTGTGTGCTTAACATGCACAAGGTTCTGAGTGCAACCCAAAGCACCCCAAAAATGATGATTCTTTTCATATGATGGGTCTGATCTTAGCCTGCCTGCCGAAATATCAAAACACGGCTAGTATTAAAATAAGTGACCCTGCATTCTCCGCCCCCTTGTCAGCTAACTCCAAGGAGAGGACAGCCAGAGGCACGCCTTGAGGGTAGGGAAAGCAGAGGAGATTTCACACGGCTGTAGGCAATTCACAAAAGGATGGCCAGAGCTGAGTACAAGTGACTCACACCCATCTCTTTTCACCCAGCTGGTGCTCCTCGGCATGTCTCTAGACCCGAGCCCTGAAGTCCCCAACTAGCACGCATACTCAGGGAACCTGTGCACGGTCTCCTGCCCTGCGCTCTGTAGCTGCTCAGCTTTGCCCTCAGCTCATCTGAACTCATGTTCCTGTTTCCTGCTGCTACTGCCCCAGGTCCTTGAATATCACAAGTCAAATTTCAAGGTCCCACCATTTGCATGAGGACCAGGCTACAGGGAGTACGAGTAAGACATTCCCCAGAAAGCCACAACTCTCCGGGGCTACAGGCTCCATTTCCTACCCAGAACACAAGGGCAGGAACTACTACGATGGAGGTGGGGGGACTGAACACTACATCCATGTGTTGACCTTTCTGGGGAGACCACCTGCCAGGTCAACCATCGGTCCAGTTTATTTCTCAGGTCTCATTCCTCCCCAGTTGGTCTCAATTCTTTGCACAGCTCCCTGGTGTAGTTAGCACTTTCCAGTCACACTGACATCATCCTGTTATTTCTAAGCCCCGGGCCCCTCCTGCTCCTTTGCTCTGCTGATGGGCTTTTCATCCGGCACCACATGGTCACATACAGCCTTTTTGCCCACCCTTTCACCCCTCCCATCTCGTTCATATGCGTTCTCAGTGCTGGTTCTCTGAACCTTTTCCTTCCGAGCCTGTGATACACTAGAAATGGGTTTAAGCTGAAAGACAGAAGAGGAGGGAGAAAGAGACAGAGGGAAAAATGCATTCTCACCATCCTACTGCCCTCTCATGGAATCATGAGCAAAGTGACTGCTCAGCAAACAGGGCAGTGCGAAGCCAGGAAGGAACGCTCTACGAGAGGCTGCCCGGGCTGCCTGACAGCAGGAAAGGTGGACAGTTCAGAGGATCCAAGGGCTGTAAGCCGAGACAAAAGGCATTCCCAAAGGCCAGGGCCCAAGCAGAGGCAGCTTTGCCTGCTGTAAAACCATCACTCAACCCCACTACCAGCTTTCTCCAGCAGAAAAAGCCCTAATTCCTGCCTGAGGTTAGAACATGTGAATTCCACACCCCATGTGGCAAAAAGAACTCAATCTGCTGGGCTGCTAGAGACAGAGGTGGGAGGTGTATTTAACACTGCCCACTCCAGACATTTCCCCACCACACTGAGGTGCCTATTTATATTAAAGAGGTTATAAAATGTTTGCAAGTTTCCACTCCCCCGCCTTAAAGCACATAATCATCAGAAAGAAAACCTTCAGGAAATTCAGGACATGACAAAGACGAAAATGCCTCACTTGCTGACACTGGTGACCCATTACAAAATAAAGTTAAGAAAGCCAGGGATATAGCTCAAGGGCCAGATATAGCTCAGCAGCACAGTGCCTGCCTGGTAAACACGAGGTCCTGAGTTCGATTCCCAGTATCGAAAAAAAAAAAAAGTTAAGTAGTTCAAGATCAGAGTGATTTATAATCAACCCACATTAGGATCTTCAATCCACCAGCTGACAGCTCTATCCAGAATCTGAGAAAGCCAAAGAAAGAAAACACACCACACAACCTGCCTAGCTATCCCCCAGCCCACCCCAGTAAGGCTCCTTCATTCATGCATTCGCTCTCCATTGTTTAACAAAACATCCCCACGCACTTTCTATGTTCCAAGCTGTGGGCATGGCGCTCAAATATAGATATGAATGGGCAGAATCTCCACCCTCAACTTGCTTAGTCTCTAGGAAACTATCCTCTTCCTTCAAAAGCAAGTCTGCCTGACACCCTCCTAACTACTCAAAGTTGCTCTCCATCACGCAAAACGGGGCAGCATCTCTGCTTCCCTCGGTCGGTGCAGGTCTCAATGGTGGATGAGAGTAAAACAAAGTCATCACATCAGGGAACCAAACAGAGTGAAGGCCTCTGAGGTACCCAACCAGACCAAGTCCCGCTCCGAAAGAACCGGTCAAAGTAGACACCTATCAGATAGACGGTACAGATGGGACACTCAGAAATAAGTGTCACATCTGGCAGAAAGGGTTAAAGTCACAATAGAAATTTCGCTTACAGGGGCTGGGGATTTATTTAGCTCAGCAGCACAACGCCTGCCTGACAAGCGCAAGGTCGTGAGTTTGATTCCCAGTACCGGAAAAAAAAACAAAAACAAAAAACATTTAGCTGACTATATAGATCCAAAAAGTTGGACAGCTTCTGCACTAACAGGCAAAGAGCTAAGAAGAAGGTCCTGCCCAGGAGGGAGAGCTGTGGGAGGCCCATTCACAGCTCGGGTCTCAAGAACCAAATCAGGGCCTATCAGCCAACATCCGGAACCTTGGCTAGCCTGACACAGTCCCCTAGCTCTGAAGATGAGCTCAACACCGAGAAAAACAAGTCAGAAATAAGGGATAAAGCTTGACGGCATATGACTATAATCCTAGACAAAGAAACAGAGGCAGAAGGATCGAAAGTTCAAAGCCACCCTGGGCAACTTAGCAAAACTCTGTCTCAAAATAAAAAAACATAAGAAGGGCTGGGGGTGTACTTCAGTGCTCCCAGGGTTCAATCCCCAGTATCAGGGGAAAAAAAAGAAAAGAAAGAATAAGGTATAATAAGGCAACAAATTTAAATCTATAGTAACAGCACTTTTGTTTTACTGGCCTGTTTTGTGATCATTCTAATAATGTGTAGGTGATTGGTTTCATATTAAGGTGTTTAAGGTATTTAAAAGAATTTGATATACTAGTCCTGTGAAAAGTTCAACTGATTTAATGGGCACCTAGTATATAAATGTTTGTGTAAGTCTAACTCACTGACTTCATGATTCATTGGGTATGAAAATATTTTGTGAATAAAGAAATTTCAGTTGTTTAAAAATTAGTAAGTCATCCAGGTATAGTGGTGCACGCGGGTAATCAGAGCACTGGAGAGGTTGAGGCAGGAGGATTATTGCGAGTTTGGGGCCAGCCTGGGTTACAAAGTGAGTTCAAGACCAGCCTGACCTGCATAGTGAGACTCTATCTCAAAAAGACAAAAAAAATTAGTAAGTCAGACACAAGACAAAGAACGCATAGTAGATTCCAAGTGCAAATACACACTGGAGGTTACAGGCATTAAATCATGGTGAGTTTTGCTGTTGTTTGTTCGTTATAAAGAAAATTCTCATGGGAGCAGAGGACAGAATTCAGAGAAAGGGGCAAGACCTGGGGAGGGTGTTCCAGAAGCTATTCCCATCCACATTTGGCATTTTCCAGCCCTCGAAGCTTAGCTTGAGCTGTTCACTTGCCTAGAATACTCCTTCATCTCCACCATGTCTCAAACTCAGATACTCTTCAACACCCAGGTCAAAAGCTATCTCTTCCACCAAGTAATTTCTTCTCCCTAAGTTTGTGAGAATGCAGAATCTAAGATGGCAACAAGCAGATTTCCTTTATGCTCACAGGTCCTGCAGCACCTAATGGAGTGTCCCACGCAAAACATTCAAGAAATGGTCATTTGATACATGAGGAAGGAAATGGATTCCCTGCTCCTTTTGTCTTTCTCCAAACCCTGCAAACGTTGGATAGGACTGGGACAAAAGGGTTACCTTTGCCAATATGATCCCACAAACAGAAAGGCTTCAGAAGGAAGGAGAAATCCTCAGGCTGAGACATTTACCAGCAGGGGCTTCAGGTTCTTACCTCATATTCAAAGTTCTCCCCCAGGGACCCCAGATCCAGGTGCAGGTTCTTGAAAAGCTCGTTGGAGCTGTGGACACTCTAGAAGCAAAAATGATGATGGGATTAGGTAAGTAAGTCTGTGCCCAGCCCAGGTGAGGGGCACGCAGAGGGAGAAGTAGGGTCCTGCTGAGCTCGCAGCTGGGCCCAGGCCGGGCTTCAGAGCAGGAGCCATTAAGCAGCCCTTTATCTAGTATGAACAATGTTCTGTGCCAAGCAAATGGCCAAGAAGCTCCCTGGCTGTGCCTTCAGGATAAGACCTGCGATGCATACAGACTGATCAAGAAATGAAACTGTGGCCAACAGAATCATTTCTGCTTTTTTTTTTTTAATAGCAGATGGCAGCCAAAGATGGAACCAAACCATGTATCCATTGACAGATGAATGGATAAACAAATGTAGTATAATGTGGTGGACTATCATTCACCCTTCAAAAGGAATGAAGAAAGTGGGGTGTGGTACATACCCCTGTAATCCTAGCACTTAGGAGGCTGAGGCAGAAGGATCACTGTGAGTTCGAGGCATCCTAGGCTACATAGTGAGTTCAAGGCCAGCCTGAACTATATTGTGAGATCCCATCCCAAAAAACCAAAAAAAAAAAAAAAAAGAATGAAAAGAATCACACTCACATGAATGCAACAACATGGACCTTGAAAACACGCTAAATGAAAAATGGCAGACATAAAATGGAAAAATACTATATGATTCCACTTACACGAAATATCTAGAATAGGCAAATTCATACAGACATAAACTAGGCTGAAAGTTACCAGGGGCTGGAGAGTGGGGGAATTGTTGAATGGGTACAGAGGTGTTTTTCATTGTTGTTGTTTTGTTTTTTGAGACAGGATCTCAATATGTAACTCAAACTGGCCTTGAACTCACTATGTAGCCCAGTCTGGCCTCAAAGTCTGGTGATCCTCCTGTCTCAGCCTCCCAAGTGCTGGGGCCACAAGTATGTGCCACCATGCCCGGCAGATAGTTTCTGTTCAGGATTATGACCAACTCCTGGGAATGGAGGGGATAACGGTTGTACAACATTGTGAAAATATTTAATACTACTGAATTGTACACTTAAAAACAGTTAAAAAGGCTAAGTGTGATGGTGTGCACCTATAACCCCAGCACTCTGGAAGGCTGAGGCAGGACGATAGGTTCAAGACTAGCCTGGGCAACACAGTAACCTAGCAAGATCCCCGTCTCAACATAAAAAAATTTTAAGCTGTGTGTGGTGGTGCATCCCTATAATCCCAGCACTCTGGAGACTGAGGCAGTGGGATCCCTATGAGTTTGAGGCCAGCCTGCGCTACATAGTAAGTTCAAGGCCAGCCTGAACTACATAGCGAGACCCTATCCCAAAATTAAAATACAAAAAAAATTTAAAAGGGCTGGAGATGCTGCTCAGTGTGAAGGCCCTGGGTTTAGTCCTCAGTAGTGTACAAAAAAAAAAAAAAAAAAGTTAAAACAGCAAATTTTATATCATACATAGTTTACCGTAGCAAAATAATTTTTTCAACAAAACAAAATTGTACAGAAGGTTTGCAGGCCAGGGAGGGGACTTCCTCGTTACCTGGTTGTCACTCTCCTCCTCATCCTCATTGGTCTCCTCCCCTAATGCCAAGAGGCTGAGAGCATTCTTATCCTCATGGATGCCCAAGAGACCCTTTGGACAAGCAGAAGTCTGGAAACCCTGTGGAGGCTCCAAAACAGAGAGGGAAACTCAGGGAGGACTTCCCAGGATGACTTAGAGAATGGCCCTAGAATGTTCTTCCTACTCTTTCTGTAGCCATCTCCCGGATCAAGCGCCCCCTTGGCCATGAAACTGACCCGGAGACCCCGCCTCACACTGCTGACTCTCTTCAGCTCCCACCGCCTGGCTATGTGGACAGAGAAATCAGCACGGGCGTCCCTCTGCTGCGATCTGGCCTCCCCTACCCAGAGCTCACATGCAGCATCACGCAGGCGTGACGCATCTCCTGCATCTGATTATGAATGCTGCGGACTCGGCCTCGTTTCCTCTGCTCTTCTGTGGGCCCAGGCTCCAGCACGCGCACAGTAGGCCTGGCAATAACTAAACGCTGCACACCGGCAAAGTACTCACCAGCGGGAATTCTCCAAGCTGACCCGACTCTGCGGAGCTCCCCCGACTCACGTTTTGAGATCCGCGAAGACCAGAGGGTGGGGCATCTACAAGACCTCGTAAAGGAGCCAGGCCACCAAGAGGAACCTGGATCGGGGCTAATGAGGAGCCCAGAGCCTGGGTAACAGAAAACATCTTGTTACAAACCCAAGAAACCATGTGGCTCCAAGCGTGTCGGAGACAGATACAAAAATAAAGCATCTAAATCCTGCCCGCTCAAATTTAAACCACCTCCGCTCAGAGGCTGCTAATGAAACACAACATCCAGAAATTACCATTGTGCCAACTGTGAGAGAAATCACAGGCTTGTTTCCTGATTCTCGTAACTCGAATGCCATCGCACATAAACAGCTCTCTTGCATCTGGCAGATGCTGCACCGGGCTCTGCTCTCCTTGCGGAAGTCATGAAGGAAGTATGCGGGAGAGGGATGCAGAGACAAAACTCTCATCTACCAGCGCAAGAGCTCTCAGTAGATCAAGTTTAAAAGTGATGAGAGTAGAAAAAGCGATCTCAGCATATTACTAACAAAGACGGAAGTAAACACCAGGAAACAGTGGTTGCCTCTGGAGGGAGAGGGCTCTGCACCCTGGAGAACTGCTCTACTTTGTCATATGCCTTTTGGTACTTTTTGACTTGGTTTTGTTTTTTGTTTTTTTTTTTTTAACTCTTGCCTTCTATTACTTTAATTAAAATGAAAAAAATACATGCACAATAAAAGAACTCTCTCCCCTCTCCGCTGCTGAGGAAGGTGGGTGAGAGAGACCTGTCAAAGAGCTGCAGTCGATGGAGAGAAGACTTCGGTGCCGCTCTCACAAAGGCTTCATGCCGGCCAGGACTGGGGAAAGAAACCAGACTGGGGCAGAAAGCATCAGACCTACAGGCTCTGGGGTTCCCAGTTTACTCATCTGCAAGATGAAGCTGGCGGGTGCTGTGCCTCCAGGGAAGGTTTACTGAGCAGCTCATGGAAGGGGCCTTTGCCAGGGGCCCAGGCTACCCTAGCCTTGTAGGATGCTACCATTACTGGGGTTTCCACTGTGACTGCCTGGGCTTACAGAAGCACGGGCCAGAACGGTACTCTGGGGACAGTTTAAAAAGAGCTCTTTGTTTCTCAAACTTAAAACGTATAAAAGAAAGCAAAAGTTTTGCTTCTCTCTAATCCCATAGGAACTAAAGAAGAAGAACCCAGAAGAGGTCAGCTGAGGAAGTTCAGACTGGCCACCTTCTCAGCCACAGCCTCAGCTCAGGAGCCAGGGTCCTGGGTGATCCCAGCTGGGCCTCTTTGTGTACAGAGAGGGCATCAGAAGCTCGGGTAAAAGGAGAGGTGAGAAAGATCCTGAGCCTCTGCAGATCCCCAGTCATCTGGACTGCTAGGGAGAAAAAGAGCTGATACATAAAAATGCCTGACGACCACTGACACGTGAAGTCTCATCCTACTCTCACGATAGCCCTCTGAGGCAGGCTCTGCCATTACCCACACTCCCCACTTGAATAAATGGCGGTTGGTGAGATCAAGCACCTATCCGAAGCCACACAGCCAACAAGAGAACTGTAGCAGGAAAAAAATAAATAAAAAAGAGCTTCTCTAAGTGAACCATGAGCAAATTGGTCCTGCCCCTCCCGCCTTTAGCCCTTCCAACCAGCCCCAGCCTATCAGCAAGCAAAATTCTTCCCACACTGTATTTATGGAAAATTACAGACTCCTAACGTGGCTAATTTGCTAACGTGCTAGGGGCTTGAGGGAGGGAGACAGGCATGCTGAGGCCTTTGTTCTCCCAGGCCTTTACTAAATCAGTGGTTAGCAGGGAAATTATACATTCCTGGCCCCTAGCTGATCATCTTCTGTAGATGGCCATTAACTCTGAGCATGGGGCTGTGCATGGCGTTGTCCTTCAGAGAAGATAAACTTGCTGCCATTGGGCTAATTAAAACTTTCAGGGTAATCTGCAGCTTATCTGATATTTATAGTACTATAGTAGTTATTAAAGCTAACAGAGAACCAGCTCATGTCAGCAATTAAGAACCAGAGGGCACAACTGGGTAAAGCCACAGCTGGGGCCAGAGCAAAACAGCCAGAGAAATTCAGACTGATCTCCATGGTCTCTGATCCAACTTGACTTCTTCTGGATGAAGAATATGGTGACTCTTACAGGGACAAAGGATTAGAATGACAGGACAAGCCCAGCCCTTCGGTAAATCCCAGTAGGAGAGGAAGTGAAGTCACAAATAGGGTCTGCACAAGCATGACACAATTTAGCAATTTGGTTCTGGACCCAGGAGGAAACAGCTCGTTGACCAGCACAAGGAGGCTGCATGCCTCAGTCCTTCGTGAGAGTGTAAAGTCTCCAGCTCTGCAAGCCTCCGAGAAGGGGCAGGTTCACAGCTTCGATGGAGGGTGCTCACTTGGAAGGACCCTGCTCCAAAATTAGCTGATGGGAAAGGCTTCACAAACCTCAGAAGGTGTCTATATCCTGTGTGATCCCCAGCATCCACACCGCCCTGCCCACTCTCAGGACTGATCACTTTCAAGGCATGTGAACCACCCACGAATTAACAATTATACCTGGGGAAAAGAAGTCAAAAAGGACCTATCTTGCAGGAGATGGGGTGGAAGAGACCTGAAATACATGTTATCCCACAAGACAGCCACTTGGGTAAAGGGATCAATAGTTACTAAGGGAGGGGAAGTAAGAAGAAAGCACACCTGGACACTGTGGTAAGACATGAACTCCACCTGCTCCCTCCCTGCCAAGTTCACCCTGGCCTGAAGCCTCAGGCCACGCTCTCTAAGAAGCCTACCTGGTTGAGAAGCTGTGTCTCGCCTGGCTCTGTAGCAAGACTTCTGTTGAAACTCAGCTCGACTAGCCCCTGCCTGAGGGGACTGCTGCTTGGCTGGCAGTAGGCTTGCTGTGGAGCCTCCTGTTCTGCAGGGGCAGGGGCCACCTCCTGAGGGTGTTCCAGCATCTGTGGCCCCCAAGACAGAAACCTCGGGTCCCTCTCCATGGCTTTGATGGCCACATGCTCACCCTCACTAGATATCCTGAAAGGCTCAGCAGCCATGCAACAGACCATGTCAGCAATGTCTTTGCATGGCATTTCTTGCATGCCCTCAGGCAGCCCCAGGCCCTCCAGCCTCCTGGAGATCTTGACCATCTGCAGAATGTGCTGGTAGAACCTCCGATCCTCAGAGTAGTCTTCACTCTCTGACTGCTCCTCAGCAGAGCTCTGCACGTGAGACAACTGGAACGCCAGGTAGGGGCGGGAGTGTGAATCTCTGGGCCCCACCTCTGATTGATCCTCGGCCAGCACAGATCCTCGGGGGCTCCGTAGGCCCCCAGGGAAGCTGTTCACCTCACCCGGGATTAGCGAGCCAAGAGGCAAGGCCTGGTTGCTGTCGCCACTGCTGCAGCTCTTCAGGTCAGCCCCAGACAAACGAGGCTTCCTACCTTCGTTGCAGGGGTCTGAAGACTCTGGGAGGTGGCTCTTCTCGCTGGCGGGAGCCTCAGAAGAGGCATTCTGAGCTGATTCTGATGCCAGGGGGTCAGATCGGACTACAAAGAGTCCCTGCGGTAGATCTTCAGCTGTGGCCCTCAGAGCCACTGGGGCACCGGGCTCTGCTTCCCTGCAGCTGCGAGGGGGCTCCCTGTTGACAAGCTTGGAGACTTGTCCCACCCACAGTCCTGCGGGCTCTCTCCTCCGCCTGCCCCTGCTCAGGCCCTCACCTTCCCCAGGAACTCCCTGCCAGCTCAGGTCTTCAGCTGAGCTGCCACCTGCTGAGAACAGCTTACTCTTCCTGGTAGGGAGCATGTGGTCAGAACCAGGGGACAGGGAGGACTCCTCCTCAGGGGAGGGCAAGGGAAGAGGGCTCAGACCCTTGTCCCCCCCAGGGCCAGTGGAGCTCAGTGTGGCTATGCTGTGGCCGTGCTGCTCCCTTCTTAGCTGCGGGCCCTTGCTGGCTTCAGAGAGCTTAGAGTGGACAGGGGCCTGGTCCCTGCTCTCTAACACGTCTGGCCCATGCTGGAGAGGCCCAGTGCTCTGAGGGCCCAGGGCTCCCAGCTTCTGCTGTCTGGTCCTCATTTCCAGCTCTTCTATTTCAGCGTCTGAAGACCCCAGGTAGATTTTCTCCTTTGCCTTGTGAGGTATCTCCAAACCCTGCTGCTCCGCTATTTCTGTCCTGCATTGGGCTGGAGCCCTGCCTAAGATTTTCTCCACATCAGCAAAGATCTGGTGGGTTCGGAAAGCTTGGCCTTTGGACAGCGGCTGCAGCTTGCTAGGGAGGGCGCCCACGGGAGGCCAAGGCGTGTCACTCAACGTGCACGGACTCTTTCCTTTCTGAAACGATCCCTCACTTCTAGCCTCCATCTCTTGGTCTAGGTCCAGATCAGCAGGCCCAGGTGCCGAGAGAGGGGATGGGCCACGGAGAAAGGAAGAAGGCAGAAGTCCCTGCTCAGGCTGTGTTTCCTAGATGGGTACATAAATATGCAGAGAAAACGAAGACAAAACACTTTGGATTTATACCTACTACCTCAACCCTAGGCCCGTTCTTAGCAGAAACCCACCCTCCACTTAAAGCAAAAATCGAAAAGGAAAGAAAAGCTAAAATTTCCTCTGGGTTGAAAATCAGTCTTCTTAAGCTTTTGTAAATAAGGAGGGGAAGATGAGTTGAAAGGTAAGTAGGGGAATAAGGAAAAAAAGAATCAAGTTATATCATGTACAGGTACAAATTCCTTATGATGAATGTGATCATTATATATACCTAAAATATACCAATAAACTTAATTTAAAAATACAATTAAAAAAAATTTTTCAAAAGAAAATACTTGTTTTCTAGGCTCCAGTTACCTTCTCTATAAAGAGGAAGCTGGGCCAGATCTACATCCTGCAAACCTTGCTCTGTGGTACGTAGGGGACTCGGTACCGAGGGGAGCCCTATAAAATGGACATGTGACAGAGAAGAGGCATCAAGGCCCACATCCCCAGCTTCAACCACAGTGGCTCCATTTCTCGCTTTATGAGCTGTACTTCTGCAGAGAAACTATCTGAAGACAGAGCTCTACTATTAACCAAAGTCCAAAAATCAGTAGCCAGGTTATCCCTAAGGTGCTACCTACTCTTAGATTCTGTGATCCATTCCCTTTATAAAATCCCCCTTTTATCAAGGTCTCCCAGAAATTTTCTACAAGGGAGAAAAGAGTGGGAAGCACACCCACTGCCTGAGCCTAGGGAATTCATTCCAGTGTCTTCTAGCAGAGGTACTGCTTGGGAAATGCCTGAACAGTCATAGAAGACGCCATTAGAAAAACCAACAGCTCCTGAAAATATTCACACTACACACCATCCATCCAACACTCAACCTCCAGGACACCAACCCACCTGAATCCAGGCTGCCACCTCGTTCAGGCCTGTCCCCCAGACATACTCAAACTTGAAGTGGTTTTCCTGAGCCCAAAGAACTAGACTGATGGCCCAGAGCTGTCCAGTTGCTCTATGTCCCCAAAGCATAGAAGAAATTCTTTTATCAAGGGTCTCCAGGAATCCAATGTGGCACCCAAGTCCCCTCCCTAGAACGCTCACATAATTTCTTCTCCTACCTTTAGTCGTGCCAGACCCTGCCAGACTATGCCAGAGCCTGCCAGGTATCCGAGTATCGCTTTACATAAGCTTGGTTAGTGAAAAGCCCATCTGCCACCTTTCTGCCTTTCAAACATACAGTATTAGAAAAGTCAACTTATTTGGAAATTACCTGCTCTCTTTCCTCTATCTAGAGAAATGGGTTTATTGACTTATTTCTCAGACCCATGAGTAATATACAGGTAGGGAAGGCAGATAGGAGTATCAATAATGCTTGAACATGATCAAAAGGCTAAATTAATCAACAATTGTTCAAAGCTAGAATTGACATTTTAGGAGAGAAGACAGGGCTGAGGGCGTAGTTCCGTGGTAGAGCATGTGTGAGGCCCTGGGTTCAGTCCCCAGTGCTGCAACAAAAGGACAAAATCTTCAGTGAGAAGAGGCAGGCTCTGGTGAGAAATAAACCAAAAACAACAAAAAAAGGGACAAAAGAACTTGGACCACTGAAAGAGTTGAAAAAATATACCCAGCGCTTCCCACCTGACAGAACTGAGTTCCTCCAGCCCTCCCTTCCTCAGTGTACCCACGGCCCCATGCCTGAGTGAAGGGAAGAAGGCCTGGTCCCTTCAACAACCTGCATGTGGGCCAGTCTGGGCCTCAACTCCCTATGCCTCCCAACCTGCTCCTCCTAAAACGAGGGCAATAACTTCCACCTCCTAAGTTCAGAGATGCTAAAGTAACAAATAAAACAACAATGGCTGTAAGACACTCTGAATTCAATACAAAAGCTACTTGACACCACCGTGATCATGCTGCAGTTAAATTCCAGTTATCCACCACTAAACCAGGGCACTGGTAACAAAGAAAAGCCAGGGAGCAAATAAAGCCCAACACTTTTCTTTTGAATCTTGAAGGTACTGGTGTTCTGACAACTGAACTCACACAGCTTTAAGCAAATAACAAGCCCACACTAGGACACCCAGATACCCAGCAACGGGAAAGCACACTCGCTCATGTAGGCTCACCGGCCTCCCAAACTGCCTGTCCCTGCACCAGAGCGGCAGATGCCATCGCTTAGGCTACCGCGGAACACCACACTGGCAGTGGTGCTCTACCAGTCTGATTATGTAACACATGCTCCATAAAGAAAGAAGTGGAATCGTTTCAAGACGGTAACAACTGCCAGAAAATAAGCAAAAGTTAGATGATACACTATTGCAACGATCCCGAGTGCTGGGATTATAGGCGTGTGCCACCACACCCAGCAATACACTATCAAGAATTTATTATTGTCCAGCCAGGGGTGGTGGCACACGCCTGTAATCTCAGCACTCAGCACTCAGGAGGCTGAGGCGGGAGGATCACTGTGAGTTCCGAGACCAGCCTTGGCTACAAAGTGAGCTCAAGGCCAGCCTGAATTCCATAGTGAGACCCTGTCTCAAAAAGACAAAAAAACAAAAACAAACAAATAAAAAAAGAGTTTATTATTGTTGTTTTTAACCTCCAGATTATACATACCTACAGATTCCCCATACCCACAGATTTCAGCCCCACCTCTCTCAGACCTAGCAGCCACTGACTCACCACGGGACTTTTGGAGGCCTCTTTGTCCTTCTTGTCTTTCTTTTCCTTTTTCTTTTTCTTGTCTTTCTTCTTA
The DNA here is from genome assembly GCF_000276665.1 of Chinchilla lanigera. Classification (NCBI taxonomy): domain Eukaryota; kingdom Metazoa; phylum Chordata; class Mammalia; order Rodentia; family Chinchillidae; genus Chinchilla; species Chinchilla lanigera. The sequence continues at coordinate 18,647,344 of NW_004955412.1, read as the reverse complement.
ACAGCCCCAGGAGCTGACAGTTTCCCCCGCTCTTGAACCACCAACTTCCGATAGTGTTCATCGCACGGATGGTCCCACGTGGACTGCCCGTTGGCAAAGTTGAAATAATAAATATCACCTGTGATGTCCTGGCTGGGAATGAGTGAAGTTCAGGAGTTAGTCCCCGCTCTGGTCCAAAGCTACTTAGGACAAAAACAGAAAAAGAAGAAAAGGGGATAGGACACCAAGAAGATAGTGGGAAAGGGATTGGGTAGTGAAAAGGATTAACAGAGGGGACCATATGGCTAAGAATGGGAGTTAGCTTAGACACAGAACAATGGATTTAGATGCACAAAGCTTTCTCTAGATGGAGACACACAATCATTAGAATTCTTGGAAACCTGTGCTAGATTAGAGTAGGAATGAATCTGATTTTATTTAAATGAAGAAATATAAACACTATGGCACTTTAGAGATAAATGCTAGAACAGACCTCGCTTAATATTTCAATGAACAGTGTGAAGAAGAAAAATCTATTGTGAAAGCTTGGTTTTACAGAAGACACTAAACTAGTAAGTTTAGAATCCCAAGCTAGTGAAGGATCATGGTAGAAGAAAATAATGTAGGAGAATCCGTGTTTTAACATGGTCAAGTCCAAAGTAAACCATTTATTCCAACCTTCCCCCCCATTAACAGTAATCTGTTAGGAAAGGCTGGAGTGTAGCACAGTGGGAGAACCCTTGCCTAGGATGGGTGAGGCCCTAGGTTTGATCCCCAGCACTACCAAGACAATACAATAATCCATTAGGAAAGCTAACAGGATAAAGAATCCCATTTGCAGTAGCAACATAAACAAAAATAAGTCCAAAATGTATAAAATCTCTACAAAGCTTTAGTGAAGGTGGGGAGAGGCAGTTGGAGAGGAATTCCATGTTCCTGAAAGAAAAGGTTCACATCTGTGAAGATGCTAAGAGTCTTCAAATTAATGTATAAATCAATACAATTTTAGTCAGGCTCCTTATCAACTTGACCAACTGAATCTTAATTCAAATAAAAGGGAACATGAGCAGAAGTAGAAATATCAAGGGTGCCATGGCTCGGACATGGTCTGTCCCCACGGGGTTCATGTGTTGGAAGGTCGGTCACTAGCGTGGCAGTGTTAAGAAGTGGTGGAACCTTTGCAGGGTGAGGCCCAGTGGAAAGTCCTCAGGACACCGGGGACACTGCTCTCAGAAGGGAGTAGGGTAAGTCTCAGAGGACTCCCGAACTACTACCATACAAAGTACAAGCCTGGGGCTGGGGATTTAGCTCAGCAGCACAGTGCCTGCCTGTCAAGCGCAAGGTCGTGAGTTCGATTCCTAGTACCGGAAAAAAAAAAAAAGTACAAGCCTGTTCAACCCCGGCTTGGGCAACTTAGTGACTCAGCAAGATCTGTCTCAAAATAAAAAATTAAGAAAGGGCTGGAGATGGGAATGTAGCTCAAACCAAAGGCCTTGGGTTCAATCTCCAGTATGACATAAACACACACACACACACACCGTTACAAGCCTGTCTCTTCCCCCCACCCCCATACTTTGGTTTCATTTCTCATCATGTCATGCATACATCATTAAGATGCCATCTGCCCCGAGGCCTTCCCACAGCTGTGTGATGTTGGTATAATGCCCTCAAACCTCTAAAACTGAGCTAAATTACCCACTTTTCTTTATAAAGTACCCAGCCTTGGGTATTTCATTATAGTAATATAAAACAGACTAATACAGAAAATCAATTCTGAGTGAGTTATTGCTACAACTATACCTGAAAATGTAAAGGGAGCATTGGAACTGGGTAACAGCCAGAAGATAGAAAAGGATGGAGGACGAGGCTAAAAGAAAGACCAGAATACTATAAGCAGAGGGTCTTGAGTGATTCTGGTAGTCTCTGAGTCAAGGAGATCAGGCAGCTCAGATGGAACCGACGATGCAACTGAAAGCTGAAGAATAAAGGCCACCATGGTCATATAATTACAAAGAATTTGGATGCTTTATGTCCCTGCCCTAGAGCCTTACAGAAGCCCACCTGAAATAATGATACACGAATTGATCTGGCAGATTTGAGATTGACAGTTTTTTCATTAGCAAATTTCTAAATGAATAATCATATCCAATATTGGTGGGACTGCTAAACTTTAATGGAAATTATATTTGATATTAATTAGCAATACTGACATTCTGCACACACCCATACAAATTCTAGAAATTTTAATTTTAAAGAAATACATACAAAGCTTCACGCAGCAAGCTTACCAGAGGAAATGTGACCATTCTTCATCCTCGGCCAAAAGAGATAAACAGCAGACTGATATATACACTTCCAATTACAACAACAAAACAAAATAATTTTTCCAAATGTAGGCAGAAAGGGGCTGGGGATTTAGCACAGCGGCACAGCTCCTGCTGGCAAGCGTGATGTCGTGAGTTTGATTCCCGGTACCGGGAAAAAAAATTTTAAAAAATGTAGCCAGAAAGAAAAATTCTCAGGTGCCAGAAACAGAAGATATGAAGCCAAAGTACAGAACTGAGAGGCCGAGGTTGGTGTCCGATTTGGAGAAAGGCCTTGAGAAACTGGGGTTTAATGCTAACATAAGGATATAAAATGTGGCCTGTTATGGTCCAGAGCTAAAGTGTCCCCTCAAAAGCACATGCACAAGGAAAGTGACTAGGCCGGGGGTGGGCACGATGCTCATCAGTGGATTTGCCCATGGATGAGTCCATAGCTGAGCGTTGTGTTAGGTGAAGCCTGGTTGGAGGTGAGTTACTGGGGTGTGACCTGGAAGGTGTCTCGGTTACTTTTTTCTCGCTGCTGGGACAAACTACCTGACACCCAAAATTCAGGAAGGAAAGGTTTATTTTGCTCACAGTTTGTGGGAGTTTCAGTCTGTACTTGGCAGATTATAAGGCACAGTGGCACATGGCAAAGAGCTGCAGCTCAGGACGGCAGAACACAGCTAAGCAACAACCACACAGCAGGGCTGAATGGGGGAGGAATGTCCTCAAGCAGCTTCTTCCTCTCCCTTACATATGCAAACTATCCACCCCAGGGCGGGTGTCGCTCTCACACCCACAATCATTCAACTCTAATAGCCTGCCCCATATCCGCATGAGGCATTGGGGGGACACACAGACATAAACCATAACAGAAGGGTGTGCTCTTTTCCCTGGTTCCTTCCTCTTCTTTCTACTTCCTTGCTGCCACAAATTGAATAGCTTTTTTCCACCACGCCCTTCCGCCATGCTATTTCTGCCTTGGAGCCAGACAGTCATGGACTGAACCACTGGAAACTGTGAACCAAATCAAATCTCTCCTTTAAATTGTACACACTGAGTATTCTGTCCCAGCAATGGGAAAGTGAACAACACATGGCCTGAAGCCTTCATTAATTTGGTAACTGGAAATGTGACCTTCTATATGTCTTAGGATCCTTGAGAACACTACCTCCATGAAGAAAAGGACCTAGCAGGCCATGGACGCAGCAAGGGAACATATCATCCTCTCCAGGATCTACAGGCAAAATAAAATCATATCAAAAATTGAAATTTCAAGAAACATGTAGTTCAAAATACAGAAAGGAAATGCCAAATCAGGAAAATAGTATAAAAATACAGTCCTAAATCATTGGAAAAAAAAAAAAAAAAAAACCTTGGCAAATGTAACGATAAAGCTGGTTAGCAACATGTAAGACTCTCACAGAAAATAACCCGTACAGAATATGATTCACAAAATTCACAATAAAAAAATTACAGCCCATATGAGGAAATAGTTCCTAATGAGGGAAATCAGAACACACAATGAACAGAACAATTAGCACACCAAGGAATTTGAAATAGTAGCACAATCTAAAGAAGACTGAAAATAACTACATTTAAAATTATTGTTGGGGTTGAGGATATAGCTCAGTGGGAGAGGGCCTGCTCAACATGCACAAGGACTTGAGTGTGACCCCCACCACAATAGTGATGATGATGATGATATAGAGAGGAGTAGAATTTATAATTAAAAAACAAATCCTAAAAAACAGAATCTGTAGGAATGGGCAGAGTTATCTAAAAGAAAAGAGGTGGATTAAACAGCAAACTGAACACAGAAGAAAAAAATCAAATGATGAAACTAGAAATAGACCTAAGAAAATTACCCAGAATGCAATATGGATAATAAAGTGATCTTTATGGTGATGCGTGCCTGTAATCCCAGCACTCATTAGGCTGAGGCAGGAGGACTGGTATTAGTTTGAGACTATTCTGAGGTGGACAGCGAGTTCAAGGCCAGCCTGAACTACACAGTGAGATCCTGTCTCCAAAACATAAATATGAGATAGAAGTTAAAGGACATGGAAGGAAAGATATAAAGGTTCAATAATAACAAAAACAGCCAATTTTCCTCTTGAGAAAATTATTACAACTTGCAAGCCCGTGAAAGATGGGCCAAGAAAGAAAAGAGAAGTCACAAATGAAATATATAAGGAATAGCCAGGTGTGGTGGCATATGCCTGTAATTCCACCACTCAGAAGGCTGAGGCGGGAGGATTGCCATGAGTTCAAGGCCAACCTGGGCTACTTAGTGCGCCATCACTCCTGGCATGCCAAGACAAAATTAAAGATCATATGAAAAGGATTTGTTCTACCTTAACTCATACTATACAGCTACCAGACTTAAAACAGTATAGTATCCCAAAGAAACTGTGAATAGAAGAGCCAACTGAACCCAAAATAAACCAAAGAAGGAAATAATAAAGAGCAGAACAGAAATCAATGAATTAAGAAAAACCAAAGTGAGAAATCATGAAAACAAAAATGCATTCTTTGAGAAATGAGCAAAATGTGTAACCTGTAGCCACCGTAATGGAGATAGAGAGGTAAAGGGGGAGGGGTTAGGGGAGGGGAAGGAGAGAAAGGGAGAGGGAGAGGGAGAGGGAGAATGAATATAAATAAGCACAGGGAGCCAGATGCAGTGCTGCACACTGTAATCCCATCTACTTGGAGGTCTGAGACAGGAGGATTGCAAATTCAAGGCCTGCCTGCGCAACTTAATGAGACCCCGTCTCAAAAGTAAAAAGGACTAGGGATGTAAGATCAGTTTAACATTTGAAAAAGAGAAAGGCCATCTGATCCTATCAATTGCTGCAGAAAAAAGTGATAAAAATCCAATACCCATTTCTCCCTTAAACTCTTAACAAAGAAGGAATAGAAGGTAATTTTCCCATCCTGACAAAGGGCATTTACAAGGAACCTAAGCTAACATCTACTAAAGGATACTAAATACTTTTGCCTAAGATCACAAAAAAAGGCAAAAACATCCTTTGTCACCACTTCTATTTAATATAACTGAAGTCTCTACTCAGGGCAGGAAGGTAAGAAATAGAAATAAATGTTAACCAGATTAGAAAGGGAAAAGTGGAAATGTCTTTATTCTCAGAAGACATGATCATCCCTGTAGAAAATCCAATGGAATTAAAAAAAAAAAAAAGCTACTAGTCCAGACATAACTGAATTTAGCAAGGTTGCACACTGCAAGATCAATACACAAAAACCAATTTCATGCCTATATATAAAAGCAACACACAAGTGGGAATTGGAAATATAACATTTACAAAAACATCAAAAAAATATTGACTACTTAAGGATAAATCTAATAAAAGATAGGCAAGACCTGTACACACAAAAAGACTATAAACCATTTCTTAAGAGAGATTCAAGAAAAACTAATAGCTAGAAATAGGTTGTTAGCTACGGATTAATGCAGCTAAGTCCATAGTTATGTCCATAGCTTTGTTCATTGACTGACAGAGTCAACCATCAAGATGTCAATGTTTAGCTGGACATGCTGCATGCCTGTAATTCTAGTAACACTCTGGGAGCTGAGGCAGAAGGACTGGAAGTTCAAGCCTAGCCTGGGCAACACAGCAAGACACTGCCTCAAAATAAAAAATTTTTAAAGGCTGGGAGGACTGCAGGTTGAGCTCAGTGGCACAGCACTTGCCTGGCAAGCATATGTGGTCCTGAGTTCAATTCCTGGGACCACCCCCCAAAAAAGTAAAAATTAAAATTAGAAGGTTGGGAATATAGATAAATGTGAAGGCCCTGAGTTAAATCTCACTACCATAAAAAAGTCATTTCTCCCAAATTAATTTATATGCAATCTTAGCAGGAAATTGACAAGCTAACTATAAAATTCATAAGAAAATGCAAAGGATTTAGAAAGAACAAAGTTGGAGGATTTACACTCAATGATTTCAAGATTTATTATAAAGCTACAGTAATCAAGACAGAATGGTACTGGTATAAATACAGATAAAAAGATCAATGGAAGACTGCTAAGAATCCAGAAATAAATTCTTATAGACACAGTCAATCTCAGAAATATCCCAATGTCCTTCAATATGAGTAGTATACCTAAGATGGGGACATAACTCAATGGTAGAGCCCTTGCCCAGCATGTGCAAGGCCCTAGGTTCAATCTTCAACATACAAAAAGAAAAAAAGAAAGATGTTTTAAACAATTTAAAAAAGAAATTAGTACATCTACATAGGGGAAAGTATACAGCTGATAAAAAGAATAAGGTAGACCTACATATACTGACATAATAGAAAAGTATATATATAATGTGGCACTTACGTTTTAAAAAAAAAAAAAAGAAACCTAGTGCTTCTGTGTGTGTGTGTGTGTCCAAAAAGATCTGGAAGGGCCAGGCATGGTGGTGCATGCCTATAATACCAGTACTCAGGAGGCTGAGGCAGGAGGAGCTCTACGAGTTTGAGTTAACCTGGGCTACATAGTGAGTTCAAGGCCAGCCTGAACTACACAGTGAGACCCTGTCTCAAAAAACAAATAACAGGGCTGGGGGTTTAGCTCAGCGGCACAGCGCCTGCCTGGCAAGCACAAGGTCATGAGTTTGATTCCTATACCGGAAAAAAACAAAAAAAACCACCTGGAAAGAATATACCAATTAATAGTAATCATCCTTCAGAAAGGAGGATAAAAGGTGTCATACATAAATGAGCTGTACTAGTTCATATTCTCCCTATAGGACAGGGTAGTGGGTATATGAAGACAACTAGCATAAAGCTCCACTGATGACAGTGTCCTGCCCTCCATCAGGGTAGCTATCCGAAACAAAACAGAAAATGCTTTCCTATAACCTCTTCATACAAACACAACCATGAGTCCTCAGCACCTAAAATACTGCATGAATTGCAGTCAGACTTCCTACAGGATGCCAGGAAACTGGAGAAGATCCAAGCAAAGGCAGCTAAAAAGATCAAGAGAACAAGGAGACTGCCACGTAAGGAAAAGCCAAAAGGATTTTTGATGCTTCAGCTGAGCAGGCTAAGACAACAGCTGCAGTCATTTTGAAGTACAGCCAGACGTCACACGGTGTAAGAGCAAGAGGGTTACACCAGATCCACCAAACCGCACCCCACCAGCAGGCGCGGGGCCTCCCAAGACATCTGGGGTCCCGTATGGGGCAAGCATAGGAAACCGCACTCTGAGGGAGGAAGTAAACTGCGCTCACTTTAGGGAGACAACCTGGAGTGTGCTGTGCAAGGGACGAGGAGGAGGAAGTGGAGAGAGGACAGCGCGGAAAACCGTCACCGGCACCGTGAGAGATGTGGGCCTTAGAAGGAGAAAGTCAGCAGCAGCGACCACAGCTCCTCTCAGCCTCCCCACCTTGGCCACTATTTCTTCACCATCAACCTGTTTCCCTGAGATAACCTGATTGGTTCTCTGCCTCCACAGTCCAAAGAGCTTTAACTGAAATTGAAAATACCAGTGACGAACAAACAGGAACCCCTTCCTCAATGGGTGACAGAGATGCAGGGATGGCAGAGCCACGGACTGCCCAGGGAGATGAAACCCTCTGCCAGCCTACATAGCCTCACTGTAAACCCCAGTGGCAATAGCACCCATTCTGGACATGCTAAGGAGGTAGTTGTCACTTTCAGTTTTTGTCTCCAAGGAATAACAATGACATACCGGGAATGTAATCATTATGTACTGCAAACACATAGTAATAAAAAATTAGCTAAGCATGGTAGCCCACGCCTGTAATCCCAGGACTCAGGAGGCTGAGGCAGGAGGATCTCTGTGTGTTTGAAGCCAGCATGGGCTAAATAAGGGAGTTCAAGGCCAGCCTGCACAACATAACAAGACCCTATCTCAAAAATATAAATAAATAAATAAATAAATAAATAAATAAATAAATAAATAAAATAACTTTACTATCTGCAAAAAACAAAAGAAAAGAAGAAAAAAAACTTCACATGGGTGCTAGAGGATTTCTCCAAGGGTAACAGCTTCATGGTCACAGAATAAGTGCCAGGTCCCATCACAAGTACCCATGCCCGGGCCTGGAGCATGAAAAGGACTAGCAGAAGAATGATACAGTGCAGTCCCTCACCATGCAGTACAGGCTTGGGAAAGGTGGCCATTAAAACTGATCTCCAGTGTCAGATCCCTCTGCCTCTGCCAGCCCAAGGCAGTGGGCCATACCTCTGCAACTTACCATGGTTTCCACTCCATAGGCAGTGGGGCCACGATGCCCTCCCGTGCCAGCCACATCAGCTCTGGTTCCTTGATGGGGTCAATACCAATTTCTCGAGCAAATTCCAGAATTTCTGCAAGGAGCAGCAGGAAGGTAAGAAAGACAGGGACAGAGGGCAATGGATAGAAAGAAGAAAAAAAATCACCATCAATCCATTTTCTACTTTGCCTTTTCTTTCCAAATTTTCTTCACTGAGGAAAGATTATTTCTCTAAATATAAATAATAAACACATAGAATTATTTCCTTACATCTGAAACAATTAATAAATGACCCATCTGAATCAGGACATGCTAACTCCATACTCCCAACAATATAATCTAAACCCAAGAATAACAAAGACCAAAACTAATCCTTTACCATGGCAGGGACCTCAGGAAGAACTCTAAAGCCACAGCCGGAACCATCAGGATGAGGGCAGCCCTACCAGAAGGAGATAAGCCCTTCCAAGATTTGCAAGCGCTCGGCTCAAAAGTACTTGTCACTCAATAACCAAGCATGTACTAAATAACTGCAGATGGCGGGGCTCACAAATGGAGTAGGTGCCAGGTGACATACGCTGTGACCATGACACGCAGTGTGCCCTGGGAGCAGGGAGAAGGCAGTAACCGATTCTGTCTAGAAGCAGGAAGACACCTGCGCTCAGAAGGCAGCTGATACTCAGTCTTCTTCCCATGAGTGAGCCCTCTCTTCCATAAGGTGATTCTTTTCGACTTTATGATGTATTTCAGACCCTAATACTATACTCTTAGAATCAAAAATTGAGAAGAATTCTTTGGTCAGAGATTCAGAGATACAGGAGATATACAGGTACTGAATTAAGAGCTATCTCACCTTTAGGTAAAAAGACAGATGAGATGACCACTGGAACATGTCACTGGAGGTCCCAGGAATAATAAATTAATACCCAAGAGGCATCAATGCTTAAGCTGGTAGCTGCCCAGGCCAGAGCAGATCACAAATATGGATCATCTCAGTGGAAAATCTGGAGCATGACATACATGAGGATTCAGAAATAAAGACCACTTTTCTCAAAAGACCAGTTGGAGGCCGAGGTGGTGGCACACGCCTGTAATCCCAGCACTTGGGAGGCTGAAGCAGGAGGATCGTTGTGAGCTCGAGACCAGCCTGGGCTACAAAGTGAGCTCAAGGACAGCCTGAACTACATACTGAGACCCGTCTCAAAGAAAAAAGACCAGCTGGAACTTGGTTGGCCAGGGAAGGACTGAATTATTCACTGATTTCACTAATACTTTTTGAGTGTCTCCCATATGCCAACCACCATGAGAAATGCTGGCTGCCCTTACAGATTTTACATTCTAACAGAAGAGACACCAGCAGGGAGGTAAACAGATAAATACGCAAGGAATCAGAGCTACCAACAAATACAACAAAGGAAGGAACTGATGTGTGAGATAGAGAATGACAAGGTAGAGGCGGGCTTCTTTAGAATGAATGGTCAAGGAAACCCTCTCAGCAATGAAGATACTAAAGAGAAACATGCAGGATACAAAGAGTACTGGGCAAAGCACTGAGAAAGAGTATGCAGGCAGAAGAGCAAGTGCAAAGGACCTGTGGGAAGATGCAGCTTAGCCTACCTGGAGACGTCCAGAAAGTCAATATGACTGGCACAGAGAGCCTTGCCAGGCGGAAGGGCCAGGTCACAAAGAGCCCTGCAAGCCCACCGAGGGTATTATGTTGGCAGTGTGGGACAGTTCTAAAAGCAGAGCTCAAGAGCGATGTGTCTCATACATAAGATCACTCTGGCTGCTAGGTGCCACACAGACTGGACAAGGGCCAAAAGATAAGCAGTGAGCTAATGAGAAAGCTACTGAGATAGCCCAAGAAGAGGAAATGATAGCTTGAGATTAGAACCCCTGAACTTGGACTGAGCACAAGTTATAAATAAACTCCCTTAGAAAAACTTTGACCTCATTTACAACAGCAACCCAAAAAAGACAACAACACAAGCTTAGTATCTTGCCTCCAAAATGTTTCAGACTTCAGATCTTTTTTTTTTCAGTTTTTGGAATATCTGCGCAGACTTTACTGGGTGAACATCCCTGATCGGAAAATTCAAAGTCAGAAATGCTCCACCCAAAATGTTTTAGATTTTGGAGTATTTTGAATTCTGGGTTTTCAGATTAGAGCTGATCAACATGTATTAAGAAATAGTCCGCTAGGTATGATGATACATGCCTATAATCCCAGCACTCTGGGAAGCTGAGGCAGGAGGATCATAAACTCAAGGCCAGCTTCAGCAACTTAGTGAGACCCTGTCTCAAAATAAAAGTAGAGCTGGGGGTGGTGCTGCACACCTGTAACCCTAGCTAGCACTCAGCAGGCTGAAGCAGGAGGATCACCATGAGGTTGAAGCCAACCTGAACTACATAGGGAGACCCTGTCTCAAATAAATAAGAAAAAAAGAAAGAAAGAAAGAAAGAAAGAAAGAATGAATGAATGAATGAATGGGAAGGAGGACGTAAGTCTGTGGTAAAGTCCTTTCCCACCACGTGTGAGGACATGGGTTTAATAGGAAGAGAGGAAGAACAGGAGGGAGGGAAGATCTGAGTGAGAAATGCATGAGACCAATATAAAGAAAACTTAAAGTCCTCCTAAAAGAGCAAAACAAAGACATATACGGAAAGGAATACAATGTTCTTGACTAGGGAGACTTAATAAAGATGATAGCCCTCCCTAACTTAATTCAGTTATTAAACACAATTTTCTCCAAATACCAACAGTCCCCCCATTATAAAGCCCTACCCAGAAAGTGACAAGGTGATTCTGAATTTCATGGGGGAAACAAGCCATATCCAAGAAAACCTTTGATAATAGAGCAATGAGAGCATTTTTTTAGACTACCAGACATTATAAGCCATGATGAGGCCTCAGTAAATCAGAGTAGAGCAGTGACATCTGAATAAACAGCAGAGGACAAAAGAAAATAGACCCAAATGCACAGCACCCAAGTCAATCAGGGGGAGACTGGCTATTCCATTAATGGTATGGGAGCAAAACTAGAAGAATATATAAGTATTTTACCATTGGAGGGGAAAGGTTTTTCTAACTATGATACATAGTTCAGGGGCTATATTAGAATGGATGGATAGATTTAACACAAAAATTCAAAATTCTGGGGCTGAGGGTATGGCTCAGTGGTAGAGCAAATGCTTAGCATGAGTAAAGCTCTGGATTCAACCCTCAGCACAAAATAATTTAAATATAAAAATTTAAAATTTTCTACATGGCAATTGAAAAAACATATTACACTATAAGGAAAGTCTAAGGTTAATATATGGGATAATAGACTCCCAGGGGATATAAAGGTTCTCAGCTCACTCTCACAGGCTCACAGACTATTTGGGTTGTAAACAAAATGTGTCCAAGGCCGGGCATGGGGGTGCATGCCTATAATTCCAGTACTCGGGAGGCTGAGGCAGAAGGATCGCTGCAAGTTTGAGGCCACCCTGGGATACAAAGTAAGTTCAAGGCCAGCCCAAACTGAATAGTGAGACTCTGTCTCAAAAAGACAAAAAAAAAAAAAAAAAAAAAAAAAAAAAATGTGTCCAGATCCATAACTCTTCAAAATTAAAATTTCACTCCAAAAAACAAATATAGCATTTAAAAGAGCAGGCCCTGGACATAGAATACACATGTAAGGATCCTTTGTACTACTATAGAACTGGTGTAACTATAGGACAATTATTTAACCTTTCTGTGCCTTGATTTCCTCACTGTAAAATAGGAATAGTAATAGTACCTGACTCATTGAGTAGCAGCAAAGGCTGAAAGGGTAATTATAAAGTTCTTAAAACAGACTGGCACATAGCAGTGCTAAATGTTATTACTTTTATTAATAATATCAGTCTTGATTGTTTAAAAAAAACAGTTTGTTCTCAACAAACTGAGGGATTAGGGGCATAGTTCAGAAGCTGTATGCTTGCCTACCATGGGCAAGGCCCTGGGTTCCATCCCTAGCACTGCAAAAAAGACAAAGGGTTTGCTCTGGCCTCAGGACATACTGTATTTCATAATATCCCTTCCTATATTTTCTTTTTTTTTTTCTTTTTTTTGAGGCAGGGTCTTGCTATGCAGTTCAGGCTGGCCTTAAGCTCACTTTATGGCCCAGGCTGGTCTCAAATTCACAACGATCCTCCTGCCTCAGCCTCCCAAGTGCTGGGATTACAGGCATGCGCCACGATGCCCAGCCTTCCTGCATTTTCATTTAAAACTAATCTTTATGGGTTTGAGTCCTATCACCACACACACACAAAAAAATTATTGATCTAAGCCAAGGTTGGCAAACTTTTTTCTGTTAAGGGCCAGACAGTAAGTTCTAGACTTTATAAGTTATATGTTGTCTATCATAACTGTGTAACACACTGGTCATAGCATGAAGCAGCCACACACAATATAGAAACAAATAACGGTGGCTATTTTCCAATAAAATGTTATTTACAGTAATAGGCAACAAGCCAAGTTACACCCATGGACTCCATACAGCTTGACAATTCCTGATCCACAGCCAGCCCTTTCTTGCATCTTGCATTGTACTGAAAGAACGGAGATGGATCGGACATTATCGCTGCCCTTGAAGAACAATGAACAAGATCCCACAAGCCTCTTACCTTGCTCACTGGGAATGTAGGTCTCGTCATAATCTTCCTCCAGAACCAGCTGGTCTCCTATGCGGATGGGTCGTCCAGCCATGCTTGGCCTAGACTTGAACACCTAGACCCCGGAGACCCCCATCCACAGAGAAAATCAGTAACTGGGCTTACAAGGGGAAAATTGGCCTGGGTGGTGGAGGATCTAGGTCAGACCAGACCCTGCAAGCCAACTAGGCCAGCGATGCCATGGCACCAGGAATAGGAGAGAGAGTAGTGCAGAAGCTCAGAACTCAGGCTTCACAGGCTCTGCACCTGGGAAAGTTCACTGAGGTGCACCTCCCAAGGCTGCTGAACACCTGAACCACAAAAGATCCACACACCTGCTCTCTAAAGGGATTGGCTTCATATCCTCTTCAAACAGTAGAAGGACTTACAGCACAGGACCCCCAAGTAGAAAACCCCAGTGACACCAAAGCAAACCCCCACATAGCAGCATAACCCAGTGCATAGTGAGTTACACCATTACATCTAATAGTGCCCTCAGGAAGCTTGCGATCTAGAGGAGAAAGCATGCACAACTTCAGCAGCAGCAGAAGCAATAACACTCTCGCCCAGGAATACTAAGACAGGAGTAACAAATTCCCACTGAAGAATGAAAAAGCATTCTAGGCAAGGAGCGCTCCGTGCAGGAGCAGGTGTTCTGCAGCACAGGATGACAGCAAGCGTGGCAGGGACTGGGGGGAAAGCCAGCTCAGGGGCCAGTCACAGGGAGGCTTTGTAGACTGCTAAAACAGCCTCCACCTTGCCCTCCAAAGAGGAGTCAACTGGGGCCTTGTGGGGACAAAGTGACACTGGGTAGTCTTTTTTTTAGGACAAGAACTCTGGCAGGACTGGCACAGCTAGACTGGAGAAATGAGACACTGGTGCCAGAGAAACCACTTGAGGAGACTGCCATGCAAGTGAAAGATGATGAGGACTTAAACTAGGACAGAAGCAGCAGGAATGGAGAAGGGACAGACACAGTGGATGGACACAGTGGTGTCGGGCTTAAGAAGGAGATAGGAGGGAAAGTGAAAAAGAGCTGCAACAGACTAGCTTGTGTCCCTCCAAAATTCAAACAATGAAACTCTAACTTGCACAGATAGGGTCTTTAGGAGGTAATTAAGGTTAAATGAGGTCATTAAGGGTGGAACCCTGGCTGACAGAATTGGTGTCCTTATAAAGGGACAGAAATCAGAGCTCTCTCTTTCTTTGCCAAGTGAAGACACAGAAAGGCAGAGGCCATGAGCAAGGCAGGAACCAGAAACAGACCTTGACCTGGGAGTTGTGGCCTCCAGAACCGTGAGAAAATAGGTTTCTGTGGTTTACATCGCCCAGGTGATGATGTTATTGCACTAGCCCAAGCTCTCTACAAAAGGAGTCCAACCTTAGCTCGAGGTTTCCAGCCCCAGGAATGGAGTAGTGCCAAATTCTTCACCTGAGCTGGTGCAGCTCTAGAATCACTTGCCTTTCCTACCCCTAGACCCACCACCACCTCAGGACCGTGCAGTTCCACTAACTTCCCCCAGGACAGCTTCCACACCGAGGCCTGGTGAAGCACAGCTAACCCGCCCCGTAAGACAGCTCTGTGCTCAGAGCCCATCCCCTGCCTGGCGAGGAGTGAGCCACACCAGGTGTGATCAGCCAACAGGGGTCTGGCACAGCAGTCCTGACCTCTCCTGTTCCCACTTCTTCAGAAGCTGTCACTATTCCCCCGGGAGGAGCGAGCTTGAAGTGGCCCTCTTTGAGCACAAAGACCCCACCATCAAAAACGTCAGGACCTGTCCTGGAGGAAGTGTTTAAGAAATGGCTCAATCTGGAATCTGAATCTATTCCAGATCCCTTAAGATGGACCCCTAACAATTGACAAAGTCTCCATCAAGACTTGTTAACATGCCCTCTGTGACCACGACAGCAGAGGTGATCAGCCTTAGGACTCACAGGTATCAGCCTCTTCATCAGTTCCTGGACCCCCAAGGGAGTGAGACTCTGCCCCTCTCAGAAGCTAGGACCAAAGGAAAAAGGGTTCCTCTCTGCAGTACACAAGCTAAAGTCATAAGGACCACTGCTCCAGAACCTAAGAAGCCCTATCAGCCTGCAGGCATAATGCTCACATCTCGGCATGGTCAGAGACCAGAAGGGCCTGACTGCTACCAACATCACAAAAGCAGACACAACAGACCTAAAACCAGGGCAGCAGATGGAGCCCACTGCCTGGTGGCTTAAGGAGTCACCTGAATGTTTAATCCTCTTAATTAGGGAGAAAAGAGAAAGAAAATGGAAAAGACCCATGGGCAGGGAGGACCCAACAGCGGCCTGAATATCAGGATACACAAGCATATATCAAGCATGGTTTCTACATAAGGCACTGTATTAACATTTCACAGAATTTGAGAAATCCTGCATGTGAGAAGTGTTACCTATCCCAAGGGAGCAGGAAGAAGGAAAGGAAAGAAAGGATGAGAAAAAGAAAAGAATAACTGGGTGTCGTGGTGCACGCCTGTCATCCCAGCACTCGGGAGGCTGAGGCAGGCGGATCCTTGCAAGTTCAAGACCAGCCTGGGCTACAAAGTGAGTTCAAGTCCAGCCTGAACTGCATAGCGAGACCCTGCCTCAAAAGGACAAAAAAAAAGAGAAAAGAATAGAAGAAAAGAATGGAAGCAAAGCTTTTGTAAATAAGAAGGGGAAGAGGGGTTGAAGGGAGGGGAATAGAATGGGAAAAAAAAAAGAATCAAGATATATCACATACATGGGCTAGGGATATAGCTCAAAGGCATAAGTGCCTGCCTGGCAAGCACAAGGTCCTGAGTTCAATTCTTGGTACCCCCCTCCAAAAAAAAAAAGATGTATCACATACAGGTACAAATTCTCTATGATGAATGTTATGTATGTATATGCAAAATGTACCAATAAAATAAAATTTTTTTTGAATGTTACCAATCCCTATATAAAAATCACCTCTGAAAAGTCACAACATCTGTCATCATAGAAAAAAGCTAATTAAGCCAGGTATGGTGGTGCATGACTGAAATCCCAGCACTTGGGAGGCTGAGGCAGAAAAATCACTGCAAGTTCGAAGCCAGCTTGCGCTACATGGTGAATTCAAGGTCAGCCTGAACTACAGAGTGAGACTCTGTCTCAAAAAACAAACAAGGCCATGGACGTAGCTCAGTGGCACAAGCGCCTACCTGGCAAGCGCAAGGTCCTTAGTTCAATTCTTGTACCTAAAAAAAAAAACAAAGCTAATTATTTAGGGACATAATGATGGATATTTAACAATTTAAGGTCCAAGAAGAATATTTAAAATCTGAAATCATGGATCATCCAAACTTCAAACAAATCTTCCAGAAAATATTAAAATATGAGTGGGCTATATTTACATTCCACCTTCCATCTTCACCTTTCCTGACTTCAGAAAAGATGTAGTCAAGGACAGGGCCAAAAGGGCAAGGACTTGCAAGAAAAAGAACTATGGGAAGAGAAGCCATTATTTCTTTAATGGCTACTAGAAATCATTTACACATTCAAAAAATACTTGTTAGCCAGGCATAGTGCCGCACACCTGTAATCCCAGCACTCTGGGAGGCTGAGGCAGAAGGACCAAAAGTTCAGGCGCAGCTTGGGTAATTTAGCAAGATCCTGTCTTCAAAATAGAAAATTTTAAAATGGGTTAGGGATATAGCTCAGTGCAAAGGTCCTGGGTTTGGTTGGTCCCCAGTACCAAAACAGAGAGAGCGAGAAAGAGAGAGGGAAGAAAGATATTTGTTGAGACCTACCAAGTTTGTATATTTCTAGGACTAGAGATGCAATGGTTATTAAAAACACATTCACTTGTCACTCTCTAGAGCTAGTCTAGTGAAGAACAGTTGACCCATCAAATAGTGCCAGAGAAGGGCAGTGCTACAAATGGAAGAAGAGCCTGGAGGAAGTGAGGCAATTCGATGGCACCTATGCTGAGAACTGAAGGGTCGGCAGGTATGCGGAGAGCAGGAATGTGTTCTAACAGCCAAGCAGCATGCACTAAGGCCTTTCAGCTGGGAACACCACCAAGCAAGGTGGCGCTGGGGAGGCAGATGTGTGGAAGCCAAGCCGTGCCAGGGACTTATCCTTTACCGTACGGGAATTGAAACCCAGGAGAGGGTTTTTCCAGATACACATTTTGAAAAAAATCACCCTGGCAGAGATTGGGCATACAGACTGGAATAGAGGCCAGATAAGAAGGAAGAAAAATGGAGCAAAGAGCCAGACACTGTGGCATATGCCTCTAATACCGGCACTTGGGAGGCCAAGGCAGGAGGATCATGAGTTGAGGTCAGCTTGGACTTTATAGCAAGACCTTGTCTCAAAAGAGGGGGTACACTGGGCATGCTGGCACATACCTGTAATCCCAGCGCTCAGGAGACTGAGGCAGGAGGATCACTGCAAGTTCATGGCCAGACTGGGCTACAAAGTGAGTTCAAGCCTAGACTGAACGGCATAGTGAGACCTTGTCACAAAAAAGACCAAAAAAAATTTTTAAAAAAGAAGAAGAAGAAAGAGGCAAGAAGAGGAGAGAAGAAAAGCTGAAAAGCAGAGCAACTATGGGAGGGCCCTACATAAAAGCATGAGATGGCCTAGGTAAGAGAGGCTGGCAACCTGAGCTGCCACGGTAACAGAGGATGAGAAGCCTAAGAAACTCCCCTTAGATCTGAGATGACAAATAAGTAGATTTTCCTCTAGGCCTGTGACAGTGAGGAGCATTCTACTCAAGCCTAGGCAATCAAAAGCTGCAACACTGTACTCCACAGAGCAGTAACCAACAGCTCAGATGAAGTCTGATGAGATCTGCCTGCTACATAGCCTAAGCCCCACCACAAGCTGTAGAGTTACAGGGGAGGAGCTCTGTTGTACCAGTCCCAGAACCTAGCAGAATAGAAGTGATTCACACACTTCCTCCAAGAAGCCTTCCATAGCCAACCTCCTGCCAACCCAGAACCAGCTCAACACCAGGAACACTGTTTTTGGTTTTTTGTTTGTTTTTTTTTTTTCTTTTGGTATGGGGAAACAAACTCAGGACCTTGCACTTGTGCCACTGAGCTACATCCCTGGCCTGGGAACATAGTTTTTAGAAACATGTTCATAGGCATACTTCTCTCAATACGATTTTTCTCATGGTACTACACGCCACCTCTCCACATGCTCCTGAGGCCAGGGCTCCTCCTCTTGAACTGTCCAACCAAGGCTAAAACAAGCCAATACAAACTGCAGGAGCTCGGTTAATGCTGTAAACCACTAAGACAGAACCAAGGCATCTCAGGAGATGGAAAAGCCCGTAGTTGGCCCAACTTGCCTCTCCATGCTTTAAGTGACAGATGGCATAGTGGTCAAAGCACTAGCTTTTAGGACAGAAAATCTGGATCCAAACTCCAGATCTTACTTGCCAGCTGTATGGCCGTGGGCAAGGTACTTCACCTCTCTAAGCCTCAGGAACCTCATGTGTCTAATTCAAACAATCATGATACTCTGTGATAAAAGAAAAGACTACTTAACAGTGAGTGAGAGAATATTTGAAAAGTACCTAGCACAATCCCAAGTAAACAGTAAATGTTAAGTAAATGTAGCTGGTATTATTGATGCTATTGCCATAAAAATAATAGTACCTTGGGCTGGGGTATAGCTCAGGGGCACAGCGCCTGCCTGGCAAGCACGAGGTCCTGAGTTCGATTTCTGATACAAAAATACATAAATAAATAAAACCTCACCCAAGGTTTCACAGCTAGTAAATGACACAGCATAATATGCGTACATCCAAGTCTATCCGAATCCAAAGTCTGAGTCCTTAACCACTCTGACAGGACCAGAAAGAAAGAGCCAGCCAGCGGGGTGGCAGGAGCGACCCAGAATGGAAGGCAAGAAGAGTATTACAGAGGCTTGGAAAGACTGACTTGTCTGACGTACATAGGGAGGCATCGTGGGATTTCACAAAGGAAACTGGTATGATGAGATTTCTAGTTCAGAAAGATGACTCTGACAGCTTCACAAGAGCTAATTAGAGAGGCACAAGAACAGAGGCGTACAGCCCACTTAGGAAGTTATCCTGCAAGCACGGGCAAGAAATGATGAACTAAGTCCGTGGCTGTGAGGATGGAAGGAAAGGCCAGGCTCTGCGGGTAGCAGGAAGCATAAAGCAGGACCTGATGTGCAGCAGTAAGGGAGGGGCGCAGGCGGAGGGAAACTACAGCGCTTCAACCTGCATACAGTGAACAAATTTCTACGGCGTTTATGAACTCCGGTGTAGACTTGGCTGTCTGAGTGAAGTCCTTCAGTGACAGCAGGAATACAAGTACAGGAGGAACCGATCCGGGGACCAGGGAAGGTTGGAGAGGACCATTAAGCAGATAAAAGCTCCGGAAAGTGTTCTGGCTGGAGAGAATTTTGCTGAAGAGATGGCAACTGAAATTCTGGGCGCACTCACATGGAGATGAGCGCGATGAGCGCAAAGGAGGGGCCTGCAAAGAGCTGTGCTGGGAGATTCCGCAGAGAGGGGGTCGCGGACGCCAAGTGAGGAGTCTTAAATCAGCGCAAAGAAAACAAAAACTTCCCAGCTTCCTCAGCTGTCCAAAAGATGGCATCAGGCTGGGGTGGCCCCAGATTCGGATACTGAGGGATCCCTAACAGAGGATACAGACAGGGTTCGGAAGGCCGGGCCTCGCCAGCTGCCAGCGGGCCGGACGAGCTAAAAGAGCGCCGCAGCGGTCCTCGCGTTGCCCGCGCCCTCACTCCTGCACCGGCCGCTGCCCACTCACCTGCCAGGGCCCCGCTGCCCACTCGCGATCGGGCGACAGAGGTTTTGAAGCTATGGCACTCCCTCGGCCGCTCTTTTTTCACTTTTCTGTCAGTTCCCGCCTGCACTCGGGCGCGTCCCGCTAGCTGGCAGGCCAAGCTGCCTCAACTTCCCCGAAACCCTCCTTTCCCAACCACGCCATCCCGCCCCTCCCCAACAAGGTCCTCACCTGTCCCCCACCCGAGAATCCTCAGGGCGATGACTCTGCGGCGCTTCCCCAGCACCACCCCGGCTCCCCGCTTCCAGGGACGCCGGGGTGTTGCCCTGCAGCGGCCAAAAACCACTTCCGGACGGGTACCAACCTAGCAACTGAGAGTCCCGCCTCTAACCGGAGCCAATAGGTCGCTGACTGAGAGCTCTGGCATTGGATTGGTTGGAAGTCCCGTCGGAATACGCAGGAGTTTCCCATTGCATGATGGAAATTGTAGTTCATGATAGGTGATGGGGCTTCTGGAGTGATTAAAAAACCTCAGTTTAGATATGAGGAGAATTTCTTTCAGGATACGGAAGGCCTATTAAAAATAGTAATAGTAATGTAAGTTATCCAAGGCAACTGATTGGTCATTACGTTTTATTAGTGGAATTAATGCCAGTTGAATAATAGTTACCACCAATAATCAGTCCTTTGGCTGGTCCTTTAATAAACAAGAAATGTGAATTTAAGGTCATGGAGATCCCTTTCCCATCCGCATGCCTTCTCCTCCGTCCCCTCCTCCCAAAAAATGGCTCTATGCTTCAATTAAATCAATGAGCCCTTGATCAGAAATTAAGAAGACCTTGTTTCTACTCTCCGTGTTTTCATTGGCACACAGGGATCACTTTGCCTTTCTGCGAGGGATGGTAACGGATGGTAACGTCTGTCATAATTATTTCAGAATCTGTTGAAGAAGAAGAAAGTAACATAATGTGTAGATCCTGCACACACTCCGTCTAGTAGAAGTATTGATAGTAATGTAATTCCAAAGTGCTTGAGTTTTGCTTACACAGAGAACAAATACTCCTTTCTCTCCCACATGGCCAGTCTCCTAGAGAAGTAAAATGGAGCAGAGACACCTGAATTTCCCATGAATGGGAAAATGGGAACAGGAAAAGCAGAGATTTTGCTCACTGAAAGAGAAAGAGCCAGATGTGGTGGCGCTTGCCTGTAATCCCAGCACTCAGGAGGCTGAGGCAGGAGAATCCCCGTGAGTTTGAGGCCAGCCTGGGCTACACAGTGAGTTCAAGGCCAGACAGAAATACATAGCAAGACCCTGTCTCAAAAGAAAGAAGGAAAGAGGGGTGGGGATTTAGCTCAGCGGCACAGCGCCTGCCTGGCAAGCGCAAGGTCCTGAGTTCAGTTCCCGGTATCGGAAAAAAAAAAAAAAAAAGAAAGAAAGAAAGAAAGAAAGAAAAGAAAGAGGGAGGGAGGGAGAGAAGGAGGGAGAGACGGAGATGGTGAAGCCACGCAACTGAAGCAGCTCCAGTAGGTTCTAGAGTCGCATGTGGAACCTACAAACTCTTGAAACTAGTCTTTGCACCACTAGGAACCTGATCCCACAATGAGGAACTCAGACTGTTATTCCTGTAGATCCCCAATCAGATGGCCAGAACATATTCCCCATGTTTAAATTTTTCTGCCAAAGTTCTCTCTGGACTTCTTTTATTCACACTACAGATGAAAAGTGCTGTTCCTCCCTTTTCTCCACACACCTTAAAAGTCTGAAGGTTCAAAGGGACCAGAGTGGAAAAGGACCCTAAGTCTCACCAGCTCATCCACCACAGATTGCACAGAACAGAGATTCAAAATGCCATTTGTAGTTCCCTAAATCAAAGAACTTGCAATCAATCTGGTCTACTTCAACTGTCATCAAAATGCTTATCTTTTCCCCCTTAACATGGATTCCCAGCTGATAGGAAGAGCTAATAAAATAAGGGATACTGAGATTAGTGGGATTATCCTCACACAGATAAACAATTTGCATTGTATCAGGCTGCTGCATAGTTTTGTACTCAGAAACGCAAACTCATTTATCAAATGTTCTCAGGTAAACATTTTTAAGAAAGTAAGTCTTTCAGAGAGGAGTTAACAATAATGACACATTAACTGACATACTAGTAGTGTACGCAACCAACGAGGGAGAATTTCACTCATTGTAGATTGTCTTTTAGAGTTAGGGATAAACATTTAGAGATGATTTTTTTAAGGGTGGATGTTCCCAAAGCCTCATGCACATGTAGATGGGGCTTTTTCAGAGGCAGCTGAATCTAGAGTTTGTGATTAATTCATAGTGCAATACTGAGATTAATGGTACTGGGACTGCTGGATCAGTCCACTGATTGGATTGGCACTGTGCTAGCACCAGAAGTCTGGATAAAACAAAAGGGATAGAAAGAGGCTTGTATCTTCCTTTTGCTCTTGTTGCTTTTGGTGTCTTTCATTTTTGTGAACTTTTGCCCCTCTTCCACATGACACCCCTGCCTGGAAGCCAGCTAGTTACAGACTGAAACCTCTATAAACTGTGAGCTAAATAAATCTTTCCTTCGTTAACTTTGGGTGTTAGGTATTTTGTCTCAGCAATGAGAGAAAAGTAACTAAGACAGAACTTGGTACCAGAGAAGTGGGGTTATTGCTGTGACTATATGTGACCATGCAGTTCAGGAGCCTTTGGGAATGGCTTGTGGAAAGAGTTTGGAAAGGTTCCAAGATGCTGGCTGAAAAAGGAGAGCTGGAATGCCTTAGGCTGTTCTATGTGGGAGATTCTAGTCAGAGCTCAGAAGACCAGAAGGCTCATAGAAATCCTGCCATTAAAGACCAGGCTCAGGAGGTTTCTGCCGAGAAGGACTGCATTGGTTGTTGAACTCCAGATGATATGTGTTATGGCTTGGCAGAAAGTTTGTCTGCATTTTGCTCATGTCCAGAGACTTTACCTGAGACTGAGAGTAAGAGTGGTAGACTAATTAATCTGGCAAAAGAAATTTCAAGGCAGTCTAATGTTGAAGCAGTAGCATGGCTGCTGTTGGGGGCTTTTAGCCAGATTTATGTTGAGAATCAAGAGCAAAGAGCCAAACAGAATGATTTAAAACATTGTGAGTTTGGCCAGAAAGAAAGCTTCAGTAAAGCTATAGACTGCAAAGATAGAGCAGAGAGACCTTGATTGCTAAGAAGGAACAGGAGAATAGAAAAGATGAGCTGAGGGCATCACAGGAAGCAGTAGGACTCCACTATTTGCAGCCCCAAAATTGTAAAAGTGAAAGACTGCTTTGAGAAGAAGGCCCCAGGTGGCAACATAAAGAATTTGTTCCTCAGAACTGGATTCAGAGTGCTCAGCAATCCAGGCACTCAACCCCTACAGCCAAGAGAGAGAAAGAAACCTGGGTACTGCTGCTGCTAGCAGACCTTAGTACCATCGAAATGGTGCTTGTTTTTAGGTGCATGCAGAATGTAAGAGTTACGGATTCAGGAAGGCTTCCTCAGATTTCAGAAGTCCTGGGAGGCCACACAGTGTGTTCCTGAGAGGGCAGTGTAGAAAGTTGTTAGTGTGAAGCCAAAGGTGCAGTGGAGACCCCAGAAGTTTGGGGAAGCCAGGAACGTGGATCATCTGAGGAAAACTTCAAGGAGGGAGCAGAGCCAGCTCCATAGAGAAACCATGGGAGCTACACCCACCAGAAGTGCTGTAAGGGTGGAGGTACCCAAGCCCTTTGGAGTTCGTATCTTGCTACAGATTGCTTTGGATGCTGCACATGGAACAAAAGGACTTAATGTTTGGCCTACTGGGTTTTGGATTTGCTTTGGTTCCAGTCCATTGTATCCCCTGTATGTAACTTTTGGAATGGAAATATCTATCTTGTGCCATTGAATGTTGAAAGTGTTTAACTTTCTTTTCATTTGTACAGGGGCTCACAGCTAAGAGTTTGCCTTACATCTCAGAGGAGAGTTGGGACTTGGACTTTTCCGCAATGCTGAAACTGTTAGGACTCTAGCAATTCTTAGAGATGGATTAAATGTCTTTTGCATAAAGGAATGTACATAAGCCTTTGTGGGGTGAGGGGCAGAATGTTATGGTTTGTGTCTAGATGTCTCCCCAAAGCCTCATGTAGTCCTAGGCTTTTTTAGAGGTGGGTGAATCTAGAGTTCCTGAATGATTCAAGGTCCAATGATAGGAGTAAGGGTGTGAGTGCTACATGTACCCTAAGGTGGGTACCCTGCCTACATTATAAGGGACAAAGAGAGGTTTGTCTCTCTTTTCTCTTTCTCTCCTGTTGCTCTTGGTATCTTCTGTTGCCATGAATGGTTGCCCCTCTGCCATGCTATCCTACCTTGAAGCCAGGTAATTATGGACTAAATCCTCTACAATCTGTGAGCTAACTAAATCTTTCCTCCTTTAATTTTGGATGTGGGGCATTTTGTCTCAAAGACGAGAAAAATACCTAAGACAATGAGGGAGTCAAATTTTCCTCTAACTCTAGATCAGAAATTCCACTACTAGAATTCTTCTTCTCATTTCATACCGTTTCGGTATATATAAAAAAGCACCCACATGAAAAAAAGGAAAACACTGGTTAATCCTGCGACTTTTTAAAAAGTATATAAAGTTGCAAAATGTTTCCTCTGTACTTTCAATCCATCTTATTTAAAAATTACAAATTGCTCTTCCAGCTCCCTTCTCTGACTTGTTTTTCCCTACAGTACACTCACATCTGAAAAACTTTGTTTGTTTATTTATTGTCTGTCACTCTGCATTAGAATGTAAGCTCCATAAGGACAGAGATTATGTCTGTTTTATTTATTGATGTATCCTCAGTGCCTCAAATAGTGCCTACTATGCAGAGGCCCTCAATGTATAGTCACTGGGTGGATAACTTCAGCAAAGAAAAGAAGAAATGAATCCCTCCATTTCAGAGGAAACAATTGTTGGCATGTTGATGTCTGTCTTTGGGATTTTTTGATGTTCATGCAGCTAAAAATTTGTAAGTACTGTATACACATCTAAGCACAAATACATACTTTAAAATTTCTACAGAAATGAGATCATAATGTCCTTTCTCCACTTAACATGCTATAAACATCTTCCAAAGTCATTTCATAAGAAGCTATGCCATTGCTTTTTAACAGTTATTTAGGATGTCATTGAATAAATGTCAAATGTCTTGGTCTCCTATTTGTGACCATTTACTTGGTTTCTTGGTTTGCTTCTTTGCTTGTTTATTTGTTTTTGAGACAAGGTCTTGCTATATAGTACTTACTGGCCTGGAACTAGACATGCAGCCAGGCTGGCTTGAAAATCATGATCTTCCTGCTTCAGCCTTCCAAAACCTGGACCATAGGCATGAACCACCATGCCCAGCTATTTCCAAAAAAAAATTTTGGTATTGGAAATTGAACTCAGGACATTGTGCTTGCCAGGCAGGTGCTGTGCCCCTGAGCTACATCTCTGCCCCCCCCAACTTTGATATTGTACACACTGCTGAAATTTTATTATTTTATGTAATAGGGCCCTAGAGGTGACAATGCTCAAAGAGTTTGCATTTTTATATTTTAATAGGCATTGCCAAATTACTCTCCAAAAGATAGAATAATGTGCAGTCCAATCAATACCTTCACCAACGGCAACACATGACCAATCTGAGAGGGAGGAGTGGAAAGAAGGAAGGGAAAGAGAGGGAAGAAAGTGGTACTTAAAATACCATTTTAATTTATATCTTTCCACTAGAAATAAAATCAAACTTTTTTGTGTTTATTGGCTGTTTGAATTTCTTCTATGAATTACCTGTTTATATTGTTTACTTTTTTTATCTCATTGAGGCTTTTCTTTGATTTGTGGAAGTTTTTTGTATATTGAATGTCATCTGTATTGAATGACATCTGTTATCTATACACAATTCCAATATATACATGGATCTATTGATTTTTATTTTTTCGGTCTCCTTCTCTCTTCCTCTCCCTCTCTCTCCTCTCACCTCTCTCTTCTCTCTTCCTCCCTCTTTCTTTCTTTCTCTCTCTCTCTCTCTCTCTCTCTCTCTCTCGCTCTCTCTCTCTCTCTCTCTCTCCTTCCTCTCTCTATCCTTCTCTCTCCCCTCTCTCTCCCCCTTGGTGCTGGGGTTTGAACCCAGGGCCTTATACATGTTGAGCACTGGCTCTACCATCCAGTTCCACCCCAAGTCCTTGGTTATCTTATTCAAGAAATTTTCCCTTACTTGGTTGTATTTATTTTGTTTTGTTTGTGGTACTAGGGATTGAACCTAAGGGAACTCTTACCACTAAGCTATATCCTCAGTCCTTTTTATCTTTTATTTTGAGAGAGGGTCTTGCTAAATTCTAGGCTGGCCTAGAATTTGCAATCCTCCTTCCTCAGCCTCTGGGGTAGCTGAGATTACAGGCATGCATCCCCATGCCCTCTCTGCTCCCCTTAATTTTTTTTTATCAGGATGATTACTAAATTTTATCAAGGGCTTTCCATGTTTGATAAATAACATGATAACATAATCACGCAACTTTTCTCTATTAAGCAATTAAACATCTACAGCTCTTTGTTTCAATCTCTTGTCAATTCAGATGCCGATGCTTCTTGGAACAGTAACACTTCAAAGCTCTCAGGAGGCGTTTACCCTCAGTTTGACAGTGCAGGAATCAGGGGTCCTGAGGATCGGTGGCAAGAGAGCCTCAAAGGCTCAGATTCAGACAGAGAAGACCAGGATGGCTTTTAGCTCCCGCAGGGAGCCAACCCTGGTGAAGACTGCACATGTCCCTGTTAGACCCGCATGTGTAGTCTTCTGCCTAGAGTAGCTGTCCATCCCTTTAATCTTGCCCCGCTAGTCTCTGCTCTTGGAAATATTACCCATTTTAAAGCTCAAATTAAATACCACCGGGAGTCTTCCCACGTCCCCGAGATGTCCCCCAAATCCCTCCTCCTAATGCTACATCATTTGCATGTAACCCCACTGAGGCAAGAATCACCTAATTCTCCTGCAGGGACTCACTTTGGGTGTGTGTCCACTTTACTTCTCTCTGCAGCGCCAGCGCCTGGCAGAGTGGCTGACAGCGGGCATGCCATCAATGCTGAAAGAAGGTCTGACAGATGAGAGGTGAGTGGTCACTCCTCACCTACTCCAAGGGGGAATTCTGTCCCCACCAGGATCCTGCAGGGTGGACTCCACCTCGGTAGAGGGCATCCTAGACCCCTCTCCAGCTCCGGAAGCAGGGCTGCCTGCCATGGGAAGACTACACTTCCCAGCGATCCCAAGGAAAAGCGAAAACCCTTTGGCTTTGACAGCCGCCACCACAGGTCTTTCCGCCTCCCCTGCTTGCTTGGGAGCTGGGAGCTGGGAGCTGAGAGCTGGGAGCTGGGAGCTGGGAGCTGGATTATGGTGGCCTGAGCAGCCAACGCAGCCGCAGGAGCCCAGAGCCGCTGCCCGTTCCCGCGCCCCCAGCCTCGCCAGGAGAACCGAGACTGCAGCCGGCGCCACCCTGCCATGCCCGCCCCTCCCAGCCCCCAGAAGGGCCCGAGCCCGCTGCTGAGGCTGCCCGCCGCCGTCCAGATGTAGCTGGGTCCCGGATCGC
Source organism: Chinchilla lanigera (assembly GCF_000276665.1). Classification (NCBI taxonomy): domain Eukaryota; kingdom Metazoa; phylum Chordata; class Mammalia; order Rodentia; family Chinchillidae; genus Chinchilla; species Chinchilla lanigera. The sequence continues at coordinate 18,619,774 of NW_004955412.1, read as the reverse complement.
AGCCTCTGCCCTCCTCTCGTGCTCTGCGGATTTCTGCTGCCCGCTCTCCACCGTCTGGACCCCGGGGCTGGCTGAGGGGCCTGCAGGCTCTGGACTCCTGATGCCGCCAAGCCCCCTCGCCTGAGAGAAGCCACCGCCACCCAGACGTGGGGACAGGCCACGGGGACGGACGTGGGCCCGAGCTAGCCCAGAAGGCCCGGGCCCACCATGGCCCCGGCCCTGCCCTGGCTCCTGCTGTGGGTGGGCTCGGGAGTGCTGCCTGCCCACGGCACCCAGCACGGCATCCGACTGCCCCTGCGCAGCGGCCTGGCAGGGGCCCCCCTGGGGCTGCGGCTGCCCCGGGAGACCGACGAGGAGCCCGGCAGGAGGGGCAGCTTTGTGGAGATGGTGGACAACCTGAGGGGAAAGTCGGGCCAGGGCTACTATGTGGAGATGACCGTGGGCAGCCCCCCTCAGACGGTAAGGTGGTCGGGCGGGCGCTGGCCCCCTTCCCGCACAGCAGAGGAGGCCGGGTGGGAATGCAGCAGGCTGCCCCCTGCTAAGATGGGCAGACGGGGCAGCAGGAAGGACACACAGTCAAACTAACCCTCTGGGGCCACACTGCCGAAGTCGCCCCCAAACTCCGCTTTCCCGCCTCCTTACCCTTCACTAGCTTCCCGGTCCCCCTCGGCGGATCGCGCTTCCTCCCTCCCACCCTGCTGCGCGCTCCTCAGTAAGGACTGGAGCCAGAGACGCACTTCAGTCCGGGCGCCCGAGGTGGGGAAGGGACAGGTCATAGGGACACCAAAACAGGTGTCAGCCCCCTCGGGTGCAAGCCACGCTTGAGTCTCCCAAATTCCATCACCCTGGCTGCAGGCCACCCAACTCCCCCCTCCTCCAGCGTTCCAGGGACGCTGAGGTCCCCACTTCATGTCCTGAGGACCAGGAATCCGGGCATCAGTTGGATCAGCACCTTCCTCCGCCAGTCTAGGCTGCCTCACACAGTGAAGTGGCAGTGCTCCTGACCTCCACGCCACTCAGGAGCCTGAGGGGGTCCTGCCTCCACTCCACCCCTCCTTCCTCTTCGCAATCACGCCTTCCCCTCCATCCGCCTCCTGCACTCCAGCCCCTCCCCCACCCCGTGCCACTATAAACTCTGAGCAGACAGGAAAGGAACTGAGCCTGGGTAGAGGACAAGCCATGGGAAAGGAGCCGGACCCCTTCTAACAGTGGGTGGTCTCCATCCGTGGTAGAAGGGCAAGGCAGAGCTGGAGAAAGCACATCCTACTGTCCCCATCCTTCTTGACAGTCACCGAGGTACCAAAAAAGTGGCTGAAGGAGACTGTGCCCTCTACACCCTGCGTGTGGCCACGGGAGCGTGGGTTTGAGCAGCCCTCCTGTGGGGTGCCTGGCTGACCTCTGCGTACATCTGCCTCCTCTGTGGGCGGGTCTGGGCATGGGCGCAGTAGTTCTGCATATGCTGGTGTGTCACTTTAAATCTGATCCTGCACATCTCTGTGAGCCGCCCCCAGATCTGCGTTCATGCCTATGACCAGAAAGCCTGGCCATGGAGAGTGTGTAAAGGTGGTAGTGTAATGGGGTGAGAGGAGGGACGGTCACATTTCCCTGAAGTGAGATCGCTAGGTCTGGAAGAACCACCGACCTTCACCTTCCAATACCTGACAGAAATCAGCCTTCCTAGGGCCATGCCACCCAGGCCTGCTTCCCCGAATCCAAGGTCCTGGTCTCCCCCCCGGGGACCCCTCTTCCTTCCTCTGAACCGTAACTTCCCCAGATGTAGTGTCCGATCTTTGTGCAGAGGCCAGTCCCTAAGAGCCTGAGCAAACAAAATGCTAGGTATCATCAGGGAGCGGGAGGCATATGGAATCCTGAGACCTACTCTCATTTCTGCCAGTGAGGTGCTGTCCACACTGTGTATACACCCTGTGACCGGTCACAGGGCAGAGCTGCTCTGCAGAACCAAGGGATGTTTTTTTTTTTTTTTTGAGACAGGATTTCTATGCAGTTCAGCTTGGCCTTGAACTCACTTTGTAACCCAGGCTGGCCTCAAATTTGCAGTGATCCTCCTGCCTTAGCATCCTGAGTGCTGGGATTACAGGCATGCATCACCACGCCCAGCCCACAAGGGCTTTACAGTCAGACAGATCACCTGAGGCTCTACCTTTCCAGTTTCCCAGCTGTGTGGCCTTGCACAAATTATATAACCTCTCTGGGGCTTTTGCCTTATCTTTGACATGAATAAAATGAAGTCTGTTTTGCAAGATAATTGTAAGGATTAAAAAAAAAACAGCAGAGGGGGAAGCATCTGGAATAGTGCACTGGCCACATTAATTGACCTCCAGAAAATATTACTTCACTTTCTTCTTTACTGGTACGCCCCTGTGCCTCTTCTGTGCTATGCTATGGGACAGAAAAACTTGGTGTCTGGGTTTCTGTGTTGTATACATGTGAGATTAAGGGGCCAGCTGCTGCACTGCTGTGATCCCCTGAGATGCTGTGTATGTCCTCCAGCCCAGCATTTGGCAGAGAGTAACTGCTCAGTGTCTGTCGTCCCATCCTCCTTGCTGGAGACTAGAGATGAGGCTGGAAGTTGCCAGGCAGCACTCGTAGAGCCACTCTGTGCATTGCACTGTGCCTCCCGACCTGGGTCTGTGCTGTGGGACTTTGATCTTCTCCCCAGCAACCTTGGAGAAGGCCATCCAGCACAATGCACAAGTAAAAGTGAAATCTGGGGAGCACTTCCTATCTTCGTGGGCTAATCCACAGAGAGACAGAAGACATGTTTTCTGCTCATAAAGATCTAAGAGTAGAAGCAAAATATAAGTACTCATCCAAGGTCATCCGTAGCAGTGATAGGCAAAGTGATGGTCCGAAGATCCTTCTCACCAGAGCCTGTAAAATGTATAAATACTCTGCCTGCACCCTAGACTCAGGGAGTCAGACTCTCTAGGGGTGGGACCCAGCCATTTGTGTCTTAAACTGGAGAAGCACTGATCTGTGGGTGTCCAAAGAGTGAATGTTTAGGTGTTCAGAAGGTCATGAATTACCGGGGAAGGCTTCTTGGAGGGGGTATGCCCTGAGCATGGTCTTGAAGGATGGACTGGAGTGGGAGGCCATTGCCTGGGAGGAAATGGCACCTGTCCCAGTGCACTGCAATTGTACCCTATTTGTCTGTCCGTGTCTGCTGCTTCCCATCCTACCTGCTTAGCCAGGAAAGGCTACAGTGAATGAGAGATTGAGTTATGTGTGTTTGGGCTTAGGCATGTTTATTTAGGAGACAAGAGAAAGCTCAGCTCACTTAATATTACAGGATTGTGCTGAGACCGGATAAATTTGGGTAAATACGATAAAGTCAAATTACCAAAAGCTTTAAATGTCAAGCTATAAGGTTTAGACTTTGGTCTTCAGCTATTAGGGGAAAGCTGAATTCATTTGTGCAGAGGAATGACACAAAGAAAGCAATCTTTTCAGAAGAGACGTCTGAATTTTAGAAAGGAACCACTATACGGGTGGCAGGAGGCTCTGTCACAACAGCCCAAGTGCTAGATGGTGTGACAAGGACAGCATGAGGCTGCAAGACAGAAGGAAGACCAGGATGCCAGCAAGGCCACGAGGGAGGTACGTGGGCAGGACTTGTGAGGCCAGTGTAGGTGTGGAGAAGGTATCAGGGTGATTTTGAGACTGTGATCTGGGGAGATTTGGAGGAAAACAAGACTGTGGGGATAGGGAAACTAGCAGCAGGGCATGGTGTAGTGGTGCTGCTGTCCTCTATACCTGGGTTTATTGCTGGAGTGTAGACAAAGCTTCTCTTACACATTCTACAGGTGTTATTTTGTTCTTTACAGAAATTCCTATAATATATATAGAAGGTCCTTATTATTCAGAGCATCCAGCACAAGAAATGGGATCTAAAAGATTAAATAGTTGACCAGTGGCAGGAAGGTAAACTGAGACCCTGTCTCACTCCTTGTTCTCCCTGTCTTGGGGAGGAGGGTTTATGATGAGCATTCCTCTTCCATTCCCCATAGTACCCGCTTATATCTCCCTTAGCACATGTGTCATAATATGTTATAACTGTTTTTGTGTCCCTTATAAAACTTTAAGCTCTTAGGGTTGGGGGTATAACTCAGTGGTAGAGCACTTGTCCAACATGTACAAGGACCTGGGCTCGTTCCCCAACCCTGAAAAAAAAAACTCTTGAGGAAAATGTCTTTTATTTTGCAGTACCTTATTTCTCTTGTATTCTAATATCTGTAACAGTGGTGGCACACACCTGTGATCCCAACACTCTGGGAGGCTGATTGCCACGGGTTCAAGGCCAGCCTGGGCACTTATTTAGCAAGACTCTCATCTCAATATAAAAACATAAAAGACCAGGGATGTGGCTCAGTGTGCTGGATCCATCCCCAGCAATGAGAGAGAGAGAGAGAGAAGGAGGGAGGGAGGGAAGAAGGGAAGTCATCATCTCATGATAGTATGAGCATCACTGATTAAACAAGATAATCATTTGCTAGAGATGAAATTTGGTGATAGTCAGCCCAGTGTAACAAATATTTATTGAGCAGCTTATGTGCAGAAGAGAAAAATCAGGGCATAGTCTCAGCCCTTAGAAAGCTCATGACTTGGTGTGAGACACAGACATATAAATATATAAGACCAGGGTTAGGGTGTGGCCCACTCGTAGAGTACTTACCCCAGCACTACCCAACTACACACACACACACACACACGCACACACATACTTTTCTCCCCCTCTTCTCCGAGTGTTTGCGCAACTAGAAGAACAAGGGATCTTGGAAATGCAGGGGAGAAGGGGCTCCTGACTGGGCACTAGGGAAGGCGCACTTCAGAGATGCATGAACTATGGTGAGAAGCCGGAGGCTGTGGTGGGAATGCTGAGGGGCTGAGTGGAGCCTGAGTGGACACAGTCCTGAGTCCTAACAGTACATGAGAAGAGGGATCATGTAGTCTAGTTTTGGTTCCAGGAAAGCGAAGAGTGGAGGAGAGCTGGAATAGTGCAGTGCAGTGGCTGTCTGCCGGGGTACAAGGGGCTGAAGGAGGGCAGCAGCAGTGAACAGGCAAAGGAGAAACTGTCTTCAGGGTTCCGGCGTTCACCAGTCCTTCCCTGCCCCTTGGAGATTTAAGGGGTGAGAGAGAGAAAAGAGTTTCCTTTCTTCTGCTTCCCCTCTCTGACTTTGTGTTGGAAATCCAGAAAGAAGAACATCTCCAGGGAAGCCTCTGTAAATCCTCTCCGCTGAGGGCCATCTCCTTTGAGTGCCTGGGCAGTGGAGAGTTCTGGGAAGAGGCCAGACCATTGTCCTAGTTCTGGAACTACACTGAGACTCTCCTGAAAGGATGGTCCCAGAGGCTGGAAGGCATTCACTGACGCGTCGCCCTTAGGTACTATAGTTAGGGGGTTCCTAAGAGGGAAGGGGTGGGTGGCGAGAGGAGAATGTAGAATCACTAGTGCTGGGGGCTTCTGGCACGCCGGGTGCAGATGCCTAGGTGCTTTCCTCACAGCCTTACAAGGCCATGGAGCAAGCTGGCTGCATTCCACTTCTGCCATACAAGCTTGTCCTCTTTTCCAAACCTGAGCTGCTGTCACCCTGTGGCTACCCTCTTTGCTGCCCACTGTAGCTCTGCTGCATCCAGGCTGAAGGTCTCCTACTTAGCCTCGCAGAGTCAGTGAACAGCAGCACTGACTCCTTCCAGTGCCTGTGAAGATTTTGCCAAGGAATGAGCTCTAGCATTTCCCAGTGGCTGCAGCAGAGAAGCCCGTGTGCTGAGCATGACCCAGGTGACTTGAGAGGAAACTGAGCATGTGCCAGAGATGGGCTTCACTTTCCACTGAGAGACAGACCAGGAGAAGATTAAAGCCACCATAACCTGTGGGTGGGACAAAGTTAGACAACAGGAAGGAGTTACTGCCCCGCGATGAGAAGCAGGTAACTCGCAGCTGCTGTGATATCTCGTAGAGCAAGGTTTTTCTGGATGGTTTCTGTAGAGGTTGAAGGTATAAAACAGGCCTCAGGGCTATTGTGACTTTCCTCAGGTAGCCCGCCCTGCTTTCTCGGGGTATACTTTTATCTTGCCTTTTCTCCTTTGGCCCAAGCTTGTCTGCAGAACCAGTTTCTCCCCGGCTCTTCACTTTTACTTTCTCAAATAAACTTGGCCACTGCTTTAAAAAAAAAAAAAAAACAGGCCTCAGGAGCCCATGCAAGGATTCAGGGTGTATGTAGCTCAATGGTACAGCACGTGGTTAATATGCATGAGGCCCCGAGTTCAATCCCCAGCACACTCTGCCCCCTAAAAAGCCAGCGTCTTAGATCTGTCCACATTTCTCATCTCACTGACTAGGAAGCACTGAGGAGTACTAGCTGAGTTTGGCTGGAGGTGGGGGAGAAAGTGAGCATTCCTGGCCAAAGAGGGAAGGGTGCCCTAGAAGTCTGATTTGGGGTGCCCTGGCTATCTTGGGATTTCTTTAAGACCCAACCTGAGGTAGGGTAAGCGGTGCTGCCCAGTACCCATTACCAGCTACTGCCTGGAGAACAAAGTGGAGGACAGGAGATACGTCTGAGGAGAAGTCTATTTGTCAGGACCAACAGATTTGTTCAAGGTAGGGGGAACATGGACAGGACCCAGCTGCCGAACTCACTTTGAGGCAGAAGCTGTTGGCCATGAGCTACCCCCAACAGCTGAATTTAGGTTCCTTGTGTCCTTCCTTGCCCCTCCTCCCAGCCTGGGGCAACCTCAGTCGCAGGCAGGGAAGCAGATGAATCTGGCTCAGACCACTCTAGGACCAGGGAACCCTGGAGCCACCACAATTCCTGTAAGAACCAAAAGCCCCCACTGGACATTCAGTTAATGTTGCATGGTTTGGCAGGCATTAGTTGTCATGGTCACCGTGCTTGGTGGCCACGTACAGTGCCAGGTTGAGGATCACCCCTGCAGAGACCCTGGGGCTGAGAATTAAGAGCAGGAGTCTGTAGGATCACAGGGAACCAAAAGCAGGGTGAGGCAATCACAGAGAAAAAAAAATCAGTGTGGATCACCTACTGGGGGCTACAGGATGATTAGGAGATAGGGTTACAAAGGCGCCCACCATTATGGAGCGCATAGCCTATGGGACAAACAGACGTTAAATCAGTGGTTAAAGATTGGGTGAGGATTAACCAGAGAATCCCAGACAGTTGCTACTGAGGATCTGCAGGAAGAGGAACCTAATCTTGGCTTGGGCATCAGGGTAAGACCTTGGGGGCAGGATGTTTGTGGTCTGGGAGACAACGTTCCAGGCAAAGGAAGCAGTATATGCAATGGTGCGCAGCTGAGGCCATCATGCCACTGGAAAACTTCACAAGATGTGCAGTGAGGCCTGAGAATAGCAAGAGAGGCTTGCTGGAGTTGACCTATGGTTGGCCAGATACTCCCAGGGTCAAGGGTCCTGGGATTTAATTCAAATTATATCAGTTATCTGATACTGGGTAACAAACCATGCCAAAATATAGTGGCTCAAAACAAAAGTCATTTTTCAGGATTCTGTGGTTGGCTTGCGGTTCTTCTACCAGTCTTACTTGTGCTAACTCATGTGGGTGCAGTCAGGTGGCAGGGCAGCTGACGGGGTGGACAAGCTATACCTGTTAGGCCTCTGGTACCATGAAGTCTTTCACCCTGAAGGAGGCTAGACTGAGTTCTTCACACAGAACCTCAGGGCAGCATTCCAAGAGGGCAGTCCCCTTTGCCTGATGTGCCACTGGCCAAAGCAAGCCACATGGCTGAGCTCAGTGTCAATGTCAGAGGGGCTCACACAAGGGCATGGATGTGGGCGGGTATGACTCATCAGTGTGATAATGTGCTACACACTTCCTTCCCAAATGGGAGACACAGGAAGGTCAAGGAGATAAAAGACCACAGTTGAGGGCTAGTCAGGACCAATGGATTCTTGTCCTAGCTTTATTGCTTATTGTGTAAGATGGGTCAAGTTTCTCACTCAGCCTAGGTCTGTTTCCTTCTCTGTAAAAGGGAAGAAAGGCTTCTACATCCCAGCTTTAGCTAAAAAGATCCTTATACAAGAATATAGAGTTTTCCCCTCATTGACTCAGAGGCTTATACAGAAGAAAATAGACTTCTCTAGTAGGAAGATTGGATAGAGTCCTTGCCCCTCAGAGAATTGCGAAAGTGGCAAGAGCTTGGGATAGGCTGCAAAAAAAAAAAAGACTGTGAGGTTTTTGCTATTTCTAGGGTACTGGGTATGGAACCCAGGGTCTTGGTTTTGCCAAGCAAGAGCTCTGTCACTGATCTACACTCTGTTGTGGGTTCTTAACAATTACAGATTGTTCAAGATTGGCAAGAGCCCCATCTCTCCAAACCAGTGGACAGATGCCTCCTGAAGGTGTTTTTCATCTATAAGAATCTCAGCTATCACTGTCTGCTGGAAAGAGCTGGGCATCTGGACAACAAAGGGCTCACACTAAACTCACCAGCTCCTTATCTAGCTCATCAATCCAAAATTATTGCTGAGTTCCAGCAAACTTGGGCAGGCATGCCTCTCCCTGTGGGGCTTGTTAGCACTCCCCTTGAAGCTGCCTCCTCTCAGAGGCCCCAGGGGCACATTTGTTTGTTAAGTGATTGGCACTGACCTAGACCTGACCCCAGGTTATAGCCCCTGGGCATCTGACTCTTGGATCTGCCTGGGCCATGGAACCAAGAAAGTGGCTTCAGCATCAGGCTGCCCAAACACAAGCCTCCTGGGTCTATCCAGGGTGCCAGAGCACCAAGGCAGATAGGTCTGAGCTTGGGCCACAGCTGTAACCTAAACGGCCACTGTCTGAGAGCCACTGAGGAATTCCTGCCCTCACCTAGCACCCCCTAAACAGGTAGATCAGCCCTTTCACTTTTTAGAGGGAGTTGGGGACTGGCTGAGCGAATAGGGAGCTGCTGCAAAGCTGATTCGGCAACCCGGAGTGCTCTCTGCCTCCCACCCTCCTCAGGCTGAGAAAACAGCCCCGAGGCAAAGGAGGCCCTGAGCGAGGGACAGGGCCCCAATCTTTGCTCAGATGGGGACCCGTTGTCCCTGAAAACTGTGCAAAGTTTGTCAGAGGCTCTTGTACAGCTGTAATCTGCATTTCATTTTATGAATTTATATTTGCTTTGTTCACTTCCCTTTGTTTCCCTGGAGTTACTTTTGGTGTAAATACTTCTTTTGAATATTTTTCAATAAAGCTAGAGAGAGAAGGAGCCAACCCCCACCCCCTTCTATCTCGAGGACTCCTAAGGCTGGAGAGACTGGGTAGCCACACCTTCCCCCAAGCAGAGGTAAAAGCCAGAGAGAGTTAGAGGTGGAAGGGCCAGGATCACTGAGCTCCTTCTAAGCGCCAGGTGCCTTCATGTGTGTAATCAGATTTATTTTTCCTACAACCTTACGGTCAGCTTGATTGTTCCCGCTTTGCTTTTTCAGACAAGCAAACACACAGACTCCGAGAAGTTAAGTCACTTGGATTTTCCCCACCTGGTAACTGGCGGAGCTAAGACTGGAATTCAGATCTGACCCCAGAGTTTCCCTCCATGATGCCTGGACACTTAAAGTGTGAAGGCAGATGTGTCTCGCCAGAGTTGATTCTTCAGGACCCTGTTGATATAGGGGAAAGAAACTCCCAACCTGAAAGATATCTGGGACAGGTTCGTGTTCTCTAAAACCGAAGAATGGATTTTAGGAAAAGCGGAGGTTAAGAGCAGAATATATTTATTGAGAGAAAGCTGTCCGAGAGAGGGATAGAAGGGGGCCCCAAGTGGGTTGCCCCCAGCCCTTTCACTTTTGTTCTCCTTTAATCACTCATTTACTCATGAAATATTTATTGCCAGGTGCTATGATACCCACTGGGGACACACTGGAGATTTTAAAAAATTAGACACAAAAGGAGGTGAGAGTCAGTGTGAGTATGGGAATATAGCCTAGTCTTCTTCCTGAGGAAGCCCCTTTTGCGCTCAGGCTGCAGGGTGGAGGGGATGAGTAGACTGCAAGTAAAAGGAGGATGGTGCAGGCAAAGGGAGCAGCCAGGGCCACAGCCTGTCGGGGGGACCCACTGCTGTTGTGAGGAACTGATGCGGGGCTGGCGGGCACAGGGCTCGGGGCAAGAGAAGACAAGCATAGGCTGGGTGTTCGGGTAGGGCCAGACAGTGAAGGCCCTGCAGGATAAGTTAGAGTTTTAAGTTTTTATTTTAAGAGCAAAGAGAAACCCCTGATGACAGGAGGGTAGCCAGGTCAAGTTTGCACTTTAAAAAGATCACTCCAGCTGCAGCACAGAAAACAGGTGCCAGAGGTCAAGGATGGATGTGCTAAGACCAGCTGAGAAGCCACTATACTACTCCAGGGTGAGATGATGCCAGCTAGGTTGCAGTGGCAAAGGAGATCGCAAGACGTGAACACACTCAGAAGAGTGAAGGTTAATTGGACGGGACTGGTTGGTGCACTGGAAAGAAATGGGAAAAGAGAATGATGTTAGGAAGTCTCTGAAGTTGCTGCCTCACAGAACAGCTGGATCATGACAGCATTCACCAACAGAGGGAACCCCAGGAGACAACGAGCTGGGCAAGACCTCATAAAGTCAGCTTTGGACACCTTGGCTTTGAGCTATCTTTCAGGCAGTTCGGTATGTGTGTCTGGAGCTCAAAGGGGAGAAAGGGCCAGTCTGAACAGTTGTAGGATCTTGGGTTCCAGGTGAGACACACAGGCAGAGGGCAGCATGAGAGGAACTGGCCTGTGTAAATGTGAGCCTCTAAAGGAGAGAGGACACAGGACCTGAGGCGATAAGGACGGATGTGAAAAATCTCTTTTATATCTGGAGACATGAAATCATTGGTAACTGTAGTAAGGGCTGTTTGATAGTGGAGGGACCGAGGCAAGCCCAGTTTTAGAATGGGTTGAGGAACGAGTGGGAAGTGAAGAAATGAAGACAGCTTGGCTGAGATTTGGGTTGTGAAGGGAGAGGAGAGAGAGGAGATAGCTGGAGGCGGGTGTGAGATGGAGGAAGTTTTTTGTTGTTTTTTAGTGAAGAGACTCAAGCATTTGTAAATGCCAGTGGGAAGAATCCAGATTTGATGGCGCTGGGGGTTGAGGAATGGCTGGATTCTTGGATCTACCTGAGAGAAAAGGGAATAGGGTAAAGGTTGGAGAGGGAGGAGCAGGGCTGAAGGAAAGGATGGGCTGGGGCAGCCGCTGTGGGCTGGCATGATTGGTTGTGGGAGATGAGAGTGTGGCATTTAATAGCCCATCTTATGAGCTAAAAGGTGAGGCTCCCGCCACTTATTTCCCTTTCTGGGCAGCCCCTAATGGCCCTATTCCATGAGTGTGGTGACTCAGTTCTCCTGCCTCAGCCCTACCCATCAGAAGGCCTCCCCTCCGCAGAGCAGGAAGGCAGAGGAACTGCCCAGGGGCTCAGGTAGCAATGCTGAAGGACAATACCAGAAATCACTTCTCAGCAGTGGGATCACAAGCAAAGGGCAAACAGACACTTGCCCTGGAGGGAGTCTCAGCTGTTTATTTTGGTTTCGCATTTTTTTGTGGAGGATAAAGAGGGAAGAGCAGAGCACAGTGGGAACCTGAAATCCTGGGGTGGGGATGGGTGAGGGTGACAGGAATAAGTGGGGGTCCTTCCTTCCCGGGCTGGGCCCCCTTTGAAGTAGAAGAGGGAGAATGTTCTTCAGTAGGAAGAGAAAGGCTGGGGCAACTAGAGTGCCTAGGCCTCCTGGCTGGGAGGGAGCTGCCTGCAAAGAGGAGGGGAATGGGGTAGCAAGAGGGGGCTGCGACTGTAGGGATCCCCACATGATGCTACACTTCAGTGTGAAGAAGTGGCCCTATTTGCTAGAGTAGGCCAGGTACACACCTTTCCAGTGTCCCCTCCTCTGCACAGGCTGTGGGGATGGTGTTGAGGTGACCTTCTTTCTTTGGAGTCCAGGCATATGTAATATGAGGCTCTCCACCCCTGCTGCGAACTAAGTTCTGGGACATAGGGAAGGCTGGGAGGGGGTGAAACTTTTTTTTTTTTTTAATCATTAACCTGGTTGATTGAAATCTGAACTGTGGAGCCTCCCAGCTCTATTGATTTTCTCTGAAAGCCCAGCAGCTGGAGCCAGTGGCTGCTCAGAGACCAGGGAGAGGAAAGGGTAGAGGTAGGGGAGGGGGCAGGGGGAACAATGGGAAGTCAGCCAGGAGTGCAGGGTTGGGAAGGAGGAAGCAGGAAGGAGGCAGGGTTGGAGGGTCAGATGGTGCAGAGGGGTCTTTGGGGACCAGAGGGTGGTCAGAAAGTCTCTAGGCATCAGGGCGGGTGAGGTCGGCCCAGCCACAGAGGCACTGCGGAGAGCAGGGAGGAGACAGAGAGGATCTGCCATAGGACAAAATCAAAGCTCAGAGAAGCACAGTGACCGGCTCAAGGTGACAGGGTCAGAGCTTGCACCAAACCCAAGCTCAGCAGACTTCACTGCACTGAGGAGAAAGGACACAGAAACGAAGGCCCAAAGCTCAGGAGAAAAGCTGAGATGAAGGACATGGAGAGTTGGTAAGAAGAGAGATTTGATTTACAGGTCACCATGTTTTTGGGGACAGGAGCCTGCCTTCTCTGCTCAGAAGAGTAGAGCAGACACAAAACAATAGCACTGGTCTGACTGAGGGCGATCAGGCCATCAGGTGTTACTGAACCAGGCCCACTATGCCCTCCGCACACTGTGCCAGCCACTGAAGCAACAAGTTTTGTCAAAGAGAATTTATCCATAGAACAGTTAAAGGTGAGGATGGGGAGTCCCTAGACCCAAATCTACCTCCCAGAGGACAAAGTTCACAGATATTCATGGAGTCAAAAAATGGGGTGGCTGTCGTTCGCATCTAGAATGTCCTATGGAAGCCCGTGTGTGAGCAGCTTGGTCCTCAGTTTGGTGATTTTGGGAGATGGTGGAACCTTTAGGAGGTAGAGCCTAATGGGAGGAAATGAGGTCACTGGTGAGAGCCTCGAGGAGGACGTTGGTACTGGTACTCTTCTTTCTCCCAACATGATACACTAGGCTGCTGAGGGCCCAATGCAATGTGGTCAAGCAGCCGTGGACCAAAACCTCTAAAATTGTGAGCCAAGAACCTTTCCAACTTTTAAGTTGGTTTTCTCAGGTATTTTCTTAACAGCTGTGGAAAGCCGACTAACACAAGGGTGTCTGCGGCATGGGAAAAGGTGATTGATTAGAAGCAGGGAAAGGGGAAGTAATCAGTGGTTTCTACGTGCACAAACTTCACGGCTCTTTATAAGAGGCATGTTCTGAAAATGGCAGTGTTAGTAAGACCCATGAGTGGAGTTTCTGGCTTTCTAATGTCAAAAGGTCACCTACTGGATACTTGTGAAGGTCCAAGAGAAAGGGTCAGTGGTTTCATCCACTTTGAGCCACACGAGGCTATCTCCAAGTTCCTAAAAAAAACTAACTTAATCCTTACCAAGGTGGGTGACCATATGTCAGAGGTGTTATCTACAGGAAAATTAGCAAGGGCCTATTACATTATTGTTCAGTTAATGACTTCTAGAATCAGTGATAAAAGCAGCTAAAGATGCGGTGATGAATGCATGTATCCCAGCACTCTGGAAGGCTGAGGCAAGAGGACTGCAAGTTTGAGCCTAGCCTTAGCAACTTAGTGACTTCATAAAACCTTTGTCTTAAAAAAATACAAAAAAAAAAGGGGGTGGGCATAGCTCAGTGTGAAGGCTCTGAGTTAAATTTCCAGTACCAAAAAACAATAAAACAGCAACTAAAGCAAATGGATTTATTCAGGTATTTCCTGGATTTTAAAAGGAAAAAAAATGTTTCTTGGTTTTTGAACTTTAGGTGAGGGGAGAATGGCTGAAGTCTTTTTTTTTTTTTTTTGGCATTTTAAAATTTTAGATATATACAATGACAACATTCATCACAGGGAATTTGTACCTGTACATGATGTATCTTACTTCTTCTTTTTTTCCCATTCTCCTCCCTTCAACTCCTGCTTCCTAATGTCTTTTAAGGGAAATTCTGTGTTTTGGCTGGGGGGGGGTGGTTTTTTTGGTTTTTGGTGGGGTTTTTTTTGTTGCTGATGCCTTGAACTCAGGGCTTCACACATGCTAGACAAGTGTTGTACCACTGAGCTATACCCAGAGCCCAAGGGAGAAAAATGATTCATTTCCTTATGGAGACTTGGTTATAAAGAGGAAAGGGGTAGAAGAGATTCTCAGAGGAGTTACATAGCAAAGAACACAGAGAAAACATCTATTCACTTAGCCAAAACCTGGGCCTGAACAGTTGGGTTTCACCAGGCTATCACACGGCTCCTAGCTCCTTATTACTTGTGACAGTAAGGCACACAGGTCCGTGTGACTCTGAGACAGACGGGGAGCCACCTTCTGCTGGGTAGAGATACAAACACACACACAGGCACTCACATGCCACCCTGGTGCCCACAACTCCCCTCGCCAGTGCCAGCTCCTAGAATAACTCCTCTGAGCTGGAGGGAACACATCAGGCCTTCCTGGGGAAGACAGAAAAGGAGGGGAAGAGGCTGGCTCTGAAGACAGAGCTGGTTGGTACACGAAGAGCAGAAGCCATCTGATGGTGGAGAGAGATGGGAACCATGACAACGCTCACACAGCACAAACACAGACAGCTCTGGTGTCAAAAAGTGCTAGGATTTTCAGAATGAAACAGTCTCTGAGGCCATGTTGTTACTGGCCACTTAGGTTCGTACGTTCAGGTTCATCCACTCACCACTGGCCAGATCAAAAGAGACCATATATTTTGTTAGGAAGGGAAAAGGATTTATTCAAAGCTAGCTCCCAGGAGATGTACGAGCCTAATTGCCTCAAATCACCATCTCACCATATACAGGTATACTGGGGTCCTTCATAACAAGGAAGAGTGTGTGAGGGAATACAATGTCACAACAGACATTTTCAGGCTAGCCGCATCCCTTCCTCTCCCTTCCTTGGACCCAGACCTCTCTCCCTCCCTTGCTTAAGGGAATGAAGTTGAGCATTACCTCCTGGTACCAGGAGTGGGTGAGAGGTTGCAGGGGGTTATGCCCTACACCTTAAGAAAGTTTGGAAACCACTTGATGCCAAAGGGAAAAAAAAAATCTAACTTTTAAAGCTCCATTTTGCAGTGCTGGCTACAGTGTGGAGCGTGCCATGGGACCCTAAGTTCTGTTTGTGGTTATGGCACTAGCAGGTGCCAATCTGGCTGGCACTGTGTCATGGAAGCCTCAGCCTGGACATTCCAATGGGAAACTGGCTACAGGGTGAGGGACCCCAGGCTGGGAAGTACAGAGCCGCCTAACACGTCTTCTTCCTCTGACAGCTCAATATCCTGGTGGACACAGGCAGCAGTAACTTTGCAGTGGGGGCTGCCCCCCACCCTTTCCTTCATCGCTACTATCAAAGGCAGCGGTGAGTCTGGGAGAGTGCAGGGCAGGAGCCAGTCCAAGGAGAGGTGGGAAGGGCACAAGGAGAAAGGAGAGGGTGGCCAGGAGAAGTAGAGGGGGTACTGGAGAGCCATACCCCGGGAAAAGGTAAACTGCAACACAGCTTGTGTGAAAGGGATGTAGCCTCATGGCTCCCAGAGCCATCTCCACGGCTCGTTTTCTACCTACACGGGGAGGTAAGGGAACTTCACCCACAAACCCTCAGTGGCTTGCTGTTTTCTAGTAGCAGCTGTAGGTACGCCGAACAGGCTGTAGCCTTACCCTGGGGCCCCTCCAGGTGGCTTTGCATGGTTCAAGGACGTAAGGGAAAAGATCTTCCCCAACCCCCACTACCTGGACTCACATCAGGGATTGAAAGCTCAACAGTATCCTCCCCGCATCAGCCCAAGTGCCACCTGCTGGGTTCAGCTTACTGGAGAAAGGGAGAGTGGGAGTGGGTTTTTAGGTGAGAGAGGCAGTGAGGGATGACCCCGAAGCCCTCCTGGCATAAGAGCAGGATGAGGAAGTGGTGAGAAGACATCTCATGCCTAAGCCGCCTGCGTGTGAGTAGCTGTATCCTAACTTCGGACTGCTAGGCAGGTACAAGCCCCACCCCCACTTCCTGACTTCTTTAACCCCCACCCCATTAACGTCCCTTCTAAAGGAACAGAAAGTGGAGTGCGCGCAGGATCAATTTAAAGCACTCATGCCCAGTCTTCGTCCCAGTTCTATCATTACTCCCCTCAAACCTTGATTAGTGACATGATTAAACAGAAGTGGGGGCAGCAACACTTGGATGAATGTGCTTTGCCAAGTGGTGTACAATACCCACCTGCTCTGAGACGCTTGTGCAAATCTCTTCTCTAGAAAAACTTGCTGCAGAGCCTCCACATTCACGCTGCCTGGAAACTTCTCCACCACTCAGATGGTACCACCAGGTCCCAAGGCAGAGTCAATGGCTCCTTTGCTCTGGGAGCTTGTTGGAACCACAGGGAGAAAGAGATGCTGGCTAGCTGGCCCCACAGAAGCAGCAAGCACAATGCACAAAGCCTAGCTTGTTCTTCGCAGGCTTGAGCTCCAGATCTAGGAATGTGAGCTCTGGAGATGGGACAGCCCCAGCAATAGCTCCCCTCATCTGTTATAAGATCCTATTACATTCTGTTCTGGGCAGTGGGTCTAGGGGATCTTCTGCAGAGCAGCCTGAAAGCAGACTGTTAGGATGCCCCTGAGCTAGGCGGCCTTTGGGAGTATGTTTGATGCTGGGTCTCCGTAGCAGATGTTGTGTTTATGCATCCAGATCTCTGCCTCCTTTCCACAGGTCAAGCACATACCGGGACCTCCGGAAGGGCGTGTATGTGCCCTACACCCAGGGCAAGTGGGAGGGGGAGCTGGGCACTGACCTAGTGAGCATTCCTCATGGTCCCAACGTCACTGTGCGTGCAAACATCGCTGCCATCACTGAATCAGACAAGTTCTTCATCAATGGCTCCAACTGGGAAGGCATCCTGGGGCTGGCCTACGCTGAGATCGCCAGGGTGAGGAGCAAGGCTGGTCCTATATACTATGTCTGCACAATGCACACTGCATGCTACACAGGGGAGGAGTTAAGGGAAAGAAGGGGGACTAAGGGAAACACATCGGTTTGAAGGGTTCTTCACCGGGACAGGGTGGCAGTCTGAACTTTACTGCTACGGAAGGCAAACCACAGTGAGAGCAGCTACGATAGGTACAGGAAGAGGCTGTGGTTTCTGTGCAGCCTAAGATCTTTGGTTTGCTTGTGTTGAGACAGGGTGTCACTATACAGTTGAGGCTGGCCTCCTACTCACAGCAATCCTCCTGCCTCAGCCTCTGAAGTGCTAGGACTACAGGTGTGCACTACCATGCCAGGCTTAAATTCTTTGTGTGCACCCTAAGATGTTTAAGGGAGGCTCTCATAAACTTGAAGCAGGTTGGGCATGTGGGAATAAACGATCCTATGGCTCTGTGGGCCATACTTAACTTTTTTGCATGGCCACTGTCTCTTGCTAACCCTCTACCTGCCAGAATTTAGTAACTCCAGGTGGTGATTCCCAAGGAACATCCCCAACTTTCTGCTTTTTCCTTCCAGTGTAGGCAGGAAGCTAGCCTCTGTCCAGCAGGGACAGATTTACTGTGAAGATTTACTCTTTTGTCTCCTTTTGCCGCAGCCTGATGACTCGCTGGAGCCCTTCTTTGACTCTTTGGTGAAGCAGACACACGTTCCAAATCTCTTCTCCCTGCAGCTCTGTGGTGCAGGCTTCCCCCTCAACCAGTCTGAGGCTGTGGCTTCTGTCGGAGGGAGCATGGTAAGTAGGGCCTCAGAGGATGGAGGACCTTGCACGTGGAGAGACATGGGTGCCATCTACCCATCCCTTCTTAGGGCAACCACATGGTCTTGGCTCTACTACTTCAAATCAGGAGAGGCCTCTTGATATTCCCCATCCCTACTTTTCTTTTCCATTCTTCTCTTCCTTACGTTATTCCTGAAAAGGACTCGAGGATCTATGGTAAACTTGGAAAGGATCAGAAGTACTTAGGAACCATTTCAAAGGAAATGAAAGTAAGACCTATTAATGGTCAGAAGGCAGAAATTTCAAGAGTTTAAGTTTATTTATTCATTAATTAGGACAATGGTGAATGGTTCACCAACACAGAAAAATAAAACTTAGAAGCAATAATCAATGCATTCAACATTTATTTGCCAGTTTAGGTTTAAATAACTTCATGTCAAGGACTATGTGATTCTGAAACAAATAATTAAGATCCTATCAAGCCTTTTCTCCTGAACACACTTAGAGAGAATACATCACTTTGGGATGTGACTGATTAGAAGCTGGAAAATGGAAACGGGTATATGCAGAGGGCCTTGCTACCCCAAGATGAGACTGAGCTGACCGCTTGTCTTTGTGACTTGCTCGTCTGTGCCAGCACACGGTGCCTGTCTCCTTCTCTCTTAGATCATTGGGGGTATCGACCACTCGCTATATACAGGCAGTCTCTGGTACACACCCATCCGGCGGGAGTGGTATTATGAGGTGATCATTGTGCGGGTGGAGATCAATGGACAAGATCTGAAGATGGACTGCAAGGAGGTAATAAAACCAAGGGGGAGCCAAGCAGAGAAGAGGGGGTAGGTACCACACATGGGGAGCACCTCACGTTACAAGGTTGGCAGGATGAGGCAGAAGTACAGTACAAGGCTGCAGAGAGGGTAGGGGCTGGGCTCAGAGGTCAGCTTAATGGTCACAGAGCAGGACCTGAAGTTAGGAGCCAGGAACTGGCAGAGCACTTTCACAGGGACCGTAGGCTTACATAGTAACATGAGTGGAAAAAAAAAACAAAAAACCCCAAAACCCATGAAACTAGTTTGTCTGGACTCTAGTCACTGCCTTGCTTCACAGGCCTTGGGCAAGCTGTTTGCAAGGCAGTGTGTTAGATGTCCTATAGGAATCCTGCTTTAGAGTCACAGACCTAGATTTGAAGCTAGCTCTGCCATTTACTAGCTGTGTGCCCGTAGGCTTGTTACTCTGTGTTTCAGTTTCCTCATCTGCAGACAGAGGTAAAAACAAATTTCCCAAACATTATAGAAAAGGTCAGAGACAGCACACAAAGTATTTGTCCCTGTGGTTGGCAGTACCCAACAAATACGAGCTAAACCGTTTGGGCCTCCTTCCCTAGATTCTTGCATGTGCTAAATCAGAATACATGTAAAAATACTATGTGAAGTTAAAAACACTATACCAGGGACTTTTTGTTTTAAGATTTGGAGAATGTTTGCCCACCCAAGATAATAAGAGCTAACCTTTACTGAAGTGCCTCCTGTCTGTGACACACCACTCTAAGTGTTAATTCAATGTATTAGTTTATTTAATCATTACAATAATTTTTGAGGTAGGTACTACTATATCCACATTTTAGAGACAAGGAAACTGAGGCACAGAAGTTAATTAACTTGACTAAGGAGGTACATACACAAGCTGGCAAAGCCAAGATGCCAACCTGGCAGTACCCCAAGCAGTCAAATTCACCCTTCTATCTCTGCCCATAGCCAGGTATCAAAAAAGCTCTTCTAACCCTTTCCTCTCCTTCCTAGTACAACTATGACAAGAGCATCGTGGACAGTGGCACCACCAACCTTCGTCTTCCCAAGAAAGTGTTTGAGGCTGCAGTCAAATCCATCAAGGCAGCCTCCTCGGTCAGTGCACTAAGGATAGGGTACAAGAGATGACATGGTATCACAGGAAGTCAGTGACACCTGAGGGACGGCAAGAGCCAAGATGACTACAATTAGATCCTTCTACTTAAGAGCTCTTAAACACTGGTCTCCTGTACTGGTCTCGGTTTACTCGCCATCTAATGCCGCTGGTACAGAACTTTGCCCTCAGTCTCCTTTCGACCCCTAACCCTTGGCTGTAGTTTACCTTTCCCTGCTTTGGATGTTTCCCCCAAAGAAGCAAATAAAGGGCCCAGTCAGTGTTATGAAAACAGGCGCGCAAGATGATGGAGGCTGACTCCTCATTGTTATCCTTTTCTTGTCAACACAGACAGAGAAGTTTCCAGATGGCTTTTGGCTAGGGGAGCAGCTGGTGTGCTGGCAGGCAGGCACCACCCCTTGGAACATTTTTCCTGTCATCTCGCTCTACCTCATGGGTGAGGTCACCAACCAGTCCTTCCGTATCACCATCCTTCCACAGGTACGTCCCTAAGCTGAGGCAGTGGGATCCCAGGAAGAGGACAAAATACAAATTAAAAGACAGTGACCGGCTTGGCTTCCCAGATCTTGGGAGACAAGATAGATGAGTGCCCAGTGGTAAAGGGGTTTTGGAAAGCACAACCTCTTGGGGCTCAGGGATGGCAAAGGGAAGAGCTACCTAAGTGCAGCCATACCTAGAGGGCAGAGATGAGGTGGAGCATGAAGCAAGGAAGACACCCTGTCACCCTGCAACTGTTTACCCCTAGCAATACCTGCGGCCTGTGGAAGACGTGGCCACGTCCCAAGATGACTGTTACAAGTTCGCCATCTCACAGTCATCCACTGGCACGGTTATGGGAGCTGTTATCATGGAGGGCTTCTACGTCGTCTTTGATCGGGCCCGAAAACGAATTGGCTTTGCTGTCAGCGCTTGCCATGGTAAGAGCACGGAGATGAGGGTATGGTTCAATTCGTATTCCCACTGTCAGCAGTTAGGCTACCTGGGCCCCTGTCCGTTTGGGAGGCAGTAACAGTGGCCTCAGGCTAAAGTCAGCATAGTGTGCAAACGCTGGTGCCTGTGCTCACCCTTTAAAAAAATAATTAATTAATTAATTTTTTGGAATTGCCTGCCCTGGTGACCCCTGCCTAGACTGGAAAGCTCTGTTGGAAACCACTACAGCAAGAGCTGCCTGGCCCCCTTAGGAAGCTCTGGATAGAAGGGCAGCGGGCTAACCTTCAGGGAGCCCGTCAGGTGCGCTATTGTACGGTGAATGCTCCTGCACAAAGGTGACAGGAGTTTCGTTCCCCCACGATGTAACCAGGGAAGGGTGCTACTCTTAGGGCTATGAGAGGGGAGACAGGCCCCCGTCTAGCACTGGCTTTCCTGCCTGCTCCTGACTATCTCCACAAGGAGGACTAAACAGAGCTTGATTTCAAGGTGTCACTACCCAGAAGTTCTTTTTGTTGTGTAACTCAAACTGCTGTGGGACAACCGAGAGCTATCCCTTCACATCTGCCCTTTCCCCAGTGCATGATGAGTTCAGGACAGCAGCAGTGGAAGGCCCTTTTGTCACCCCGGACATGGAAGACTGTGGCTACAACATTCCACAGACAGATGAATCGACCCTCATGACCATAGCCTACGTCATGGCTGCCATCTGCGCCCTCTTCATGCTGCCACTCTGCCTCATGGTGTGCCAGTGGCGCTGCCTGCGCTGCCTCCGCCATCAACATGATGACTTTGCTGATGACATCTCCCTGCTGAAGTGAAGAGGCCCGTGGGTAGAAGACCAAGATTCCCCTAGACCACATCTGGGTGGTTCCCTTTGGTCCCAAGTCGGAGACACAGATGGTACCTGTGGCCAGAGCACCTCAGGACCCTCACACACCCACCAATGCCTCTGCCTTGACAGAAAAGAAGGAAAAGCTGACAAGGTGGGTCACAGGGCTTGCACCTGTAGGAAACAGGAGAGGGAAGAAAGAAGCACTCTGGTGGCAAGAATATTCCTGGGTCACCTCGAACGTGAGCTGGGAGATTCTGCTGCTTGAACCTTCAACCCTGAACCTTTGCCCACCATGCATTTAGATTCTCTAACCCAAAGTATTCTTTCCTTACTTTCAGAAGTCCTCACATCACACCCAGGCTACCCCAGCGTGTAGCTCTGCGGTACCCTGGCAAAGAGCCAACCTCATATCCCTGCTGGCAAAGTCAGCAGAAGATACATAATTTGCTATTTGTTTTAGAGGTAGGGACTAGGTAAGCAGGCCTAACACTGGTGCCAGACTGCCTCTCGAATGAAACAAAAAGCTATTAGAATATTTATGTACGGGGGGCAGTTAGAGGAGAGTACGAAGACAGGGAATTGGTATTAAAGTTAGGAAAAACAGACACAGCCACTCACCAGTCCCAGTTTGAGACCTCACCTCCAAGGCAGAACCCCATCTTATGAGATGGGTGTCATTTCCCAGTGTTTATGTGGTTGCAGGCTGACCAAAAGTGAGATGGGAAAAAGGGCTTATCTAGCCAAAGAGCTCATTTTAAAGCTCTTTTAAATGAAAGATGCCCATGAAGAAGTTCCACTTAAATGAATTTCTATCTTATTAATTCCATTTGTCTCTGCTTGAACCCTTTCTTCTATATATGATAGGTGCCACCAGAACATCCCAACCCCCAAAGCCCTAGGTGCCCTATGGCAGAGCAATTGGAATATAGCAGGGCTGGGCGCTGTCTCCTTGGTCACATGTTCACTCCTTCCCCCAAAGCCCTCTTGCTCTGGAGCTTTGCAGCCAAGGTGCTAAAAGGAATAGAGATGAAACCTCTCCGACCTAACCCCTGAAAGCAGGTATAGGGTTGACGCCTTATACCTCTGCCTAGATTTCTTCCTGTTCTGCTCTAAGAAGTGGTAAGACCTTCATATAACACTGAGTGGTTTCATTGCTTTCTTACCCTCTCTAACGGCTCCTCCATTTATTTGACTAAGGCATCACACATTGGCTAGTATTACATCGAGAATGTCAGAAACATGGGGCTTTCTGGCTCTGAGTCATTGCCTTCCGTATAAAGGCCACCTGGAGAAAGGATGGCAGCCTCAGGGCTTCCTTATTTCCTTCACGTTTTCCTTGTTGGAGGCTCTTCTCTTCTCCCACCCTGTTCTCTGTGCTATTCCCAATGTACATGGGTACCCAGGCTGGTTCTTGGGCTAAGCAGTAGGGGCCAAGTTCACTTCCTCTGGTCAGTTCTACACAGTAGACTGTGATACCAGTGTTAGTGGGACCGGCTGAGTGTTCGCAGTTTACCTGCTGCATCCTAACCCTATCTGGTCTACACACTACTTCCAGGTAGGGGACCTGGCAAGTGTGGGACTGCCTGATGAAGGAGAAGGAAACACAAGGAGGGCCTCTGGAGTTGCTGGCCTTAGCCAGCTGCCCACAAGCCATAAACCAATAAAACAAGAATATTAAGTTAGAGTTTTTTATCTGGGTTCTCTTCATTCCCTCTGCACTTGGTGCTGCTTTGGCTGACTGGGAACACCCCAACTACAAAGACTGACAGGAAGACCGGAGACCGTCCGCTTCCGACTCACAACTCACGGTGTAAATAAATTTCCAGACCTGCTACCATGAAATGAAAATGCCACATGCTGCTTTACAATTTCTACCCATGTTGGGGAAAACTGGCTTTTCCTCACTCTTTTCTAGGGCATAAAACTCAACCCATTCATTAGTAAATCTCATGTCCTATTTTTTTTTTTAAGAGAAAACTTGGATTTATTTTTCTTTTTACAGTTATTTCCTTTCTACCCTGAAACTATAAACTCTAAGTAAAAAAAAAAAAATCCTAACAAAAGCTTCTTGCTTGTAAAAACATGTATTCTATAGCTTAAAGTTTTACTCCTGAAAAGTGACTGGTCCTGCCTCCACACACTGCAGCCGTGGCCCTCGCTCCAGGCTACGTGGGCTGTACCCCTGTAGGCCAGGCAGAGGGAGAAGGGAGAACGGGGTGGCCACGACTTAAACATTGCTTCTGACTGGTCCTCATCAAGGAAAAGAGAAACAAGGAGGCCCCAGCTCCATGGACAGCTCTCCGGAACACTTACTCTCTGGCTACAGTTAGCTTTTCAGGAGCTTTCACCAGGAAGTAGATAAACTACCTCCTCCTCCCTTTTTCTCTATTCCTTTGGCTTCAAAGACTTTTGGAAAATAATATATACATAACTTTTCCCCTTCAGGCAATCTGAAATTTCAATAATCTTGCTCTGGATAGGGCAAGATAGGGACTCAAACTAAAGAAACAATATTCTTTATACTCTCACCAATTTCTAAATTCTGGGGAGACAATTTAAAGATATTATAGGGAGTCCAGGGCTACTGAAAAATTGAAGGAAGAGAAAAATCTTAAGATCACTGGATGTGGTGGCACACACCTATAATCCCAGCATTCAGGAGGCTGAGGCAGGAGGATCACAAGTTGAGGCCAGCCTGGGCTCATAGTGAGTTCAAGACTGGCCTGCACTATTAAACAAGACCCTGTCTCAAAAAAACAAACAAAAATTACAAAAAATGAATCCCCCAAGTGAAAAGAACAAAAAAACTGGTCTTCTATTTGGCCACCTTTCTTGTTCATGGCAGTACCAAACTGGAGACACTAACAGTTTACTGACCAAAGAAAGTAAGCCATCTGACCTCTAAAGAGTTGAGTACTCAGGCCACTCCAATCATTCTACAAGATGCCAAGGAGATCCTGGGAAATCCAGCTACTTAAATTGATGCTGGTCAATAAACCTGGGCAAGTAAGACAAGAGAAAAGACAAAGCATTCATCCATGAGCTGATAGGCAAGGATGAAGACAAAGAAAGGAAACGGTTAACAAAAACAGAAAGGGGAGGGTTTAGTTGCATCTGAATGGCAAAGTCTTCATTACCCTGATGTGGACTGCCAGTACCAATAAGCATTTCTAGTCCCAGAATGGGAAAAGTTCAGTTGCTAGTAATATAATGATGTCTTTCCTCTGGAGTGAATTTTTTAGTTTACTTTCAAAACAGAAGCGAGCTAAAGCCATTTCCTGTAGGAGGAAAGATAAAAGGATAGAAAAAAAAAAAGTCGAAGGTCCAATAGAATCACAGCCTTCTCATGTATAAAACCTAAAAGCCAGAAGTACTCAATTAGCAGAGGTGGGAAACATCTAGTTCCAGATAGCGGTCCACAGAACAGATGATTTATAATCCTGAAATCCCACCTCCCTTCTTTGTATCACTTTGGTCTCCATTTTTCCCAGGGAAGGAAACATGTCCGCATAGCTTTCTTGCTTCCAAAATTAAAACCCAGCATCCCAAGGTCCTTCTGCAAGTAATTTTGCACAGACATCTTTTCACCCCAGTGCCTGTCTGGAACTCACCCATGGTCACCAAACAACTTGGCTGTAAACCAACTGCCTTAACCTTCAGGGGGAAGGGGTTAGCTAGACTAGGAGCCCAGGATGAATAGGATGAGATGAAGCCTTCACAAGGCTGACCTGTCAGAGCTTGATTAGAAGCCAGGCCAGTGGTAGCAAGGGATGATTTGGCCCAGGAAAAACTGTGGTTTATGCTCATTTCTATCCAGGAAGTAGAGTAGACAGAAACTTGTAGAGGAAATGGAACCTGGTTATGTTGTTATTCTTGGACTGTGAATTTTACTGATGTAAAACAAAATACTCTGTAAACCTAATGTCTATGTATAAATAATTAAAATTAACAGTAAACTATTCAATGAAAAGTCATACTACTAGGATTACATTTTTTTCCTCAGAGTCTCACTTTATCTACTTGAAGTGGAGTGGCTAGAACAATACTGAGGGTTTTGGAGGCTCTTGGTAAGCAAGGCAGCTGGTAGGACAGCACGTAAGCACCAGGCTTCAAAACAGCACACATGAGCCTTAAGAAATGGATTACAGACTGAGCCAAACCAAAGCACGATGGCTTTAGAGCAACGACAGCAACTTCTTAGATATATCTGAAAACAGCCCTAGGCAAGGATATCATAATTTCAAGGCCAAACTAAATAGTATCTTCCCTACAATCTGCACCCCCTAAAGAACTACAAGATAAGGGGGAGGGGACAGAGTGTTTCTGCATTATATACATACTTTCATTTACGAACATTTCAATACAGACTTTCTATACACACATTACCTACATAATAAAAATGTACATGGCGTGAGTATATGTCACTGTATAAATATAGAGTTTTAGAAATCTTGAACCCGCACTTCCTGTTCACATCAGTTTCTCCTCTTCTTCCTCCCCAGTCAGGTCCGTCATTTAAGAGTTGGACAAAAGGGACAAGTGTCATTTGTGTTGGTCTGCGCCCAGAATTTGATACACTGGAAAGAAAGAAAGACACACCTCAGGTTTTTCTGGGGAGAACAAGGGAAGGAAGGAGAGAATGACGTTAAGGTTCACAAGGACTAAGCCTGAAGTTCTCACTGTGGGGGACCAAACGGGATATTTCACTGGCTCTTACCCAAAGGAATCTTCAGAGCAGGTGAACCTGTGGATTTTACTAGGACCAGAAACAAACAGCTACAGTAATAAGGGGTCTCCCAAAGCTGCTTTTGTTGAGTATCAAACGAGGCTTGTTCCTTATGATCCATTTGACCTGAGATGAGTTTCCACCTAATGCTCATCACCTTCAAATCTTATTCAGGACTTTTTCTTTTCTTTTCTTTTTTTCTTTTTTGAGACAGGGTTTTGCTATGCAGTCCAGGCTGGCCTTGAACTTACTTTGTAGCCCAAGCTGGCCTCAAACTCATAGCAATCGTCCTGCCTCAGCCTCCTGAGCACTGGGATTACAGGCGTGCACCACCACACCCAGCTTGATTTTTTTCTTGTTTAAAAAAAAATTAGTTATCAATTCAGTTTCTAACTCATGGAAAAACAAAATGAACAAACTGAATAGCTATGAAAGAACCCTGCTGCTGAGAGGCTTACCTCTGCACAGTAACAAGGAGAACAGGAATGACTTGTGAGTCAGTGGAGATAATCCCTCCTAGGCAGTCCTTCAGGCTAGTCTGTTAGTGGAGTTACTAATCTCACCTTCAGGCTCCCTATTCTATTTCTCTCATCTAAGCCACATCTCTTGACAATGCTACATTGGAAGAAATGATTGAAATACAGGATTACTTCTTACTGTCAATTTTCTAAGAAAGTGACTTACAATGCTCTAGTATGAACTGCTTACCCAGTTCTTTGAAAGGAAGGGGATAAAAAGAAGCAGGGAGATCCTCACTGCAGTATTCTGAATTCTGCTGATGTTCAAGTCACAGTTTACTGAAAACCTTATGGTTAGATATTAATGATTAGCATCAACCCAATAAAATATTCAAGAAAACTTATCCCTGCCGTAAAGAAGAGTAGCAAATGAGGAAGGTATGCAGCACCCACCTCCTTGTGCAACACATGAGAACAAGCCATTGGATGCAGCTCACTGGGCTGAACAAGTTTCTGGCACATAAGACACAGCTTGCAAGTGGCTGGAGCCTGCAGAACAGAAAAAGCATAGTCACACAGTACAGAACCTCTGGGTCATTTTGCCTCTTACGCCCCTGGCCCTTCTATTATTTCCAGTAGCATAATGATTTTACACCAGAAGAAATAAAAGCCCAGAGACAGATTCTTGCCAAAAGTATACGCATATTCCCACTAAGGCTGCAAACAATGCAGCTGACAGGATGATGTTTTCTTCATTCATGTCACCTGAAAACCCACTCACTCCACACCCTCAGTTTCCCCAAGTCCCAGTATTAAGAGAAAAAGAATCTTACATGTGAAGACCTTCCAGGATATGAAACTTGAGCAGAAGGCAAGAACATTGGGGTACTGATTTGGGCCAGTGGAGCAGGGTACAAGGCCCGGATCCGACCAAGTGGCTAAGGGCAGAAAAAATTTTCAGAGTAAGGGAAAAGAGTGTAACACAGCATTTAGGAAAAAGAAATCATTAACTTCCCAGTATAGCAAAGCAGAAAAGTAGACTGGGTATCTGTGGTTATCATGTGTTTTCTTACCCACAATTCTTCTGAAGTCTGCCTCTTCTTCCACCCCTCAGTAAGCCTGAAGCCTTCCCACTCCTCTTACCTGAGTGCTTGCTGCCACCCGCTCTTGCTCGGCCAGTCGTGCGGCTACCAACTGGATCAGTTCCTCCATGGTCAGGCCGGCCATGGTGGTACGTGCTATCTTGATTTGCTGAAGAATGTTGGTCATCTGAGCCCTAAGAAAGGAAAGTGTTAATAGAGAATCTACGCTATAATCTTGGGGAACACCCATGAAACCGCCCCTATTTCAAACCAGAAGCACTGCTCTGAGAAAGATGTTTTAGTTGATCCTGAAAGATACCTACTTATTGCACTGTGGGAACCGAGTCAGCAGCTTCTCCAGGATCTTCTCCAGTTTGTCTACTGGTTGGGGCCGGGGAGTTTCAGTAGAAGCCTTAATACCACCCAAGCCTGGGGGAGGCGGGATGGAGGCAGCAGGAGACATGTGTGGACTATGGGGGCCAACAAGGGAACCCAAGCCAGGGCTATTTCTCCCATGGGAGCCAGGAAGGGGTGGGGAAGGCTGGCTGGACTGAGAAAGGGCAGGGTTCAGGATTGGGAAAGACAAGGAACGAGGATCTGCACTGGGCATCACCATGGGCATTGTGACCTGCCCAATGGAGAAGGGCATCCGAGGAGCCAGAGAGGGACTGGGCTGAAACACTTGAAGCATGAAGTCTGTCTGTAGAGGGTAAGCAGTAAAGGACAAGAGAGAAAGGAAGACCATTTAGAAAACTGAAGCAGACATCAGTGAGCAACTCTTGCCTTAAATAGGAATGGTCCCAATACGTTCATAAAAATGACAAATACAAGATTCTGACTATGTGGGGCTGGGGATATAGCTCCGTGGCATAAGTGCCTGCCTGGCAAGCGCAAGGTCCTGAGTTCGATCCCTGGTACCGCAAAAAAAAAAAAAAAAAAGATTCTGACTATGTCACAACACAGAATGGGGTGGTTTCCCCAAACCCAGCCCTTACCTCTGAGGGGGGTGGAGGCAAAGTGGGGGTAGGGATTTGAGGAAGGCTGCTCAGCTTGGCTCCATTCCTCACTAGCTGGATATGACTATTAAATTGGTCCTGGAAAAAAGAAAAAAACAAGATAATCTTTTACTACTAGTTAAGTGAGCCTCTGGAGAAAGTACATCACCCATTCTCAGGAAAATCGAGCAGTGGGACAGGTCTTAAGGGCACACACAGCAGGTTACCTTCTTCCTGTCACAGTGTTAAGCACAACTGAATGACTGCACCTACTGGGGTAGCAAGCTTACCCGGACGTTCTTTTTCATCATCCGAACTCCATTCAGTCTCGTCTCCCACTCCTGTTTGGAACGAACTGTCTCCAATGTTGGAGGAGTTGACCTTTCAAGAAACCAACAAGCATTTACAGAATTAAAAAAAAAAGCCCAATTCCTAACTGTCTAAGATAGCAAAACAGCAGCTCAGCAATGGGTCTTGAGCAGGTGTAAAGAAGCTCAAGAGTGTCATTTGCCTAATTTTGATTGTATTATCTTTTAAGCCAAGTACCTGAGAATGACAGCAATCTTGCCTGTCTAAAATAATGCCACGGGGTCCTCCAAATCCCATGACAAAACGCAGAAAGATGACCATATTGGAAAAAAAATCTCCAAAGACCTTTGTTATGCTTTGACAGTTTAACAGATGTCATTCATTCAGTGGAAAAAATAAAAGAAGTACAAAACTTTAAAACTATAGAAGGGAGGGGGCTGGGGATTTAGCTCAGCGGCAAAGCGCCTGCCTGGCAAGCGAAAGGTTGTGAGTTCGGTTCCTGGTACTGGACAAAAACAAAAACAAAAACAAAAACAAACCAAAACAAAAAAAACTATAGAAGGGAAGCAGTAAGAGTGAGGAAGTTACAACAGAAAAAAAAACCTCACTGAGCATTTACTGCTGCACTAACACAGCTTTAATATTCCTACAGGGGCCAAGGGCTTAGCTCAGTGGCGCAGCACCTGCCTGGTGAGGTCCTGAGTACGATTCCCGGAACTCAAAAAAAAAAAAAAAAATTCCTATAAAGACAGAGTAAGTACAAGATGTGCTGGCCTAGTTTCAAAAACCTAAAACACACAAGTAAACTACTGGGTCACCATATCTTTTTTTTTTTTGAGACAGGGTCTCACTATATAGTTCAGACTGGCCTTGAACTCACTACACAGCCCAGAGTAGTCTTAAACATGCAGTGATTCTCCTGCTTCAGTCTCCTGAGTGCTGGGATTAAGGTGTGTACCAACATGCCTGGCCTAAATCTTTTTTTTTTTTTTTTTTTAAACTTAGCATCAAATCCAGGGCCTTCACACTGAACTATACTTCCTGCCCTTTTTAGGTTTTTTCCTATTAGTGTGTGTTTGTGATACATAATAATTACATTCATCTTAGAGAATTGGTATATATACACATGTCACTACAACTTAAAATGGCAAGGAACTTACTTGAGGTAAGTAAGGTGCAGTTCTGCTTCTTTTTCTGCTTCTTCTAGTTTCAACACTAGCAACTCTTTCCGGCTCTCTAGTGATAAGATCTAAGGAAATGGCGTGCACACACACAAATGTCTTATTAATTTTCCATATACAAAGCTATCTCTGGATAGTTAAAACAAATGTGCGTGGCTCTTCTAATACTATACCAAAAGTATGCACCATCTAGAAGCCCCGAACTAAAGGTTTCAAGGTGTTAGCTGTTCTCACCTCTGCCTTCCAGGCTCGCTCTGTCTCTTCCATAATGTTCCGATTTATTTCACCATCCTGATTCTTGAGTCTATCCAGTTCCATTTCCCACACTTCTCTGTAAGATTAAAAAATAATAAGAGTAATAAATAAATGAATATATAAATACAAGAACAAGACTAAGGTAGGAGAGGTAAGCCTGTTGAAAAACACCAAGGCAAAAGGAAACTCAAAATTGATCTGCCAGGTATGCTACAGAACGCCTCACACTCAGTACTGACTACAGACATAGATAATGTACTATAGCATGGTCTGCAATCCCATAAAAGTCCTATATTTCAAGGAAAAAATGTCCACATCCCCACTTGTTGAAGTACTGTTACCTAGAGCAGGCAGAACAGGGTCTCTCAGAACCAAAACCCTCCACTGGAGGTAGAATGTTCTATGTTCAGGGGGTCTCAACACCTTTATGGCATTCCTCTTTTTCCCCACTTTGTCTTTGCGTATGAGTACTAAAGACTATACATCCAAACACAGTGTGCCACTTAACATTCCTCTCTAATGCAGCAATCAAGCACACATATACTGCCGGGCATGGTGGCACACGTCTGTAATCCCAGCACTCGGGAGGCTGAGGCAGGAGGATCCTTGTGAGTTTGAGGCCAGCCTGGGCTACAAAGTGAGCTGAAGGATCAGCCTGAACTGCATAGTAAGACCGTCTCAAAAAGACCAAAAAAAAAAAAAAAAAAAAGCACACATTTTCTTTTAGCTATAGTAAACGTTCTGCAAAGGCAAATATATTCTCTTTCTACCTCAGAATTTCTCATTTTCTTCAGTTTACTCCTTTCTTACCCACTCCCTGCCCTCAATTCCCTTTTTTACAGTATAATCTTCACACTCAGGATAAAGACAACCAACTGTTCCAGTGTGACTAGTACTAGTTGCTAGAATATGGAGTTTTCTGTGCTAAAACTGGGACATTCTGGAACAGAGCCAGCAAAAGAATTTCCTTTTTTTTTGGTCTTTTGAGACAGGGTTTCACTATGCAGTTCAGGCTGGCCTTGAACTCTTTGTAGCCCAGGCTGGCCTCGAACTTCCAGCAATCCTCCTGCCTCAGCCTCCCGAGTGCTGGGATTACAGGTGTGTGCCACCACACCCAGCTAGAATTTCTTTATATTACACTTGATTACAGTAAGCTTTATAGCTCAAAGAAGTGATTACCCATATCACTGGATAGAACGGTATTAAAATGTTAAAATTATTTTTACCAGACTTTACAAAGATTTTAAAAAAAGGAATAGCTTGAGAAGAGTTATATCTTAAGGATCCCCTTTTCTCTTTAGTAAAACAATTTTATTCCCCTTCCATATTTAGTAACCTTACATACATATTTGAAAAGGGAGCAATTCATTAACAGAAGTTTCTGAGGCTACTTCCCCTTACATACTTTGTTTTCACCCAATTCTACACACACCTCTACACACACCTCTGCTCTCACATAGATAGTGGGAGTGGGTGTGAGTGTGCCCGCTACTCACAAGGTCTATTCACCTAACAGATTTGAGTAGGTGAGCATTTTCTTCTTTAATTTCCATGTATTTTCCCCAAATTAACTTCTTGTCAGAGACACAATTCTCTAGTAGTTCTTTAGACAGAGGTTTATAGGTGGCTGTGTTTTCCTGCTAAAACATATATCCCTCAAGTTTCAAGACGTTCAAGAAGTCAGAATCACCTTGGTGTAAGATGTGAAATCCATCCCAGAATCCATCAATAATCCACCGACCTTACACTCACTCTTTGACGATGCAATAATTACAGGAAAATATGCCAGACAGTTGCATTCTGTGATAGATGCTATCCTTGAAGATTACAGAGGCTCAATCAGCTTCTGACTTTCACACAGATTGTCAACTACAAACACACTTGTATTAGAAAATCTTGCCAGGAGCGGCGCCACAGGCCTGTAATCCCAGTACTGCGGAGGGTTAGGCAGGAGGACCACTGCGAGCTGAGGCCAGTCTGGGCTACAGAGTGAGGCCCTGTCTCAAATAACAAAATCCAACTTCTTATGGCAACGGAGAATTCTACATATTCACACATAGAAAATCTTATTTCTCTGGGCACTCTAGTCATATTTGCCTCACTGCTATCCAAGAAGACAAAATGAATTACTAACTACCACAACTAAATAGTTAAGGAGTTCTTAAACAGTTATGAAAATACTCAGCCTCATCATATGCTGACTACCCTATATCATAAGCATCAGATTTCTACCTCACTAAAATATATTACTAAGTTACAAAGCAGAGTTAAAAAAAAAAACTGCCCATAGTAGATGGTCTCAAAAAAATCCTTGGCTGGATATGGTGACACATGCCTGTACACTCCCAGCAGTTGGGAGGCTGAGATAGGAGGACTGCCAGGCTTTCAGGGTTAACCTGGACTATATAGTGAATTCAAGGCCACCCTGAACTACACAGCAGGACCCTCTCTAAAAAAAAAAAAAAAAATCCTTAGCAAAATAAACACACTGGGTATATTTAACTTTGGTCTAAAGTAGGCATGGTTGCACAAACCTGTAATCCCACCTATTTAAGAGGCCGAGAGAAAAGAATCTTGAGTTCACAGTCAGGCTGGGCAATTCAGTGAGACCCTATCTCACAATAAAAATAAAAATGGGTATAGCTCAGTGGCACAAGCTCCTGCCTGGCAAGCGCAAGGTCCTGAGTTTGATTCCCAGTGCCACAAAATAAAATAAAATAAAATGGGCTAGGGTAATAGCTCATGGTTGAGTAGGTGCTGCCTAGTACTGGCAAGGCCTGAGATCAATTGCCAATAAAAAAAACGTGCGCATACACACATACACAGTCTAATTTCTTTCAGGTCCCCTGCATCTGTTATTTTATATAGCTACTTTACGGAACCAGTGGGTCAAATGAGCAAATTCTATCACACTGTATAATTCTGACTTATTGTAGGTCTCAATAGGTTTGCATAATTTTTTAATGAAGTTTATTTTTGGTCATGTAAACTATACGAATTACAAAAAGCTTAGAAAACAAAACAAAGTCTAATACAGAGTTCCCAACTTTTCCACATATAGTTGTATACCCTACACAAGTTACTTAATCTTCCCAGGTCAGTTTCTTCATCAGAAACGTAAGTAGCAACCACATCACAGGATTGATGAGTTACTTGAGAAAATACAGGTAAGAATCTGACATGGTACTTAGTTGGAAGTATCCAACAAATACTATTTTTTATTAAAGATTAAAAAAAACTAAAAAAAAACACCCAACTCAATTTCTCACAATCATGCTACTCATAAAGAATCACTAAAGTACCTGTTTCTGGACTTTTAAAATATCTGCATATTATATAAGTGTAACATATACATATCTTATTTTACAACATACTGTGCTTTTCCATTTCATCAACTATTCTTCAAAATATGTGATTTTAATGACTATTATACAGATCTACCATTATTATTTAAATTATTTTCAATTTCACAATTACAAATAATGTTATAATGAGCATCTGCGCATGGGTCATTAATAGGTACATGACCAAAGTGATGTATTTAGACTGGAAAAGAAGCTAAACTAGCTAAGAGCAGTCTGGAACCAAACCACTCTAAATTCAAATCCTGGCCCTATCACTCCATACAACCTTAGACAAATCAGCCTTTCTGTGCCTCATGTCACTAAACATGGAGGGGAGGGGCTGAGGTTATAGCTCAACGGTAAAGCAGTTGTAAGGCCCTGAGTGCAGCCCCCAGCACAGGAGAAAAAAAAGGGGAAAAAAAAAAAAAAAGTGGCGGGGGCGGGGTAAAAGAATCTAACTTTTAGCCAGGACTGGTAGCACAAGCCTGTAATTCTAGTACTCTGGAAGGCTAGGGCAGGAGGATTTCAAGTTTGAGCCCAGCTCATAAAATTTAGAAACTTAGTAAGACCCTGTCTCAAAATTTTAAAAGGGCTGAGGATGTAGCTCAGTGATTGGACCAAAGGCTCGGTCCCCTCTTCAGTAGAGTAAAAAAAAGAAAAAAAAATTTAGTTCTTACAGAGATGTTATACAGATTAAAGGAACATCAAGAACAGTCTCTAGTATACAGTAAGACCTTCATCGAGGTTAGTAATCATGTGGATATTAGTACATCTTTCTTCAGAGAAACTAAAGACAATGAACGTTTTTTACACCAGAGCAGTGGTGGAAACCAGGGCGACACTGACAGAAGTGGATGCTAAGCATCCCATACAGTACTCCCAGCAGTGACAGACAGGACTGAGATCTGTTGACCCCTCAGCCCAAAGGCCCTCCTTTCACAGTACAGGACACACTAGGCACGGCCAAAGAAAATACATCAAAAAATAACACTGTGGGGGGCTGGGGATTTAGCTCAGTGGCAAAGCGCCTGCCTGGCAAGCGCAAGGTCGTGAGTTCAGTTCCCGGAACCAGAGAAAAACCAAAAACAAACAAACAAACAACAAAAAAAAATAACACTGTGGAGAGCTAACTATACAGAGGTTGCCTGCAGCACCCATAGTATATAGTTCCTGAATTTGAGGCAGGTTATGAAATTATTTTCTCTTAAAAATGAATGTAATACAAACCCATATAGGATGAATGAGCTCAGACAGAAGCAGAAAAATTAAACTGGGATGAATTTCTCCTTAATCCAATTTAATTCAACATCTACTGACTAGCCTAAGTGCTTGCTAGGTATCCTAAAATCTGCGATATAAATATGCCCAGTTCCTGTTCCCAAGACACGCACAATCTAGTAGTCTGCCAAGTGAACAAAGGAAAAAAGTATACTCTAGGCAACAAACAGTATGTGCAAAAGCCAAAGGGCACAAGCTAAGGAAATGCTGGAGGTCGCTCAGAAGACAGTGAATATACAAAGCTAAACTCAGTTCTATGGTCTGGGCTGGGGATACAGATGAGTACCCAGCATAGAAATCAGCACATGCCACCCCTAAATATATTTCTTTGCATAGCAATTATTTCAAGCTGAGATTTTTGGTTGTTTTGTGGCCTGAGGGGTTGAACCCAGAGCCTCCCACATGCTAAGCAAGTGCTCTACCACTGAACTATCCCCTACTATCATGCTGGTTATTTTGAGGAACTGTAGACACAGGAATAGCTCTGAAAAAAAAAATCCCTTTTTTGTATAGGAAATTTTCATTAATAGAAGTATCTCTACCAAGAAGAGGTCTGCTCAAAAATAACTTTAATACTGAGAGCGTTTTGTTTTGCTGCAGTATTGAGGGTTGAACCCAGGCCCTTGCATATACTAGGCGAGCACTCTACCACTGAACTACATCCCAGCCCTTTCCATATTTTATTTTTGCCACAGGGTCTCATTAGCTTGCCCAGGCTGACCTCAAACTTGTGATCCTCTTGCCTCCATCACCTGAACAGCTGGGATTACAGGTGTGTGCCAACTCTCCCAACCCTAGGAGACTTTTACCTGCATAAAAACATCATCATGTATTTCTTCCCCTGACCATTTCAAACTTTCTCTCTGCCATCCCTTAAAAGGCTCAAACCCTGTTCCTTTCTGAGGCTCAGGATTCAGCAAAGGCTTCAATAATCTGGCCCTCTGAGTCTCATATTTTTTGTCAGACTCATAGGCTTATCCATAAAGCTAAAATGGCTTTTTTCCTCATGTTAATGTCTCATGTCAATTTAATTCATAGCCCAGCCAAAGAACTACAAAGGTAGAGCAAAATCATTTTTCCCTCCCCTACAATAAAAATCATAAATGGATATGTATCTAACAACACAACTTTAAGATGGAAGAATTAACAGGAAAAAGAAAAAAGACTGTAACTTAGTAACTTTTACATCACTCCTTAAGCAAATCACAGGATCAAATTTTATAAAATATAAAAAAAATACAACAATGTTCTATGATAAAAATCCTTAAGGAAATATTAGTAAACTGAATTCAGTATCATATAGAGAAACAGCAATGTATCTTATTCATATTGGGTTTTTCTAGAAATGAAAGGCTAGTCTAATATCCAAAACTAAAGCCAGGTGTGGTGGCTCACACCTGTAATCCCAGCACTCAGGAGGCTGAGGGAGGAGGATCATTGCAAGTTCGAGACCAGCCTGGGCTACAAAGTGAGCTCAAGGCCAGTCTGAACTGCATAGCGAGACTCTGTCTCAAAAAGACATAAATAAATAAATAAACAAATAAATATAAGTCACCCTATTAAAAACTATTTGATAGTTGTAATAGATTCAGAGAAGACTCAGATAAAGTCAAGTGCCCTTTCACATTAAGAACTCTCGCAAAATTAGAAACAGAAAGGAACTTCCTCAATTTTATGGCTATCTACAAAAACCCTATCGCTCATGTAATCCCACCACTCAGGAGGCTGAGGCAGCAGGATCATGAGTTCAAGACGGGCTACATAGCAAGTTTAAGGCCAGCCTGGGCTACATAATGAGACCCTGTTTAAAAAACAAAAAAATTTATAGATAGATATACACACACACACAAGATAGTGAAGATACTTATATTACTCATTTCTCTTAGTTCACTGAGAAGAAAGGTTTGTGCTAATATTATTTGGATAGTTAAATGCCGCCTCTATCTTGTACTCAGTAACTAATTTAAAGATAACAATATGCAATGTGTTAACCATTGTTACTCTCCTATTATCTTGTTTTGAAATTTTATTTTTTTTCTTTAAAATAAAATTTTAAAAAGTAATTTAAAAAAATAAAAGAATGAGAAAAGAAAAAAACCAAAAACAAATAAATAAACAAACAAGCAAAAACCATATAGGGGTTAAACCTTTTCCCCTAAGACCAGAAACAAGGCAGGATGTCTATTGTACCACTTCCACTCAACACTGTACTGGAGGTCAGAGCCAATGCAACATTTGTAAGAAATAAAGGTTTAGGAGTTTGAAAGAAGAAATAAAACAATATACACATATGCCATGATTGTTTATGTTGAAAATCTTACAGAATCTACAAAATAACTAATACATGAATTTGGCAAAGTAGCAGATATAAAACTAACATATAAAAATAAGTTATATTTTTACATACCAACAGCAAAGAACTGGAAAGCTGAAATATTTTTTTATTTCTTTTATCAAAGAACAGAAAATATTTAAGAATAAATTTAAAGAAAGATGGCCAGCTTAGGAAAGCTGCCTTTAAATTTCAGACCTCAATGCTAAAAGAGAGCTGCTGAAAAGGTTGCTACTATAGTTCAGAAGAAAGGAACAGAGTTAAGTAATCAAAAAATGCCTCTTCTTGAAATGGATCTATCCATCTTCACAGAAGAGTTAGAAAATTCTTAAAATAGAAGGCATTAAAGAGAGATAAGGTAGATAGTGTTAGAGCAAGTGGAAGACTTTTTAAACTCTAGGAGTTACTACAAATATGTAAGTGGAATTGCTCACAAAATAAAAGTACTGAAGTAATACAAAACACAAGAGAAATTCTCAAAGAATGCTAAGAAAAAGGCACAGGAGTCAAGACATGAAAAGAGCAGACAGTGAGAGATGCAGAAGGCTGGTCCAGAAGACATAATCGACTTACTACGGAACCCCTGAAACTAAGGACAAAGCAAATGAAGCTGAAACAGTAACTAAGAAACTAATTCAAGAAAACCTGCCAAAATTAAAGAAAAAAGAAGGCCTACACATGAAAAGGACTCTAGGGGTACCATTCAAATTTAATGAAGAAAAAGCAATACCTAAACATACTCTATATAGTGATTTTTTTTTTTTAAATTTCAAAGATAAAAGTGTTACAAGTAATATACCCAGACAGAAAAATCAGGTTACCTACAGAGGTTCAAAAGTCAGGCTGACCTCTCAGATTTTTTTCTCTTACAATTCTAAATACCAGAAGACAATGGAATAATACCAACAGAGTTTTAAGGGAAAATAATTTAAGCCAGAATCATATGCCAAATTATTATTTCTGTATGATGACAACTGGAAGACATTCTTAGGTACCAAAGGATGAAGAAAGTGTATCAACAAAGAACCTTCTCTGAAAAATCTGCTCAATGACTGACCACAACCAAAAGAGAACACAAAAATAACTAAAGGGTAGGGAGACAACTGTATGAAAGATTTGATAGTAAGCACTAACATATTCCTGCTGGCTTGATCCACCAGTACTATATGCAAGACTGTCCCATTAAGTGGCTTATACAACTGGTGGTACTCACAACTGTCCCTTGGGGTGGCCTGTACCACCCAATGAGACTCTCCCATACCACGCAATGGGACAGTCATACAGGTTACTACCAGTGGTTCGGAGTCACGTGGCAGGGACACTACAAATCACAGCCCCATCATGAATGTGTTAAAACTAGTTAAGAAGCATACAGCCTAAAATCGTTACATGTAGAGTAATAAAACAACGCAAAAACTTATTTGTAAGCTAGCTCTAAATTTTCAGTTTATGTAGTTTTAAACTGTCAAGGAAGCCAGGGATGGTGGTGCACACCTGTAATCCTAGCACTCAGGAGACTGAGGCAAAAGGATCACTGGGAGTTTGAAGTCAAGTCTGGACTACACAATTAGTTCAAAGCCAGCCTGAACTACACAGTAAGACTCTGTCTCAAAAAATAAATAAGTAAACTGTCAAAGAGCTTGCCAAATACTCAATGTATTGAGCAAATAGTTTTATTTTTGTCATGCAGTACTATAGATAATACATATTGTTCAGCTGACAGTATGTAAAATAAAAGTGCTTTGTCACTGTGAACAGGAAAGTAAAACCATTTTAAATGTTCATCTTGGGGAAAAGAAAGAAAAAATAGTCAGGTACGGTAGTGCACACTTTTATGTGATCCCATTCGTTGGGAGGCAAGAGGGGAGGTTCACTTAAGCTCAGTTCAAACTCTGCCTGGGCAACATATCAAGATACCATCACAGGGCCGGGTATATAGCTCAGTGGTATAAGCGCCTGCCTGGCAAGCATAAGGTCCTGAGTTTGATTTCCAGCACCAAAAAATTAAAAAAATACCATCACAAATAAAGATAAGCAAGACTTGTATACTGATAATTATAAAATGTTCATCAAAAAGATTATATTTGTGAACTACAAAACTCAATATTGTTAAGAAGTCCATTAAGAAGTCCATCTTCTCCAAGTTGACAGATTTAAGGAAATACACACAGAACTAAAAGGACCTAGGTTATCCAAAGCAATCTTGAAAAAAAGAAAATCTTGCATTATCTGACTTTGTGATTTACTACAAAGCTATAATAATCACTATAGTGCCAGGCGTGGTGGTGCATGTCTGTAATCCCAGCACTCAGGAGGCTGAGGCAAGAGGATCATTGAGAGTTCGAGGCCTACCTGGGCTACCAAGTGAGCTCAAGGCCAGCCTGAGCTGCACAGCAAGACTCTGTCTCAAAAAACAAACAAACAAACAAACAAACAAAAAACCACTATAGTGTGATTTGGCATGAAGACAGGTAGATATACCAACGTAACAGAGTTGTATTCAGAAATAGATCCACTATACAAATGATTCATCTTGTCATTTGGTGTTTGGCCAAGATGTCAAGCAATCCACTGGGGAGAGAAAGATTTCCTAACAAATGGTGCTGAACAAATGCATATGCACATGGGAAAAAAAATGAACTATTTTTCAGCATACACAAAAATTAATCTGAGATGGATCAAAGACATAAATATAAAAAGCTAAAATTAAGGGCTGGGGATTTAGCTCAGCGGCAAAGCGCCTGCCTGGCAAGCACAAGGTCGTGAGTTCCATTTCCAGTACCGGAGAAAAACCAAAAAAAATTAAAAAAAAAAAAAAATACAAAGCTAAAATTAAATGATCCATGCTGGACAATGGTGATATAGGTCTATAATCCCAGCATTGAGGAGGCTGAGGCAGAAGGATCACTGCAAGTTCAAAGCCAACCTGTACTAACATAGCAAGATTCTGTCGCAAACAAAACAGAACAATAACAACAAAATTAAATGATCCAATGAGAAAACAGAACATCTTTGTTACTTCAAGGTAAGCAAAGGCATCTTGGGTCAGAGACAATTAAAATAAAGAAAAATTAGATGAATGATCACTAAAATGAAAACTTCTGTTCATCAAATGATGCATTAAAAATGAACGGCCAGTAGGGTACAGTGGTAGACTGAGGAAGGAAGATCCTGAGGATCAAGCCCAGCCAGGGGAATTTTGTGACTTAACAAGACCCTGTCTCAAAATAAAAGATAAAGGGCCAGGGATATAGCTCAGCAGCACAAGCGCCTGCCTGCCAAGTGTAAGGTCCTGAGTTCAATCCCCGGTACCAAAAATAAATAGACAGACAGATAA
This sequence comes from Chinchilla lanigera, assembly GCF_000276665.1. NCBI lineage: Eukaryota > Metazoa > Chordata > Mammalia > Rodentia > Chinchillidae > Chinchilla > Chinchilla lanigera. The sequence continues at coordinate 18,579,029 of NW_004955412.1, read as the reverse complement.
AAAAATAAAAATAAATAAAAATAAAAAAACAGGAACAAATAAATACTAGGGCTGGGGATACAACTCAATGCAAAGACCCTGGGTTCAATCCTCAAGACACACCCCCAAAATAACTAAAAAGGTACAGTGAGAGAAAATCTTTATAGTAGAACACAGAACTGACAAAGAACTTATAGTCACAAAATATACAGAACTTCTACACAATAACAAAAAGCCAAAACCCACCCCCACAAAAGAGGGGGTCAAAACTTCGCACTCTTCACAATGAGAGATACACAGTGGCTAATAAGTACACAGAAAAACTGACAATATCTTTATTAAGGAAATGCAAATTAAAATCACAATGAAAAACACCATGCAATCATTTGAACGACAAGGATATGAAGCAACCAGAATTGATATATTACTGGTAAAGTATACTATGGTATACCCACGTTGGAAGTCCTCTGGAAGTTCTTATAATAATATACACTTTGGGCTGGTTGTTGTGCCACATGCCTATAATCTCTGCACTTGGGAGGCTGAGGCAGGATGATTGCCATGAGTTGAAGGCCAGGTTGGGCTACACAGTAAGTTCAAGGCTAGTGTGAATTACAGACCGAGATCCTATGTCAAAAATAAAAGAAACAAAATAAAAACTCACCCTATAATACAACAAATTCTCTTTGGAATTTACTTAAGAGAAATAAAAGAATACATTCATCTAAAAGCTTGCATTTGAATGTTCACAGCAGTTTTACTCACAGTAGTAAAAATACAGGAACTGATAAAGTCCATCAGCTGGAGCATGGATAAATTATGATATAATAATAAATGGAATACTACTTAAAAATAAGGGACAAGATGACAATCAAAAGCATTATAACTGCTAGGCATGGCACTGCATGTCTGTAATCCCAGCACTCAGGAGGCTGAGGCAAAAGGGTCTTGGTGAGTTCGAGGTCAGCCTAAACTACACAGTGAGTTCAAGACCAGCTTAAACTATATAGCAAGACCTTGTCTCAAAAAGAAAAAAAAGCAATATGCTCAATAAAAGAAGTCTTGGGGTCGGGGATATAGCTCAGTGGTACACACCTGCCTGGCAAGCACAAAGTCCTGAGTTCAATATCCGGTACACTCCCCTCAAAAAAAGTCTTACACAAAAGAGTACATACTGTCTGACTCTATTTATGTGGAGCTCTAGAATATGCAGAATTAATGTGCAGTGAGCCGGGTATGGTGGCACACGCCGGTAATCCCAGCACTCAGGAGGCTGAGGTATGAGGAAGCCCCACCAGTAAGAACGAAGTCATCTTGGCTGCTGGAGCCCCACACCTCACCTGAGTGCAGCCACACGAATGACTAAACACTACCAGCAGAACAGACCATCTGAGATGAGATTTTACCCAAAGAACTGTAAAAAACAGTAAACTTTGTCTTAAGATACTATGTTTACAGTGGTCTCTTACCCAGCAATAGATAATTGCAACTGCTTGCTAACAATATAATGGGCAGAGAGGCAATTAAATAAACATGAATGGCTATGCAGAGGCGACAGTGGAAAGGTGTCTATGCTGTGCTATGTGAGTTGCAGGGTCATCTGCATCAGTCTCCTAGGTCAGTGTGAAGGGGTAGAAGGGGAAGCTGCTCCACTCAGAATACTGCAAAGAGCAGTCAGGTATAAAGAACACGGTAGTGTGGGGAATGATAAAAGGTACACTGAGAGACACAAATAAGGATTTCAGTGGTGGAAAACCTATGACACGCATGCTGCAACAGGCTGTTTGCTATCACTGAAAGCTCTAAAAGGTTCACCATCACTGTATTGATACTGACATAAGTTTAAACTTTATTTTTTTTTTTTTTTACTTTGTTTTCTTTTTCTGTACCAGGAATCAAACTCATGACCTCAAGCTTGCCAGGCAGGCCCTTATGCTGCTGAGCTATATCCCTGGCCCCAGAAGTTTAAACTTTAATACGGTATAGAACTATAAAAGATTTTAAGCAGGGAAATGACAGTGTTGGATTTGTGTCTCAGAATGATTTCTACAGCAGAAGTGAACAGACAAATATAGAGAGGCAGATGAGAGACAAAAGTTTAGTAGCCTACCTCAGTAATAAAACAGAACCAGTAAGAACCTAAACTAAGAGAGAGACAGAGAGGGCAGAAAGGACAATTCAAGTTAAGAATCTATGAGATGGCTGGATACAGTGGCATATGTCTATACTACCAGCTACTCGGGTGACTAAGGCAGGAGGATCACAAGTTTGAGTCCAGCCTGGGCAACTTAGTAAGACCCTGTCACAAAATAAAAAAAAATAAAAAGGGCTGAGGGTATAACTCATGGGCATTCAAGCCCCACTACCAAAAAATAGAAGTTGGGCATGGTAATGCACACCTGTGATCCCAGTACTTCAGAAGCTGAGGCAGGTGGATCATGAGTTTAAGGCCAACCTGGGCTACACAGTTTGAGGCTAACCTGAGCTACATAACAAAACCCTGTTTCATAATAGAAAATAAAAGAAGGGATAGGGATGTAGCTCACTGAGAAGGGGCTGGTTCAGTCTCTAGTACCAAAAAATAAAACCAACAACAACAACAAAATTCAACAAAGAACCTACAAAATGTGAAAGTGGATGTGGCAGAGAGCTAAGAAGGTACTCAGGATGGCCCCAGTATTCATTTTAGGCTCCGGAGAAGACAGTGTTGGCACCCACGGGAAAACAGTAAAATCAAGACTAACTGGATTCAAGACCAGCCTGGGCTACAAAGTGAGCCCAAGGCCGCCTGAACTACACAGCAAGACTCTGTCTCAAAAGGACAGAAAAAAAGGCCAGGGATATAGCTCGGTGGCACAAATGCCTGTCTGGCATGGGTAACGTCTTGAGTTGGATTCAGGTTAAAAAAAAAAAAGAATAACTGGATTCTCAGAAAGTAAGTTTAGACACAGGACAGGCAGAATGGATGCATCTGTTGATAGGAAACTAGGGCAAGTTTTACTGATGATTTCTCTTTTTCAGTGCAGAGGCAAGATCACCTGATGAGAATAAGTAAAGAAATGACAAAGACAGGAGGGAGCCCTTAGGATGTAGGTGCTGCTAGAAGTCATAAATTTACCCTGGCCCCAAGACACACAGTTGTGTGACTTCTTTCCAGCACACTACAACCTGGGTGTGGTCAGGTAGCTGAACTGGTGCAGGGCTGGAACACTACAGAAAAACGAAAGAAAAGGACGAAGCATCAAGAGAATTGCTAGTATTGGTGAGCAAGTAATTCAAGCAATGGACTAGGGAAAGGAATGCTTCCAAGGCATTGACAGACTGGTGGAAAGTGGAGTGAGGTCACAGAACAAGAAAGCGATCTTGATGTAGTCAAAGTGTAGATTTACTGGGTATGGGACAGAAAGCGGAAAGGACTGAAGGCTATGGTCAAAATATACGATGCTGCAACAGCCTAGATTACTGCTTTCCAGCTAAGAACATTCACTAGGTTTGCTGACTGCTAGGCAACTATCAGAACTTTGAAGCATACCAGGAAGTACAACTGCATTTAGTAAGGAATCTCCAAAATGAACCTTGCTCCTTGTCAATTTTAATTTAGCACAAACTTTTACACCACATCCAGAATGATGCTTCTAACACTAACTCTCTGGATCTGCTATTTACTGCCACTTATCCTATGGGTTCACCAGGTAAGCGCAGAGGCTTTTAAAAAGAATCTTTTTTTGGTACTGGGAATCGAACTCATGACCTCAGGCTTGCCAGGCAAGTGCTTATGCCACTGAGCTATATCTCCAGCTCTTAAAAAGAATCTTAAGTGTTGCAATTTTTATGCTACTTATCCCAAGTTACAGTATGAGAATATAAATCAGCTGATAATATCCTCTAGTTTTTTTTTTTTTTTTTTAATATCCTCTAGTTTTGATGGGTATTGTTTCTGTTTTTTTATTTTTTATTTTCAGTTCTAGGAACAAAAGCCAGGACCCTCAGCATTGGGCTACATCCCCAGCACTTTTATTATATTTTGACACCGGTTCTTGCTAAGTCACTTACCCAGGCTGGGCTCTAATTTCCAATCCTTCTGCCTTAGACTCCCAAAGTGCTGGGGTTACAGGAGTGCTCCGCTATGCCCAGTTTGTCATTGATTTCTGCAGTTCCAGGGATGGAACCCAGGGTCTCATGCGTGCTAGGCAAGCACACCATTGAGCTCCAGTCCCAGCTTGATGATGTCCTTTGAAGCACAGGTCCACCAGCAGCCCTCAATGCTGTCAATCTTAATAAGCCACCGCAAGGGGCAGGCGCTTAATAGTGGTCCAACCACGGAAGAGTACGAGCATGAAAGCTTCACCTTTGCAAGCCAGCAATGGCCTTACAGGACGCACACTAGAGCTAGAAAGCGTCCCCACTAGAACACGACAACTTCCAGCACAAAGCACCAAACGTCCAGGAGAAAAGAAATCATATACATGGCTAAATTAAATGATTGATCTCTTAAATTTTGGCAGTTCAAGTTGTCTTCTTTAAAACTTGTAATTGTATTAAAATACAAAAGAAATACAGAGAAAAAAAAAAAAGAAATCCCAAGTGACTACCTCCAAATAGTACGAAGCACTTAGCAAAGCTCTATCCTTTATCTTTATATAATATCAACGTGAAATTCTTTTAATTTCTAATTGAGTGATCTAATATATACTTCTCAAATATTACCAGATAAATACGGTAGCACTAAGCTAAGCGGCCTAAGAGAACACAAAAGAATACAAACTGTTCAGGATAAAAACTAAGGAAGACTTCGCAAAGAAGATAGAATTTGGGTCATTTCAAAATCTTTTTTTTTTTTTAAGAGTAGGAAAATTTATTGGGAAAAGGAACAGGGAACAGGAATTGCTGCTGAGCGACAGGAGAATGGGTTGCCCTCAAAATCTTTAAGACAAATAAGGCACCTTATGAAAGAACCGCATTATTTTCCCAACTTTCCAAGCCTAGAACATGGAGTTATCTCTAAGGCTTCTCCATCCACACACATTGGCCAGTGCTGCTTCACCTGTCTTACAAAATACTCACTTCTCTCACCCCCACCGACCCCTAACATTCTGACCATCATGACTCAACTAACCTAGTTCTGACTCACCTAGGTTCTCACAAATCTCTTCATCAGTCATCTATATTACTTCAATCCAGTTTCCAATCGCCTACATGATGGACCTAAAATGTAAATCATATCATTTGATAACCCCTTCCCCCTGAAAATCTTTTAGATCTCACTTTTGAGGGAAAAACCCCAAACGTCTCCAGTGTTAACAGGATATATGCCTTGCTGACCTTCGCTGGTCTAATTGCTGCACCTCCCCCTCAGACTATGTCACTGCCGTCTGTGGGCTGTCTGCCTGAAATGTCTTTCCTCCCATTTGTGGCCTGGCCAATTCCTCCCTATATCAACGCCCATTCCCCCGACCTTTTCTTTGAAAATTTCAAACCAACAGAACAATTAATAGGACAATACAATGAACATAAGCTTTTCATAGAGCTTCACCGGTTTTACACTTTTTGCCAATTTACTTTATATCATGACTCTTAACCCCTATAATTTGAATACCCTTCAGAACAAGAACATCCTTTAAACACACAATACCATTATCACACCTGAAGTATTAAATGCGTTACAATATTACCTAATATGTAACCCATATTCAAAACTTCCAAAGTATCTCAAAATGTCTCTTACAGCTTATTTACTTACTCCTTTGTTTAATCCAGGAACAAACCAAGGCTCATGCACTGCACATCCCCCTCTTGTACTTCAGGACTCAGTTATGAAGTCTTACCCTCTGGCTCCTCTTATCCTTTCTGGCTCCCTCTACCCAGTCTGGGTTACATGCCTTTTTTAGACCCTTTCACACTACCACTATTATAATATCATTAGCCCCTTTGTAATTCTCTGTTTATTTATCTTTCTTCCCTACTATAGTAAGGACCTAGAGGACTTTTTATTCTCCAGGCCCATACCCTCTGGTTCATAGGAGATATTCAATAAATGTTGGCTGAACAAAAAATAGCTATGAACATAAAATGGACTGAATTGTGCTATACCCTGCCCTCCACTTCCTATGCTGAAGTCTAAACCAGAATGTGATTACACCTGGACACAGGGGCTTGAAAGAGGTAATTAAGGTTAAACAAGATCACAGGAGTGGGGCCCAAACCCAACAGGCTTGGTGTCCTTGTAAGAGAAAGAGACATCAAGAATGTTCACATACAGGGGAAACTAAAGTAAGAAAGGAGCCATCTACAAGCCAGGAAGAGAGTCCTCACTAGAAAACAAAATGGCCAGAACCTTGATGCTGGCTTGTCAGCCTCCAGAACTATGAGAACATATATTTCTGTTATTTAAGCCAGCTAGTCTGTAGCACCTGGTTATGACAGCCCAAGGAGACTAATACAATGACAAAAATCCTTGTGGCATAGTCTCTGTGGATGACAGAATGCTGAGCAAAATCTACACCACAGCTAAAACACAGTTATACAGAAGACTTCTTGCACTGCTTTGGAAAAAAAGAAGCACATGTTTAGGAAAAAGAATGACAGAAAACATTCTGAAACTCACGACATACATTAAAAATAAAAATACGATCTTCAATACAACAAGCAGCAAAACTGTTGGTATCAATTACTGACTGATCGATTGAGTGCAGTACTAAGGATTGAACCCAAGGATCCTCCCACTGAGCTACATCCCTAGCCTCAGCCCTTTTTTCATTTCTTATTTTGAGATAGTCTCAGTAGATAACCAAGGTCCCCAGGCTAGGCTCAAATTTTTAATCCTCCTGCCTCAGCCTCCCACAGTGCTGGAGTGTGTCATCACACCCGGCTCAGTCACCACTTGTAGCTATTTAGTCAGGTAGCAAAAAGATAGAAGGATGTAAAGATTGCACATGACAAGGTTATTATTCACAAGGCCTAAAATAAAACTACAGACTCATCTTCCCAACATCTGTTACTTAAGACACCTGCTGCTAAGCTGCTGCATGTGCATGTGTCTACGTTCCACCTCCCACACAGACAGTGAAGACAATGGCAAGGACACTGGGGGAGGGGAGTGGTGGTTCTGGTCACTATCAATGCCCAGGACAGTGTTCTGCTCCGAGTTTACCTAACTGCTAGAAAACTATTACTGTGGACAAGTGACTCATCTCCTAGCCGTGCAGTATCACTGGATCTCAACACAACAAGGGTTCAGCCCTTCGCCCCTGTCCCAAACATTCCTTCTCATATGGAGCTTCCACAGTTAATCTCTCAGATTTGGAAAATGATTCAGCAAGTGAGCTATGACTTTTCATGCACCATTCCAACACATTTGCAAAAGCCAAGATTTCTTTCAATAAATATAAATGCATTTTTGTAAAATTATCCCAGTATTCAGTTATCTTCATTTTCAAACAGTTCATTTTAAGAAACTTGGAAAATTGAGAATTTGACTAAATGTATGCTCACCTTGTTCTCACTGTAGTAGCCAGAAAAGATCACAGATCCACTGGGTAATTTTTTTCATAAATAGCTTACAATGTTACTGTTTGAAATTTAATCATTCAGAATATTTTTATGACTTGAGATTGTTTAAAAAAAAAAAAACTCAGCTTACATAAAAGCAAGTGAAATAAATCAGATGGGTATCAAAACCTTGATCATACTTGGGACTTTACATTTAACTTCATAAATTAATTTAATTTTTACTTATTTATTTGGTAATGGCAATTGAACTCAGGCCCTTATGCATATTAAGCACCTGCTCTATTACTAAGATACACTTGTAGCTCCTTAACTATGTAATTTCAAAGTATGAAATCTCTGAGAGCCAGGAATGGCAGCGCACTCCTGTAAGCCCAGCACTCAGACAGCTGAGGCAGGAGGACTGTTTCAAGTTCAAGGCCAGCCTGGACTACAAAGTGAGTTCAAGGCCAGCCTAAACTGCATAGCGAGACCCTGTCTCAAAAAGACAAAAAGAAAAAAAAGAGAGAGAAAGAAAGAAAGATAGATCTCTGAGACTTTTCTCTATTAAATGTAACATAGAATACTGAGAATGCCAAGTCACTGGAGAATTTTTACTTGTATGCTTGTTTTCCAAATAAAAATGAGACTAAAAGGAAACAAACTATACAAATAGGACCGGCCCCTTACACACACAGATACACATACACGGAGGGATTTCATTCTTAGCAGCACCATTTACCTTCTGCCCTTCTCACAAAGCTTCTCAATTTCAGCTTTCAGATCCTGTTCTTTCTGCAAAAACTCCTTCTTTTCTTTCTCTATCTTCTTTTTTGTTTCTTCCCGCTTTATGGTCACATCCTGAATAGCCTTTAAAATCTCCTAAATCCCATGATTTCAGTCACAGACAAAAAAGGAAGGAAATAAGTTAGTTCTTTTAATCTGACAGTTATTTTCAACAATCTGACAAATTCATATATTGACTTTAGCAGACTCAAACTGAATTGAACGAATCTGATTGATGGGTATCTCCAAAAACCATTATCCAAACTCAGGATGAAAGTTCCAAAAGCAACAGACTCAAACTCAACAGAAGAAGTTCTAACACAGATTCTGTTCACAAATGGTGCCGGGCACAGCGACACATGCCTATAATCCCAGCACGTGGGAGGCAGGAGGGCTGCTGCAAGTTAGAGGCTCGGCTACATAAGTGCATTCAAGGTCACCCCGCATTAAAAAGAGTAAGACCCTGTCTCAAAAAAACAAAAAACAAAACAACAACAACAACCAAAAAACCCCAGACAAACAGTATCCAGAAATGGCATGTACTGCCTTGTGGAGCAATCAGCTCCAGTAAGCTCAAGTGAAGACAGCTGCTAATGACAGTAAAGAAGGTGTTCTCAGGGGCTGGGGATTTAGCTCAGCGGCAAAAGCGCCTGCCTGGCAAGCGCAAGGTCGTGAGTTCGGTTCCCGGTACCAGAGAAAAACCAAAAAAAAAAAAAAAAGAAGGTGTTCTTGCCCCAGGTGGGACTTTACTGCAGCCAACAAACATGGTCTTTTTTGGTTACATTTCTACTTTATGATGTATGGGGGGTTTGTTTCTTTGCCTTTTTACTGTTTAACGACAACAACAAATACATATGCGCTAATATTGGTAATAAAAAAATCAAAGAATACAAAAGTGATACAGTTAACAGTTACCCCCAGCTTCACACCTCTTCCACCCATTAGGATAATCAATGTGGTAACTGCTGCATAGCATGCTTTCACGTTTTGTCCATTCTCACACCACACAGATACCAATGTATTTCTTAGCCTTCTTTTCTGTTGATCAAACTCAGGGTATTGTGCATATAAAGCATGCACTCTGTCTCCAAGCTGTACCCTCAGCCTGTTTTTCTTTGTTAAAGACGTCATTTTAAATTATTTTGTATCCTGCTTTTCTTCCTTGTCATGCACATACTATGTCAATCAAGATCTAACTCAGAGCTGCATAATATGACATCACAGGGATATATCAAATTTATCCAACCATTCTGTTAAAAGTCCCTCAGGTTGGGCTGGGGATATAGCTCAGTGGTGTAAGCACCTGCCTGGCAAGCGCAAGGTCGTGAGTTTGATTCCCAGTACCACAAAAAAAAACAAAAAAAGAAAAAAAAGTCCCTCTGGTTGATTACAGTATTTTTAAATTACATTTCTAATCTAATTTTGTTTTTGTTTTTGTTTTGGGGTTTTGTTTTTTGAGACAGTCTTGCTACAGAGCCCAGGACAGTTTTAGACTCACAATCCTCCTGCCTCAGCCTTTCAAGTGCTGAGATTATAGGCATGGGCTACGTGGGTTAAGTTTTTGAACAATACTGGAACAAATATTCTGTATGTCTACACTTTCTCACAAAAACTTCTATTTATAGAATGGACTCCTAGTAATAAGACTGCTAGGTCATAATATATGTATATTTTCATGTGGTTTTTTTTTTTTTTTTTTTTTCTTTTTGAGACAAGGTCTCGCTGTGCAGTTCAGGCTGGCTTTAAACTCACTTTATAGCCCAGGCTGGCCTCGAACTCACAAAGATCCTTCTGCCTCAGCCTCCCAAGTGCTGGGATTACAGGCATGCATCACCACACCTGGCAATTGTTTGACTTTTACCACGCATTTATAGAAATGTTCAGAATGTCAGCAGGTATTAAACCCTTTGGCAGATGTGCTACAAATATTTTCTCTCTTCCAGCTGATTTTTCTATTATTTGATAATTATAATAACTTGTAATTAAACTGACTGATCTTTTTCTTCATGGTTATGAGTTTTCTGCCTTGCTTAAAGTGACTTCTTGCCACTTGAGGTTTTTTAAGTATTCTCCTAAATTTTCTTTTCCTTTTTTTTGTCTTTTTGAGACAGGGTCTCGCTATGCAGTCCAGGCTGGCCTTGAGCTCACTTTGTAGCCCATGCTGGTCTCCAACTCGCAACAATCCTCCTGCCTCAGCCTCCCAAGTGCTGGGATTACAGGTGTGTGCCACCATTCCTGGCTTCCTAAATTTTTTTTTAATTTCAATTTTTTTCTAGTTTTTGACACAGATTTTTAAGCTACTTAGACTTGTACATATAGTATGAGCTAGGACACTACATATATGTTTCCCAGATAGACATCTTTTTTGCTCTGAACAACAACAGAAGAGTTTGGGCAAGATGACCTTAAAAGTTCTTTTTATTCTTAACATCCTATGAAAACAATTTTAAAAAGTAAATACTGCTTTTTTTTTCTATTGACTTGGGAACATATTTAAAGTATGATCAGGGACTGTTGCTTTTACTCAGCAACAATTTATTTACTTATTTTTCTTTTTTGCAGTGGTGGAGATTGAACCCAGGGCCTTGCACATACTAGGCAAGGGCTCTACTATTGAGATATATCCCCAGTCTGACAATTTCAGTACAAGCAAAATACCTGGTGATTCTTCATTTCTTCTTCTCTCCTTTGCTGAAGTTGCTTTAATTGCACTTGGAGCTGATTCTCCACCTGCCTCTGTTTGTCCAGGACTTCCTGGTAACGCTCCTTCAACAGGGTTCTCTCTGTCATCATTTTGTCCTATTGGGGACAACACAGGAAAAGTTTACTTCCCAATTTAATCACAAAAAACATTCACCAAATGCCTGTCCAGGATATTATGTAGAACTCTAGAGCTACACTGTCCAATACTGTAGCCACTAGCTATATGTGGCTATGTAACTTAAAATTAATTAAAGTATGATAACATAGGAAAATATAGGCCCGCAGCTGCATAGCTAAATCTGAAGTACTCAAAAGTCACATGCAACTAGTGGTTACCACACCATGTACAGATACAGAACACTTAAAAGAAGAAAAAGATACTGAACATTTGCATCACTACAGACAGCTCTATTACAGAATATTACTCTAAGACAGGAGTTAGCAACCCACAGCACGTGGGCCAAATCCAGCCATTGCCTGTTTTTGTAAATAACAGTTTTATTGAGCTGGGTGTGGCAGTGCACACCTAGACAGCAGGATCCCAAGTTTGAGCCTAGCCTAGGCAGCTGGGCAACTTAGAAAGACTCTGTCTCAAAATAAAAATTGAAAGGAGGCAGGGCTTGGGGATATAGCTCGGTGCAAATGCCCTAGGTTCCATCGCCTGTATTGCAAACACAAAACAAAACAGTTCTATTGGAACACAGCCATTCACACTGCTTTACAGGCTGCTTTCACACTATAGTGGCAGAATGGAATGCCTAAGCCAAGTATCATATAGCCCATGGAACCTGAAATATTTCCTATCTGACCTTTTATAGAAAACATTTAGGCCTGGGGTACAGCTCAGTGGTGCAGCACCTGCCTGGCAAGTGTGAGGTCATAAGTTCGGTTCATGGTATCAAAAAAAAAAGAAAACATCTGCCAATCCCTACTCCAGAGAATAAAAAAGGAGGTACTTGGGTAAAAATAAAGAACAGATCAGCTACTCAGAATGCATCCAGGAGCAGAAAGCCTTATTGGTCACTGACCTGAAAGCAGACAGAGTCACTGAAGAGGTCTGGGGAACTTGGCACTCAGACTAAGCACCTGAGCAAGCTTTCATATATACTAGGGGTTAGGAGTGGTCCTTCTAAGGACCACAGTTCAACTCTGCCACTCCACTACCAGTAAATAAGGAAAGCAATGGTTACTTTTCAAAGGGACACCAAAATTTAAACAGAGTCTATTTAAAATACACGTACAAGACAGCCCATGTAAAATTTGAACTTGGAGCATTAAACTAAATTTGTTCATTAAAGGATGACTATTTTCAAAGAAAGGGCCAGTTGTGGTAGTGCATGCCCATAATCCCAGCACTCAGGATGCTGAGGCAGGAGGATTGCTGCAAGTTCACAGCCAGCCTGGACCACACAGTGAGTTCAAGGTCAATCTAAATTAGATAGCTCAAGACCCTGTCTCAAAAAACCAAAAAGAAAACATTGTTAGATGTGAATATGGGATAACATATTATACTATGGTCATAAAAATAAGCTCTCCAAATGCAAATTAAAACAACACTGATATTCAATGGCTATCATCCAGAAATCAACCAAGGGGCTGGGGATTTAACTCAGCAGCACAGTGCCTGCCTGGCCAGCATGAGGTCATGAGTTCAATTCCCAGTACCAGGGGGAGGGGGGGGAGGGGGGAAATCAATCAATAACAAATGCTGGAGAGGCTATGGGGAAAAACAAACCCTATTCCACTGCCGGTGGGAGCGTAGACTGGTAAAACCACTGTGGAAATCAATTTGGAAATTCTTCACAAAACTAGGATTAGAAGACCCACTTAACCCAGCTATTCCCTTTCGGGTATATTCCCAAAGGGGAATATCATACCACAGCAATATATGTGCACCCATGTTTATAGCAGCACAATTTGTAATAGCTAGATCTTGGAAAAAACCCAAATGCCCATCAACTGAGGAACGGATAATAAAGATGTGGTTATTTTTATACAACAGAGTATTACTCAGCTATAAAAAAGACAAACTCGAGGCTTTTGTAGGTAAATGGATGCAACTAGAGACCATACTCATAAATGAAATAAATTGGACCCACATGTATAAACATCATATTGTCTCCGTTTTACTTACCTGAAAAAGTAAGTAAAACTCAAAACATACAATAGATGATAAGAAAGAGAAAGAAACTGCTCAAAGGAAGGAACAACTGGGATAAGGGAAAGAAGAAAAAAGAAGGAAGGCTACATATATATATAGATAGATAAATAGATAAATATAGATAATGTATGTATATAGAAGAATATCTGGGATAACTGTACTGCTGATGTCTGATGGTATATTGAAAGGAACACTCAGTGCTTAAAATTTTTTATATTTTGACCGATTTTGCATGCTTATATTTGGTAATCTGAGCAACTGATTTGAAGACAATAATATGCAATGGAACAACCATTGGTGAGTTCCTACCATCTTGTCTAGTGAAACTGTACTTTGTTTCTCATGTTTTATTTAATAATTATTATTTTACTCTCTTTAATGGTTTGAACATTCTTCCATTCTTGCATCTGGTAATCTGAGCAACATAGTTGAAGATAACAATATGTAATATAACAACCACTGTTAATTCTTATCATTTTGTTCTGAAACCCTGTATCACTCTTAATGTGCTTGCTTTGTTTTGTTTATGTCTGTGATGTTGATTATGTTGCTACTGTTTTTTTTCTTACTACTCTCTTTAAAAAAATAAAAATGAAATAAAATAAAATAAAACAAGCTCTCCAGATGATTGAACTGTGGGATAAACTAATTCTCGCTCCATGTCTGAAATGTGGTGACAGATCCCTATACAGCCGATTCCTAATCATTACCTCTTTGTGAACCCGAGCTCTGTAGATATCCCTTAAAACATTTCTGAACTCTGTAATTGGAAACGTGTGTCCGTGTGTATGTGTGTGTGTGTGTGTGTGTGTGTGAACGATTTACTGAGATAAGAAATCAAATTTTTGAAGATTCTGAAAGAGAACCTTAACCTAATGAAAGTTAAAGAATAAATAACTGAAACTACTAGATTAGAGGATTCTTTTGTTTTTGAGATGGGATCTTGCTATGTAGCTCAGGCTGTCCCTGAACTCACTATGTAGCCCAAGTTGGACTCAAAGTGATCCTCCTGCTTCAGCCTCCCAAGTGCTGGGATTACAGGCATGTGCCACCATGCCCAGTTTATTAATTTTTATGGTAAGTCAATATTCAGTTTGTCTTTGATTCTATTATTGTTGATTTTCTTGCCATTACCAGGTTGAGATAGTTGTTATTAATTGGTTTGTAACTGTGTGCCAATATCTAGTTAGTCTTTTTTTTTTTTCCTGGTTAATCTCTGTGTCATCAACAATACTGTAGTTCATTTCTGGCAAACTAGGTACTAGGCCAATTATACTACATCTTCCCCTCCCAAATTAATGGAAGTGGTCAGATTTTGGGACACAGGGAAAGGCCTATTATTAATCACACACTGAAAAGCAGATGCTAACTAAAAGATCTCCGTACTACCAACCACATCTTTTTACTATAAGTGACCTGCAAATCTCAGCATACACACACATCCACACATACAAATCCCAGAAGAAATATGAGAAAACAAAGCAACAAATGCCTCAAGAAACTCAAGTCCCCCAAAGCTGATCCATGGGGTATGGATGAGGACAAAATAAAAAACCAAATCATAAAAGAGAAGACAGTAAGATCACTAAGGTGTTTGAGAAGCTCAAAGATGATATAAATAAACAGACAATGGACTTAATAAAACAATCAGTGAGCTTATAGAAGACACTAATAAAAAGCTAGCTGAGCTAAACAAAGTGATACAAAACATGAATGACCAGTTTAGCAAAGAATTAGAATGAAAGGCACTAATGAAAAGGCACCAAACAGAAAGCCAGAAGATAAAAATTCTGTTAAAGTCTGGACAACAGAAATGACCAGTGTGGGAACAGAGGGCCAGAACTAAAAGTTAGGGCTGATATTGGTGACCAATTATGCACAGATATCTCAGAAACAAAAGAACATAAAAAAAAAAAAAGATCCAAGAGCTGCTAGGTGACACAAGACTAACCTAAGATTAACTAGGATTAGTGAAAAGTCAGAAGACAGCACAAATGACGTAACAAACCTGTATACAGAAATAATAGTGGAAAACTTTCCAAATGTGGGAAAAGAATTTAACATACAGTAAAGTGAGGCATATAGAACTCCCAATAGCCAAGATCAGAAAAGAACTTCTCCTCTACACATCATAGTCTAAATCCCAGAAGTCCAACACAAAGACAGGATCTTAAAAGCTGCAGAGAAAAGCAACAAACACTTACATACTAAACCTATCAGAATCACAGAAGACTTCTCAACACAAACCTTAAAGGCCAGGAGAGCTCGGAGTAAAGTGTTTCAAGCCCTAAAAGAAAACAACTTCCAATCCAGACTGACATATCCTACAGAACTCTTTCAAAATTGGTAGAGAAACAAAGTCATTCCATGACATAAAGCACCTTAGGAAACTCATGATCACCAAACTAGCACTCCCCTAAAAAAATTCTCAAGGATATCCTACAAAGAGACAATGAAGCCAACAATGCCAAAAAGTTTAATGGCATGAATACACCAGGTCAGGTGAGCAAAAGGGGGAAAAAGGAACCAGCAGCAGGAATAAGTGAAGAACCAGTCAATACCTTTCACTAACAGCTCTCAATGTGAACGGTCTCAACTCCCCAACTAAAAGACACAGACTGGAACAAAAAACGAAACTCACGGTATGCTGTATTCAAGAAACACATTTAATCCAAAAAGTAATACATAGACTAAAAGTCAAAGGATAGAAAACAATATTCTATGCAACAGGAACCCAAAAACAGGCTTCCAGAAAATGGAAAGATATACCTATTCCTGGATAGGCAGAACCACTATTGTCAAAATGCCAAAAGTTCCAAAACTGAGATAGATAGGCAGGCAATCCTAATCAAAATATCAACAGCATTCCTCATAGAACTACAGAAAACAATCCTAAAACTCGTATGGAATCAGAAGCCCAGAATAGCAAAAGCAATACTGGGCAACAAGAGAAAAACAGGTGTTATCACAACCCCAGATTTCCAGTTATATTACAAAGCTACAGTGATAAAACAATGTGGTACTAGCACAAAAACAGACATGTGAATCAGTGGAAGAGAACAGAGGATTCAGAAACAAATCCAAGC
The DNA here is from genome assembly GCF_000276665.1 of Chinchilla lanigera. Classification (NCBI taxonomy): domain Eukaryota; kingdom Metazoa; phylum Chordata; class Mammalia; order Rodentia; family Chinchillidae; genus Chinchilla; species Chinchilla lanigera. The sequence goes on along the minus strand of NW_004955412.1, from coordinate 18,562,829 downwards.
ACATTCAGCTATCTGATCTTTGACAAAGGGGCTAAAATCAAACACTAAAGTAATGATAGACTCTTTAGCTAGTGGTGCTGGAAAAACTGGCTATATACATGGTGCCAAAGACTGAATCTAGACTGAAGTCTCTCATCATGTGCTAAAATGGAAAAAAATTTTACAAGCTACACTTTGGACAGAGGACTAGTATTTAAAATACACAAAGAACTCAAAAAAATTAGAAACCCCCAAAAAATAAAACCCAACATTTCTGGGTCTGTTAGAAAAATGCAATTCAAACACAACACTGAGATTCTATTTTACTCTAGAAAGACTGTTTCTCTGTTGTTTTTTACTTTTTTGAGACAGGGTCTCACTATGTACTACAGGCTGGCCTTTAACTCACTATGTAGCCCAGGCTGGGCTCAAACTCACAGTGACCGTCCTTACTCAGCCTCCTGAGTGCTGGGACTTCTGGCAAGTGCCACCAAGTCCACCCAAGAATGACCATCATTAAGGAATCAAATAATAACAAATGCTGGTGAGACTGTGGGGGAAAAGGAATCCTTCTACATTGTTGGTGGTACAATCACTATGAAAATCAAAATAGAGAGTCCTCAAAAACCTAAAACTAGAAATTCCATTTGAACTAGCTGTTCCCCTTTTAGGTACATTCTAGAAAGCATTAAAGACGTGATATTACAGCAACACATGCACACCCATGTTGATAGTACCACACCCTGGAATAGCTCAATCTTGGATGTGGCCTCTACGTCCATCAACAGATGAATGGATAAAGAAAATGTGGCATTTATACACAATGGACTACTACTCTGCTATAACAAAGGATAAATTTCAATCATTTGTAGGAAGATTGGATGCACCTTGAGACCATAATGTTAAGTGACAGAAATCAAACACACAAGCTTAAATATCACATGGTTTCTTATATGAGAAAGTGAAAGTATAAGTAAATTAAAGAGCAAAATAAAAAACAGTTAATAGGAAACAAGGAGCTAGATCTTTTGCAAATGGGAAGAGGACCAAGAGATGGGGGAATGGGGAAGAGAGGAGGGAAAGAGAATATAAAAAGAATTAAGATGTGTTATGTACGTGGACCAACACCTCACAGTAAATGTAATCATTATGTACTGCAATCACGTACTAATAAAAAAGGATAAACAAAACCCCACAAAGCCAGGAATGGTGGCACATGCCTATAACCCCAGCAGTCTGGAGCCTGAGACAGAAAGACTGCCACACGTTCAAGGCCAGTTTAGGCTGTATAGTGAGTTCAAAGCCAGCCTAAGCTACACAGCAAGACCCTGTCTCAAACCCTGCCTCCCAAAAAATCATTTATCCAGCTTCTTAGGAGGCTAAAGCAGGAGGATCACTTGAGCCCAGGATTCAAAACCAGTCTAGGCAACATGGTGAGATCCCATCTCAAAAACAGACAAATACAGTTATATATACATTTAAATACCCACATACTTAAAAGGTAGAAATTTTAGCCATAAAATTCCAGAAATAGAGCAAATGGACTATTTTAACAAAGATAAAATTTGCTACCTAGGATTTAAAAGCAACTACTGAAGGATAAAATGGAAAAGATGGAGTTTGACTAGGAATTTAACAGTATAAAAAGAAATAGTATCTAGAATGAGGGTCTGTATATTGTTAAGACGCTCTACCATGGGTTATACCTGGACTATTTCATTTGGTTCATGGGATCTAGTTTTTTGTTTTTTGTTTTTTTTTAGACAGAGTCTCCTATGTAGTTCAGGCTGGCTTCAAATTCACAGTGATCCTCCTGCCTCATCCTCCTGTAATCCCAAATGCTGGGATTACAGGTGTGCATCACCACGCTTGGCCGGAATCTAATTTTAAAAGAAATACCAATGACATGGAACATGCCTACACAAAAGTAACCAGGACAGAATTGAAAGACTTGAAAAAATTGTCATATGAAAAAAAGAATGCTAAACCATGTGGGAATGTATCACCTGAAGAGATTTGGACGGGAGTTAAGAGGCATTAAAAAAACTTCACAAAGCTGAGTAGAATGGTGCACACCTGTAATCCCAGCATTCTGGGAGGCTAAAGCAGGAGGGTCAGAAGCTCAAACCCAGCCTGAGCAACTTAGGAGACTAAAATAAAAATTGTTTTTAAAAAAGGATGAATGTAGGTCAGTGCAAAGGTCTTAGACTCAATGCCCAAGACCAAAAACAGAAACAAAAACAAAACAAAAAAACCTTCAAATATATGCAGGGCTAATAAATCAAAGGGGAGTGAGATTTACTCCAGAAAGCTCAAGAGAACTAGACTAAGAACTTATAGTTTCTGTCCTTAGCTCAGAATAAGATCTGACAAAAAAAGCTACTGTTAAAAAAATGTAACAGCTGGAAGCAAGATTCTTGTCTGTGATTAAGTAGAAGTTAGCTGATCATCTGCCAGGAGATACTTGCAACTTGGTTTCCAACTGGGACCATACACTTCTAGCAGTTGTTTTAATAGCTTCATGTAACAAGGACACATTACATACTTACCAGATTCTTTTCAATGTCTTGATCTGTGTTCACCTCTGAATCTGCCGTCTTAAAGTCAGTCTATAAAGGAAGAAACAAGTACATTCAGAACTGTTCATACTCATTCTAAAAGATGCAGAATTATTCTAGTGCTTTTACCTGGAGATCTACCACAACTAACTGAGAGCAAACTTGTTTCTTCCTTATCAGCTTCGTAGCAAGACAAGCAATGTAGTTCTGGCAAACGGACACAAATATCTGCATTGAATTTGTCGTTTATCCCACAAAATAACCTGAACAAGACCCAGCATTTGTCTGAGAAAAAGCCTCAAATCTGAGATAAGAATTTTGCCCCCTACAACCTATTGTGCCCGTACTTCCTCCTACGACAGAGCACACCAGTCACTAGAAGGCAGGATACACTGTACTTCTTAAGATGTAGGTCAGAGAATTAAGAAGGATTCCTCCTGTAAGGACAAAGATGGAAATATGAATGCTAATGACCTGCATTCATCAATCACTCAGCGAAGAAATTATATGTAGGCCATAAAGTCCCTATTTACCATCAGATTAGATACTGGCTACTGGCTTTCTTATATAAGGAACACCAGAATGAAGTCATTGCACGGCATTGTATGAACACGGCGAAACTGAGACAGCGCAGTTCTCTACCAATATGAAGAAATGTCTCCTACCCTTAAGAAAACCCCCCAAATTCCATTTTAGTAGTAGAAACTTGATACTTGACCTGTACAGCAATGTTCTGAGAAAGCTTCAGGGAAGAGCTATCCTGATCATCATCCTGATCCACTCTGACTCCTTCAACCCCATTTGCTGGAGGCACCACAGGTCGGAAATCCAAGCCTGTGTCCCTGCTACCTTCCTTTGGGATGGAGGCTTGTGGGGATTTCTCTTCAGAGCAATTCCCGGAGGCAAGCTGCTGTGTATGGCACCCTGCCTTAAGAGACCGAGTGACTGGATGGAGGCTCTCCTGGAGGCTCGTGTCCCCCTCCTCTCCTGCTGTGCTGGCCAAGTCCTTCAAATCAGACTGAGACCCACTGCCAGAAAGACAAAGGGCTGTGGCTATCAAGTTTTCTCCTAAAACCTCCTGGTGCGCTGCTGAAGTGTCACCTGCTGATGAACCAGGATTCTGCTCTGGGTGTTCCAAATGCACATTTCTGTTATTCTCCTTGGTTATCGTTTGGCTACTTACACTCGACGGAGGCGAGTTCTTCTGCTTCTCTGCAGGGTCTTTGGGGCTATCAAAAACAAAAGATAAAAAGTTTCTGGGCTGGGGGTGTCGCTCAGTGGTAAAGCACTTACCAAGATGTGTAAGGCCCTGGGTGTGATTCTGAGCACCACCACCACCAAAAAAACAGTTTGTCTCACCCAGTCTTAGAGACGATTAAGACAGTAGTTTCAACATTACCTTGAAAAACAAAACTAGACTATACAAAACCTCCCGGTTACCAGAGTGAAAGGAAACTTAGTTTCTATTCCACACGCAGGTGGTCTAGCCTGTGGGTGAGAAGCTAGCGTGTGGAGACAATCCACAGTACGTGCCCAAACATAAGTGATCCTGAAAATACAAGAAATTCTGGGCCAATCTGAGTAAGCTTTGCAGACACAGATACAATAGCCCAGTGCTTGTTAGAATATTTAGTTATGCACCCTGATTTATTATACATATTCTCATAAAAGAAATATTAACTCAAAAATAGTGTTTTTATCACACAAAGCAAGCTTCCTGCAAACTTATTACACAGAGCTTTGACCACAACTACTTTGGTTGTTCTAACAGTTTTCCAGAACATAGCATTACCTCAAGTTGTCTAAAGTGTAATTCTGAATCCTAACCTAAAACCTTCAGTATAGAGTTTATCACAGACAGCAGCAAGTATACCTATATTTAACGTTAGTGGTTATTCTGTCATTTGTCACAGACACACAATGCATTGCTCCCAACCTCCACCCCCCCAGTGCTGGAGATCAAATCCAAGGCCTCGAACACTGTAAGCACATCCTCTCCCTTGAGCTACAGTCAAGCCTTGCAGCCTGTGTATTGTCTCTGCGGTTTGTTGTTGTTGTTTTCAGTACAAAAGATTGAACCTAGGGCCTTTACACTGAGCTATATTCCTGGCCCTCTTTATTTTTTATATTGAGACAGGGTCTTGCTAACTTGCCCAGGCTGGGACTGAACTTGTGACTCTCCTGCCTCAGTGTTCCAGAGTTGTGGGATTATAGGTGTGCAGCCCCACCTTCAGCTCAAAGTACTGTTCTTTTTTTTTTTTTTTTTTTGGTACCAGAAATCAAGCTCAGGACCTTGCACTTGCCAGGCAGGTACTGTGCCGCTCAGCTATATCCCTGGCCCTAGGTACTGTTTTTTCTATTTTTTTTTTTTTTTTGAGGTACCTGGGATCGAACTCATAACCTTGCACTTGCCAGGCAGGTGTTTCTGCCACTGAGCTATATCCCCAGCCCCTAGGTACTGTTTTTTAAAGAGATCTTTAAAACATTTTACAATGACATTCAATATTCACAGCGATAAGTCTTTTACCTAAGAATTAAATCTATGTTAAATTTCTTTGCCTCTTCTGGCTGGGCACGGTGGTGCACACCTCCTGGTGCTTGGGAGGCTAGGGAGGATTGCCTCAAGTTTGAGGCCAGCCTGGGCTACAAGGTGAACTCAAGGCCAGCCTGAACCACATAGTGAGACCCTGTCAAAAAAAAAAAAAAAAAAAAATTTCTTTGCCTCCCCATTTTTAAAAAACTGATTCTGTCAAATGACCCCTTCAACATCCCAAACTACCACTGACTAAGGCTATAAAGCAATGTATTTTTCTTTCCTTGACAGTACTTGTTCAAATTAAAACAACTGAAAGAGTATCCATGATATAGAAATCTTTTATAAATACTTTTATTTAAGCCGGGGGGGGGGGTGGCACACGCCTGTAATCCCAGCACTTGGGAGACTGAGGTAGGAGGATTGTTACGAGTTCAAGACCAGCCTGGGCTACAAAGTGAGTTTAAGGGCCAGCCTGAACAGCATAACGAGACTGTGTCTCAAACTAAACAAATAAATAAATAAATAAACACATACTTTTATTTTATTTTTATTTTTGAGACAGGTTCTTGCTATGTAGTGCAGAATGGGCTTGAACTCCCTTTGTAGCCCAGGCTGGCCTCAAACTCACAGCAATCCTCCTGCCTTAGTCTCCCAAGTGCTGGGATTACAGGTGTGTGCCATATGCCCAGCTTTCTAAATACTCTTAATTGAGTCCTTTTTTGCTGAGAGTTAAGTGGAACACTGGGTTGGTAACTTAATTATAAAGCTGAGTATATATAGTGCCTGGCTTTGGATCCTACCTACCATTTGCTAGCTGTCTGACTCTATCAAATTACTTCACTGTAAAATAGAAATGGTATTACCACAGGATTATCCTGAGGATTACTGAGTTTGAGTACAGTGCCCAGCACACAGTAAATAATAACCCTCAGCTGCAATTATTATAACTAGCAGTACATGGTTTATTATAAAATTAATAAAAGCATAAAAAGCCAAGTTTACAGTTATATATCGCCTTCCCCCACTACCCATTCCCTGACACACACCTCTTCTTTCTAACAAGTATTTATTAAATACTCTGGGTTCAGACAACCCTGACTCCAACACAGCTTGATAATCCTGGGCAAGTTACAAACCTCTCTGTATCTCAGTCTCATCTGTAAATGGGAATAATATTAACACCTACCTCCTGGGGTTGACAGAAGGGTTAAACACGTCAATACATTTGTTAGTAAAGTATTCTCTATTATATAGGTCCCAAGCACTCCCGTCAATTCGGGTCAACATGGCACAAAACAATATATTGGCCACCAGAAGTCAAGTTGGGTAATTATACTTCCTGCCTTCAAGAGTGTGGATGGGGGGGCAAAATGCAGATATAAAGGGCAGGCCATATTAACAAGGCTATCTAGATAGATCCACACACATGTCTGCATTTTTCTATATGCACAGACACACCTCTGTCTATATCTTCATCTGTCTATATAACAAAGTATTGTATAAGTGAATATAACATATTAACACGACCACCAATATACAATCTATGCAGGGCAGGGTGAGGAACCACTTGCATTATTTATGAGTTAACCCTAGTCTGACCTATTTATTCAACAAACATTTAGCACACCTGCTGGACAGCACCCTCCCCCCACCTTTAAAAAGCTTAATCTACTGCAGTGCCACAGAGCCAAAAAGAGGAAACACCCACCTCAAAAGCCCTTTACCCACATGAATCTTCCCCTAAAGAGCCCACACCTTACCTTAGACCTTCTGGGAGGCTTTCATCGGATTTGGAAGCACATAAACTAGAAGAGGATTCCGCAGGACTGGGAGGACTGGCCACGACATCAGCGACCTCAGGCGCAGCCATCGTGCTCTGTATATTCAGAAACAAAATACAGACTGCAAGTTTCAAAACTTTAAATCAAATGTATCTTTCCCCCTCAAAATGTCCACACAACAGCACTGTTCTAAGAGACAAAAAGAAAAGCTTGGGCTCCAGGAGGAAAAAAAAAAAAAAAGTATTCTGCAGAAAGGTAGTAAAAGAACCACGGCATGCAATAGGTCCCAGTGGGTACCAATCCTCAAAAGTCACTGTATTTATATAAATACCTAAGCGTCTGTGCAAAGCTTGTTTTCGCTTTTGGCAAAAATAGTTACTTAAAACAGATCATAATCTGGGAGAATGTTCCGAATGGTTCACAAATCTACCTTGTCTACAATTATTTACAAAACATGTATTTTGGGGCCTAGAATAAACATGGTAGGTTTCTACGTCATTGTATACGACGTAGGTGTTATATTCAAAGCAGCCTCCATTAATTTAAGTTTTATGGAGGTGGCTGCAGAGCAAGCAACACAATCCTGGGCAACCCCAATATGTACCTTTTCCTCACTGCGCGCCCTCCCCACAGAAGGGAAAAGAGTGATACCCACAGCCTGGGCCAAATACCTCTTCTAAATTACCACTCTCGTGCAAAAAAGAATGAGACCTGGTTACTCTCGCATGAGAATGAGAATCCGAAAAACAGGTAATTTAAGCAAGGGAACCTAGGAAGATACTGTCTTTCGGTTTCTTTTAAATCAAAAGGTCATCGTTTTTGCTGCAGGACAAACTCATGGCCTTTTACGGTTAGGAGAAAGAAAAACCTGAAGGTGCGAAGCGAACGGAGGCTGTTTCCATTACTGTTTTTATTCTGACAGCATCATCAGGGTACGCTGTGCATGGAGGTTGCGCAGAGAAAATAAAAGACCATAGACCAGGCGGCGTCAACACTTCAGTCGCAGCCCCTCGCCTCGGTTTCCCTCACTACACCACGCTCCTAGGCAACAATGAACCTCTATCATCGTTACTGCTCAAGGGCAAACTGTCCGCCTCCAACACAGTCCAGGGTCGGGGACATCGGTGCGCGTAAACGAAAGCACAGATCAAGGATCACACACACACAACTCCGTAGCTGGGTGCAGCTGCGGGGTGGGGGGTCGCTGCGGACAGGAACATCTGGCTGGGGGGTCGAGTGTGCCCAAGGGAACCCCGCAACCCGGCAGCAGCCTCCACCGCGGCAGCGACGCGGGCAGAGACGGGTCCTCCGGCGGAACGGCGGACGGACTTCGGGGACAATGGGGGACGCACCGCAGGGCGGTCACGACCACCCGCACGGGGACAGCTACCCTGGCCGCTCGCCCCGATCTGATCCCCCTCCCCGCCTGCCCCTCGGGCCCGCACCCCGCTCCTAGCCCTCGTCCCACTTCCAGGCCAGGCCCCCTGCGCCAGTCCTCGCAGCCCCTTCCAAGCCCCCACCACGACCCCCGCCCCGGCCCGCACACCGCGGCCCCGCAAGCCCCCTCCTCGCGCGCGGCCC
>NW_004955412.1:18477649-18554220 GCF_000276665.1 Chinchilla lanigera | reverse complement strand
ACGAGCCGGGGGGCGAGGCTCGGCCCGCGGCAGGAGAGGCCGCGACTCTCCGCGCCGCCCCCGACAGCGCCCCCTGGCGGCGAGAGCCGGCGCTGCCCGGGGCTGACGGCTGCTGCGGGAGACCCCTGAGATCCTAGTGGCCTTTGTGGGGGCGCAGCGAAGTGGGTCTTCTGACCGTGAGAAGACAGGCGACCTGATGGAGGCAGGCGCCCCTCTGGGAGGGTGACAGGGAGAGTCGGGCCCATGGCGGTCAGGGGAAGAAGAGCAACGAGGTACTTTTAAAGGTCGGGACCGAGGTGCCCTTTCCAGAGGACGCCGCGAAGGAGAAGAACCCTCTGGGAGGGACGCGGTAGAAGATGCCCAGAGGACTCGGGGCGCTGAAGCCCCGCGAGCTAAGCCCAGCAGCCCTCAGGCCCCGTCGGCAGAGGCCGCCTGCAGGCGCTGCCCCGGGCGCGGGTTGCTCCGGCAGACGGTCGGGCAGAGAGCCGGCCGCTGATTGGCTGCGGCGCCGGGCGGAAGTGATGCCGCTGTCACTGGCTCAGGCTCCCGGGAAGCCGCGAGTTTCCGCAGGGAGGCGGCGGCAGCAGCTGCGGCCGGGCCGGTGAGTTAGAAACTAGGTGGGGGCTGGACATTGGAAGTCCGGGCGGCCCAAAAGTCGGGGGAACCGGTGTCTGAGGATGAGGGCGCTGCACAGAGGACGCCTCTTGTCCTGACATGGGGGACCCCAGTGGAACGGGACCCCAGGGTCTGGGATTCCAGGGCTGTCTAGGTCCTCATGAGGAGCGGGGCGCGGGGCACTGAGCCGTCGAGGCCGGGGGAGGGAATGATCAGTGGAAAGTAGCCCCGCTTCGTGACCCGGAGAAGGTTGTGGAGGCTGCAAGGACAGTCGCTTAGGAGCAGAATGTTGGACTTTGAATTGTCCTTCTTCCTTGACCACTTAAACCTGTAAAGGTAGGCCTAGCTCTTGGGAGTGGTGGGGCTCTGCTTCCGGGGTGTTTAAAGTTCCTTGCCCAGAAGCCTGGTTGATAAAAATGCTGCTGTGGCCGGGGGTGGTGGCACACGCCTGTAACCCCCGCACCTGGTAGGCTGAGGCAGGAGGATAGCCGCGAGGCCAGCCTGGGTTATATAGTGAGCTCAAGGCCATCCTGAACTACATAGCAAGACCCTGTCTCAACAAACAAAACAAACAGTGGTGCTCTGACCCCGGGAGACAGGAAGAGCTCGGGTTTCTCCTTCCAGAAATCTGTGGTGGGCTCCACTGTAACTGAAGACTCCTGCCTTCTTAGCTTTCTAACAGAAGCAGTAAGGGGAGACACCGGAATATTTAGGGACAGTGGAGGGTGCTGGCAGGCAGGGAGAAATCTCGAGTCCATGCTCGAAAGCCTAAGGGGAACAGATGTGGGATGGGGCATTTGGAAGGAAATGGTAGGTGCCTACACTGCCTCTCTTTCCAAGAAAGCACCAGCGAAGTAGTTGTTTTTCTAGGAGGCTTTGGGTTGTTTTCATTTCAGTGTGTGTCTGAGTAGTCAGCTGCCCTCAGGGTGGACTCAGCAGACCGCAGAGGTTTTAAAGGAGCCCAGTACTCACATTCACCTGTCCCTGTCCCCACACCTGCCCGCCCCTTCTGACTTGACCCTTTTTGTCTTCTGAGGACTCTGAGGACCACTTTCTGGTTCTGTGGGAAGTTGGAGGCTGAGTTTGGAGCCTGAGCTCTCAACCCCAAGCAGCCTGACAAGCTCGTTACAGCAGCAGCTCTATAAGGCTCTATAAGGCGTCCAGTCGTTTCTTCCCTCCCATTGCTGATTCCCCTGTATGCCTGCTCAGTTTCATTTCGTTCTCTCTCCCTCTCTCCCTCTCCCTGTGTCCCTTTCTCCCTCTGTCTCTCTCTCTCCTTCTCTCTCACACACACACACACACACACACACACCACACACACACATCTGTATCTCTGTCTCTGTCTTTATCCCTATCTCTGTCTCTATCTCTATTTCTCTCTACCTATGTCTATCTATCTCTATCTCTATCTGTCTCTCTGGCTTTTTCCTCTTTCACTCTGCTGGCTGCCTGTACTTTCAGGAACTGAACTGCCTACTTTCTTGGGAGAGATTTTAGTAACAGTTAAGTCCACTAGAAAAACAAATGAGAAAAGCTGGCATAATAGGACAAGAAGGGCTGGGGATGTAGCTCAGCAGCATAAGTGCTTGCCTAGCAAGCCTGAGGTCATAAGTTCGATTCCCAGTACCAACAAAAAATAATAATAATAATAATAGGACAAGAAGTATGGTTTCTGGGTTTTTCACCAATTTGGCCTTACTGTGCTAGATACATTTCAACCTATAGCCTACTTTATTGTTTGTTTGTTTTTGAGACAGGTTCTTGCTATGTAGCTCTGGCTGGCCATGAACTCTGTGTGGCCCAGGCTGGCCTCAAACTTGTGGCAACCCTCCTGCCTCAGCCTCCCAAGTGCTAGAATTACAAGTGAACACCACCAGACCAGACCAGGCTAGGTGGCCTATTTCAGATATCTAGAAATTGCACTTATCAGTGGACAGTTTTTGTGGTCACTGGTCCTGGGGTTCGTGTCTAGTCTCTGCTTGCTCCACTGGCTTTGGTGGGACATTATTTCTTCTGTTCTTGGGGCCCACAGGTCTGCAGCCTATGCTCAGAATCAACACTATTCAGCGAAGGTGACGCCTTTGCTCCAGTTGCACAAAATGAGTGTGACGTGGTTAGCCAGACCAGGAGCTCAACGTCACAGAGAGCCCAGGTGGGCATGGGGCCCATTGAGGACAACCAGACTGAGATGTCAGCTAGGATGAAAGGTTCAGGTCCCCTCAAAACAAGGGGGCGGGATCCTCTGGCAGAGAACAGTGGAGTTGCCGCCACTCGCTGGTGGGCATTGTGTGTACTTTGAACCCCTTGAGTTGTGACAGCGGGAAGAGCAGCGCGGTGCGGGTGAGCATCGGGGCACGGCTTGCTCTCTGGTGGACTAGGGATTGGACCGTGCTGCGTGGGAAGTCGTCCAGTGGTCAGTACTGGTCCACACTCCACCTGCTGCTGACCTTGTTGATCACGAGAAAATGTGACCAAAAAGAGAGGATCAAACGCTGAAGGCTGTGAAAGGAGCAGATTGAGGGTTTCTGGGGGGCCACACTGATGGCTCAAAGCCGCCCGCTCAGATTCCTGCGGTCATCAGCTCTTTTACCTCTTTTCTGTCCTTTCTGTTTGCCTGCAGCCCGCTGCTCTGATGCCGAAGGGGAGGCAGAAAGTGCCACATTTGGATGCCCCCCTGGGCCTGCCCACCTGCCTCTGGCTGGAATTGGCTGGGCTCTTCTTATTGGTTCCCTGGGTCATGGGCTTGGCAGGGGCAGGTGGGCCTGATGCCCAAGGCGCAGGGGGGCTCAGCTGGGCTGTGCACCTGGACAGCCTGGGAGGCGATCGGGAGGAAGAGCATCTGGAGCAGCAAGCGGATGCCCTGGCGCAGGCAGCAGGGCTGGTGAACGCCGGGCGCATCGGAGAGCTGCGGGGCCACTACCTCTTTGTGCAGCCAGCCGGGCCCAGGCAGGCCGTGGAGGTGCAGGCCATCCGGCAGCAGGCCGAGGCCGTGTTAGCTGGGCACGAGGCTGTGCGCTGGCACTCAGAGCAGAGGCTGCTGAAGCGGGCCAAGCGCAGCGTCCACTTCAATGACCCCAAGTACCCCCAGCAGTGGCACCTGGTGAGTCCACCTCTGCAGCTTTCTGTCTCCGCTGGGCAGGCTCTGGTGCAGCTCTCTGCTGGCTTCTCACCAAATCCCTCCTCTCTTACCCACCCTTCCCCTGAAGGGGCTCTCTGGGGCCAGGGTTGAGGTTTGTCTTCAGCCTCTCCTTTGCCTGTCCTCCGTCTGGAGAGCCACTGTCCTGCAGTGCTCTGGGCACTCGGGCTGCAGCCAGGCCGCGCAGGCACACATTCAGGCTCTGCCACTTATTAGCATGTGTGAGCCTCTGTGAGCCTCAGTTTCCCTATCTGTAAAGGGGAGGCTGTAGCTGTACCTACCTTGTGGGATTTTGGTTAGGGCAAGTGAAAATACACATGAAGTATTTATAACAGTGCCTGATGTGCTATGGACTGGCATAATAACTATAATAATAAGAACTATGCTGTCCAGCCCTTACCTCAGCCCCCATTTCACCCCGTCACCCACAAGTGATGCCAAACGTCCCTGGAGACCAAGCCTGTGGCGGAACTGTCACCTGACCCTCTTGGCTGTGTTCCCCGTGACCGGTTGGCCCACAGCATCTCCCTGGCTCTCGGGCAGAAGCCAAGATGAGAAGGGGTCGCTAGCTGTAACTTGTCTGTCTGGGATGCACCGTGTGTCATGGGCTCCCACCTGTGTCCTGCAGAATAACCGGCGGAGCCCCGGCAGGGACATCAACGTGACAGGTGTGTGGGAGCGCAATGTGACCGGGCGCGGGGTGACGGTGGTGGTGGTGGACGACGGAGTGGAGCACACCATCCAGGACATTGCACCCAACTATGTGAGTGGCCTGGACCCACCTCCCTGTCCACATCTTAGCAGCTGCTGCACCCTGCCTCTGTCTCACTCCCCACCTCGCAGGCACTGAGCCAAACCAAATAGCTCAGAGGTGGGGTGAGGTGCTTTCTCCTCTCCTCTCCCAGCCAGCTTTCCAGCCTGGCAGCTAAGACACAGCAGGTGCTCCAGCCCCAAGGGAGAGCAACCCCAGCCCGACTTCCTGCTTCCTGTTGCTGCTCCTGCTGTGGAGTAAGGAGCGGCCCTGTAGGCAGCTTCCTTCTCCACAGTTCTGGGCTCTTTGTTCTTTCTAAAATGTGATCATTAGATAACCCGAAATCTCTCTTGTCCTGAGCTGCCCAAGCCATTCTGCAGCGGGCCCACTCCTATAATAGGCAAGAGAGACATCTGCTAAGAGCCATGACGCTTCCTAGTTCTGCCCCAGTGTCCACTGTTCAGATCTCATAGCCTGTGTGGTTTGGAAAGAGAGATGGGCCTGCTTCCCCGCTGGGAATCCCAAATTCGCAGTTCCTTTCTCTCTCAGACCCCCTAGGACCCGCCTCCTTCTAACCAGTGAGTGACTGCCCATTGTCCCTCAATATTTCAGAGCCCCGAGGGTAGCTATGACCTCAACTCCAACGATCCTGACCCCATGCCCCACCCGGACGTGGAGAACGGCAACCACCATGGCACGCGGTGTGCAGGCGAGATCGCTGCTGTGCCCAACAACAGCTTCTGTGCAGTGGGCGTGGCCTATGGGAGCCGCATAGCAGGTAGCTGCCCGATGACCTGGGTAGGCTCTGCCGGGCGCAGTAGTCATTCCTGGACCCCCATCCCTTTGTCAAGCTTCTTTTTCCCACCCCAGCACACACAGCCTACACTAAAGGGTGAACCCCTTTTCCCTTAGGACAGTAGGACAGCTGGTTGGTTTTTCAGCGCAGTGATGTTCTAAACGTGTCTTTAGCAGCACAGCCACTGTCCCAAAGCCCCACCTCTCCAGTCTCCCCCAAGTCGTCCTGACAGCTCCTTGCTTGCATTTTCGTGTCTACAAAGTGCCTGTCAGCAGCGCTTCCGCCACGACCCCACGTCTGTGCACCCTGCTCTCGCAGGCTCACTGTCCAGCCCCCTCTGCCGTCACAGCTGCTGTCCAGCCACTCAAGAGCTGGACGGCCCAGTCCCCACTGGAAGCGGTTCTGAGGTTCCACTTCACTCTGTGTCCCTCAGGGCAGAAAGCGAAAGGAATGAGCAGGAATCCCTCTGGGTGATTCCTAAAAGTGCCCAAGAGCCTCTAGAGCCGGTGGGCTGGCTGCATTCCTCTCATTCTCCAGCAGGAGGCAGCAGTCCTCTGCGGATGAGGTTAGAGAGAGGGCCAGAAACTTTTGGGTTCAAAACCGCTCCGCTCTGCTTTCCTTGTCAGCTGTAGGCTGCTCTGTCGTTGAGCTACATCTCCAGCCCTTTTTATCTTTTATTTTGCAACAGTCTTGCTGAGTAGCCCAGGCAGAACTCAAACTTAGCGATCCTCCTGCCTCAACCTCACCTCAGTGCTGGGATTACAGGCGTGTGCAATTGTGTCCTGTTCCTAGTCCCTTTTGAAAGCCCTGATTGTCCCTATGTGGTCACCAAGACATGCCACCCCCACCCTAGAGGGCAAACAGTTATCTCTGGGAGTGCGGCTGGTAATGAATACCATTTACCCAACGTCTTTTATGTGTCGTGTATTGTACTAGTTGTTCTATGTGACTAGGGGTGAAGATAAGAAGGAAGTGAGTTACCTACTTTTTTCTTTTTGTCTTTTTGAGACACGGTCTCACTATGCAGTTCAGACTGGCCTTGAGCTCACTTTGTGGCCCAGGCTGGTCTTGAACTCGCAACCATCCTCCTGCCTCAGCCTCCCGAGTCCTGGGATGACAGGTGTGCACCACCACGCCCCGCTGAGTTACCTACATTCTATCCCTACTTTTCCCGCAAAACCCCAGGATCGTCACAGTCTAAGCTCCGGCGCAATAATAAAAACATTTTTCAGATAGGTAACACATATATGTGGGACAATTCAAAAAGTACCAAAGAAGGAACAGGGGAAGTAAGTCTCCCACATGTAGCCCCCCACCGCCTAGTCCCCCAGTGAGGGGAACCAGCTAAGTTAGCAGTTTCATGGGCGGCAGTGTGAGTAAGGGTGTGGCATCTTCAATGCCTAGGCATCCGGGTGCTGGACGGGCCACTCACAG
Source organism: Chinchilla lanigera (assembly GCF_000276665.1). Classification (NCBI taxonomy): domain Eukaryota; kingdom Metazoa; phylum Chordata; class Mammalia; order Rodentia; family Chinchillidae; genus Chinchilla; species Chinchilla lanigera. The sequence goes on along the minus strand of NW_004955412.1, from coordinate 18,547,488 downwards.
ACAGCATGGAGGCTGTGGCGTTCAACAAGCACTATCAGATCAATGACATCTACAGCTGCAGGTGAGGCAGAGCTGCAGGTGAGGCAGCACAGGTGAGAGGGCAAGAGGGTGGAGCACTTGGAATGAACACCCCAGCATAAGGACAGCAAGATGGGCTGGCTCAGGCAGGTCCACACGGGGGTCCTGCGTTCGGCTGATAAGGCCATTGCCCTTCTTTCTCCAGATGCCCGGCCACGGGTGCTCAGTCTTAAGCTTCTGTCATCCCCATAAGCGGTTACCGCACTAGGAATGCCCGGCCTGTCACACGGAAATTTTCTGAACTCTCAGAGCTTCTCCAACCATGGGCAAGATGAATCCCAGTGCCTGTCCCTGCCACCCTACAAAAAAGCACCTGCAGCTTCAGGCTGTGGCTCTGGTGGGCAGGATCAGGAGGAACTGGGGGTGGGTGGCTCCCCTGCCATTGCTCCTGCCCCTAGCCAGTCCCCCTTAAATCCTTGATGTCATCCACAAAGTATTTCCTCCCAAAGAGCAGAATTCCACAGCCTGAGAAGAGCTAACCCACATGGAGCATCCCTTCGTGGGTGCCTTTGCCCTCCAGCCCTGTGGCGACGCCTAGGCTCCGAGGAGTGACCCTGTTCTGCCCCACAGCTGTGTGCTGTCTCGTGTCAGTGGGACCCGCGGGTCAGAGCCCAGGGTCAGAATAAAGAAGCCCTATACTGCGGACGTCTCCAGGGAAAAGAAGAACGCTAGTTCAGTCTTCTGTTTTCCACTTTGGAGAAGGGCTGGACCGCTGAAGCCTATCTCTTTTCCTGACAGAATCCTAGTGCTGGGAATGTAGCGCAGTGGTAGAGTGCTTGCTTAGAGTGGAAGTGTGCTGGAGGCCCTGGCTCAATCCCCAGCACCTCCAGAAAGAAAAAAAAAATCATGGGAGTCCTGAACTGGAACCCTGGGGAAGAGAGTAAGAGCCACAGACAGGGTGGCCAGCAGAGCCCAGGCCCCGGGAGGGGAGGGGAGCCTGGCTCTGGTTCTTCCCTGTGGCCATTTCTCAACAGCTGGGGCCCGGATGATGATGGGAAGACGGTGGACGGCCCCCACCAGCTCGGGAAGGTAACTGAACCGGAGGGAGATCAGGAGACCTGGCCCTAGAAAAACTACTCCCAGGCAATCCCGCCTTGCACCCCTACCTCACCCACAGTGCCACACCAGGGCCTTCTAGCCCCTCGGCCTCCTTTCAGAAAGTGTACACCTAGCCCAGGCTAGCGGGTAGTGGGCCCAGGTTCTTAGAGAAATGGAGTGATGTTTTCGGATTGCTTCCCTTTGACCTTGTTCTTGGCTATCATTCCTGGCCCCACTCTGTCATCTGATAAACAAAGTGCGTCCGTCCAACTTCATTCAGCTCTAACTTCCCTCCCCATCTTTTTTGTTTTTTTGAGGCAGGGTCTCCCTATGTCATGCAGCCTGGCCTAGAACCTACTGTGTAGCCCAGGCCGGCCTCAAACTCCCAGCAATCCTCCTGCCTCAGCCTCCCAAGATCACAGGCATGCGCCACCATGCTCAGCCTCCCTCCCCGTTTTGTACCCACCTGAAAATCTCTTCCCCTTGCCCAGCGCCCCTTGCACCTTACTTCCTTTTTCTTTCTAGGAGGGGAGGCAAGAGTGACCGGTGTGGTAGGTGGGGGTGCTCTGATGAGCTCCTCAGCTGATAGCCTGACATTTTGGCTCTGCAGGCTGCCTTGCAACACGGAGTGATGGCCGGCCGCCAGGGCTTTGGGAGCATCTTCGTGGTGGCCAGTGGTAACGGGGGCCAGCACAATGACAACTGCAACTACGATGGCTACGCCAACTCCATCTACACCGTCACCATAGGTAGTGGTCCAGTGATTCTGCGTGTGTGTGTGACTCTTTGTGTGCCTCGGCTGCAGTGTGTCTGTCTGAATATGTAAGCAAGGGCATCCTTTTGGGCTGGGATAGGACTGGGCCTGCTCTCCGAGGTGTCAGGGTTTCTCTGCGAACACTTTGAACTATTCTCTGCCTCCACCCCGATGTTGACAAGTCAGGTCTCTTCTGTGGTCTCTCACTCCAGGGGCCACTTGCCTTCCGCCTGGAGCCTTCTCCGATTCCTCACTAGCCTTGAGGAAGTGCCCTTTACCTATGCTCCCAATCATAGGCTTTATCACTGCAGCTATAATTATTTACTTACCCGACTTCCTGCCTGAGATGAGGATGTGGCATTTTCCATGTGGCAGATGCTTAGTAAATAGTAAGAAAAAAAATGAATGACTAAGGATAGAAGTGGGAGGCACTCAGTTTTGCCCTGGAAACTATTGAAAACATGTTTGTTTGTTTGTTTGTTTGTTTGAGACAAGGTCTTGCTAAATTGGCCAGGGCTGGCTTTGAACTTGCAATCCGCCTGCCTCAGCCTCCCCAGTAGTTGGGATTACAGGAGTGTGTCACCAGCCCTGACGAGCTCAGATCACTTTCTAAGCTCAAGGCTGCCCCCAGGTGATAACTCAGAGCCGCCTCTGATACCGTCAGGCCCCTGCTGCAGGACCGACTTGTCACCTCCGCTCCCACGTCCCTCCCCGGTGCCAGGTGCTGTGGACGAGGAGGGCCGGATGCCTTTCTACGCAGAAGAGTGTGCCTCCATGCTGGCGGTCACCTTCAGTGGTGGGGACAAGATGCTCCGGAGCATTGTGAGTGTCGCGGGCCCTGTGCCCTCTCTCAGCCATCGCAGTGTGTTTCTTCGCTCCTCTGCCCTCCAGGACCTGAGCCTCTTAAGGCCTCTGCTGGGAGACTGCTGAGGGCTCTGACTAGATCCTTGTGAATGACTTTGATCTCATAATTTTAATTTGGAACAAATATACATATTGTTATAGAAACAAGTGTATTAATTCAACAACTACTTTGAAATGCCTTCCCAGTAGAATTTAGGCTTTGGCTTATTGCTACGGGCTTAAAAATAGAGCCTCACGGCATTGCTATTCAACCGCTGTGTAAATACTGTGAGTTCTGTCAGGTTCGTCCTCAGCAGGAAAGCTGGCGCAGGTCTTTCTGGGGTGGGTGGGAAGAGGAACCTGAGGACTGGCGCCTGTCAGCCTGGCAGAGCTCTTGCCTAGAGCTATAACTGGAGCCATGGCAGGGTGATTGGAGCAGGAACCCCTGGGACCCTGGAAGCTTCCTGTGCTGCGCTCCATCCCAGCGGGTTTAAGCCAGGTCTCTGGGCCATAGTCCTAGAGCCTCATGTTTGTCCCTGTGGTCCGTAGCAGAGAAAGTGGGGACCAGAGGCTCCAGGCAGGAGCTGTGCTGCAACCAGCTGGTGTCAGATTTCTCCGGTGGCTGAGTGGGGAGGGCTCTCTGGGGCCACTGGGAATTAGGCTGCTTTGTCTTCCCGCAGGGTCAAGTTCATTTTCCAAAACTAAAATGTTGTTATGCCAGTAAATGACTTCTGGTCAACACAATGTTCCAAGGCTCTGTGCCAGGTGACCCCCACTAGCTCCTCCCTCCCACCCTGCCCTGCCTCGGGGAGAGGAGAGAAGGGGGTGGCCTGAAGTGAAAAGCCAGCGAGGCCATGCTCGGCAGCCTGGGCCTGTGTCCGCAGGGTACCCTGCCCCTGGTCAGGCTCGGGTAGGAGGAAGAGCTGGACCGCCCTCTGTCTTCGCCCCCTGCCAGAGCTCTGCGAGCCCCATCTCTCCCTGCTCCAGCCGGGCCCCCCAGAAGGCTCCAGAAAAGATTGGTCACTGCCACTCTGCAGCGCCTGGCTTTTCCCTTCCAGACTCAGCTCTGCTTCTCGCCCTCTCCCCAGCCTTCCATCTGAAGTATAATTTGGCCAGAAATGAAGAGCGAGTTTACGTAGCCAAGTTCCCATCTTTGGAACGACCTTGCTTTGGGAACTTCTGTTGCCAGTTTCTGCCCAGTGCCCTGGACACTTGGGTGGAGCCGCCTCTCTGCGGGCAGAGACGGGAGCACACACTTCCCACAGTTTGGCCTCCTGGAAGCTTGCCTGGATTCTCCTCGGGCTCCACGCAGCTCCTGCCTCCGTGGGCAAGCTCACAGCTGCACACTAGACTGTCACTGTGAGCCCGTTTCCTTAACAGGAAAAAATCAATCTGCTCCCTGGCACAGCCCTAGCTTCCTGCTCTTGCTGAAACTACAACTTGGAGAGTGTTTTTCCTGTTCTTGCTGGGCATGCACAGTGTCTGGGTGAAAACAGCATCTCTTGGCAGCTGCTGTAACAGCTGGGAGGGAAGCAGTGAGTACAATGGAGAAAAGGCAGCTCTTGGCAGAAGTTGGCACCCTGGTATCTGACCTAGAGGAGAACTGGAAGGAAGGAAGTCTCCAGTCTTGCACCAGCACCGTGGGATAAGGATCCAGGTGCCACATAAAGGAGCAGTTTGAGGCAGAGCCCTCTTCGGCTGAACCCTCTGATACTCTGGCATTGATGGGACATGAAAAGAACTTGATGCCAGGCAGATCCCATCTCTGCTGCTTGAGTCTCACGTCAGAACCGCGGGCGTTAAAGGGGGGTTCCTGGAATCCCACCTGAGACCCCAGCGAGAGCAGACGGCAGCTCATCCTGTGTGTGGTCAATAGAGCAAGGGCAAGCAGGCTGCTTAGACGCAGCTGAGCCCTAGTGCGCTGTGTGCACATGCGTGTTGCCCCAGCCCTGTCCCTAAACTGCCAAGTGGGACTTCCTTGACACGCTGCAGCGGGAGCCCAGCAGCTCCCCTGGCCACTTCCCCTTGAGGGGGTTGGGGGGCTGGGTGGAGCATTGGGGGAACGGGGGCAAGAATCACAAAACTTGGCAACATCCAAGGCCCCTGGCATGTCTCCGTCATACTTCCCCCTGCAGCCTTGCCCTCGGAAGCCACTCATTTTGATTCCTCAGAGGTCCCTCAGAGGCCAGAAGGACTAAGGGTCCCCTTTCCCAGCCCTGCTTGTGGGCCCCTCTGGTCAAACACACAGCTCTAACAAGCCAGGCCCACCTGAGAGACTTGATCTGAGGTCTGAGCGCATCTCTAACACCCTCACTGCTCCGCACTCCACTTCCCAGGTGACCACTGACTGGGACCTGCAGAAGGGCACCGGCTGCACAGAGGGCCACACAGGGACCTCTGCGGCAGCTCCTCTGGCAGCCGGCATGGTAGCCCTCATGCTGCAGGTGCGGCCCTGCCTCACGTGGCGCGATGTCCAGCACATCATTGTCTTCACAGCCACGCAGGTAAGATCCTGGCAGGCAGACGGTGGCCAGGCTCAGCCTACCCCAGAGTCTAGGTGTCCCAAATGGTAGGCACCGAGTCCCTTTCAGAGTGGCACTTGTAAGGAACAACATGGGAGTACCCTCAAGACCACACACTTAAACTTGTCCTGTTCCGCTAATGCCATTTGACCTCCGTGCCTCCTGACTCCCTGTCTGGAGGGAAGCTGCCAGGTGGCGATGTCATGGGGCTTTGACCTTTTGTCCCAGCTTCCTGGGGGAATCCATTCCTAGTGGCCTCAGTGGGAACGTCTGGATGGGATCGGCCAGAGGGAAGCAAGGAGACAGCAGTCCGGCTGTTGTTGCCACACTGGCCATGCATGGAGCTAACGGGGCCCCTGTCCTTTCAGTATGAAGATCGCCATGCAGACTGGCTCACCAATGAGGCGGGCTTCAGCCATAGCCACCAGCACGGTTTCGGCCTGCTCAATGCTTGGAGACTCGTCAATGCAGCCAAGGTGAACAGGTGTGGGCGGGGCGGGGCAGCCGGGCGGGGTGGCCAAGCGGGCATCCGATGCTGAAAACATTACTGCCTGGCGCTCTGCGATCATCACGTCGTTTCGTTGACCACTTTTACCCTCACGGCAGCGGGTAGCACCCAGGCCCAGCATTATAACGGAAGTCCCCAAACTGTTAGTAGAGTAAATGGGGCTGGAGAATAGCTGGGGCTTCTGGGATGCTCTCTTCTCCTCCTCCACCCTGGACAAGGCCGTTGCCTTTGCCTCCTTGACCTGGTGCCTCAAGGAGCCATCCAGGTTGTCAGCAGGAGCCCAGGAGTGAAAGAAGGGGCTAATGCAGAGAGGAAAAATAGAACTGGGCCTTGCAGAACTTGTGGACGAGTGTGTGAGTGCTTGTGCACATGTGTGCAGGAGCGTGTGAGTGTGCTCAGTCTTGTTTGTTGATTTGCCATCAGCACCCCCTTTCCTTTAACAGATCTGGACGTCTGTCCCTTACTTAGCTTCCTACGTCAGCCCCGTGCTGAAAGAGAACAGGGCTATTCCGTGGTCCCCCTACTCGCTGGAGGTCCTGTGGAATGGTAAGTAGTCAGCACAAGGGGTTCATCTTAGGTCTCAGGCCTGGGGCGGATGGAGGGGCCGTGAGGTTCATCCTCACTGCCGCTTTCCCCGCTTCCTTCAGGAGCTGAGCTCCGGCCAAACCTGTGGAGTTTTCTTTGACCATTTTAGGACATGTTGCTGCTTCTGAGTTGGCTGGCCCCGTGGCTGCTTAAACAAGACCTTTCTCCTGAGCTCCTAGGAGGAAAGGGGCCGCTAGGCAACCAGCTAGGCAGGCGGGTAGGCGGAGCGGGAGTGGGGCATGAGAGAAACTCCTGTGACTTCCATGCTAAGATCCTGCCAGACAGCTGTCCAGCCCAGGCCATAGGTGAAGTAAAGGAGTTGAGGCTTCTTTCCTTTGACGCTCAGGTTTGTCTCCTAGAGCTGGACACCGCCTGTGGGACAGAGGCATAAGTAGGCGTCCCTAGGTGAGAATTACCTGTGCTTTTCCCCGCCTCCACGGTGCCCAGGCTGCTGGGATTGTGTGAAGGGATCAAGGGGAGGGCTGTCATCCAAGTGACTGATGCAGCTGTGTATGCTGAGCACATAGGTGGAAGTCCTTATGGGAAGCAGAGGAGGGTGTTTTTCCAAGAGGACCTCTGCGCAATTTTTTGTTGTGATTGTGTTATTCTGGTGCTGGCGATGGAACCCAGGACTTTGCACATGCTGAGCGTGCATTCTTGCCACCAGAGCGATCTCCCAGCTCCTCTGTCTGCACGTTTCCCAGTTTTCTCCACCCTTGGCCCCTTGGGGAATTTTTTTCCTTTAAGAAATTTGGCAAGCAGAGTTATTCACTACTTTCTGTGAAGGCTGAGGCATGTCATACTCTACCCAAGCCAGAACTGTGCCCTCACTTTTTCTGCCCTCCTCAGAAGTATTCAGACCAGAGCCCAGGCAGGAGGAGGGCAGGCTGCTGTGGGTGAAGTTGTTGCTTGGGGGAGTTGAGAACCCTCTGCCTAAGCAGGTCCAGCTCCTGCCAGCTTCCCTGTCTGTGAAAGGAGCCTTAGGCCCGGTCACTCCATTTCCCGTAAAAGGAATGCTATCTTGGAAAGGGCACAACACACTAGCCAAGACACAGCAGTTCAGAAACATGCCCAGGAATGTGGTTCTGTCAGAAGCCCCTGGCTTCGTACCCACGGTCTTGGGGATTGTGTGCTTTCTAACCTTTATCTCCCACTGAGGACTGTTTCTTATCATATGTGTCAGACGAGGGAATTGACTTAGAAGGGTTGAGGCCTCTCCAGTTTTGTCATCTTTTGCTTCCTCTAACCCAGGAATGCTGCCCCAGGATGTCTGACACATTCCCTAGGTGTTGAAGACTCTGGCAACTATTTACTGGTCACTAGGAAACGAGAGCAAGGGGGCCAGATTGTCCTGGGGGAGGAAAGCGGGAGGCGGTGTAGGGAGAGAGGGGCTGCGCAGGAGCAGGGAAAGGTCGGGGGTGGGGCCGGAGGAGTCTTACCCAGGCAGCAAGCGGGCCTGCCGCGCACTTCAGAGGTCAGGGGCGGTGACCCTGAGCAGACAGAAGGTGAGAGCTGGAGAGCTGAAGGCAGGAAGCCCAGGTAGGACGGAGCCGAGCGACTCAGCCCCAGAGAATTGAGAAACCCCAACCCCTACAGCCAAACTGTAGTTTTTCTAGAAGGATCTGGGTGATTCCTTGTCTGGGGCCAGGAAGGGAGCTTTCTCTAAGGTAGAGGGAACTGAACATCCCTACAGTAGAAGGGAAGGTGGAACATCTCTAAGACTGCAGAGCAAAGTTGTCACATAGAACTTTATCCCATTATGGCAATGTTCTAGATCCATGGCACTAGATAATTCTATGGAACACTTAAAATGTGACCAGTGAGACTGAAAAAAAGAATTTTAATTGTATGTATGTATGTGTTTGTCTTTTTGAGACAGGGTCTCACTATGCAGTTCAGTCTGGCCTTGAGCTCACTTTGTAGCCCAGGCTGGTCTTGAACTTGAAACAGTCCTCCTGCCTCAGTTTCCCTGAGCCTCCCAAGTGCTAGGATTACAGGCAAGCACCAGCACACCTGGGTTGTGATTACTTAAATTTCAGTTAACTATAATAAAATACAATTAAAACCAAATGTGGGGGGCTGGGGATTTAGCTCAGCAGCACAGCGCCTGCCTGGCAAGCGCGAGGTCATGGGTTCGATTCCTGGCACTGGAAGAAAAACAGAAATAAAAAAACAGGTGTGGAGGCACACGCCTATAATCCCAGCACTCAGGAGAGGCTGAGGCAGGAGGATCTTTGTGAGTTCGAGACCATCCTGGCCTACAAAGTGAATTCAAAGCCAGCCTGAACTGCAGAGCGAGACCGTCTTAAAAGGACAAAAAAAAAAAAAATGTAAGTAATCACATGTGGCTGATTGGGCTGGGCGTGGTAGCACACGCCTGTAATCCCAGCATTCAGGAGAGGCTGAGGCAGGAGGATCTTGCAAGTTCGAGACCAGCCTGGGCTACAAAGTGAGCTCAAGCCCACCCTGAACTGCATAGCGAGACCCTGTCTCAAAAAGACAGAAAAAGAAAAAACAAAACACGTGGCTGATTGAACAGTGCGGCTGGAGAGCCAGACAGACTTCCATTTCTCCAACAAAAGGGAGTTAGGAGGGAGAGGGTATTGGATCCCTAGCTCCTTTAGAGCAGACACTGGGCCTGACATCTCTCCCAGAGGGTGGGAGGTGGAAAGAGACTCGGGCCAGCGTCTTCTGCGCAACAGCCTGTGTGTTAGAAGACTCGCAGGCACCGGCTCTCCCCTGCCCTTCCTCCTGGTTTGTGCCCTGTGCAGTGGGTCCTGTTCTTTGCCCCTTCTGCCCACCCTTTCCCTCTTCTGTTCTTCCTTCTGCCTCCCAACTAATGCCCCTGCCCCCATCAGCTTTCAGACGGATTAACTGCAGCCGCCACTTCCTCTGCTGTGAAAGACTCACTTTGTTACTCGTGCTGCCTCTCCCTGGTCCCATCCAAGGCTAACTCAGAGTCCATCCGTCGCCTTCTCGCTGTTCTCACCTGATTAATTAGACCTTTGCTGCAGCCCATCTCCTCCTCTGGCTTCTGTGACCCCTTACTACTTAACCCTCTTCTGACCTCTGTTCCTGAGGTCCCCTTTTCCTTCACTTGCTCATTTATTGCTCCAGAGTCCTGAATGTCTTCTAAGACTTTGATCCAAGATCACTTACTTGTCCTCATGCTGGGCATGGTGGCACACGCCTATAATCCCAGCACTTGGGAGGACGAGGCAGGAGGATCGCCACGAGTTTGAGGCCAGCCCGAGCTAAGTTAGCAAGTTCAGGACTAGCCTGAATTACAGAGCTGAGCCCTATCTCCATAAAAAGGAGAAAAGATTATCTGTCCTCCCTCTATGTTTATGACTTGCTACCACCTCTCCACACATGATTTCTAGATCTAAATCTCGAGAGTGTCCCTCACCAGTAGGAAGGATAGAGATTGTCATAGCTCCCAGTAGAATATGGGCAAACAGAAGCACTCATGTCTCTTGGAATAGAAAGACCCCCGAAGGCTAAGTAACAGTGAGGATCATCAGCCATGGCCTGAGTGTTTCTTTATGTGCACACTCTGTTCTCAACATTAACTTCTTCAATATATTAACACATTTAATTCACTAGAAATTCTAGAAATAATGGTAGTGTACTCACGTGCATGGCCACCCGAGTTCCCACCCACACCAATCAGTAACAAAACAGAAAAAGGTTGTAGCGTGCTACTGTCCGTACTGTGAACACAGACAAGCACTCCTCTTCAACTGGGTTCCTTTTCGGGTTCTTTTCTGCTCTACAGCAGGGCACTTACCTGCCTGTACACCCGTCTCTGTTGTGTCTGTGCCGCCTTCCACCCGTGCCGTGAGCATGTTCCTTCATCTTTTCATTCCTAAGTCACTGTGTGCCTTGTTTGTTTGTTTGGGTACTGAGACTTGAACTCAGTACCTCATGCTTACCAGGCAGGTGCTGCACCACTGAGCTAAATCCCTGGCCTCTTACAGTTTTTCTTTTGTACCAAGAATCAAACTCAGGACCTTGCGCTTGCCGAGCAAGGCGCTGTGCTGCTGAGCTATCTCCCCGGCCCTCGCATGTTTGTTTAAGTCTCAAACATGTAATAAGTGAAAAGATGACTTTCAAAGAGACTTACACAGTAGGAAACTGGTTATCTACATATATCATTAATATGTAAATGTATTATTTATGTATAGTATTTATGTAATATATTATTAATCCAGTGTTGTATTGTTGTATAGCTATGTAGTGAAAAAGCACACATAGGTAGACAAGTTGTATCTAAGTTAACTTGAGAGTAATAATTATCTGTATAGAGAAGTGGGAGAGTTTTAGATTTATCAGTTATTTCTTTTTTTCTTTTCTTTTCTTTTTTTTTAAAGAGTAAAAGAAGGGTAACATAGCCTCTCATGTTTTTTTGAGACAGGGTCTCACTATGTAATTCAGGCTGGCCTCAAACTCGTGGTCATCCTCCTACCTTAGCCTCCCAAGTGCTGGGATTACAAGAGTGCGCCACCACGCCTGGCACGGTGTGTTATTGATACCCTACCAATATAGTGCAGTTAACACCTAGGAAATTTGGGGTTTCTCTGTCACCTCTCAAAAGCCTACTTGCTTCCCAAGTCTCTTCCACTTACGTCTTTGCCATTACTGTTCCCTAGTCCCCCAAGCCTGAAGCTCTGGGGTGTCAGTCCCTCTGTCTCCATTGTCTCTGCCCAGGTCTTCTTGTAGCCTTTCCCTTGCAGTTTAGTCTTCTCCTTGTTCTCCCTCTACATTGTATCTCGATTGAGCCACTCATTTATTCTACAGATATGTGAGACCTGCTTTGCCCAGGCGCTGTATGAAGCTCTGTGGATTCAGAGATCAGATGTGACTCCTGCACCGATGGAGCTCACGGTCTGCAAGGGAAGACAGCATAGCCCGCTAGTGCAGGGCAGCATGAGCTGTGGTGGAGGTGGAGCAGGCGCTGGGAGAGCACAGGAGAGAGATCTTCTGCCATCAGGAAGACACGAAGGTTCTCAGATTGGTCACTGACCAGTTTGTCATGTAAGCTAGCCAGGAGGGCAGGTGAGAAAAGGGACATCCGGACAGTAGGAGTGACACATGCAAAGTCAGGGGAGTCTCCACGGAGCTCCAAGTCATGTGAGATGGCTGGAGCAGGGAGTGCGGGGAGGACGGAGGATGTGGCACACCTGGATGTGGCTGTTAGAGCTGCAAGTGCCGTGAGAAGTGCTTGTGCTTTATCTTAAAGCCTCAGGAGCCTTTGAGATACACAGTCACCAGTCAGGGTTAGCAGAGAGACACAGGGAAAGTCAGGAGCTTCCCAAGGGCTCCCCTTCTAGCAGTGCATACCAAAGTCTCTGCCTGTGAACTGCCAGGTGCCTGGCAATCACTACATAGCAAGACCATGTCTCAAAAAAACAAAACAAAAAAGGTCTGGGGATTGTCAGAAGAATCTGGGAAAGGGAGGAGGTGTAAACCATCTACAAAAGGAATATATTGTCCATGTATTGGTAGCTATTGAAGTTAGGTTTTGAGGACGTCTGTTTTCTCTGCTTCTTCTTGTTATTGGAGACAGGGCTCATAAACACGCAAGAATGCTACTGCGGGCGTCAAGGGTGGTTTCCTTGAGAGCCAGTAAGACAGGACGGAAGAGTGTGGCGGGCTGACAAAGACGCCAGGGGTGACCTTGGAAAGAATCGTCCCAGTGTATTCCTGGGGACAGCAGCTGGACTGCAGTTGGCCGGCTGGTGGATGGGATAGGAGAAGATGGCGAGTTGTAGCTGGCAGGCCAAACACACGCTTTTATTTCTGCTCACTCCCACAACCTTACCAAAGTAAGAAGAAAAAGCCAGGCATGGTGGGGCACACCTATAATCCCAGCACTCGGGAAGCTGAGGCAGGAGGATCATTGTGAGTTCAGCCTGGGCTACAAGATGAGCTCAAGTTCAGCCTGAACTGCATAGTGAGACCCTACCTCAAAAAGACAAAAAAAAAAAACAAAGCAAGAAGAAAAGAATAAAAATGGTATAATCCTAGTTCCCTGGGAGGCTGAGCCTGGAGAATCACAAGTTCGGATCCCAGCTTGGACAACTTGGAGACTTGGAAAAACCCTGTCTCAAAATAAAAAATAAAAGGTCAAGGCCTGGCGTGGTGGCACACACCTGTAATCCCAGCACTCAGGAAGCTGAAGCAGAGGGATCACTGTGTGTTTGCGGCCAGCCTGGACTACACAGTGAGTTCAAGACCAGCCTGAACCACATAGCAAGACCGTGTCTCAAAAAAACAAAACAAAAAAGGTCTAGGGATGTAGCTCAGTGTGAAAGGCCCTGGGTTTATTTTTTGGTTTGGGTTTGTTTTTTTGTTTGTTTTTGGTTTTGTTTTTGTTTTTTTGTTAAGGCCCTGAGCGTAATCCTCAGGAAAGAAAGGAAGAAAAAGGAGGACAGGAAAACAAAATGTGACATTATGACATTGGAGACGTGGTTCTCAGGGATACAGGTGTCACCGTGGAGAAGTGGGAGGCAACACACTTCAGCGAATGTAGCAAGGGGACTGGGGTGAGGTTAGCCGGGGGAGGAGCTAAGCAGGGCAGAAGGTCTGTCTCAGCCTTCGTCCTTGTCCTCCTCCTTCAGTCCCAGGTGTCCATACACCCTCCACCTCAGCCCTATGACGATCCGTCCTCTGCCACCTCCTCCCTCCTCTACGGCTTCTACCCACCTCTGGAGAAAGCTTCCTTCAGCACTGTGTTGAAAACTCCATCCTTGCTCAATAATTTATAATAGCTCTCAATTGCTTGTTAAAATTTTTTTTTTTTTAATTTAAAGCCTTTCCCATCCTAGGTTCCTTTTTCCCTTTTTTTTGTTTTTGTTTTTGTTTTTGTTTTATGAGACAGGCTCTCGCTCTGTAGTCCAGGCTGCCCCTGAACTCACTGTGTAGCCCAGGCTGGCCTTGAACTTACCCCTATCCTCCTGCCTCAGCCTCCTGAGTGCTGAGGTTGCAGGCATGCATCACCACACCCAGCTCTTTTTCCCTTTTCTGAATATCTCTTCATCTGTAAAATGAAGGTATTACTTCCTCTTCTGCATATTAGGATGAATTGCTGGGCAAAAAGGTACATTAGAAAGGACTATTTCTCGTTGCATTTCTAATTTCTTACTAATCCCCAATTGAATCTTCCACTTTGTTAGGGCTTTGTTCGGTTTTGTTGCCTCGAAAGAACTGTAGATTCACAGGAGGTCGAAAAATACTTGTACAGGGAAATCTCACGCAAATAACTATGTAAACAGAATCATGTACTGTGTGTCTTTTGGAGGTTGGCTTTTTTCATTCAGCAGAATTTCCTTGAAACTTACCCACTGTAGTGTTTTTTTAAGACAATTTTGTATTGTCTTCCACATATGAGACTTACTCATTTCACCTCTGTCTTCGTGATGCCATCTCTCCCTTCTGCCAGGCTGCCCTCTACCAGTATGTGTTCACTTCCTCCTTCAGCGTGTCTCACAGCATGTCTGCCCTGGTCAGTTTCGTGTATATCGTGTCATTTTCCATTTGTCTTCAGGGAGATAGACACCGTGCCCAACTTATCGTTATGGTCCCGGTATTTAGTCAGGTGCCTAAAATGTAGGAGGTACTCAGTCGATCATTTTGGGGTGAATGAGTAATTGAAGCTGCTCTGCTGGGCTCTGACATTGTGTCTCAGCCCTGCACTGCCTTCCTCTAGGCTCTAAGCTGGGCTGTAAACGTCACAGCGGCGCTGCATCTAGTCACTTGTGTTCGGGTTGCCATAGGCGTTTGTGTGTGGCTCCGGCGAGCCTGTGCGTTTGTGTATGCTGGGCTGGAGTGAGGGCATCAGTGTGTATGGGCTGGTTTCCCAGCCTCCCAGCCTGACTTCCTACAGTCAGCAGGATGGACCTGGAGATGTCGGGGCTGAAGACCCTGGAGCACGTGGCAGTGACAGTCTCCATCACTCACCCACGCCGTGGCAGCTTGGAGCTGAAACTCTTTTGTCCCAGTGGCATGATGTCCCTCATCGGCGCCCCCCGCAGCATGGACTCGTACGTACCCCTGCGTGTGGCCTCCCAAGCTGTCTTCAAGAGGGTAGTGGCACTGTCATAAGCAACCATGGCCCTGACTGTCCTTGGCAGCTGGAAGCCATTGATTGTATGGTTTAGTCAAGGGTTTACAATGTTAGGCATTGTGCTCTGCATACACACACACACACACACACACACACACACACACACTGTAATCATTGAAGGACCCTCTGCAGTAGACTTTGTGACCTCCTTTTACAAATGCGCGAACAAGTCCCAGAGCTAGTAGGCGCTAAGAAAGTAACAGTAAACCTATATCTATGGGACTTCAAGCCTGTGTTCTCTCCACCTTGGCTTTTCCCCTGTGATGCATGGGCCCAAGTCCCTCGTTCCCTGAGATCCCAGGGCCTTCTGGCACATGCTGTAGCTCGTTTCTGCGGCTGATGTGGTGGGGAAGCAGCGTGCCTAGGAAAGAGCTCAGCTCCCGTGCCGCACCTTTCATCTCTTTGACTTTGCACCTTGCCCAGGGATCCCAGTGGCTTCAACGACTGGACCTTCTCCACTGTGCGGTGCTGGGGAGAAAGAGCAAAGGGCGCCTACAGACTGGTCATCAGGGATGTGGGTGAGCCCCCTGCCCTGGCCCCAGGGTCCCGCCTTTCCTGATTGCCCCTCTGGGTCTCAGGGTCCCATGTGGAATGCCTAGGGTTGCCATTGGACAAAGAAGGCAGACGCTGAGGACTGTGCATCCAAAACTGGGCATTAACCCCTAAAACTAACCATTGTCCCACCTGTCTATTCCTTGGAGAAGTGACTGATCAAGTCCTTTCACACATAACCTTGCTTCAGCCAGCCCTGGTAGGCAGGTATGGGCAGGACTAGTTTTCACCATTGTTAAAAAACTGAGACTCAGAGGTTTGAAGTGACCTATATAAGCTGGGCATGGTGGTGCACGCCTGTAATCCCAGCACTCGGGAGGCTGAGGCAGGAGGATGGTTGCAAGTTCAAGGCCAGTCTGGGCCACCAAGTGAGCTCAAGGCCAGCCTGAACTGCATAGTGAAACCCTGTCTCAAAAAAGATAAAATAGTAATAATAAAATGAAGTGACCTATATATAAAGTCACAATAACAGTGACTATTGAATATCTGCAATACCAGTGAAGAGACTGGAAATTATGGTCCCTCCCCCATAGGTCCCTCCCCCTAGTCAAGCTAGGTATTCGCTAAACCAGCTAGTGGTTTTCAAACCTTCATTAAGATGAGAGAAAAATATTTTTCTTTCAAGAAAAATGCCAGCTGAAATCCCAAAATACAGAAAATAAAATCAAAACTGTGCTTCGAGTTCAGCCTTTCACCCTGCTGGTCCTGTGCCCGAGCACCCTGTGAGGCATTCTGCAGAACCCACGGGTCCCAGCGGGACAGCCGCTAACTGTACTGAACCGTGTGGTCTGAGTGCCTTGGTGGCCGGGTATCACTGGGTGGCATGGCCAACAAGGGGACGGCTCACAGGCTGCCCGCTTGCTGCTCTAGGTGATGAGCCACCCCAGTTGGGCATCCTCCAGCAGTGGCAGCTGACCTTGTACGGCTCCATGTGGAGTCCAGTGGACATCAGGGAAAGACAAAGGTAGGTCTGGCCCAGTGCGTCCGAGGGAGGGCAGCTCGTGAGGGAGGGGAGAAGAAGCCACCTGGGAAGCCCATGCACTTCCGAACCGCAGCTGTTCCTCCAGCTGTGGACCCCAGCTGCAGGCACAGCCAGGGGCCGGGAAGCCAGAGTGCGCACCTGCCCTCAGCTCTGGGTTCCCCTCCCTCCCTTCAGTGGTAGCGCAGGAGGATGGTGAGGGCAGATGGTGTAGGAACCAGGGTCAGTAAGGTGTCCTCTCCCCATTGCTTCTCCACAGGCTGTTAGAAAGTGCCATGAGCGGAAAATATCTGCATGATGGCTTTGCTCTGCCCTGCCCACCTGGGCTGAAAATTCCCGAGGAAGACGGTTATACCATCACTCCTAACACACTGAAGGTACTAGGACCAAGACTCAAACTGCTGATGGGACTGTCCAGGGTGATTGATCCTGGGTGCTCCTCGAGGTGACCTGGGGAAGGAGGGGTTGGGAAGACCCGGATCCCCATCTACGAGGCAGGGGGCAGTCCTGCGGTGGGAGGGACAGGAGAGGGGTGCGGTGGAGGCAGCGGCGGTCTCCCAAGGGAAGGGACTCCCAGAGCTCACAGTCTGGCGTGGGCACAGTCCCTAACATAGGTGCTTGGCTTTCCCCAGACCCTGGTGCTAGTGGGCTGTTTCACTGTCTTCTGGACCATTTACTACATGCTGGAGGTGTACATGAGCCACAGAAATACGGCTTACACCCAAGGTTGTAGGAACGGATCCTGCCACTGGCCCCAGCGGAGCCGAAAATCCAGAGAGGAGGGGACCGAGCTGGAATCAGTGCCGCTTTGCACCAGTAAGGATGTGAATGGAGCAGAGACACAGAACAGGAGCCCTCCCACCACCGCTGACCTCCTGGCCCCAGACTTGCTCAGTGAAGGGGACTGGACCCTGTCGCAGAACCAGAGTGCCCTGGGCTGCCCTTCTCAGCACCGAGCCCCAGACCTGTTGCAGGGCAAGGAGGAGCAGATCTGCTGACCTCAGGGCCTGAAGACTTGAAGTAGGATAGGCTCTTCCTTCCCAAAACTGAGGAAGCTGCACCCAACTTTGGGGAGCTCTGGGGAGAAAGTAGTCCTGATCCCCACATCTGACACCTGAGGCCTCGGCAGCAGTCTCTGGCTGCCCTCAGGAAGGGTGAGGGCCTGCGCAAGTAAAAGCGGCAGAAGGCGATGCCAGGGGACAGTCTGGGGAGAGGACAGGATCCTCCTCCAGCTGACTGGATGCTTTCGATGAGACGGCCTGGCCAAGGCACTGGCGCTCACGTTGTCAGATTGCCGCCACCTCTCGGGCAGGCCCACGATGCAGGTTATGGGGGCCCCTGCCCATGTGGGTTGAGAAGGCACCCGTGCGGCCAGGAGAGTCTTCAGCAGAAACATCGCCAGGATCACTTAGGAAGGAGTATGGTGGGAGACAGAGACGCAGGGAAGAGTCCCAGGATGCCTACCGTGAAGGCAGTGCCTTCACTAGCCTTGCCCAGGAGGGGCACTCGCGGCGATGCCAGCCTCGAATGTGCCCTGACTCCCTTCACCATCGCTCCTGCCCCTCCCCCTGAAGGAGTGGTACAATGGCCCTGGCATAGCTGGGGAGGGACACGGCTCCTCAGGGCCCGTACCGCTTCATTAGAAAGTCTGGGGCAGGGCTGAGGAGCAGGTGGGACAGGTGAGTGTTTTAGGAGAAGCCAAAGGAGCCACGGCCACTCTAGCCCCGTGACCACCCTGTCTTCCTCTGCAAAGTGCTCAGGGAAACGCCCTTTCCCCCCTGGAGGCCGCTGTCTGCCTGACAACCCTGAGACCAACCTTTCCTCCTGCCCTTGGCCTCCTCCCTTCATCTGAGCTAATGGATTGATTTGAATATTTTTAATGCTTAAAATTTGATTTTCTCTTTTCACAGCAACATTTTGTTAAATTTTTTTCTGCACAGCTTTTCCAAAATAAAGACCTTCCAAACAATTCTGCCCCTCCATCTCCCCTCCTTCCGCCTCCCACAGCTAACTCGGTTGGCTGGGTTGCTCCCCATCCCCGAGTCCTTGAGAGTCCCCATCCTCTCCCAGGCCCGTTCTGACCCCCTGGGGTCCTGGGGGCGTGAAGGGCCCTGGAGTGAGGATAGCAGCCAAGGACACACATAAATCCCGGATGCCCCCTGCTCCCTGCTCAGCAAGCAGACGTGACCGGTGAAAATCAAACTCTGCCAGCCAGGCCTGAGAAAATGTATATATATATTTTTTCCATTTTGAATTTCAGCCCCAAAAATATTCCAGGAAAAGATGGGGGAGGCTGAGCTGGGTCTCCTTCAATGGGCTTTTGCTGCCAAGGAAGACAGTGGGCTTGCTCCACACCCAGTAGCAGCCCACCTGCCCCCGGCTTAGCCCCGGGTGCGCGGAGAGCGAGTGGTGGGGATGCGGCTGGGAGGAGGAGCCGGGCGGTGGTGCTGCGGGGTAAGTTGGGCTGAGGCTGGGGGAGCTGCCCGTGTGCAGTCACCTTTGCCCAGTGACAGTCTCAAAGCTTGGCCAGGGCTGAGAAACTACACAGGTGTGGGGGGGCCGTCTAAGCAGGAGGGCGGCAGCCAGGGAGCTGCAGAAGCCGGGGCTCAGGCCGGGCCCTGCCCCTCTAACTGATGATCTGCCGAGGTCGCCCGTAGCCTGTCATGCCGGCCTGGGAGGCCCCTCTGTTGCTGCCCATCTGAAGGCCGATGACATGCTTTCCCTCCTGCAGTTGGCTCTCTGTGAATTCTCTCTTGTGCTCCTGGGCTTTCCTAAAGGCAGGAGGGACCGGGATAAACCGTGGTGAGAACTTACTGATACTTTCCTGCTGTTCTGTGATCCCTCTCGCTTTCTAGTCCACCCCATTCCCTTATTTCAGTGAGCACAGAAGAGAGGAAAGGAAGGAGCCAAGAGGTGAGAAGAGGGCTGGGGTTGTAGCTCCGCGAGGGCGCTGCGCAGCCTGCGTGGACCCTGGGCTCCATCCCCAGCACTGCAGAAAATAAAAACAGTGAATGGCCCACTTCCTCTCGTCCATCACCTGGTACCTTCCTGACTCTGCTTCCCCTGATCATTCTCAAGCTGCCAGCCCAGGCCGCCCCTCCCACAGAGAGAGCCCAGCACAGGGCCAAGAGTCCCCAACGGCCACGTACTTCATAAACCAGTTGGGGTCGCCACGGTAATGTCCATCGTTCTTGGTCACTGCCAAGCTGCCCAAAGCCATCAAGGTCCTCTGCACTGCTGCCAGGTCTTTGCCTATGGGAAGAAAGAGCAGCCAGGGGATGAACTTCAGGACTGAATAGGTAGGATTCCAACCCAGGGCCTGCTTGTTCAAAGAAATGGCCAAACAGCCGGCACCATGGGCGGCTTCAGTGGATCCTACAGAAAGTCCTTGTGAGTATGTGGCAGGCCCTCACCATCGCCTGCTCTGCACAGGCCGCAGACACCTGGCTGTGGGGTATTTTGATCACTCCCTCCCGTGGCCCAGAATCCTGTTCACCTCCTCACTGCTGTCCCCAGCCTCCTGTTCCTCTGTACCTTCAAAGAGGTCAACCGTCTGGAACATGTCCGTCTTGGTGACGCCATAGCCCTCAGCCGCTTTCAAAAACTGAGCCACCTGCTCCATCTGCTTGAAGACCATGGAAGGTGGGTTCTCAGGCACCTTCACAGGCTTGGAGCCCTCAGGATACAGGCTGTTCACCAGCTTGCTCAGAATCTGCCAGGCAGAGGACGCAGCTTGGCATTCACTCAATTCAGGGGCCCTGTCCCACGACTCAGGATGGCCCGCCCCTGCCCTCTTCCCAGGGTGCCACTCACCACGCCGTTCTTCAGCCAGACCTGGAAGCCCAGGCGCCCACGGTCCGGGCGGCCCACATCAGAACCACACTGCATTATGATCCACTCTACCAGCCGTTCCTCCAGCTCCTCGTCATACTTCTTCTCAATTTTGGACTGCACTTCACGGCTCATGCCATAGGAAGGACCCTTGTTGGCCATGATGGGGCAGAGCTAAAGCAGGATAGGGGAAGGAAGAGAGAGGGTCACAAGATCAGGGAACAGCTCTGCTTTCACTTGTGCCAGGCAAGCCCAGCTCTGTGCAGGGTCCCCAGCCATCCTAGACGAGGATCACAGCACTTCCCCTCTAGGCCAGAGGTCTCTCTGAACTTGAACAGCAAGGAAGAAGTTTTCAGATGATGGAAAATCTAGAGCAGGGGTCTATAAACTGTTCATGTAAAGAGCCAGACAGAGCTGAGCATAGTGGCCCACTCAGGAGGCTGAGGCAGGAGGATTGTTGTGAGTTCGAGATGAGCCTGGGCCACAAAGTGAGCGGAAGACCAGCCTGAACTGCATAGTGAGACCCTGTCTCAAAAAAAAAAAAAAAAAAAAAAAGAGCCAGACAATAAGCAGGGTGTGGATGGTGGTGTACACCTGTAATCTCAACACTGCTCTGGGAGGCTAAGGCAGGAGGATTGCAAGTTCAAGCCCAGCCTGGGTCCTGGATTTAATTTTCAGTTCCACAAAAGAAGAAAAAGAAGATAAACAGAGAGCAAATATTTAGGCTTTGCAAGCCATATTTATGGTCTCTGCTACTGGATCATGAAAGCGGCCATAGACTATGTGTAAACAAACGAACATGGTTGGCACAATAAAGCTTCATTTACAAAAACAGACAAAAATCAGGCGTGGTGATGCACACCTGTCATCCTAGCACTTGGGAGGCTGAGGCAAGAGGATTGCTGTAAATCTGAGGCCAGCTTGGGCTACATAGTGAGTTCAAGGCCACCCTGAACTACACAGCGAGACCCTGTCTCAAAAAAAAACAACACAACAGGCTGGATTTGGCCCATAGCCAATTTGACAACCCCTGGCCTAAAGCATTTTTTCTTTGCCAACACTGGCCATAGACGCCCCGGAGCAGTCTTCCAGAGTACAGATCGTTCCCCAAGATCAAGCCAGCAAGTGTCTTTATCCAGCTAGTTATGAAGTCACTTACTGCCTCCACCTTAACAAACAAGGTGCCCCTAACTTACTTTATGCTCTGGCCCAGAAGCTGGAAATACAAATTCAGTGCTTTGCCAGGCCCACCCAACCTCTGGCCCGCAGCTGAAGAGGCTCAGGCTTACCCACACCTGGCAAGATCTAGGAAGCCACCAAAGCCCGAGCGTTTCTTGGCAAAGCCGCTGCATTTCCTCAGGGGACCCAGCGGGAGAGGACTGCTGCACTCCCCCACCCCCACATCCTCAGGTTCTCGCCACGGCAGTAGTTTGAGGAATCAAAAGTCAGAGTCCTCCAGGGATATTCCAGAGCCAAGAATCCGGGCCGGAGCATGGGAAGCCGGCCCGGGCGCCATGCTGTCCCAAGGGCTGGGGCTGGCATTGCTCAGGAGGTCCCTTGAGGAGAGGGGCAGGCTGTGGGCTGCTAGACAGACACAGGCAGGACACAGGGTTGGTTTCTGCCCGGGGTTTGTCTGAACAGCCTTCCATTGGGGGACTAAAGGAGGCCAATCCCAGCCCCTGCTCTCAAAGAGGTCAGAGGTGGGAGGGCCATAACAGGTGAGGAACGGAGACAGCAGGCATGCTCCTCCAGCTTCTACCTGGGACAGCGGAGACCCTCTCCCCACCCGCACCCCCGTGGGAAGCAGAGCAAATACAACCACACTCTGGTCCCAGGCCAGCACCAAACTCCATGTCCCGCCCTTAGCAGGACAGCCTTTCCCAGCTCGAGTTCCCGAGCTGTGCAGTGGGACAGTGGGATCTAAAACACAGCGTCTGGGGAACACCTCGCGCACTGCCTGGGCTCTAGCAACACTCCTCTAAATGCCAGTCTCCCAGAGGTGACAGGCAGCCGGCCAGCCTTTGGCCAGGCAAGGCATGCAGTGAGCAGCCTCCCGCTCCAGCCTGCACCCACCTCCAATTCATTCCTGAAGATCAAGCTGGGGAGAAATCATGAGAACACCTCAGCTAAATGGCAGCCCTAGGCCACCTCCCTTCTCCAAGTCTGTTTCCTTATCTGTGCAGTGGGGGGTGGACCACGGCTGAGGACACGGTCCTCCGAGCCCTGCGAAGGAGGCGGACCCTGTGCCCTCACCATGTCCTGGCGGTGATGCTGGAGAACCCATAGATGTCCTTCCCTTCCTTACCCGGTCTTATGTCCCACCCTCTCCCCTTCTGCCCAAGGACTTCTGCACGATGAACTGTGGTCAAAGACCATAGGGAGAGCTGGGTGTGGAAGCGCATTGTAAATTCAAGTTCAGCCTGGACAACTTAGCAAGACCCTGGCTCAGAAAGACACAAGTCAACTGGGGTCAAGTATCTTCGGGCAACCCTTCCTGGCCTCCACTCAGCCTGTCTCCACCTTTGCCCTGCCATCCCAGCCAGGCACACACACCCTTGGGGGCCAGGGGGTCCCCTGCCCCACCCACCCGCCCTCTCCTCTGCCTTCCCCTCCCACACCACCTGCTGGGCACGGGAGGAGCGCACGGAGGGAGCGTGTCCCCAACCCACAGCTTGCTTTCTCAGGGTAAGGACAGACACTGTGAGTCAAAAGGTCAAGGCTCACGGTGACGAGAACAGAACAGTGGAGCCCTCACTTCTAGAGACAACATTTGGATTTTGGTCAGAGCAAGGGAGGGCAAGGAAACGTGCTCAGTGCACCTCCACCCAGCACCACCCTCCCTCCACATCCGGGAAGAGTCCCAAGGAACGCCGTCGAGTCCTCTGATGGACTCCGCCCCAGGCCCACCTTGCAGCCACTGGGGGGACAGGAAGGGAAGATGGCAGCAGGGCAGCCCACCAGGGGCATTTGGAGACAGAGGGACAGAGGCGCAGGAGAACTGCGGGAGCTTTGGCTGTGTCCTACTCCCCTGCGGCCCCTCGCAGGCCTCCCCTCCTCAGGGCAGCCCTGTAGACAGGGTGGGCATGGAGAGAGGAGCGGGCAGAAGCCCAGAACAAGCAGCTCCAGGAGTCACTCAGTCCTCAGCACCACAAACACAGCCAACAGGAGGACACTGATCCTGAGCGAGGGGCCTGGAACTCCAAGGACAAAGAATAGACGCCCTGCTGCCGAAACGCGGCCCATCCTCACTGCGAACCTCCGAGCGGCAGCTGCAAAGGTCAACCACCCAGACCCTTTGGGAAGGACTAAGGGGCCCAGCCCTGCCCAGCTGCCACCCCAGATCTCCTCCCTGGCAGTGGCCACACACAGCCCTTGCCTACAGCAGGAGGGACCCCCTCTCTCAGGCTGCAGAAGGAGCCGGATGCAGAAGGCAGCCCCTCCAGCCTGGCCCTGCAGTCTGCCACCCTGGCCAGTCCTAGGTCACAAAGCTCTGTGCGGCTGGGGCTGCAGTGCTGTGGCAGAGCCCATGCCTGGCACGTGCAAGGTCCTGGGCGAAGAGTTCTATGTCCTTCCCACCGCCTCAAGGGCTACAGGGCAGTCAGTCCTGCGCTGGGCAGCAGCCACTGCTCTCCAGAGCAGCTGAACCCACGGCCCTCACCTCCGCGGCCATCCTCGTGGGGAGGCAGGCAGAGCCCAGGGCCAACCAGACAATGCCTCGAGCCAGCACAGCCTGCGGATGTACTGTGGCTGCGCTGGGGAGCCTCCGTGCCCCGGCTGTTCCCACGAGGTTCCTTTACACCACCCAAGTCACCGTGTGGACTTCAATGAGCCCTAGGCCACGCAGTACGAGATTGGACCGGGGACCCCGTCCCACCTTCCCGGCTAGCACGGGCTCCTCTTCTGGGGACTTCTGGAGAAGAGGCACCTTCGGAGCCTGAGAGGGTAGGCTTCCTAGCAGGGAGCAC
This sequence comes from Chinchilla lanigera, assembly GCF_000276665.1. Classification (NCBI taxonomy): domain Eukaryota; kingdom Metazoa; phylum Chordata; class Mammalia; order Rodentia; family Chinchillidae; genus Chinchilla; species Chinchilla lanigera. The sequence continues at coordinate 18,523,705 of NW_004955412.1, read as the reverse complement.
AGCGAGGGCACTGCAATGCCCTGCCGGGGACACACCCTTTCTACCTTGAGCTCCAGCCCAGCCTCCCCCAGGCACTCACGGGGTTCGTCGGGCCGCAGGAGCGAGCGAGTGCAGTCTCAGCTTCCGAGGAGAGCCGGTGGGCAGGACTCGGGGCGCTGGCTGGGTGAGGGGTTTAAAGGGCTGCCGCCGCGATGATGTCAGCCTCCCCCACCGCTCGCCCCTCAGCCCTCTCCCGGCAGGAGGAGCCCGGCCAGACCCCCCACCCCAGCACCCCCCCAGTGACTGCGCACAGGCTCCATATTTGGGGAAAGACACCAAGTTGGAGCAGACCGCCGGGGGTGCCCGAGACATTCTCTGCATGCTTTGGAGATGGAGCTGCCGGGTGGGGAGGCGGGAGCCGGCCGGGAAAAGCCTTTTATGGGCAGGACCGTGAAGGCCTTCCCTGCTGTCGGGACTGAGACTGTGGGACTGAGGCTGCTCCCTCTTCTCGGCTCCCTGCCCTCTGAGGAGTCCAAGACAATCCTGTCAGAAAGAGAGGGGAACTGGGCTAGGAAGCCGGGGATCCCTAGGGTTTATGGGAGACAAACCAGCCCCTTCTCTGAAGAACCAGCCTTTACCAAGGCCATGCTCCATGCTAGACACTTGGAAAATGCTCCCATTAATACTGCAAAGGCATAGTCAGTCACTGCCCCCATTTTACAGATGAGAAAACTGAGGCTCAGAGTACATGTTCCCAAGGCCACATGCTGAAGGATGAGTTGCAGAAATCGGGTCCCTGCCCAATCGCAGGTGCCAGAGAGTCCATCACACCATTCTTGCAGTTGTAGCACCTGCTCAGGTTGGGGAAGCTTTCAGTTAGGGGGTCTTGAGTTGAGATGGGGTTTGAGGGTTCAGTAGCAGTGGAGTAATCCTGGCCTCATCCAGAGGGCACCTAAGGTCTGGCAGGGCTAAAAACACTAGGGTGGGTGGCTCAGAAGTCTGGCTTGCCTCTTACTCACACCTACCTGGAAAACTAGACCCATCACGCCAGGAAGGAGACCCGTTCAGATCTTGCTTGTACCTGGCTGCAGGGGTCTTGAGAAAGGAGAGGTTAGGAAAGTGGGAGACTTCCAGTGGAGTGTCTGGGCTGCCCACCCTGTCCTAGGCGCCGTGGCAGAGAGGACCTAACACACCCACTATACACACAAAACACACACACACACACACACACACACACACACACACACAGCTGGCACCCCCATCCGTGCCAAGCGGGGCTCCCTGGAAGGGGCGTGCCTGCTTCAGAAGCTCTGCCCACACAGGCAGCCTTCCCTAACTCCAGAGCCTGGTGGCAATAAAGCCATAGTGCCCCCCAGTGGCGCTGTAGGGTAGAGCAAGGAGAGAAGCTGGAGGCTGAGAAAAGCCCAGCCTCCTGGATCCCCGCCCCCACCCCCACCCATCCCTGTTTGTGTCCTGAGCTCTCCAGACTCTCTGGCCCCCAATTTTGATCTTTTGTAGTCTGCTCAAATCAGGTCAGAGCCTTCCACACTGAGCTACATTCCCAGTGTGTATATTCTTTTTTTGAGACAGGGTCCTGCTAAGCTACTAAACTGCACAAGCTGGGCCTCAGTCTCCCAGAGTGTGGGGATTACAAGCACGCACCACTGTGCCTGGCCGATGGAGGTTTCAAAACTCTACCTGGAGCCTGCCCACCATCCACCCTGCCTTGCCCTTGCAAGCCAGGAAACGCTCAGCAGAATGAAGCCGGCCTCAGCCCGGTGGGCAGGAGCCAGGAGGGCAAAGACAGCTACTATTTGCCAGGTACAGGGAGGATCCTAGAGGGGAGATGGCACAGCAAAGGCTTTTCCAATTCCTAGCCTCTGCCCAGCAGTGTCTGCCACCGTGGCGGCCCTGGTAAATGTTTACCAAGTTAATGCCGTTGTGTGAGATAGAGGAAGACACGGGGAAAGGAGGTCCCAAAGTGCGACGAGGAAGATCCAGCCCAACACTCACTCTCAGCCTCACCCGGGACAGGAGAGAAGACGCGGGGCCCAGGAACTGCATTTGGTTGTCTTTATTGAATGCACTCATTCATAGAAAACAACACATCCATAGCATGGAGACATAAAACGGAGCTCTGAAAAGAAGACCCAGGCCAGCCTCCTGTCCCAGCCCAAGGAGAGCTTTTATAAAAACATGTCGGGGAGAGAAACCACTCCCACCCCAAGGCAGAGACCCAACCTGATCACCCCCATCCTTGGCATCTGGAATGGACCAAGTGGGGCGAAGGGAACCAAGGACCAGAGCAGCCAGAGGGCCCAGGCTGGGGGACCCCGTGTAAACTCCAAGGCTTCTGTGTGTGCGTGTGCCTGACAGGAGCTGGCTGAAGGCTGGACGGACTTCAAGGCCAGCCCTGGATCCCGGAGCGAGACTGGGACTGGGGACACACAGGGAAATGGCATGTCACTTCCTTAAGCCCCTTTCTAAGACAGGCACTGGGGCTCCTGCAGCTGTGGAGGAGGCAGGACGGGCTGAGCTCTGTGCACCACCCTCCTCTGCCCCTGGACATTCTTGGGCAGTGTCAATGGCACTGAAAGGCCCCATCTGGGGCTTGGCAGGACTGAGGACTCGGAAAGGGACGGACCAATTGCTTCTCCCTCCAATCCTGGTGCTGGCATCAGCCTGGGAGGCGTATGAGATGAAGAGACGATCTCCGAATGCAGCCCCTCAAAGGTGGCTCTCAAATGGAGCTAAACGCCACTGCTGAAGAGCCAACCTGTGCACAGGTGGCGGGGAGCCTGCCCTGGGCCTCTTGCAGGCCTTAGCACCAAAAGCCTGGCACCAGCTGGCCAGCCCCCAAAATCCCACCCCTGTATCCATCCTGGCTGACCAGAGGGCAGTGATGGCAGCGAGGTACAGCCCCAAAGAGAGGGGGCTCTGCAGCAGGACACAAATCAGACCTCAGACCAGGGTCCTGGAGCAGAAGTGGGAAGAAAGGGCTCCAGGTCCTGGGCTAAGGAGGACGGGAAGGGTGGGTAGAATGCAAGGTATGAAAACAGAGTGGGCATCCCCTTGCCTCCTTCCTCCTTCAGAGGGACAAACAAGAGAACCAATGGACAGATGGACGGACAGATGGACGGACGGACGGGGGCCTCCGGGGGGCCCCAACACTGAGAAGAAAGCAGCAATTTGGCCAGTGTGTGGGCGTCGGGGAGCAGGCCTCCTCCCTGGCAGAGGGCAGCTGCAAGGCTCACTGCCACCCCAGGACCGTACCGAGTCTGGCCTGGGCTGGACTTCATTGTCCCACCGCCATCCAGTGCTGGGCAGCAGGGCTGGGGCTCCCAACCCCAGCACCGCAGAGGCGCCCTGGCCGGTGGCAAAGAGGAGCTCAGGGCCCCATGAGGTAAAGCAAGGGGCCCCAGCTCCTGCTAAAAGACATAGATCTTGTCCCGCTGCACGGTGTCCAGGTCATCATCCAGTGTCAGCAACACCTGGGGGCAGACACCAGGTCAGGCGCAAGGGGAGGGGCAGCCTCTGCCCCTCTCCACCCTCCCGGCTCAAGCCAGGTGCAGCTCGCGTACCAGGAAGGACCCAAACATGGCGATGGAGGACAGGAAGTGCCAGATGTCATGGTCATCAAAGAAGTCGAGGAGGATACAGTCCCGATTGTGCTCCCTGGACTCTGCAGGAGTTTTCTGTGGGAGGAATGGGGCAGAAGCCTGCTGACCCTGCTCCAGGGAATCCGGGGGGCACCTACTCCTCCTCCCAGCCCCAGGCAGAAAAGCACTCGTTCTGATTTATCCCTGACCCTCAGCCAGCGAATCCACGAAATGGCCTTTTGTTACGTGTTGCCCCAAGTTTGCCGCTTCTGTCTTCCCTTTTCTTTCGCTCTCATCCTCCTCTTCACCTCCCCCTCCTTTTTTTATATTCAGGATCGAACCCTCTTCAGACCTTTGCACTGAGCTATATCCCCATCACTTCTTATTGGGCAGCAGGGCTGGGGCTCCCAACCCCAGCACCGCAGAGGCGCCCTGCCCGGTGGCAAAGAGGAGCTCAGGGCCCCATGAGGTAAAGCAAGGGGCCCCAGCTCCTGCTAAAAGACATAGATCTTGTCCCGCTGCACGGTGTCCAGGTCACTCTCTAAGTTGCCCAGGCTCCTCAAGCTTGCAACCTTCCTGCCTCAGCTTCCCAGAGTGCTGGGTTACAGGGGTGCACCAGCACGTGGCTGCTTCTTTCCCCTTCCCACCAACAGAGGGCTATGAATACCTGGAGTCACCTCAGAGATGCGGAACTCACCGCCCCGCCTCGGCCCCACCCCTGCTCTCATCTGTCCTCCAGGGTCACCATTCCTCCAAAGTATTGTTGCCCAGTCACACGGCCGGCCTCAGGAAGCCAGCAGTCGTGCTCTGTGATACTCAAGGTCCTCTCCGGTCTACCACAACCTCTACTTACATCTACTGGTCACCTGTGTGCCTCTAGCTCTCTGTGCTATGCCGAGGCCAGACAACACCAGGGCCTGCCCTACGCAAGGAGACGCAGTCTCTGCATAGTGGCCAAATGTGTACGTTCACTCGCCTCCAAATCTACCTTTACCTTCCTGTCTCACCTCCACCCTTCAGTTCATGCACTGTAAAGAGCAAGACATGAGCTCGGGACTAGGAGTATGTGCACAACACACGCTGAGCGTTCTGAGGCCCAGGCTTGATCTTGAGCACAGAAGAACAAAGAAAAGTATCTCTCTTAAACTAGATTATGAGTGCCTCATAGGCAGACACCTCATAGGGGAGACCGTGGCAAACCTAGCTCTGACCACAGGTTGAAAGGGTTGCCACTCCCTGCTGTGTGCCCTGGGGCAGATCACTTGGCCCAGGCTCACCTGCCTCCTAAATAAAATGGGGGCCATCTTCACGCTGGAATGTCGGGATATTAGGAGTATGAGGTTTGTTCTTTTTTTTCGTCTTTTTGAGACAGAGTCTCGCTATGCAGTTCAGGCCGGCCTTGAGCTCACTTTGTAGCCCAGGCTGGTCTCAAACTCACAACGATTCTCCTGCCTCAGCCTCCCAAGTGCTGGGATTACAGGCGTGCGCCACCACGCCCAGCTAGGAGTATGAGGCAGTGGCTAGGAAAGTGCTGGTCCAGGAGAAAACAGGCCCTCAGTGAGCGCAGTGAGCCAAGCTGACTACTCACCTGCCAGGTGCTGAGGCCCTGGAAGAAAAAGAAGAGCGCAAAGCCCCAGACCACGGAGGTGCAGATGATGCAGAGCAGAGGGATGAGCTTGATCCGCTCCCCGCTCCGGAGCTGGGTGGGGGTTGGGAAAGGGAAGAAAGCTGAGGGCTGAGCTTCAAGCCGGGCCCTGCCCCGCCTTTCCCAGACTCCCTCTCCTGGGGCCTCCTGGCCCAGGACGCATCCTTCAGGAAGCCTGCTCGGACTCACAGTATCTCCCACACTAGCAGCCTTGTGTCCTCACCTGAAAGCCGCCCTCACTGGGCCTCCATGTCCCCAGGACCCTGGTGCCAACCAAGGGTACCAGCTGGGGCTCCCCTCCCACACTGGAGGCTATGGGGAGGGTCACTCGGCAGGCACCTGGTCCTCACAGGCCCATGCTCGGCACAGATTTTGAGAGCCCCACCTCCTCTCAACCTTCTGCACGCACCCCCCTTCTGGGGGTGCAGCTCAGCGGCAGAGCGCTTGCTCAGCAGTTGGCTCTAGGCTCCCTGCTCCTCAAACCTTATCAGCGCAGAAATGGATGGACGAAGTCTCCCTCCCTCTCATGGCTTCCCCGGGCAGACCGTGCCCATCTCCAGCCCCCAAAAGCAGAGCAGCTACGAGAAGAGGCTCAGCTCTCCGCACTCACCTTCATGATAATGTAGAAAGCAAAGTAAAGCAGCAGGTTGCAGATGCCAATGGCCAACAAGTAGGAGGCAAAATCATTGGGGCGCACGATGAGCCCATAGGCAGCCCTGAGGGAGGAAGAGGGGATGGCAAACCAGGGCAGGGCCAAGAGCAGGAGCCCTCTCCCTTGCTCCCACACCACCTTTATCACGATGCGGGGCTGGGTTTGAGGCCTACAGAAGATTCTTGAAGGGAACAACGCCCTCTCCTAGCCTCTGTTCCTCACGCCCAACACCCCCAAGGCAGCCAGTAGCTGGCCATGCCCCCAGCTATGCCCAACCAGGCCAGCCCAGCCAATGGCCACACTCACAGCGACCAGTTGATAATGTTGCCCATGACCAGCAGCACCATGCGGTCCTGGGGGGAAGCAGAGACACGGAGACTGAGAGGGAGAAGAGAGACGGGAAGGGAAGCGGCAGGAGGCCCAAGTCAGCGAGTCCCCACCCCTGCCCCAGGTGCCCTGCTCTGCTTCCCTGCCCCACTGGAAGGAGAACAGCTGGAGGAGGAAGGGGCTGGGGAGCCGGGCAGGTACCACGTAGAGGGGTCCGCTGCACTGCCGGATGCAGTCCGTGTAGAGCACGTGGAGGATGCGGCGGAAGATCCCCCAGTCTGCAAGGAGGAGGAGAAGGTGCTGAAGAGCACAGGGCACCCCTCCTCGCTGGACCCCTGGCCTGTGCCCGCTGCAAAGCCAGAGCCTGCAGGGGGCACAGCAATGCCAAGGCCAGCTCGAGTTCCTCACACGGGGACTCCTCCAGGGCCCCCAGGGGAAGGACAGAACCCAAGGGTCTCGGCGTGTCTGAGTCCCCAAAGGCCACCCCCTCTCACTCCAGGGGCTCCCCAGCGCCCTCGCCCTGCCCTGCCCCAGGCGTGCCCTCACCCAGCTTCCAGCGGCCCATGTAATAGAGCTGCGTGCTGAGGAGCAGGGTGGCAATGATGTGAATGATGGAGAAGACGATCCAAAATGCCGTGTTCCCTTTGCCAAAAACCTGTCAGGAGGCCACAGGGGGAGCGGTGAGGGTGCCCAGGAAGGCCCCTGCGAGGGAGGGAATGTGCGCGCGCCTCGTGGGGGTGAGCACAGCGGGTCAGGCCCTCACCACGCCCAGCACAGAGAAGAAGATGACGATGGCCAAGCAGGCATAGGCGCTGTAGGCGCTGGCATTGATGTCTGGGTGCCGCTTCTGGTACAGCTTCAGCATGCAGAGTCCAGCGATCATGTACATGAAGGATGTGTCTGGGTGGGGACAGGGAACATCCACCAGGCCTCAGCAGAGAACTCCCAGCTCCAGCAATCAGTGGGGAAGAGGGCCCCGTGCCTGGTTACGTGACGTGGCGGCGGGGCGAGCTCCAGTCCCTGAACTGTCCCTGCCACCCTACTAGGTGTCACTCAGAGTCCCATGCCTCCTGACGGCAAGGACAACTTAGTCTGAGCACCCTGGTGTGCACACCATTCCTGATGGATCTGCCCTGCACACACTTATGCAAGCCTTTACACAGGAAAAGCTCAGCAGAGCCGTTTACCACGGGAGGATACAGATGTGCCATCACAGCTACCGCAGCCTTGGACTTCCCTACAGGGCTGAGTCTTGGAGATCCCTTTGGTGACCTGGGGGTGGGGCAGGGCTCAGGTGGGTTAGGCTCAGCCAAAGAGGAGGCTCCACTCACCAAACTGGAAATTGGTATAGTTGGGGCAGACGTGATAGCAAGCACTAAGCAGCCCCTCCATCATCAGAGCCGTGCCCATGGCATAGAACAGACCGAAGTGTTTGGGAATCCCACATTCCTGGAGGGGAGAACGGACGGGAGGGAGGGTGAGGCAGGAAGGGAAGAAGGGACCCAAAGAGGGCGTCCTTTGAGGATTAAAAGAAAAGGGGTGGACCCATGTTGAGTGGATGAGTAGTACAGGGAAGGTAAGGGAGGATAAAGCAGGGCAGGGCTGGGCAGGGCTGAGCAGTAGAGGGAAGGAAAGGGGGGATAATTCTGGGCAAGGCCACGCCTGCCAAAAAGGGTGGACTAGAGCCAAGGCTCTGAGTATGTGCTGGAGCTGAGGTCTCAGCAGACAGGCAGGTGCTTGCTCACCATGGCATAGAGGTCATTGCGCAGCAGGGCCCGGTTGTGGTTGATCTCCCGCTGCAGGATGATGAGCAGGAAGAGCAGCCCCAGCAGGATGTACCCCAGGTTGCTGAGGATGTTGTTGAAGGCGCTAGAAGGGGCAATTCAAGGTGCACTGCGTTGGCCTCACATGCAGACGTGTTCTCTGGCCTGGGCAGGCATTCCCAAAGCCCGCCCATTCCCGCCTGGAGCCTGGCTCCCAGGAGAAGGGGTCTCCCAGCACGATCCCCACCTGAGGTTGCCCAGTGGGTGGGCGCAGAGGAAGTTGTAGTAGCAGATGTCCTGATTCCCTGTGACATTCACCACCTGCAGAGGAAGTGGGGCTGCTAACACGCCTGGCTCAGCCCACAGCCCACACCGCAGCCTGGGCCCAAATGCGAAAGAGCACGTGCCACCATGGTTTGCATGTGTGTATGTGCCTTGGGCACCTACTTCTGAAAACAGATACCAAGTGGCACAAGCACCGCTTACCTCCTTGGGTGTGGCTGCACACCCTGAGGCATGACCATGACAGAAGTTCTTGCCCCACAGTACAGAGAAAAGAGAAGGGAAACCAACACTTACAAAGTCCCGTGACTTCTGTTCCATAACCCCCACCACACTGCTTTCAAGCTACCCCCGTTTTGCAGACACAGAAATTGATGCTCAGGGAGGTTAAGTATTTGCCCAAGGTATCTCAGCTGGCACTGCAGCATTAGGACCTAAGACCTGCACTTGTTGCAGAGCCCTCGCTGCCAGGCCCTACACTTTGGGGCTGGGTCCCAGACGGTGGCCCAGGTGAGCCAGATCCGGCTCCTCACCGTCTGGTAGGTGATCACCAGCTGCACCACGGGAAGGGCATAGAAGACAGCAATGGTGGCGATATTCCTGGGGAGTGGGAAAGCAGCGGTAAGGTGGGCAGGACCTGAGAGGTGCCCACCCACTGTGACAGGTGCCCCCATCTGCCTGGGCCACCCACCAAAAGTAGATCTGGTACTTTTTCCGCAGAACACGCTTGTCCTTTCGTGCCAGGTCAGCCACGTAGAGGTATTGCTGGGGAGGAGACACGGCGGGGGGAGCTCTATTTAGCTCCCACCCTAGAACCCATGCGGCACAGACCTAGGCGGTCCCACTGCTGCAGGGTTGTTGCCAACCAGTTGGGGAAGGAGCTGAGGGTAGAGTTAATTTCACCTGGAATCTATGCTGCCCCAGCTGAGCTCTTCTTCTATTTCCCTAACAGACCACAGGCGGGGCCTAAACACAACACCCCATCCTTAGGAAACCCCGGCAGGACCAGGCCCATGGGTGTCAGACCTTGGTGCGAATGACATTCTTGTCTGACTCAATGTCGGTCAGTGTGTCGTAGTCATCCTCTTCCACGGAGCTCATGGAGTCCAGCCGTGGCCGAGGACCCACTGGCTCAAAGGAGCGGTCTGGGAAGGGCAGGGAGAAAGGAATTGGGACAGTGAGCATAAAACTGGAGGTCAGCCCCGCCCATCTGGGGCAACTGTCCAAATTACTAGGCGCTGGGAACAGGCAAATTGTGGACTGTAGCTCAGAGCAGGGCTAGGGGTGGGCGCAGGCGCTGGGAGATGTGAGGTGCTCCTAAGCCAGAAGGGAGCAAGGAGGGGTCTGCAAAGAGGCGACCACAGAGGGACAGCCCCAGCTTTGCTCCACTCCCTGCTCCCCCGCCTGAGCTAGGGCTTCCCAGGCCAGGCCGATCCCAGGCCCTGCACACAAGGAAGAGGACTGGACGCGGTCAGCCATGTTGATTACAAGGTGCCTGGCCCTGTGCGTTCTGAGAAGACACGGCTGGGGCCGCCACTGGGTAAAAGACCCAGCAGGCCTGGGGTCCGGGCAAGGGCAAGAGGCTGCCGCTACAAACAGCACCGCTTCTTTACCCTCATCTGCCTTCCACCTTCAGAAGCTTCCTCCTGTGATCTCACCTAACCAAAGCCCCAGAGGCCAGAAGCCTGACCCTGGAAGATCAGGTAAGGAAGGTGCCGGCAAAGAGGACAGCAAACTAGGACATCTGGCCTGAGGGTAACTGAGGGGGCACCCCACCAGCACCAGGGACCACTGCCTGTCTATCTCAGAAGACACCTGAGCCGGCGTTGCTGGCATTAGATGGGAAGCCATGCACCAAGCATCTTTCCAGTCCTGGAGCCAACAGGCCCCAGTCAACTGCCCTGGCAGGAGCTGATTGGCAGCCCCACTCCCTCCCCACATCTACCCATGGCAATGCACAGCTGCCGCATCTGGCCAGAGGGGAGGCGCCGCTTGAACTGGTCGTGTCCTTCAAAGGAAAGGGAAAGTTACCAGGGAACTGGTGCGAAAAGAATGAGGGAGGAGAGGGGCAGAACAGCAGGCCCTTCCCTTGTTCCAGCATCTGGCAGAAGAGGCAACGGCTCACCGTGATGTTTCACCCAGCCAACAACGGCCCTGCACCACACACCTCGCCTGCCTGGCCCACTCACCCTGGTAACTGTAAGAGAGGTCCTCGGTACCGGTGCTGTCAACCAAAGCATCGGTGGATCCGGAGCCATTCTCTGCAGGAAACAGTAAGTGGTGAGGCACGAGGGAGTGGCCTCAGGGAAGGGGTCAGTGGGCCACCCCTATGGGGCTCTGAGAAGCTGGAAGGGCTGGGGCACCAGGAGAAGGCGCCGCCTCTTCACTACCTCAGAGACCTGGCTAGGAATGGGCAAGTGCATTTTCCAGCTTTGACACTTACCCAAGGAGCCGTAGTTGTAACCCTCGTAAGAGGAGCTGCCAGGAAAGGAACCAGCCAGGACCCGAGGGTGACCTGCAATGAGAAGTCAAGGTCACTTCAGCCTTGGAAGCAGAGAGGTCTAGCGCCAGAGGAGCGGAGCAAAGAATCCAGAAAAGAGAGCCACAGAGGAGCTGTGCCAATGGCAAAAAGTAAACACCTGTCCAGGCAACCCCTCTCACTCCCACCACACCACCTCATGCCGGAACCCCCGTGTGCCTCTTAATGGACACAAGCCACCCCGTGTCCTCCATACAGAGAGGAAGGTCAAGGAACCAACACACCCAAGCCACCAGCCATAAGGACACACAGTATCTGGCTGCCCAGCCACCTGCATCATGACCCAGGGCCTCAACTCCCTCCCCTGGACTGCAGCTGCTCTGTCCACTGCAACTGGAGCTTACCAAGGAGAGAAGCTGAGAGAGAAGGTCCCGAGCAGGAGGGAGGACAGAAAGTAAGGGAGGGTGGAGAGACAGAGAGAGAACAGAATGTTAGTCACCCCACACACGGTGAGCCATACTGCCTGAGGTGGACAGACAGTATAGACAGATACAGAACAAGCGGATCAAGTGACAGCTCGTAGGGTGTTGAATGTTATGCTCTGTCTGGACAACCCAAAGCCCCCAGCACTTCCTCCTCCAACCGTTTTCCCTCCCATGCAAACCCTGCCTCCCCTTCCAGGCCCCCTGGAGGTACCACTTTCTGGGCAGGCTCCGTCTATGGCCAGCAGAAGAGTCTTCTTCTTCTGCCTATAGGGAGAGAATCCAGAGAACAGGCAGATGGGCCAGAACGAGGATCCCTCTGTGCTGGGCCAGCCAACCTTCCTTCTATGCTCGCCACCCATTCTGATCCTTATAAGGCTGTCCTCCAACTTTGATCAGGGGTCCTCCCAGGCTGGGGAGAGACTCAGGGGCTTCCTGCTTGGGAAGGAGATTGAGGGAAGGGATCATGGCCCCAGGATGACAGACCCTCTGGGGGACCAGCCTCACTGGAGGGTGGTTAGACTACGCTGAGCGAGATCAGATCCTGCCAGGTGATCCCTGCTGTGCCCCCATCCACTACCCCAGATCAGGGGAAGCCTAACAGCTCCATCTTACCTCCAGTTCTCCCAACAGGCTAGGAGGACAGTCAACAGGTAGAAGGAGAGAAATATCCCCAGGCAAAAGAGCATCCCACCGACGTAGGCCTCGGCTGCAAGGAAAGAAGCAGGAAGACAAAAGCTTCCAACACTGCCCATCATGGCACCCAAGGGCCTTCATGATCTGGCTTCTCTGCAAAGATCATCGCACCTTCCCTAAAATGTAACGCTCAGTGTGAAATGAACAACTGGCAATTTCCCAAATGCCTCAAATTCTGACACTATTCCATCTTTGCTCATATCAATTCTTTTTTTATTTGTTTTGTTTTGTTTGAGGCAAGGTCTCACTATGTAGCCCAGGCTGGCTTTGAACTCATGGTACCCTGCCCGCCTCAGCCTCCCGAGTGCTAGGATTACAGGCGTGCACCACCCTGCCTAGCTTATGTTGCTTCTTATGCTAGAATTTTCTATTTCTTGAAAACACTATCTCAACTTAACTTTTAAACCCCATCCCAGGGACTGTGCCCTCTAGGAAACCTTGTCTGTCCTTCACTCCCACAGTGTCCTTTGCTCATCACAGCTCTCAGCGCCCTGCAGAGCAACAACCTCCCGTCCCTCTACACAGGGTCCCCTTCAGAACTGCAGCCTATACCTCCCTGTGGTGTTGCACACTGTAATTCTAGCACTCACAAGGCTGAGGCAGAAGGATCTCAAGTTCAAGGCCAGCCTGGGGCACATAGCAAGTTCAAGATCCACACAGACTATATAGTGAGACTATCTCAAAAAGAAAGCAAATTAAAAAAAAGAAAGAGATGGGGAAGGGAGAAAGGAAGGAAAAGGGAAGGGAAAGAGGGGAGGGGAGCAAAGGAGGGAGAGAAAAGAAGAAAATAGTCCTAGCACAGCACCTGACATATAGCAGGAGCCCAATAAATATTTGCTGAGTAAATAAGCCATACAGAAGAGGCTTATTTCCCCTCCTAACATAACCCCTTATTTTTACCTTCTCTTCTCCAATTTATACAGGGCCCCATTTAATCACTCAGTAAATATTTACTGAACACTGCGGAGGGGAGCCCTCTAATTTTGTTGTTAATTTTATGCTAAGCCTCATAGCTGAGTTAATAGGACTGACTTCACCAGTTCCCTTACAGAGACAGGGAATTCGAAGCCTAATGAGATCACACTGCCCGTAAGTGCAGAGTGGATTAGAACTCATCTCTTCAGGCTCGTGTCACAGACTCTGTCCCCTCCACACTGGAACCCACCTCCCTGCCAGGGACACCTGCCCCCACTCCACCAGCCTGCCTGGGTAGGTCCTTGCTGCCCTGCCCGTGCCCGGGTGGGGAACATCCTCGCCCTTGGGTCTGGGAGGAAAAGACCGGGTGGCTTGCCCATCCCACTTAGTCACCCACACTCACATGTGACTGCTTTGGACACCAGCACTGACAGGGTTTTCTGGCGGTGCCCCTGATCAACCGGTTCATCTGGAAGTAAAATGCCAGAGTGGCAAAGAAGTAGCTGCTTGGAGCTTGGGGACAGTTGGTGGCACCCGGCTTTGGAGAGTCCGGCGCTAGAACCCCACATCCAATCAGATTCTTAACTGCCACATAGACTCTCCCAGCTCCCAAGAAGCCACCAAGCAGCCCCCAACCTCAGCCAGCAGCAGGGCACAAAGCGTACCTTCCATGAAGGGGTAGAAAGGCAGGGAGCCCCCGCAGGCCTGGTCCTCAGTCTTCACCACCACCACCACGTAGAAGCTGTTGCTGGGGAAGTCTTTGCGCTGCAGGGTGAGGGACAGGAGAAGCATCATGGGCGTGGCCACCATTCTTTCCTGATATTTACTTGGAGCCAGATACTACGCTAAGATCTTTACACATGAGGGACAGAAGCTGCAGCTCTTCCTGCTTCAGCCTCCCAAGTAGCTGGGATTATGTGCATATGGTACTGCGCCTAGCTCCCATAAAGATTCCTAAGAGAAATACCATTTTACCATTATTACCTGTGTTGGGCAGATTCAGAAGTGAGCAGCGGTCACTGCCAATCACTGGAAGAACCAGGATTATCTGGCTCAAACCAAACCTACATTATGGCCAGGTGAGCAAATGTGTAAGTGTCGCACACGGCATCAGCCAGAAGAAAAGGCAGAGGTAGGCAGCACACTGCCCACCAGTTAGCTGCACAGCTTGATGTCATGAAGCAAACACATGGCTTCCCCTCCCTGCCACAGACGGTGTCTCAGGCTGTGCCAGGTAGCACCCAGCCTTGAACAGCGCCCTCATTTGCATTGTAATGAATGAAATAAAGAGAGAAGAAAGGGAATTCTGTTTTTTCCTGTCTCCAAGGGTGACCAGGATTACAGTTCAACTCACATATACTGGGGCACCCAAAGTCACAGGTATCGGAGGGCCAAGATTCAGCCTTGGATGGGGTAGGAATGGGGCACAGGAAAAGTGGGAGGGTTTGGAAAGTCACCCAGCTTGTCAGCCAACCCCGTCTCCCCAAAGGCCAGGAGCGTGTCCTACCTGCACGGTGATGGCTGCCTTCTTGGTCATGGTCTGGTACATGCCGATGAAGGCTACGTTGTTGTCAAGGTCGTAGACAGGGCACTACAGAAAAGGAGGGGAAAGGCAGATGGATGGGGACCTGGGCCCTGTCCCCTCTCTGTAACGATGCTGCGACCCACTGGTGAGGAAAAGGACAAGCAACTTACCAGGACATCCTGGATGGAGATGACCGAGCAGGGAAAGGCCTTGTAGGAGGTCACCTTGACAATCACCGAATCCACTCCCTCAGGGAACTCATACTTGAAGTACTGAGCATAGAAGGGCAGAGGATCCATCTTGCAAGGATGCTCTCTTTGCCCCCTGAACCTGGTCCCAGAATCCTCTCAGGTTAGGCTCTCCGGGAAGAAGGGCCTTGGCTATAACCAGCCCTGCTGGGCACTCAGGATAGTGCCTGACAGGCAAGAGCTGGAAAGATGGCAACCAGACTCACATCTCTGCAGGGTCCTGGTGTCTGTCCCTCACCACTCTAGGGCCAGAGCTCCTGCTTCCAGAGAGCCCCTCCATGGAGAATGCAACCACTCCCAACTTCTAGCTAGACCACATGGACCCCTCCTGCTCTCGCGTTCACACACTCCAGTTCTCCCTTGATGGGGGTGGGGGTGATGAGGATGGAGATGATGAGGATGGAGGATTTTACCTGGGGCTGGGCCGCAGTGGTATTGAAGCTAAACTGCTCCCCGGTCCTGCAGGGCACAGAAGGACCTCTATGTCACCCCCAGAGCTTGAAAGGGAAGCCGGTCCCCAAAGTCCCCCTCGCTCTACCCCACAGACCTCAGCACAAAGTCATCTATCCGGCTGACCCGCAGCTGATAGGTGGTGTTGACTGGTGACAGCGTGGATACATCCACATAGAAGAACTGGACTTCAGACTCGTTCTTGGTGGGGGGCTGACACAGTGTTCGCTCCACTTTTTGGTAGAGGTACTTGCGCTGAAACCTATAGCGCGAAGCAGAGTCAGGCCGTGCCTGCTATCCCAGCCAGCCCGCCACTCCAGAGGAGTGTGGCCCCAAGTCTTGCACTCAGGTCCCCACACTGCCCAAGCCTTAGGCTGACAAGCTCCAAGCGAACCGGCTTGACCTCCAGGCCACTGACCAGCCTTGGGCACAGGAAATGGGAGAAGTAGCGGGGCTCCTGGTGAGGTTCTGAGCAAGGACTGGCCTAGGCCAACCCCTCCCTAATCCCCAGGTCCTACTCACAGCCCTCGCAGGATTAGGGGCACCTGGAAGGACACCACAGCCTCCTTCTGGCGGACCACAAACAGCAACGGCGCTCCCTTCTGCTTGTTCAGGACGTTCACAGACACACGCACACCTTCCGTCTGCAGATGACAAGGAAAGGTCCTCACATCTCTGTCCCTGCCCCAACATAAGGCTCCAGAGACCGTGAGCCCTGCCCTCCTCCCCCATCCGTCCTGGCCAGGCTGGGAGGCCATCCACACTCCTCTGCCAGGACAAGGCCCAGCTCCGGGAGGGACTGGTGCCGAGGAAGAGGAAAGGCACGGAGGAGGCTGACTCCTGGCCACAGGTGCGTGCAGGGCAGCAGGACCTGCTCACTGAAAGGGACTTGGGTGTCTCCAGGACACTCCGTTCCACCCATGTGCATAGGATACACACACCTGCACACACATGCACACGTACACAACACACACGCACAGAACAGCAAGAAGTGATCATCTTCCTCGTGAGCCAGGAAGCCAGCGGGAGGCTCTGGTTCAACAACTAAACTGAGGCCAGGGCCCAGCAGGGATGGGGATAGGGGAATGATGTGGGGAAGGAAGAGATGCTGAAAGCCAAGTTACATCTTTAGCTCTGACCAGGAACAGGACTGTAGGGAAGTCATTTCTGAGCCTCAATTTCCCCTGCTGTAAAATGACGTTCTCATTCTTAGCTATAGAGGAAGGTACTGTATACCAGACAGCGGGAGCTTAAAAAGTCCTGGTAATAGTTGTTAATGGGATGTCAAAACCCAGAACTTAAGGTAGCATTTCTCAAAGAAGTAGACACCACAGCTCTGTATCTGGGTGACCCCAGATATAGGACTAAGAGAGGGAAGGACTCCAGGCAGGAGAAACTCACACCTCAGGGAACAGCACTGAAGGCAGATCTTGGCTTGCTAGAAACCAAACCCTCTCCATCCAGAAAAAAAAAAAAAAAAAATCTAAGACTGTCCATGGACAACTCTAGTGCTTTCTAGTAAATCAATCCAGCTCTGGGGAGAGATGAGAAAGCCAGTGGGAGACGCATCCCAGCTTCAAGAAGGCTCCCACTCTGCTCTGCCTAGGGGCCAGACTTCCCAGACCTAGCTATACCCAGTCTCAACTTCAACTTCCAAGGCTGGGAAGAGAATGCAGGGTGGAGCCAAGTACACACAGGAGGCTGAGGCAGGAGGATCAGAAGTCCACAGTCAGTTGTCTAGATAGGAAGTTCAAGACCAGATTGGACTGCACAGTGAGTTCCTGTCTTGAAAAAAGCAAGAAGAGGAAGGAAGACAGGAAGAAGAGGGGAATGAAGGAGGGGCGAGGAGGAAGGAAGAGGAGGAAGTAGTAGTAGTTTAAGTTGTTAGGGTGAGATGGATTCTTTTTCACAGGGCACAAACGCCCTTTCTCTTGCTACCCAACTTGCAGTTGGCCTTACTTCTGCCACCCTTAACTTACAAGGCCAACTGGCTTTCTGAGACAGGAAGAAGACAGAAAAGTCTTGCATTCTTCTCCCCAGAGAATCTCTTCAGCTCTGGGCCTGTCTCATCTCCTGGGCATGTCTGGACCAATCTCTCCTTGCCCTCTCCTACCCAGACCACACACACTGCCAGGTTCTGAAGGTCAGGATAGGAAGGAACAGGCCAGGCCCCCTCAGAACACAGCTGGTCGGAGGGACGGGGTGGAAGACAAGAAGGGAAAGGGACAACTTCAAAAACTATCCAGAATCGGGTGTGGCTGCAAACTCCTATAATCCCAGTACTAGGGAGGCTGAGGCAGGAGGAGGATAGCTTCGAGTTCAAGGCCAGTGTGGGCTACATAATGAGTTCAAACCCAGGCTGAACTACTCAGCGAGATCCTGTCTCAGAAAACCAAAACAAAACAAGAATCTGTCCAGATGGAGCTTCCGAGAAACACTGGTGGCAAAGGAAGGACCGCCGAGGAGGCTCCAGCGTAGTTCTGGGACGCAGCCGGCAGGACGGCTGCCTCGGTGGCCTCGCCCTGTCTGCTCACCCACTCAGCCCCAGCCCAGCCTGCCCAGCCTCACCCGGTTGCGGGTCACAGTGTGGTTGAAGGTGTAGATGTTGACCAGCTCGCTGTTGACCTCATCCACGTAGATGCGCTCGAACTCGGCGTCTTTCTGCGAGACGTTCTTGGGCCCCAGGACCCCCGCATGGCTCTCGACGGAGGCGACCAAGAGCACCAAGAAGGGCAAGCCCGGAGCGAACATGGCCCCGGAAGGGCGGCAGAGGCGGCGGCGGTGGGGGCGGCGGCGACAGGCGACAGGACACCTCCGGGACGGGCTGCGGCTGCGGCCGCAGGTTCCAGCATCTCACCAGGACCAGAACTTTAACCCCGGCCCGAGATTAGGAAACGTCCCCTCCCCGGGGCCGCGGAGGCGCTCCTGGGCCGCGAGCGGAGGGGCGCGGGGGGCAGCAGGGGCGGGGCTCTGGGAAGGGACCCCGGCTCGAGGGGCTGAGCTCGGCCCCGCGGTCCCCAGCGCCCCGCCGGGGCCGTGAGAACGCTGGGGGCGGCTCGTTGCCGGGAGCCCGGGGACGCCAGGCGAGGGGAGGGGAGAGGGAGCGAGAGGCGGGGGGCGTGATGGGTGGCGGCGATGGGACGCCGCGCGGGCGGCGAGTTGTTCGGGACGCGGGCCCTTTAAGAGCGGGCGGACGCGCCGCCGCGGCGCTCGGAACTCGGGAGAGTGAGCGGCGCAGCTCGGCGGTAAACAGCGAGGCGACCGGCCGGCCGGGCCGCTGACGTCAGGAGAAACTGACACAGATTTAAAGGGCCAGCTCCCGGCTTTGCTCTTAAAGAGGCCGCAGCCCACTAGCCGGAGAGGGAAAACCAGACACGCCTTCTCCAACCAGGCAGCAGCCTTCTGTTTCCTTATTCTGCCTGGCTTTGGAAGCACGCTTTAGAATAGGCGGATGTGTCTATGAAGGATTTCCAAGCGCTGGGTTCTTGTTGACAAATTCTTCTCTGCTCAAACACGGGGAGCCCCTACCCATCACCATCCTCATCCCCGCTGGCAGCCTCTGCCCTATTCCCGCTCCAGTTTTTATTCTGCGTTCTTAGAAAACGAAGAACTCAAAGCATTAGGAAACAGGACGGTGGACCTGCAGGCAGAGGGGAAGTTGAGGCAGAACTGCAAGTAGAACCCCGTGCTTCTTACCCTCCGCTGCAGGGGCCGCAGCTGCAGGGATGCCCTCCAAGGCTCTTTCTGCTCTTCTCTGCAAAAGCGGTTACAAATCTCACTGAAAGAGAGTGCCCTTCAGTATAAATCCACGAAAACGTCTAGGAAATATTTTGGCTCTGGGTTTAAGAAGCTTAAAGAGCTTCGTGACCTTTGAGCCAGTAATTCCACTCCTGGGACTTTGTCATAAGGAATTAGAAATACAGATACAAATGTGTGAGTTATTTCAAAGGAAACGACTTGGATGTCCAGAATGAGGGAGTGGTTGAGTGCACTGTTATCACGAAACCCTCAGAAAACGATGCTTTACACTTTACTGCACATATAAGTAGAGAATTCGGGCTGAGACACTACATAAACAGTGTTTGTTCCCAAGACAGAGAAACACAGTGAAAAAGTTGAGGCTGGGCATGTTGTGGTGGCGCACGCCTGTAATCCCAGCACTAGGGAGGCTGAGGCAAGAGAATCGCTGTGAATTCAAGCCCAGCCTGGGCTACACAGTGAGACCGTGTCTCAAAAAAAAAAAAAACTAGAAAAAATTGAAAATATTACATGTAAACTGAGCATGGTGGTACACTCCTGTAATCCCAGCTGCTCAAATCAGGAGGTTTGAGAGTTTTAGGTCAATTTGAACTACAGTGTCATCCTAATCTAAAAAAAAACCAACAAAACATCTACAATCCAGTGATTCTTCTATTCATTTGGTAATTTTGTATACTTTTGGAATGAGAAGAAAATGATGTACACAGGGGGAGGGGTTTATTTATTGGAGAGAGGGCCTCATTATTTTGTTTTTATATGTTTTATAAATATACATATGTTTAGCCGGGCATGGTGGTGCACACCTATAATCCTAGCACTTGGGAGGCTGAGGCAGGAGGATCGCCATGAGTTTGAGGTTAACCTAGGCTATATAGTCCAATGCCAGCCTGAACTAGTGAGATTCTGGAAACAAAGAACATATGTTTAGCATGCTGGAAGCACCAAATTTAATTAAAATTTATAAATCTATTACAATGTATATACATTCCATTTGTAAGATAGTATGTTTAAAAGAAGAGAAATGTAGCCACCCCTGAAGTTGTCAGACATCCTGATAAAGCCACCAAGGCCCAGGATGTTGTCAGAGTTCCCTCATGTGGCAAGATTACATCAGTCTCATCTCCTACCCCTGCCTTACTATCAGGGTATCGTTCCAATAAGCACTAGTTTACCTTATAACCAGCCATAAATATTCACTTCTGCAGTAGGTATCTAATAATCACCAGCATGGGCCAGTTACTATTCTAGCTCATGGGAAAATAGCAAATGAGGGAATTAGAGCTGACCCAGTGTGAGAACGGCATTCTTTAGGATAGACTAAAGCAAGAGGCAACAACAGGCAAGCCTTAGAAAGTCAGCTGCAAGAGTACATTTGGGATTCCTTTCCCAAGCCCTCATTGTACCAGGTATGGGGAAGCCCAGAAAAAAAGACAGCTCTTCAGTAGCTCGTTACACTCAGTCTTTTTGTCTGTGTATAGGGATGGGGAAGTGCCGGGGCTCAAACCCAGGGCCTCACGTGTGCTGATCATGTGCTGTGCCACTGAGCTACACCCCAGCCCCTGCACTCACATCTCTTGCAGCATGTCCTGTACTCTTTCCAGAACATTAAACAAACTTGGATCAGAGGACTCTCAGAGTAACAAGCTGGATCTGCATAAGCCTTGATGCAAAAACAAAGCATTCCTTGACAGGTGTGGCTGCACATCCCTATAATCATAGCACTCGGGAGGCTGAAGCAGGAGGAACTATTCAAGGCCATCCTGGGCTACATAGTGAGTTCAGGGCCAAACTGAACTATAGAATGAAATCCTGTCTCAAAAAAAAAATTTCTTTTTTAAGACCTCCTTATAGTCAGCCGTCTCATTTGGAGAATCCATGTATGGTTTCTTTTTTTTTTTTTGTCTTTTTGAGACAGGGTCTCGCTATGCAGTTCAGGCTGGCCTTGAGCTCACTTTGTAGACCAGGCTGGTCTCGAATTCGCAATGATCCTCCTGCCTCAGCCTCCTGAGTGCCGGGATTACAGGCGTGCGCCACCACGCCCGGCCTTCATGTATGGTTTCTGTATTCCAAATGAACAGACTTCATTTTCTCGTGGTGACGCCACTCATCTTCCTGGCACAGGACAGGGTCCCCAAAGCAGAGATGAGGAACCTAGTCTCACCCCACCCACAGGGTAAGTTGCAGTTCCAAAGATTTCCACCACAGAAAAAGGACTTTTAGGAAAGTCAGTGAGAGGCATACAGGTATTTATTAGGCAGAACTTTAAAAGTATACACTCAAAGAAATAGTGTGGGAGCCTTCCAAAAAGAGACATTATACTCTGCAGCACACAAAACCATAGTTATGTGGTTTTGGCAATGGAAATTTGTGGAATTTGTGGAATTTGTAAATCTATAGAAAGTTTGGGCTTGGTTTACAGAAAAAAAACTAATGGTCATAGGTAGAAATACAGTGACTCATTTTACAGGTAAAAATGATAGTCTACTTTACAGGAGAAAAGCACAGGCCTTGTCCATTGGGCTTTTTTGTTATTTTTTTTAATGTGGGATCTGTTTTCTCCAAAAAACATTTCTTGAAATCTCTGAATATGTTTTTCTATTTTAAGGCAGATTTCTGCTGTCTACTTTATCAGCTAAGCTAATGGATGGGCTTACAGTATCTTTCCGGGATTTTAAATGGGTTGGCCCTGGGAGAAAAGAACAAACAAAGCTAGGGAGTGCAGATATGGATAACCTTGGGTGACTTTATGTCCTCAAGTCACAATCTGCTTCAAAGTACAATTTTTAAATTACGATTTTCTTTCTCCTTCCCACCTATCTTTATTTCTTCTATCCTCCCTCATGTCCAGTAAATAACGTAAAACTCCAAGAAACGCTCGCACACTGATACTTTAGCCTGATGTAATTCAAATGGTCTGCTGTGTGCCAGCAACTTTCCTGGGTGCTGTGAGAACAAGCTGAAGGTCACAGGGCTGCAGCTATCGCCTGGCTGCTGCGTGGCTGTACTACATAAAGCCAAGCGAGGGGCTGGTGAGACCCATTCTAGGTTGGCCTCAGCCTTTGAGGCAAAATGTGACCCTTAGCTGTCTAACTTTCGCATCTGGGGCTCTATTCCACACTTAGCGAATCACAGCGCTCCTCAAAAACCTGCTTGTTTGATCTGAGACAAGAGCTACTTCTGTAGCCCCGGGTGGCCTTGAACTTGTGATCCTCCTGTCTCAGCCTCCTGAGTACAAGGGCAAGTGCTAGGATTACAGGGTACTCTAACACATACTTCAGCCACCCCTATCTGCACTTTAACAAATACTCTCGGAATTTGTTTGCTTTTTTTTTTTTTTTTTTTTTTTTTGAGAGAGATAGAGTCTGGCTATGTAGTTCAGGCTAGCTTTGAACTCATGGCAATCCTCCTGCCTCAGCTTCCTGAGTGCTGGGATTATAGGCGTGTGCTGGCATGCCGGGCACTTCAGGAGCTTTTGCAATATAGACTGGGAACCACTGCCTTAGGACTACGCAACTGTTGACTGGCAATAGCCTTTCTCCTGGCATCTTTTTTTGTTTGTTTGTTTGTTTCCGGTACTGGAATCGAACTCACAACCTTGCGCTTGCCAGGCAGGCGCTGTGCCGCTGAGCTAAATCCCCAGCCCCTTCTCCTGGCATCTTGAGAGACACAGATTCAAGCAAACTCAGAGGGATCCTGCACTCCTGCAAGTCTCAGGGCTTAGCCTTGGAATCCCCACCACCCCAGTGTTCAGAAGGCAGCAGCCTGAGATTTCTAGCTGTTCTCAGGTCTGCAGAACCTTCCTCACCCCACCTCCTAGGGAGGGCACAGTACAACTCAGTTATGAATAGGCCCTTTCTGAGGTCTGGCAGAAAGGAGAGAAGGCTTTTTTTGTTGCCTGCAACAGCATAAAAGGGCAGAGCTGGGCCTCAAAGCCAGACTTGTAGTGCAGCGGGAAGATGTGGAGTCTCAGGGCAGTGCTTGTGGCTTTCCACACTGCATTCTCCACCATGTTATACACAAAGCTCAACTCAGGCTGGCCCTAAAAGGGGTAGGGCGGGGTCATAAGGCTCAGATGATGCCTGTTTCCCTGTGGGCCACCCTCTCTGAGCCTGAGTGCTGCACGGGTTACACAAACAGGACTCCTCACCAAGCGACTCACAGGGCTCCCAGACCACACTGGGCCCAGCTCCGTTTTAAATCACAGGGATTTGTGAAGTTTGGGGCAGAGGGTGGTGAGGCTACTTCCACTGCCTCATGGGAACTGTTAGAACGTGCTGAACGTGATTCTCGCAGGAGACAGCGAGAATCACAGTCGGTGGGTTGCCTGAATCCAATCAAGCACAGAAGTTAGGAGCCAACGGTATGACTCTGACTCGCTCAGACAAAAAAGCTGCAAAACTAACCCATCTGAAGGAAACAGGCTTAAGGTTCCATCTTCACTGTGACCATAAAAAGGTTTCAGTGCATCCGTCTAGAGCTCAAAAAGAATTGTTGGAGGAAAAAAAAAAAAAGCAAGTTCTGCATTAAATTCTGCTCAGTCACAGGGCTTCCCTCATTCCACTTCTCTCTCCTTCCAGGACTGTGACGACAGATGCACAGGGGACTAGGAACCGGCTAATGATACAGGAATTATCCCACCATTCTGAAGATAAGTCTCAAACTTCTCACACGGTTTCATGGTACAAGCAAGGACTTTGATTTTTTTGTTTTTTGTTTTGTTTTTCTTCCGGAACCAGGAATCGAACTCAAGACCTTGCGCTTGCCAGGCAGGCGCTTTGCCGCTGAGCTAAATCCCCAGCCCCTCAAGCAAGGACTTTGAGATAGAGCCCCTGTCTAGCATGTGTGAGGTCCCGGGTTCTCTATTCCAAGCACTGGCACCACAAAAAAAAAAGTCATGGTGCTCCTGCCTGTAACCCCAGATACTCAGGAGGCTGAGGAAGGAGGATCACCAAGTTCACCAGCCTGGACAACTTAGCAACACCCTTTCTTAAAATTTAAAAAATAAAAAGAGCTGAGGGTAAAGCTTAGTGTTAGAGCACACCTGGGCTGACTCCCCAGAGCTCCTAGAGAAACAGAGAGGACTCTGATGTCCACAGAGTTGTAATAGTTAAAACCCTGCATTGTGTGCCTTAGGGAAACTGAACTGCGAGACCTCCTCATTGCCCTTTGTGCTAAATAATGCACAATGGTCTCAGGCCTGGCGGCGCTCACCACCCTAAGCTATTGTCTAAAACACAAGAAGCCACGAGAGAGCAGCTTTGACCGAGTGGACAGGACTTTCTGCCAGAGCCAGCTCAGTCACTTTCCATTTCCTAAAACTCGGCTTTCTCCAGTCCTGCTGGCATGTGGCCCCTCATCTGGTTCCCTTTCTGTGTGATGGAACCAGTATAGCGCTTTCCAGGAGACATGGCTGGTCATCAGGTTACAGGAAACAGGCCGATAAATAATGGACCAACTCAAATCTGTGCCTGAAGATCACTGATAAAAACTGGCAGCCCATGCCAAGCACAGTTGCATATACCTAATCGCAGCTACTCAGGAGGCTTACTTACAAGTTCAAGCTCAGATTGGACTACTTAGTGCGACCTTACTGAAAAATTTTAAAGTTGGGGTGGGGTGGAGGGTGGTAGTTGGAGATGTAGCCCAGTGCTACAGTGCAACTGGGCTTTTTCCTCAGCACCAAAAACAAAGCACTATAGCCGGGTATGGTGGCACATGCCTGTAATTCCAGCACTCGGGAGGCTGAGGCAGGAGGATTGTTCCGAGTTCGAGGCTAGCCTGGGCTACAAAGTGAGCTCAAGGCCAGCCTGAACTGCATAGTGAGACCCTGTCTCAAAAAGAACAAAAAACAAAACAACCCCCCCCCACAAACAAACAAAATATAATAATGAAAAACAACAAAATACAAAAGGGCAGTCCTCATCCAATTCTAAAACAGCATGGTGCTCTGGCCAAGAAACTGGAGGAAGTTTGCCCATTTTTGACTGGATCCAAAGAGTGCATGCAGTTACTAAGTCCTTACTCCGTTGTCCTCGTAGAAAGGACCCCTCTCTGCACTTCAGCTCACTTTTCGGGCTAACCTTCGACCTTCTTGTATAACCCCACTGGTTCAGGGTGTGCAGTTCTCCTTCATATCTTTGCTCCTCTGAACTAGTCTAGGCTTTTCTCTTACCTCACTTTTCCTATAAATATTTATTAATTCCATGTAGTTGTAATAATACCAAAGTATGTCTCAGAAATTTTCGTGCTCGATATGCATTACATCTGCTTTTGTTGTACTTTAAAAAGTTTTGTTAGGACACGTTTTCAGTATCTGATTACATTCACTGTGGAGATACTTTCTTTTGAGACAGGGTCTTGCTTTGTAATGTGGCTGGCCTTGAACTTGTGGCAGCCCATCTGCTTTACCATCCTGCATCATGCCTGTCTTGCTGTTAAATGAATTTTGTTGGACCCATGGCTTTTTTTTTTTTTTTGGTATTAGGAATCAAACTCACGACCTTGCACTTGCCAGGCAGGCGCTGTGCCGCAGGGCTATCTCCCTGGAGAACCCATGGTTTTTATGCTGAGCTACATCCCTAGCCCATTTTAATTTTGAGATAGAGTTTCGCTAAGTCACTAAATTGCTTATGCTGGACTTGAATTTGTGATCTTCCTGACAGCCTCCCAGACTGCTGGGACTATCGGCATGTGTCACCACATCTCATTTAATGTGTAACAAGCAGCAGCATGGTGTCATTAAAAGATTAGACACCAAAGTAAAAAGATTTGTGTTCCTGCTTCAAATCTGACATTTACTGGCCTGCCGGTATGAACAAATCAACTTCCCATTCATTTATTGCTTCTTTTATTCAGTCCTACTTTGTACTAGTCACTAAGCTATGTGCAGGGAATGCAGGTATTTCAATCACATACTGTGTTCTTAAGGATTCCTAATGTAGCCAGACAGACAAGTGTAAGCATAGAACTCACAGTGCTAAGTGCAGTGTAACAAGATTTACACAGGGCATCATGGGAACGCTGATGTGACACCCAACACAGACCATGGCTAAAAGTAGAAATCAGAAAGTGTTACCAAGTTCTGGAGTTCAGGAGGTCTCCTTCTAGGAGTGCTTTCTAGGTTCCTTCTGTACTGAACAAAGAATTGGTCAAGCCAAGAGAAAAAGGCAGCAAAGTTTTACATTTATTAAAGGCATGCTCTGCAGAGCCAGTGTGGGCTAATTAAAAGTAGGAAACGAAGTACACTCTGCTGGGTGGAAGCAGACACTGAGAAAGAGAACACAGTGGCCAAAAGCTAGCCGAGTGGCTACAGTTGTTTGTATCTGCCACTCCTCAGGCTGACGTCAGCTCTAGGCTGTCCTATCAAAAATTTGAGTTCTTAGGAGTGTAAATAAAGGTAGCACTTTTTTTCTTTTTTGGATTTTTTTTTTTCCAGTACCAGGAATCAAACTCGTGACCTTGCGCTTGCCAGGCAGGCGCTGTGCCGCTGAGCTAAATTCCCAGCCCCTTTTTTTTGGATATCTGGGACAAGGTCTCGCTGTATAGTTCAAGCTGCCCCTGAACTCACTGCATAGCCCAGGCTGGCCTCAAACTTGTGGCAATCCTCCTGCCCCAGCCTCTCGAGTGCTGGGATTACAGGTGTGCACCACCATGCCTGGCAAGGAAGCACTTTCTGATTGGTCCTATGTGTAGGCAGGGCTTGTATCTCTTTTTCTGGATCTCAGTGATTGGCAAGTCATGCCTACTTGCCCAGACAATTCTCCACACCATCTTCTGCCCTAGAAGTACTCCAGCAGGCTTTGAACTCCTGGTGATCCTTCTGCCTCGGCCTGTGCAGTGCTAGGATTACAGGTGTGCACCATCATCTACAGCTATGCAGAGTAAAGGTTAAGTGGGGCTAACCTAGTAAAGGGACAGGAATATATTCCAAACAGGGAATTTCAACTAGGGGTAAATAGGCATGGGCCTTTAATATTGGCATGAAAGTTAAAAAGTAGAGTGGGAGGACAGAAATTGAAGAGAAGCCAGGTCATGAAGACTGTTGTGTTAATTTATTTTTTATTTTTTTCTTTTTGAGACAGGGTCTCACTATGCAGTTCAGGCTGGCCTTGAGCTCACTTTGTAGCCCAGGCTGATCCTGAACTCACAATTCTCCTGCCTCAGCCTCCTGAGTGCTAGGATTACAGGCGTGTGCCACCACGCCCGGATGTTATGTTACATTTAATAGCTTGGACTTAATCTAAATTGGTGGTTGTCCACAAGTATGCTGGAGTACAGTGATATGCTACGAATTCTTTATCTTGATTAGTATGTAAAATCTATGCGTAAGTGAATTCAGAATGAATCAGCAAATAAATAAAAGGCAAGAGGCATAGTATAAAACCAAGCCAAAGAAAGACTAGGTTCAGCAAAACCTATGTAGAAAGGTTATGTAGAAAGATGTAGCCAGTTTTAAGATTTGCCCCCTGCTGGCTGGAGAAACGTAGCGAATGGATTTTGCTGATTTTATCTAGTTTCCCCCTTCCCCACTCGCAGATGCTGGCGAGGGGGGTTTGCCTTCTAAGCACACCACTCCCTCTTCCACTATGCTGGGCCACCAAAGAGGTTCACATGGGGTAATCTGGACAGACCCAAACAAAGCCTCAGACCCAGGCTTCTTTCCACGCTGCTGTATGATCTAAAGGGAACCTGCAAGCAGCTGACAAAGGCAAGGCCTGGTGGGGTGGAGGAACTTGGTATTAGATCTGGGGGGAGGGCTGCTTTAGATTTCCACATTTTACTCTTCTACAGCAATAACCCTTATGTATTTTTTATGTTTTTGGGATAGCCTATGTCTTATGCTGGTCTTGAATTTGTAATCCTCTTGCTTTAGCCTCTCAGAGCGCTGGGAATACAGGTGGGCACCACCACGGCCGACTAAAAGTAACCCAGTAGCATTATTATGGCGAAGAATGAAGCAATACAAAGGTCACAGAAAATTGCAGCTGCCAAGAAATATACTGGCATATCCACTAGCTGTTAATATCGCTGGTGTGGTCTACTATCAGGACAGCTAATGACAGGGCAGTTGAGTCACTGAGCCTTGTTCTGGTCTAAATAGTTCCATAGAAGAGTACTTGGAGCAGGGTGATTTAGCATAGGGAGGTGAGTAGTAAATGAATTCATGCTAGAGGTTTCTAGTCGGTACTCCATGCTCACACTGCACAATGCAATTGTACTTTCTGAAGGTCTGACACAAACCCTCGTTTTCATCCCCAACTGTGGTGCCCACCCGTTTCACTCCACCTAGCATTAGAATTTGGCAATTTTTTTTTTTTTTTAATCTTTTTGAGACAGGGTCTTGCTATGCAGTTCACGCTGGCCTTGAGCTCACTTTGTAGTCCATACTGGTCTTGAACTCACAGCAATCCTCCTGCCTCAGCCTACCGGTGCTGGGATTACAGGCGTGTACCACCACGCCCAGCAACTGGTCTTTTTTGAGATAGGGTTTTGTTATGCAGTTCAGGCTGGCCTCAGACTTGCGGCATTTTTCCTGCCTGTACCTCCGGTGTGCTAGGATGACGGGCATGCACCACCACAGCTGGGAGAATCTGCCAACTCTTGTCTAGTTTATTTTTAATATTTAATTAGCATGGTACTACAGACTGAATGAGAGGGCCTTTGCATTGGGCTATATTCCCAGCCCTTTTTAAGACAAGCCCTTTTTTGTTTCAAGTGGAAAGATTTCATTCCAGGACCTTCAACTGGAAGGAAAACCAAGGATGTCATAAATTCATTACATCAAAATTTAGAGCCAAAATGATGCCTCAGGTTGAATGAGTAATGGCAAAGGCAAGGACTCTGAAGTCGGTTAAAAGCTGTGTTCAAATCCTACCAGACATACAACAACTGACCTGTTGGACAGTATGTAACACTTTGTCCCTGGGCCCCTTAGTCAATAGAAAAATACGGATGCACCTACATAAATACACAAAGCACTAGGGGTTAACAGAATATATCCTGAGGCTTTTTTATTTTTTGGTACTGGGAATTGAACTCATGACCTCAGACTTGCTAGGCAAGTGCTTATGCCGCTGAGCTCTATCAATGGCCTGAGGCTTTTATTTTTGCAGCTATGGGCATTTAACTTTATACTGAGCTACATACCTTGCCCTTACTTTTGAGATAAGGTCTCATTAAATTGTTAAGCTGCCTAGGTTGGACTCAAACTTGCAATCCTCTTGTCCTAGCCTTGCAGAGAGCTGGGATCACAGACTCTGCCACCACACTGGCTCCTGAAGCTTTTTTTGAAACCTAGATGACACAAGAACACAGAACAGTGCAAACTGTTGAAAGGATCAAGTTAAAGCTGGGGGCAATAGTGGAGAGGTTTTCTAAGGTGAAAAAAAAATAACCCACACACAACACAAAACTGGTGATTGTTAGTGTGAGGAATGAAGGAACAGTGGAACTTAGGACATTTTATGTGCACAAATTCTCAACACTGAACTTACAAAAAAAAAAAAAGAGAAAGGGTCAGTTTCTAGTGTAAGCATTACTAACAGCCAGATACTCTTGAGCAATCTGAAACATTGCATTTGACAGTTTTCCCCTTTATCTACCCAGGATTCCTTATCCCTCCTCACACTGTTCAACCACCCTGCCCTCACTTCCCACAAGACAAGCGATAAGAACTGGCCTGGTACACTCAATTCCACAGAAAAGCAGCCAGATGACTGAAGTATCCAATGTGCTTATGATAAGGCAAGGAAAAAACCCACCCTTTCTCCCCCACTGGAATTTAAACCGATAAAAGGAACAGAAAGACATCAACAAGTTTGAGTGAAATGTTGACATTTATATTGAAATATGTACTAAAACAGATGAGTTCTACTAGTCAAGGAAACTTTGCCAAAGCAGAGTCACAGGCTCCCCTTGGGGAGGTTAAGTGAGCCAGCAGCAGTGACTCCCTGAGAGGAGCGCCATGGGGGTGCCCAGGGTCCCTCCCCCAAAAGCCTCCTTTCAAGAGGTGCCCACTCGCTGCTCTCGCATGCATCCAGATTCAGGAGCCCGGACACGCTCCTGCTTTTTGTGTATTTTTAGTTTCTTCTCCACGGCAATAAATATAAGACTGATAATGTTCACACACCACAGCACAGACAGTAATTCAGGCGTTAGCATACAACTGTAAACAGTGACTAGGTGAAAAAACTAAAACTTGGGATTTTTTTGTTTTAAACAACTAACGTTACAATTAACAGGGCATGACCTACTTCAGATTTGTTTTGCTGCGTTGAAGTTTTTAATGAAGATTCAGGTTTAAGCATATGTCCTCAACAGTTCAAAGAGAGCCAACATGGTAGCCAGAGAACTACTGCAATCACTAATGTATGGGCAGCAAAACAACCTGCTCTGGACTGCCCTAGGCAGTGTATCTCCCTTCAGTCTACCACTTTTGAGATATGACCATAGACATCTTAAGAGTTCGGTCACTGGCTGCCTTGTAGCAGGAATGGTGGGCGAAGGGATTAAGATCTGCCAGGAAGGGCCAAGGGTATAGCTCACCGACACAGCGCCTGCCTGGCAAGTGTGAGGTCCTGAGTTCGATTCCCAGTACTCACAAAAAAAAACCAAAAAAAAACAAAAAGTTAAAATCTGCTAGGAAAGGAATAGAACAATACCTCTGCTAACTGCCTGGAAAGTTGGCCCCTCCACAATGACAACAAGGACATGGATAATGAGGACATTTCATGTGGACAGCGCATTAAATGTATACATTTTTAAAATGTACGAAGACTTAGCAGTAAATTCTAAAGCAAACTGGGATGTCACTCAAAGAAAAACAGATTAATGCTTTTTGCCTAAAGCACTGCAAAGATATCTGGCAAGAAATGACTGGACTCAATATCTGCACATTGGCAATAGGGCAGAATTTTATTTAAAAGACTAGTGGTTCAAACACTATTGCTTGAAGAGCTCTGGCAGATATAAAATGTAGTAACATCTGAGGTTTACACACACAAAGGAGCTGCAGGTCAGCTCACAAAGGAATTCTGATATGCAGTCAAGAGAGAAGCTAAAGCGCATGCTATAGGAGTAACCTAATGGATTCATTTGGACCATACTCCTACCTTCTGACAGACACAAAAAGACCTGGATAGGCAACTGGCCTTTTACACACAAAATTCTGGCTTAACTCTCCTTTTTGAAACTATACTTCAGCTAAGGAAAAAAAAAATTGTTCTGAAAAACTCAAGAACCTGGGCTACTAAAAATAAAAAGGAAATTTCAATATAGTAAACAAGTTTACTAAACACCATGTGTATTTTCTGTTAATGACATGATACATTCAGAAGACTAGAAGACAAAAACAAATTCCTAGAAAGTTCAACACACTTGCGCACCTACACACACACACACAAACAGCCCAAGTTTTATCCTTCCCAGTCAGAAGTGGATCTTAGAACAAATCGATAAACCTACTCCAATACACAAAGCCTCCCTCCCCGTTTGCTTTGTGAACAGAATATAAAGCACATATTTTAGCTACTGAATTTGAACATTAAACAGAATCACTGTAGTGCATTTTGATGGGTCACTTCAATACCCAATCTGGTCCAGTTTAAACATGTCTGCAGATCCAGTTTGCACATATTTCATAGCTATGTTCAATAAAGCCATTTATTATTCTATTATTCTTCTGAGTGGAAATTCTTTTGGCTCAAGCAAGCCATTTTATAAGGACCTCTTTTGAAAGAAATTCTTGGATGAAGCTACATTAGTAAGAAACCTTGAAAGTCAGATGGACCTAGCTCCTTTTAACTAAATTGCTGGGATAAACACAGAATGACTGTTCTGAGAGCAGATTCACTGTTTCCCCGTGGAAAAAGCCAAATCTTTTTTGACCAACAGAATTTAAGAGCTAAGCCAATAAAAAATAAAATACAGGGCTGAGGGTAAGGCTCAGTGGTAGAGCACTTTCCTAGCACGTGTGGGTCCTAGGTTTGAGCCCCAGAACTGGAAAAAAAATAAAAAAAGAAAAAAACAACAACAACCATACACCTTAGGATACTTTAAAAATTTGAAATAATGTCAGATGTTATGGAATGGGAAACAGAGTTCTGATTTTTTTTTTTTCAAAAAAATGTATGTTAAAAAACAACAAATTAGAACTCTTAATATGAATAACACTACACAGACTCCACAGCACAGACCACCACACAATAATGAATTATGTATCAGTACTATCATGAGTAACTGGCTGAGGACTTAAACTTCCAGCAACTGAGGTCCTAGGTCAAAAATACAGTAAAAGAATAGTATCGGTAAGGGGGGAAAGAAAAAAAGAGGAGGAAAGGGAAGAAAAGGCTGCATGCATGGGTCTATTATAGACATGATACTCAGCAGCATAAAAATAATGTCCTCCAAGAGTTCCCCACAGGGGGTTAAACCTGTTCTTCACTGCTAAGATGAGGAATGGTTAGGAGTGGAACAAACTCACTTGTAACTACAGTCTCTCCCATACATGAGTGACCAGCATGTTTACTCTGATGCTGTATGTTAAGAAAATACTGAGCATACATATGAGTAAAACAAAATACAAAAGGCTAAATTATAAACCTTAAAAATGGGAAAAGATGATTTGTTTTATAGCTAAGTAGATGTGATTCTGATAATGATTATATATAACATAATCCACAGGAAAAAAAGGCCAAGCAAAAAATCTTTATATTTTTCAGTACTTGGGCTTGATGATACTCTAGGAAAAACAGTGATAATTCAATGAAGGTGTCACGTATACAACTAAAAAGTCCCTTCTGGCTTCAAATGAATTTAAACAACAATCTTCCTTGGCTCATTTTTCTCCTGTGTCAAACAAACCTTCTATATACAGGACCAGTTTAAAGCCCTCCTCCCCTTCCAACACTAGATACGAGCATCCAGGAACATCCTACAATGCAAAGTGCCTTAAGAAAGAGGGTTCTGTAGTGCCAGTGATGTAACTGATCTGAGGAAGCTGGGTTACTAGCAACACTGGTGGGGGCCAGTCAGGCAATGGTGGTCTGTTTCTCTTCCGGTGTTTCTTCCAGCAACTGCATGATCAGTTCATGGAGGGGTTTGCAGATTTTTGCGTAGCCCCCTCCTGTGAGATGCAGGAAATCAAACATGTCGTGGCAGGAGATGGCACCGTCCGAGTGCACGAAGCCCCCATCTGTATCCAGGAGCTGCACGTTGGGGAGCTTCGGCAGAGAAACCTTGAGGAGCTGGTTCACCTTGGCATTCTTTTGCCTCAAAGGGTTGGGCTTCTCCCCTCGAGGTAATAAACCCTGGGGCGGAGCAGAGAAGAACATTAACTGTGAAGATCCACCTGTTTTTGTCTACTTATTTGTGATTTCGGACATATCACTTGCTGGGTGTGGTGGCACATGTTTGTAATCCCAGCACTCAGGAGGCTGAGGCAGGACTGCCATGAGTTTGAGGTCAGCCTGGGCTACACAGTGAGTTCCAGGCCATCCTGAATTACACAGTGAGACACTGTCTCAAAAAAATAAAAGGACATACAGCTCAGTGGCACAGCACCTGCCTGGCAAGTGCAAGGTCATGAGTTTAATTCTGGTACCAAAAAAAAAAAAATTTTTGATCTTTTCTTTATCCTAATTACACATACTGCTATTGCTTAAGATCTCATCATCGGGGCTGGGGATTTAGCTCAGCGGCAAAAGCGTCTGCCTGGCAAGCGCAAGGTCGTGAGTTCGGTTCCCGGTACCAGAGAAAAACCAAAAAACCAAAAAAAAAACCAAAAAAAGATCTCATCATCATTCACCTCAATTAATGGAAAATCTGAATAGTCTTCCTAGCTCCAATGCTGTTCTTCCTTTAATCTCTTCTCCATAAAGCCATGAGAACAACCTAGTTTAAAGACATACCTACCTATTAATGCCACATGAACGCTATACCATAACATACTACAACAAAGAGGATTGATCCACTGCTGTCTCGATGAATCACACCCATATATATTTAGTAAGATAAATCCTAAGTCAGGCATGGTGGCATATAATTGTAATCCCAGTACTAGGAAGGCTGAGGCAGGAGGACTGCCAGAGTTAAGGGCCAGCCTGGGCTACACAGTGAGTTCAAGGCTGCCTTAACTATATACAGTGAGACTCTCATCCATCCATCAATCAATCAATCAATCAATCAATCAGAAAATTTATTCAGCAACATTTATACATTTCCTAAGCAACTGTCATGTATCACCACCTTTCAGAGGTGGACTTTTTCTTTTCTTTGCAGTATTAGGCACTAAACCTAGAGCTTTGCACACACTGGGGCTCTATCACCAAGCGCTCTATCACCAAGCTATATCATTTTATATTTTGAGAAAGGGCCTCAAACTGTGATCTCCCTGAGTGGCTGGGATTACATGTGTGTGCCACCATGCTCAGCTCAAAGGTGGGCTGAACCACAATACTCTATCACCTTTTCTAGAATAAGGCAAAATATAAACAATGACATCAATAAGTAAATAAAGAAAAATCTGAATGCTCTGTGGTTTTTCTCTAACATCCCAGCCTCCAACTTTATGCATTTTTCTCTGTTCACTCTGCAAACACCCTGTGCAGCCTCTGACCATTTCTTCTCCCCCGCTTCTCTGTAATGCCTTATCTCCTTCCCTTTCCTCATTTGTGGGGAGACCCATGACTTCCTTGAAACTGAGAAAATGTCAACTTTTATGTCCAAAACATACCCTTATTCCCGCTCTTCACCCATTACTCTTCCCTCACTCTCATTAGCAGCTCTCTGTACGGCTGTCTCCACCTACTAGACCAAGCTCCCCCCCGCACCCCCCACCCCCTGTACCGGAAATCAAACTCACCACCTTGCGCTTGCCAGGCAGGAGCTGTGCTGCTGAGCTAAATCCCCAGCCCCAAGCTCCTTAAAAGGTGACATTCTATACATTTTTACATGCTCAGAATCTACAATAGTGCTTTGTACACTAGTGACTGTTACATGTTTTTTTTTTTTGTTGTTGTTGATATAAGATCTCACTACATAGTTCAGGCCGGACTTGAGTTCACTTTGTAGCCCAGGTTGGTCTTGAACTCACACCAATCCTCCTGCCCCAGCCTCCAGAGTGCTGGGATTACAGGTATGCAACACAACGCCTGGCATTTTTTGTTTTCTTGAGACAGGATCTCACTGTATATTTCATGCTATCCTTGAACTTGCGGGATCCTCCTGCCTCAGCCTCCCAAGTGCTGAGATTACAGGTATGCACCACCATCCCTGGCTCAGAGCTAGACTTTTCCACTAGGCGGAAAAAAACAGCTATCTTTGAGACTGTGAAGAATTAATACTTTTATTTTATAAAAGATAATCAAGGCAATATTATCAAGTACCCCTTTTCCTGCTGATTAAATTTTTAATGTTTTACGGAATTCAGAGATTTTTAATAAATATACCACCATTAACATATACATGCACCCACACACTTCTTTTTGTAGTACTGGAGTACTTCTTTTTGTAGTACTGAACACAGGATCTTCACACTGAGCTAAATCCCCAGCCTTTTTCATTTTTTATTTTGAGACAGTCTCAGCTAAGCTGTCCAGGTGGGTAATTCAAGCTTTCAATCCTCCTGCCAGTCTCCCATGCACTGGGAGTACAGCGGTGTGCCACCCCACCTGGTCCACCTTCAACCTGTTAATAGTGAAGAGAACAACACATCTAAGCTATGCTAAACCCAAGTCTAATAAAAAGACATGGATTCAGACATCTTATGCGCAAATTTTTTATCACTAGAAGTAAAAAAAAAAAAGAAAAGGGATACCTAACGCAACAAAGGATTTCCCTATTTCTAAAGGATGAGCAGATAAAAGATGAGCCTAAAGTTAGTATGCAGAATGATGAGACCAATTAGAATGGGATTGGGCTGGGGATTTAGCTCAGCGGCAAAAGCGCCTGCCTGGCAAGCGCAAGGTCGTGAGTTCGGTTCCTGGTACCGGAGAAAAACCAAAAAAAAAAAAAAAAAAAAAAAAAAAAAGAATGGGATATATCAGAAAACAGATCAGCAGAAGTATCATAAACTGCATCCACCTAAATGTTCTCCATATTTATGAGCAACTGCATTTTGAAAAAGATTCCTCAGCAGACAGCAATAATAAAGTCTCCATCCACCCAAAGACTACATACCAATACAATGATTTTGGCTTGCGGCTGTCTTGTGTTGATGAGCTGTACAATGGCCTCGATACCACCTGCTACCTCTTCTGCTGTATTTTCATGGTTGTTTGTTCCTACCCAGACAACAATGACCTATAATGGAGGGAACAGAAAAGGGAAGATAAATACTGAAGAATACAGAATTCCAGCCTTTAGATGAAAATCTTTCAAAAATCAAAGAAAGAGAATTTCTCAGATGGTACTGGATAGCTTTAGGTGGGCACTTATCTTTAAACACTGACTTATAACTCATATCATGTAACAGAATAAACTCCAAGTAGATTAATATTTAAGCGATAAAACTGTACTAGGCAGAAATAAGAGGCTTCTATCATCACAGAGTTAAGAGGCTAATCTCTCAAAATTCAGGAGCTGTACAAAAAAATAAATTCAATTGTATAAAAATAAAACTTTATATATATATATACACACACACATACATATATATGTATAAATAAAAATGAAGGCCTGGCATGGTGGTACACACTTATAATCCCAGCACTTGGGAGGCTGAGGCTGGAGGACTGCTGCAAGTTTAAAGCCAGCTTGGACTACATAGTGAGTTCAAGGAGGGACTGAACTACCTAGTGAGACCCTGCCTCTAAACAAACAAACAAACAAACAAACAAACACGCAAGTGAAATCTGCCAGGCTAGTGCCATATACCTGTAATCCTAGCACTCAGAAAGCTGAGGCAGAGACTGTGAATTTGATTCTTTGTTTAGTGACAGTCTTAACAAACAAAAAACCAAAGTGGAATCTAAACAACCTGGGGAAACTATTTATAATTCATATGATAAAGATTTCTTCTTCTCCCTGATTAGAAGTATCTTTAATAAGAGAAGTACTCAAGGGGAGTGTAATGGGTATAAACACTCAAGGAACAGAGGTGGTGGTGGGGGACACGCTGGGTACAATTTTAACAACATTTTCTCTTTAAAAAAATCTTTTTACAAAGTAGCTGTCACTTAGAGACATACATCTTTTATGCAACAAAATAACTTTCTACTCTGATCCAAAAGAGGCACACAGATGAATTTTTCTGTTACAAAGGCAAAGAATAAAATATCCTCAGCCGGGCGTGGTGGCGCACGCCTGCAATCCCAGCACTTGGGAGGCTGAGACAGGAGGATCACTGTAAGTTTGAGGCCAGCCTGGGCTACAAAGTAAGCTCAAGGTCAGCCTAAACTGCACAGGGATGCCCTATCTCAAAAAGACAAAAAAAAAAAAGAATAAAATATCTTCAATGAATGCAAATTTTATTAGCAGCTTAGCACTGGGTCTTTTGCTATGGTTGAAAAAAATTATATGCAGTGTGCTCAGGATGTTTATAATGTTGTAAGGTTACTGGGTAGAGATACTGCTCATTTGTTCACATCTGCTCCAAATTTTTTTCAGATGAACTTGGAAGACCTGATTACCAATTTGTATGGTTAAACAAATCAAAATTACTTCTTAAAGTAAATCATGGCGCAGCCCCTCGCCTACCTCTGAGTAGTTC
The DNA here is from genome assembly GCF_000276665.1 of Chinchilla lanigera. Taxonomy (NCBI): domain Eukaryota; kingdom Metazoa; phylum Chordata; class Mammalia; order Rodentia; family Chinchillidae; genus Chinchilla; species Chinchilla lanigera. Next base: position 18,486,198 of record NW_004955412.1, on the reverse strand, counting down.
CCCCCAAACTGCCTCAGCTCCACGCATTCTACAGAACAGCACACACCGTTTGTACCCAATCTCTTCCTACAAAGAAGAGCTGTGACAATTACAAACACAGTCCTGGTTTCCTTAGTAATTTCTGATGCAATGACAATGTCATTTACCTTAAAGAGACACAAAGCAAAAGCAACAGTGAAATAGTGCTTTAAAAAATGAGTGTATTTTTACTACAGTTTAAGATAATTTAACAATTTTACTTGAAAAAGGCTCAAAATTAATGTCATTCTTTTACAAACAAGTTTCATTTCACCTTAGGTTTAATGTTCTCCAGTTCTCCATTCTTTAGTCTCCATAAAACATGTCTTGTCGTATCTCCCCCAATTCCAAAATTAAGTGCATGAAGTGGGGAAAATAGTTCTCGCCATATCTAAAGAGAAGAAGTTGATGTAGTTAAGCTAAAGTTGGTGAAAAATGAAATCTTTCAACTGCGATGTGTTGTGAAGCATCTGAAATAACGATTTCTATTTTCTTTACTCAAACCTAACACTGTAAATGGTGTGCCGCTGACTGCTTAAAGTACTTTCAAGTTTGTGTTGCTCCGTTCATTTGTTCGTTCTTTCTTTTCTAATCAAAACCTGTTACTCAGTTCCTAATGGAACATTAGGAATGGAGTCGCAACTCAACCTGCTGCTCTAACAGAGATGCACATTTTTTTGGTTGGAGTGTGAGTATGTATGTGTGTGTGTATGTGTGTGCGTGTGTGTGCGTGCGCACACATGCTGGGCAACAAATCCAGGGCCTTATACTGTAAGGCATGCTAGGTACAGTAATACCACTGAACTATATCCCTAGCCCTACCAATATTTTTAAATTCAGCTGCCAACTCAAAAACTCCTCTCCACTCACTAAAATATTTTAAAACTATCTTTTCTTTAAAATTTCTCTCAGAGGGCCAAGGATATAGCTCAGCGGCACAAGCGCCTGCCTGGCCAGCGCAAGGTCCCGAGTTTGATTCCCGGTACCCTCCGACAAAAAAAATTCCCTCAGAAGAAAGCCTAGCCGGGAGTGGTGGCGCACACCTGTAATCCCAGCACCTAGGAGGCTGAGGCAGGAGGATCGTCACCACTTCGAGACCAGCCTGAGCTACAAAGTGAGCTCAAGGCCAGCCTGAACTGAATAGCAAAACCCTGCCTCAAACAAAAAAAGAAAGCCTAACTCTTAAAAAAAGGATTTAGAATAGGTCACCACAAAAATAACATAAAATAAGAAAATGGTAAAATACAAATAATAAGTGAGAATCGTAAGTAGGACAAATATGAACAAATATCTAGTTTTTGAGAAACTAGAGCAAAAAAAGAGAACGTAGTTAAAAACAATGCTGTTTTTGTCCGTCTCATCACACTTGGTGGCAAACAGAATCCCACCAGAAAGGTCTGACCTCCCTTTTACCTTAGAGCTTCTCTAATGGTCATGAATGGGGCTACAGAAGGTCAGTTCACAATGCAGGCTGATAATTATGGATATACCCAGTACCAAGAACCACCCTCACCCGCTTCCACGTTTACCTCATACTGCTGCATTAACTGTACCATGGAGTCTCCCACAAATAGTACATCAGGCTCTTTATCTTTACAATCCAAGACAAACCTATTGTGCTGGTTGGAAAAAGAAAGAAAAATTAGAAACCTATGAAATTTCTTGGCATAGAAAGAGCTGTTGTCCAAACAGTTACTGTTAAACACTCTTTCCGGGCTTCCTGGCCACCACGACACGAGCAGCCTCCCTCTGCCCAGGCCCTTCCACTATCCCCTTCCTGCCTTGGAGCTAGCCAACTATGGTCTGAGAATGTGAGTCAAAATAAACCTCTCCTTTCTTTAAGCTGCTTGTGCCAGGTATTTTGTTCCAGAGATGAAGAAAGTGACTGAAACAAATTTTGGAACTGAGAACACAGTCACTGCTGTAATGCTACCTGACCAGGTGGTTCAGAAGCCTCTAGAATGATTCACAGCAAGAATCTGGAAGAGTCTAGAGATACTGATTGTAGGAGCATGCCTAGAATGCTGCAGGCTGAGCTTGATGGGAGATGGTGGTCACAGGGTAGCAGATCAGGAGGAGGATAAAATGCAGATGGAGGGAAGGGGACACAGCTCAGTGGCACAGCGCCTGCCTAGCAAGCAGAAGGTCCTGAGTTCAATTCCCGGTTCAAAAATAAATAAATTTTTTACAATGTAGACTGTAAAGCTGGTATGGTGGCACATGCCTGTAATCCCAGCATTTGGGAGGGTGAGGCAGGTGGATCTTTGTGAGTTCAAGGCCAGCCTGCACTAAAAGGCGAGATCCTGTCTCAAAAAAAAAAATCTAAATGAATAAATAAAAAATTTAAAAATGAAACAAAACAAAAAAGGCAGCAGACAGGCCAGGCTCAGGAGACGTCAGTTTGGAAGAAGGGCTCCAGTGCTCCATTGATGGCTGGAGTCCAAACTATGTGTGTTATGCTTCAGCAGAGAAACTATTTGCTCATGTCCTGAGATTACAGACAGCAGACAAACTAAACTGGTTGAGAAAATCTGGCTGTTGCAATGTTAATACTTGCTGCCTTTAGCCGGGCTTATACTGAAAATCAGGAACAAATAGCCCTGATGAAGTATTCAGTCTCTTCAGAAGGAAGAGCTGGCAAAATTGGGAGTAAAGAAGAGCTGAGCTGCTGAAAAGATTAGCATTAAAAAGCAGCCAAGTACTTTGTATCAGGACAACGGGAAAATGCCTTGAGGGATCCTGAGGAACCAGCAAGGCCCCACCAAATTGCAAAAGTGACTCGCTTTAAGAAAGCCCTTGCCAGGCAGTGGTGCACACCTCCAATCCTAGCCCTTGGGAAGCTGAGGCAGGAGGATCCTGTGACTTTAAGGCCAGCCTGGTTTACATAGTAAGTTCAAGGCCAGCCTAAACTACACAAGGAGACCCAGTCTAAAACAAACAAACAACAATGAAAGCCCAAGGAAAGGACACTGTACTCAAGAGTGTCTGCCTAGGGATGCTGAAACCCTTACGACTCTGACAATTCTTAGAGATGGACTAAATGCATTCTGCATGAAGAGATGTCCATGAGCCTTTTGGGATTGAGGGATGCAATGTTATGGTTCCCTCAAAACTGTCATGTGCTCATAGGTGGGGCTTTGGAAAAGGGACTGGATTATGGAGAAGGTGGCGGGGGTAGGAAGAGGTGGTCACAGGGGGCAGGGCTGGAAGGGTGTATCTCCTTTTCCAGTTCCTTCTCCCTCTCTGCTTCCTGTCCGCCATGCAGAGAGCAACACTTCTCCGCCAAGCTGCTCTGCCATGCTGTTCTGCCTTGGAGCTAGCAACATGAGTCAAAACAAACTTTTCTTTGAAAACCAAACCCCACCAAACCAAAACATTCCTTTTAGGCCGGGGGTGTAGCTCAGATAAGAGTACTATACTTAGATGTGCAAGGTCCTGGGCTCTAGCCAGGCATGGCAGCACATGCCTATAATCCCAATGCTCAGGAAAGCTGAGGCAAAAGACCACAAGTTTGTGCCCAACCTGGGCAATTCAGTGACACCGACCGTGAGTCAACAAAACCAAACCAAACAACAAAGGGCTGGGGATGTAACTCAGTATAAAGGCCCTGGGTTAATCCCTGGTACTGGCAGGGGAGTGCTGGGCTCTATCCCCAGCACCAAAAAAGAAAGTATCTTTTGTCTATCCCTGAAGCTGTATCCTTTTTGTTCTTTAATTAATTAATTTTCTTTTCCTCCTCCCTTAGCCTCCCAAGTAGCTAAGACTACAAGTACCCACCAACACACCTAGCTAAGACACTTTTTAAAAACAGATTTTAAACTGAGTGTAGCTGCACATGCCTATAATCCCAGGACTTGGGAGGCTGAGGCAGAAGGACTGCTGCAAGTTCAAAGCCAGCCTGAACATAAACAGTGAGACCATCTCAAAAAAACAAAATAGCCACTCTGTTCTCTCTTGCATGGTAGCCTGCCCTCAAGCTGTAGGGTATAAACTTATTTTCCTACTTTTACTTGGCCCAAACTCACTCTGCAGAGCCTCTTTTCCTACCTTTAATAAAACTTTGTTTAAAAAAAAAAAAAAAGGATCTTACCTACCAATACTAAAGGACATAGTTTAAACTTTTATATTTAAATTAGAAACAAAGTTACAGGATGGTCTTGGCTAGAGATCTCTAATCTAGTTCCAAGAAAAGGGACAAACACAGTTTCTTTGTCTCAAATTCTTCATTTAGTTGTTTGCCTTAGGAATTAAGGCAGTTACTATTTAAGTATTTCTGCAGGCAATACTAATGCAGACAAGACTGGTAAAACAGATACACACTTAATGGAATGAATAAATGAGTGAAAATCAGAAAATAATTTAAAAGTAGAAATAATTCAACAGTTTCATTAAGACAGTTGCTCCTCAGGATGACAGGCCTAGAAACAGCTTTTTTCCTTGCTTCCAAGTTTTATGCCAATAAACATTATTTTTAAAAATACTCTTGTCTCAATAAGCTAAATTTTCATTTTTATTTTTTTTGTCTTTTTGAGACGGGGTCTCACTATGCAGTTCAGGCTGTTCTTGAACTCACTTTGTAGTCCAGGCTGGTCTCGAACTCATAATGATGCTCCTGCCTCAGCCTCCTGAGTGCTGGGATTACAGGCGTCTGCCACCACGCCCGGCCTAAATTTTTAAAATAATTTCTTTGTAGTATTGGGAACTGAACCGAGGGAACAATGAGGTCTATCCCACAACCTTAGCCCACTATTATCACCTCGGGGTATTTTCTTCTTAGCCTCATTTTCATGTGTTGCCCTCACCCCACCTTTGTGGTTTTTTGAATGAGGACCTCAGTACGCAGCCCAGGCTGCCCTCAAATTCATAGTCCTGTCTCAGTTTCCAAAGTGCTAGCATTACAGGGTTGTGTTACTACCCACCTGCCTTTACACAGTTAAATCACAAATACCTCATTCCAGCACAGTCACCTTGGGGTCAGAAAAACCTGTATTTCAATTTAGCTCACCTTCTAGTTCTGTGACCTTAAGCAAGTACATGATCTGAGTCTTGGTACTCAATCCCCTAGCAACAGATTATTTACTCTGTCTTAGAGCAAAGATGAGAGTTCTATAGGCCGGGTGTGGTGGCGCACGCCTGTAATCCCTGCACTCAGGAGACTGAGGCATCAGGATCAGAGGGAGTTCGTGATCAGCCTGGGCTACAAAGTAAGGTCAAGGCCAGCCTGAACTGCACAGCAAGACCCTGGCTCAAAAAGACAAAAAAAAAACAAAAAACAACAACAAAAAACAAAAACCAGGGTCTTGCTAAGTAGTTTAGGCTGGGCTTGAATGCACTACATAGCCTTGAACTCACTGTGATTCTCCTACCTCAGCCTCTGGGATTATAGTCAGGTGCCACCACGCCCAGTGTTAAATTCATTTTAATCTATAGGTTACTACCAGAGGTGATATGTCCCTCTGTTACCACCTCCCAAATTTTCTGAAAAACATAACAATTATCTGACCTTGAAGTAAAAAGGATCAAGATGCTATATGTATACATACCAACTCCCCAAGATGATTGTACTTAGATTGCTCTTATTACCTCAGCTTGCTCTCATTACGTATCACGAACATATATAAAAAAGGGAGGAAAAAATTATCTGACACATATATATGACCTCTTATAATCTAAATTTTGCTGACTGCATTCCTGTAGTGGACATGTTCATCTGACCCATGAATTTCCTGAAAAATTGTACTTACATCTAGCTTAGGGTTGGATATTGTGGCCATACGGTCAGTCCTCTGTAACCTCAATTCTGCATCCACAGATTCAAGGAACTACATATTGAAAATACCTGAGAACCAGGCATGGTGGTGCACGCATATAAACAAAGCACTCAGATCACTCCGAGTTCAAGGCCAGCCTGCGCTAAAGAGTAAATTCAATGCAAGTTTGAATACCACAGAAAGACCCTGTCTCAAAAAAAGTCTCTAATACTGAATATGTAAAGACTTTTTTGTTAGTATTCCCTAGAAAATAATATTCATATAGCATTGAGCTTATATTAGGTATTACAAGTAACCTAAAGATGGTATGTGTAGGTCATATGCAAATGTCATCTTAGAAAAGGAACTTAAAACATTTGTGGATTTTGGCTTCAGCCCCTTTCCTGTTCTGGAATCAATTCAGGACACCGTGATGCATTTGGTCTTTGTCTCTTCTGCTCTTGGACAGTGTTCTAATCCTTCCTTATCCTTTATGATCTTCAACCCAGGGCCTTACACATGCTAGGGAAGCACACTAGCACCAAACTACATCCCTAGCCCTTTTTATTTCACCTTGGACAGAGTTCTGCTAAACTGTTAAGACTGAGCTCAAACCTGAGATTCTCCTGCCCTAGCCGCCAAGGTAGCTGGATTACAGGCATACAGTACCTCACCTGACTTCAGTGGCACTTCAGATGAGTCGTGGTCAGCTGTTTTTGTAGGATACCCCTCAAACTGAGTTTGATATTTTCTCATGAATAGGCTGAGGTTACACATTTCTAGGAGTACTACCAGAGGTGATATGTCCTGTTTTGTTGTCTTTTTTTTGGTCTTTTTGAGACAGTGTCTTGCTATGCAGTTCAGGCTGGCCTTGAGTTCACTTTGTAGCCCAGGCTGGCCTCGAACTTGCAACCATCCTCCTGTTTCAGCCTCCTGAGTGCTGAGATTACAGGTGTGCATCACCACACCCGGCATGTTTTTTTGTCTTTTTGGGACAGGGTTTCACTATGCAGTTCAGGCTGCCCTTGAACTCACATTGTAGCCCAGGCTGAACTCAAATTCACAGCAATCCTTCAGCCTCCCGAGGGCTGGGATTACAGGCATGCGCCACCATACCCAGCGATATGTCCTTGTTGCAGGGGGTACATGACATTAACATAAACTATTTTGGGGATGTTATCGTTGATCACTTGCAAGGCTTCTCCAATAAAGTAAGTTATTATTTTTCTCTTACATATTCTATTTGTTAGAAGCTAGTCAACATAAATTGGGCTTAGTGTTAAAGGCCTGTAATCTCAGCACATATTGAGACTGATGCAGGACAGTCACAAGTTCAAGTCTTGTCTAGGCAACTTAGCAAGAATTTCTGTCCAAAAGACAAAACCCCAGAAGACTAATAAAGGGGTAGAGATGTAGCTCAATGGTAAGCACTCATAAATTCAATCCCCTGGTACTGCAAAAAGATAAACAAAACAAAACCCTGTGGTTATACATTAAAAATACCAAAATAATTTAGAGGGAGATACAGTTAAGGATAGGAAAATGACATATAGTTGTGCCCACAGATTTTAACATTTATCAATAGATCTTGCCTATGCTAATTATTCTGTGATGATCTAAAGATTCTTCTTTTCCCTCCTTTCTATATTATTTAAATTCTTCCGTGAAGATTTGTATCTTTTCCCCTATTTAAATCATTTAATCATTTATTTGTGTTTATCTATAATTCATTAATATCTTTGGATTATAAACTAGTAATACTGACATTTATTATACCTCTCAAATTTTCTGCTTCACACTTCGGTTGCTCTTTCAGATTGGTTTTAAGTTATTAAAATATTATCAATGAGGAAAACCAAGTACCACATGCCTTCTGTGTGATACACTGGAGACATACGCTCATGCCACCTACCTTGTTTTCACTCTTTTGACTATTTCGTTGTTTCTTTGAATTACAAGATATTACAAACCTCCCATGTCCCTGGAGCAGTCCTGAGGAGCTACATTAAAAGCGCTTTTTTATTCGGAGATGAAGTCTTGCTAACTTGCCAAACTGAACCTTCTGCATCAGCTTCCCAGACTACTGGGATTACAGGTCTACACCAGTATGCCTGGCTTCCAGGTTCACCTTTTATTTTCCTTTCTCCACTTTCAAAATCAACCGTTTCTTCAAGGACTCCCAGGTCTAACATTAGAGAACAGTATTTATAGCTGGACATGGAAGTGCATGCCTGTAATCCCAGCTTTCAGGAGGCTGAGGCAGGGGGACTGCTGTGAGTTCGAAAGCAGCTTGGGCAACATAGTTGAATTTAAGGCCAGTCTTAAGAACCCTGTCTCAAAAAGACAAAAAAGTTAAAGTATTTATAAAACAAGGCCTAGGCATATGACATATTAATATAGTCCATCCTTTTCATGTAAGTTTTACATTTTTAAAATTTTTTTGGCTTTTTGAGATAGGGTCTTGGTATGCAGTTCGGACGGCCTTGAACTCACTTTGTAGCCCAGGCTGGCCTTGAACTTGCAGCTCAGTGTGAAAGCTCTGGGTTCAATCCTCAGTAAATGTAATCAATTGATCAACCAGAAAGAACTGGTTAGAGCAAAAACCATGTGAATTAAATAACCAAAGCTGTCACTGAGGCAAACCAACACCACATGATTTCTACACAATGAGAGAAGAAGATACATTAGTTGACTAACATTCCTGCCAAAAATTCATAATCTAGCCGGGTGTGGTGGTGCACACCTGTAATCCCAGCACTTGGGAGGCTGAGACAGGAGGAT
>NW_004955412.1:18464289-18476364 GCF_000276665.1 Chinchilla lanigera | reverse complement strand
TGTTTGTTTGTTTTTTCTCCGGTACCGGGAACCGAACTCACGACCTTGCGCTTGCCAGGCAGGCGCTTTTGCCGCTGAGCTAAATCCCCAGCCCCGGCTTATACTCTTCTAAACTGTCAAAGTCATGAAAAACAAAAACCAAGAAATTTGTCAGGTCAAAGGACAATGAAGAGCACAAGACAGAATGTAATGTGTAATCCTGGACTATGAAGATCAATGTAAAGAACATTACTGGAACAGGTAGAAAAATGTGAATATAGTTTTTTTATTAACTAACAGTTTACCCTCAGCATCACTTTAGCAGCACACTGTTTATATACTGATAACCCTTAGCACTGCAAGGGCCGGGTGCTATCTTAACCAGTTAATTTTTTGTTTTGTTCTGTTTGTTTTTGAGACAGAGTCTCTCTATGTAGCTCAGGCTGGTTCTGATCTATGTAGCACAGACTGGCCTTGAACTTGCAGCAATCCTCCTACCTCAGCCTCCCTAGTACTTGGATTACGTGCATCTACTACCACGCTTGGTCAGTCTCCAACCAACTGATTCTTGTATTGAATAAATTTGATAAAATTGTAGTTTTTATATTTCCTGTTATATTATTAAATTAATGAAAAAATATGCAATTTTTGGTCAACCTATATTTAAATAATTGGACTGCTAAGTAAGTAATTACATAATGCTAAATTTCCTGACTTTAAATACCATTTTTCAGTTATATGAAAAGTCTTTGCTCTCAGAAAACATGCTGAGAGCCAGGGGTGTTGGCACACACCTGTAATCCCAGGACTCGGGAGGCTGAGGCAGAAGGATCGCTGTGAGTGAGTTTGAGGCCAGCCTCCACTACAAAGTGAGCTGAAGGCTAGCCTGAAGCACATAGCGAAACCCTGTCTCAAAAAGACAAAAAAAAAAGAAAGAAAAAAGAAAACACGCTGTACTTTCTAGGGAGGGATAAAGAATGACATTGAGCTGGGCATAGTGGTGCATGTCGTAATCATAGCACTCAGGAGGCTGAGGCCGGAGGATCACCACATGCTTGAGGCCATCCTGACGTACACAGTGACTTCAAGGCCAGCCTGAACTACATAGTAAGATCTTATCTCAAAAAAAAAAAAAAGAAAAAGAAAAAGAATAATGAGTCTAACTTTACTCAGATGGCTCACTTGTGGCAAATTTTAATAACTGGTAAGTCTAAGTTAAGAATATAAGGGATTCTTTCTAAAGTTTTCTAACACTTGTGTAATTTTGAAATTTATTAAAAAAAAAAAAATTATGCCAGGTATGCTGGTGCATGCCTGTAATCCCAGCACTCAGGAGGCTGATGCAGAAGGATCGCTGTGAGTTCAAAGCCACCCTGGGCTACATAGTTGAAAACCAGACTAAACTACACAGTGAAACCCTGTTTAAAAAAGCCAAAACACAAAAAGAAAACCTGTAAAGACACTGCTATCTTTAAAGATTACCAGAATATAATTAGAACGCTATAGATGCCGGGCATGGTGGCACATGCCTATAATCCCAGCACTGGGGAGGCTGAGGCAGGTGGATTGCTGCGAGTTCGAGACCAGCCTGGGCTACAAAGTGAGCTCCAGGCCAGCCTGAACTGCATAGCAAGACCCTGTCTCAAAAAGACCAAAAAAAAAAAGAAAAAAAACCAATTACAATGCTATCAAAATATTCCTTAGCTCCAGACAGGTGATCGAGTTTGACATTTCTACCATTAGGTTTTTAAATTTATATGTACAGCAATAAATGTTTGTTGACTATTAAAACTTTCCCTTCCAATTCTGGTAAAAGGTCTTTAAAAAATAAAAAGACACACCCCACATGAATATATACTTCTTACCTGAGACATCCATCTGTCGTCTCCTTGAACATCCTCTGCTGCATGTGGAATAGCTGCTGGGTTTGAATCTCCCTGGCTCATTCTACACCTGAGGAAAAATGTCCATGTCATGTTTCATTTATTAACAGAAATGTTTGCTACCAATAGTTAAATATTAACCATCAAATTTTAAATAATAATTTGTTTCACTTTTTTTTTTTTTCTAGAAAGGAAACTCAGGTTTAATTTTAACAGAGATGAATTCCAGGACATGACTTCTTAAATCCCATAAATACAGCATCACTAATCTTCCAGACAAGTCTGAGTATTACTTAGAGATAGCACACTACCTTTAAAAAAAAACTTATTGGGGCTGGGGATTTAGCTCAGTGGCACAGCACCTGCCTGGCAAGTGCAAGGTTGTGCGCTCGATTCCTGGTACCAGAAAAAAAACAAAAACAAAAAACAAATTAAAAAAAACTTCTCTCCAGGTGTGGTGGCGCACACCTGTAATCCCAGCACTTGGGAGGCTGAGGCAGGAGGATGGTTGCGAGTTCGAGACCAGCCTGGGCTACAAAGTGAGCTCAAGGCCGGCCTGAACTGCCTATCGAGACTCTGTCTCAAAAAGACCAAAGGAAAAAAAAAGACAAACTTCTCCAAGTAGTATACACTTTACATCTATGTAAACTTTCCACGATTACATAGAACAGTAAGTACCAAATGCCATAAGGAGTTGGACACAGTACAATGAAGTCTACATTATATACTGAAGAGTACAACAATGATAAACATCCCCTAGTTACTGAGTATCACATAAATGTAGTAAAATTTATAATAAAAAATAGTTGGCAGAATTTAGTACCAGTTTTGGTTGTTTTCTTTTGAGACTGGGTCTAAAAACAGTGGCTTGAACTTGTGATCCTGCTGCCTCAGCTTTCTTTTTTTTGTCTTTTTGAGACAGGGTCTCACTATGCAGTTCAGGCTGGCCTGGAGCTCACTTTAGCCCAGGCTGGCCTCGAACTCGCAATGACCCTCCTGCCTCAGCCTCCCAAGTGCGGGGATTACAGGCATGCACCACCACACCCAGCCAGTACCTCAGCTTTCTGAGTGCTCAGATTACCGGCATGTACCAGCACACCCGGCAGGTACTAGGTTTTGACAAATGCCCACTCGGTATTTTTGACAAGTCTCCACTAAAAAAGTTTTAGTGATGATGAACTCAAATATGGCATAGGCTAGTAGAAAAGAAACAAATTCAGAAAAATTAGAAATGTCAGTCTTCTAGAAAGACAAATAGGAAACCAAATGATTTTCAACCAGTTGTAAAGAATTAGATTCTAAATAGAAAGGACAATGCGAAATAGAAAATTCTAAGATCTTGTGGCTTTTATTCTAAGGCTATCTTCTATATAAGCAATCTTTTTCTTTTCTTTCCCAGCCTCAAATACAGCTAGCCTTTCTGTGAAAGACTGACTTATGTTTATCCTATAAATATACATACATACACACAGAGGTATACACAGTATGATGTATATATTACACATACACACATAATGAGTACATACAACACAGTGGACATTGCCAAGGTAGTAGTTTTTCAGGGTATTTTACAGTGCTAGGGGTCAAATCCAGGGCCCCATGAATGCTTTGTCAGTGTTCTACCACTGAGCTATAATAAAAGCCCACCCAAAGGTAATGGATTTTAGAATCCCAAAGTACTAACCTCTGCTAAACACAAAAACGTATCTTCTTGGGAAAAATAAATTGCAAAAGCAAACAAGATTAACACTAATTATATAAATGAGCTCAATTCTAAATGACAGTAGACCTAAACAAACAAACCCCAACCAGGGTGAGGGCTAGGCACCCTATCTGACTGAAATGTAAAATATCATCTACATCTTGGGCTTGCTTATTTGGATTACTACACCTGACAACTATCAGAAAATAGCTGTAAAAGATAACAGCTATAAGAAATTATAGCTATTAATTATACCTGTATTATAGAACATATAGGATATGTATGTATGTATGTAGGTAGGTAGGTATTTATTGTGGTACCGGGAATTGAACTCAGAACCTTATACTTGCCAGGCAGGTGCTGTGCCACTGAGCTGTATCTCTGGCCCCCTAGATGTTTTATAATACCATTCCAACCCTCACAAAAGTACTATAAAATGAGGAAAACAAAGGTGAAAGAATTTAGGTAATTTGTGTAGTGAGTGACTGATTGTGACCTGAAATTAGGTTTGTCTGATCCCAATAAAGTCACAACTGGCCTGCTGATCACTAATCAATTCATATTGACTCCCTAAAAGGGGCCTTATATCTAACCGCTTCACCCAGGAGACATGCAAGTTCCAGCTGGCCTTAAACTCACTATATAGTCCTGGCTGGCCTTGAACTTGTGGTGATACTTCTGTCTCAGTCTCTTAAATTCTGAGATTACAGGTATGTGCCACCATGCCTGGCAAACTTTTTGTTTTGTGACAGGGTCTCACTATGCAGTTCAGGCTGGCCTTAAACTCACTTTGTAGCCCAGGCTGGTCTCGAACTCACAATAATCCTCCTGCCTCAGCCTCCCAAGGGCTGGGATTACCGGTGTGTGCCACCACGCGCAGCCCAGCAAGCTACTCAGTACCAGTGGTATTAAACCTATGGCATGTGTGCCACAGCAGGCATGCAGAGCCCTCTCTGTCAGCACACCAGCCAAGTCACCCCAGGAGCTGAGCATTGAATGACAGCACACAGAGGGGCTGTGTTGGCACTCTGCAATAAATAAGTGGGTTCTGAGTTGCAGTTTGGGTACTTGGTCTCAAAAAGGTTCACCATCACTGTTCTATACCTCTTAAGAAAAGCTCCTTTGCAGCTGTGCATGGTAGTACACACCTGTAATCCCAGCACTCAGGAGGCTGAGGCAGGAGGATCACTGCGAGTTTCAGGCCAGTCTGGGCTACACAGTGAGTTCAAGACCAGTCTGAAATGCAAAGGGAGACTTTGTCTCCAAAAAGACAAAAAGAAAAAAAAAAGAAAGAAAAGGAAAGGAAAGAAAAGAATTCAGATTTTTAAGAATTCACATTTTGGAATATTTCAGGTTAGGGATGCTTGATCATTATTGCTGAGCAAACCAAAATCTATTACTCTTAAGCAAAGGATGTTATGTTCTACACAGGAAACACAATATGAAAGTCAAAAATTCTAATTTACCAAGCAGTTTCACCTATTTTTTATTATCACTACACAAATTTAGTGGCATTCTAACACTAAGCAAAACACTTTTCCATTTGAATCCTAAATTTCTTCACTGACAAAATAAAAAAGCTGTATGGACAGAATAAATGAGGAACAAAATGTCACCTGTCTAAAACTAAATGGTAGCTGTAACTGTAAAAGGGTTAAAAATTATTCCCAACTAGGTAGTGCCATCCTGCCCCAACCCTTAACTGAATACAAGGCCATCCTTTCTCCCTGAGGGCAAAGTATCTGAGCAAATTTTGTTTCTTTGTACCTTTAGACACTTGGATTTTGAATTATTTTGCCAAATCAAATATGTTATAATACAGAGTAGCTCTCATAGTTTTATGCCTATGGCTTGGTAACATTTTTAAACTCCAGATAATTGAGCAATTAACCCAGGTGATTTACTAAGAAGCAGAGCTGAAAAACACACCATAAAGGGCTATACACTTAGGGTACTCAAATTTGGGAGTCAGAGAAACTGTTGCATTCTTTACACCAAAAAATGATGAATATACTGGGTGTAGTGGCAAAAGCCTGTAATGCCAGCACTCTGAGAGACTGAGACAGGAGGATTACAAATCCGAGGACAGCACGGGCAATTTAGCAAAACTGTATTTCAAAATAAATTTTAAAAGGGCTGAGAATTAGCTCAATAAGGCCCTGGGCTATGGAGTGATAATCAGGGGTTATCCACAGAGAAGCCTGTGGCAGACCATAAAAATCTGAGTGAGGGGCTGGGGATACAGCTCAGCAGCACAAGTGCCTGCCTGGCAAGCACAAGGTCCTGAGTTCGATCCCCAGTACCTAAAAAATAAAAATCTGAGTGACTGCAAATGGCCATAATTCCAAAACTGATATACAGATTTAACACAAATCCAATCAAAATACCAATAGCATTCTTCACAGATCTAGAGGAAACAATCCAAAATTTCATGTGGAACCAGAAGAGACTCAGACTAGCAAAAGCAATTTTGGGTAAAAATAGTAAAGCAGGAGGCATCACAATCCTAGATTGCAGGTTATATTACAAAGTTATAGTGGTAAAAACAGCATGGGACTGGCACAAAACAGACATATGGATCAATGAACCAAACAGAGGAAGCAGGAACAACCTCAGACACATTCAGCCATTTAATCTTTGACAAAGTAACCAAAAACATACACTGAAAGGAAAATAGCCTCCAGCTAAATGGTGCTGGGAAAATTGATATCCACATGCACAAGACTGAATCAAGACCCGTAACACCTCACGAGGTATTAAAATCAAAATGGATCGAAGAACTAACTGCTAAAACAGAAATAATCTGCTGGCAGATAAAACAGATCAAATTCTCAAAGACACAGGCAATAGGCATAGGCAAGGACTTTCAGAACAGAATCCCAATGGTACAAGAAATAATACTGATAATCAACATATAGGATCATAGCAGATTAAAAAGCTTCTGTACAGTAAAGGCAACATCCAACAGAATGAAGACACAATGAACAGAATGCAGGAAAATTTTTTTGCCAGCTATTCCCCTGACAGAGGACTAAACACTTAGCCCCAGGTACATAAAACTGGATTTAATGAGCCCACCCCTTACTTTTCTTCTGTAAATTTGTACTTTAGCATAATAGTAGCCACCTGTGTGCTTCAGTACCTTTCCCTGAGGGATACAGGAAGCAATCAATGTGTTTACCCACTTGGTATGATGAACACTAAGGTGTGTGCATGTGCACAAAAGTGGCAAAGGAGGATTTTTACCCTCTATGCTCCCTGTATCTTTGTTTTGCCTATGCTTACCTGAGCTCACAGAGGATTTAACAAACACACACCACTCCAGGATTTGTTAAAGTTTTCTTTTGATTCTTCTGGTAGAAGTAGCCCAACTCAGTACAATGGCACATGAAAAACCAGATTTGCAACTTTTGGAGGAGGTCAAAAGTGAATCATCAGGGCCCAGGGAGATAGCTCAGTGGTACAGCACCTGCCTGGTAAGTGCAAGGTCCTGAGTTCTATTCCCAGTATGTATGTATGTATGTATGTATGAATAAATAAATAAATACATAAAATCTTAAAAAAGAATCATCAGAAAAGAGCCGGGTGTGGTGGCGCATGCCTGTAATCCTAGCACCTGGGAGGCTAAGCAGGACTGCTGAGAGTTCAATGCCAGCCTAAACTGTGAAACCTTGTTTCAAAAAAGACAAAAAAAAAAAACCACCCTCAAAACAAAACATCAGAAGGGAGGAGCAACACGATGGCAGAGTGGTAAGCAGCAGAGAAAGCGCCTTTCTGAGAGTTGTCATCCAGATGCTGGACTACAGCAACTTGAGGAAGACAAGGAGGCAAGTGGGTCCCCTGGATGATGTGAAGCATGAATTGAAGCCCACTGACAGAATGAGAGAAACTTGAACGAAGGAGGAGATAGCTGGTGGCACCTTCACCCTGAGATGGGACTCACTGTGCAAGAGGAGAGATTCAAACCTCCGACAGTGACTGCTGGCAACCCCAGAGGCCTCCACTGAGAGATGCAACAGTAGAGAGGAGCAGTGCACATAAAGAACTGCACTAGCTGGTGGTGAGGCTGAGGGCTCAGTTGTCCCACGGATGAGAAAGACTGGCCGGGAGCCATCTTGGAGAGGGGCCAGCTGAGCTCAGAACTCAGCATGGCTACTGGTTCCATCTAGTGGTTCCCAGCTGGGCTCAGGCCCACAGAAAGTGCTCTGACTGCTGCAGGCCAAATGAGTCTGGTCTCAGTCAGAAGGTGCAGGCTCGCTGAGATTATCCACTACCCTGCCAAAAAGCTACTGCTGGCTTGCTGGGATAAATCAACATGGATAAGGATTTTGTCTACACACACTGTCTACCAATGACAGAAGAGAGTTGGTTCTTTGAAAGATTAAATAAAATCAACAAACCCTTAGCCAATCTTATCCAAAAAAGAAAAGAAAAGATTCAAATCCATGCAATTAGGAATGAAAAAGGTGAAATCACAACACACCCTACAGAAACCCAGAAGATCATTTACACCTACTTGAAAATTTATATTCTAAGCCAGACCTGGTGGCTCACACACACCCGTAATCCCAGCACTTGGGAGACTGAGGTAGGATTGCTGTGAGTCCAAGGCCAGCCTGGACTATAAAGTGACTTCAAGGCCAGCGTGAAGTGCACAGTGAAACTCTGACTCAAAAAGACCAAGGGCTGGGGATATAGTTCGGTGGCATAAGTGCAAGGTCCTGAGTTCGATTCCCAGTACCTCCACAAAACGACCAAAAAAACCCAAACCAAACCAAACCAAAACAAAAAAACCTAAATACACCAATATCAATGAATTTGAAGATGTAATTAAAAACTTACCAACAAAGAAAAGCCCAGACCCTGAGGGATTTGCTGCTGATTTCTACAAAAAATTTAGAGAGGACTTAAACTACTACTTCTCAAACTCTTTAATGACATTGAAAAGGAAACAGTACTCCCAAACTCATTCCTGAAAGCAAGCATTACCCTGATACCAAAACCAGAGAAGGACCCAACTAAGAAAGAGAACTGCAGGCCAATCTCCCTAGTGAACATAGATACAAAAATTTTCAGTAAGATACTGACAAGCAGAATGTAGCAAATCATCAAGATTATACAGCATGACCAAGTGGGATTCATCCCAGGGATTCAGGGATGGTTCAACATATGTAAACCAATAAATATAATACACCATATTAACAGAGCCATAGCCAAAAACTATATGATCATCTCAATAGAAGGAGAAAAAGCTTTTGGCAAAATCCAGCACCCATTCATAATAAAAACCCTATAGGAAATTAGAACAGATGTTCTTTATGTCAATCTGATAAAGCCATCTATGACAAACCAACAGCCAACCTCACACTAAACAGACAAAAACTGAAAGCTTTCACTCTAAAATCAGGAACAAGACAAAGATTTCCATAGCCAGGTGTGGTGGTGCACACTTGTAATCCCAGCACTAGGGAGGCTGAGGCAGGAGGATCGTTTTGAGTTCGAGGCCAGCCTGAACTACAAAGTGAGCTCAAGGCCAGCCTGAACTGCAAAGTAAGACCCTGTCTCAAAAAGACAAAAAAAAAAGACAAGGATATCCACTGTTTCCACTCTTATTCAATATAGTCCTGGAAACTTTAGTCAGAACAATTAGACAAGAAAAAGAAATAAAAGGAGTAACAATAAGAAAGGAAAAAGTTAAAATGTAATTATTTGTGGATGACAAGATACTCTACATAGAAGACCCCAAAAACTCCTCTGAAAAGCTGCTAGACTTTTTGTTTTGTTTTGTTTTGTTTTTGTTTTTGTTTTGGTACCAGGAATCAAACTCACAACCTTGCACTTGCCAGGCAGGTGCTGTGCCGCTGAGCTAAATCCCTAGCCCCGTTGCTAGATTTAATAAGCAAATTCTGCAATGTAGCTAGAGACAAAGTCAACGCTCAAAAATCAACAGACTTCCTATACACAAATAAAAAATTCAATGAGAGAGAAATTAGGGAAACACCACCTTTCACAAGAGCATCCGAAAAAATGAAATGCCTAGGAATCCATTTAATGAAGGAGAAAGATCTCTACGTTCATGCTCGCTTTGGCAGCACATATACTAAAAATTGGAACGATACTGAGAAGATTAGCATGGCCCCTGTGCAAGGATGACACGCAAATTCGTGAAGTGTTCCATATTAAAAAAAAAAAAAAAGATCTCTACGTTCAAAACTACAGTACTCTGAAAAAGGAGATTGAAGAGGATATCAGAAAATGGAAGGATTTCCATTGGGTAGGAAAAACCACTATAGTGAAAATGGCCATACTTCCAAAACTGTTCTACAGATTTAACACAATTCTGAAAAAATTCCAATAGCATATCTCACAGAATTAGAGAAAACAATCCTAAAATTCATTTGGAACCAGAAGAGACCTAGAATAGCAAAGGCAATTCTGGGCAACAAAGGCAAAGCAGGGGGCATCATAATCCTTGATTTAAAATTATACTACAAAACTACTGTGATAAAAACAACATGGTACTGGCAAAAAAACAAAACAACAACAGCAAAAACAACAAAGGCAAATCCGAAAATCAGTGGGATAGATTAGAAGGTGCAGAAACAACTCCAGACATACTCAGCCACCTTATCCTTGACAAAGGTGCCAAACATATTCACTGGAAGAAAAAGAGCCTATTTAATAAATGGTGCTGGAAGCCAGGCATGGTGGCACACGCCTCACATCCCAGCACCTGGGAGGCTGAGGCAGGAGGAGAGTTGCGAGTTCAAGACCAGCCTGGGCTACAAAGAGAATCAAGGCCAACCTGAACTGCATAGGAAGACCCTGTCTCAAAAAAAGAACAAATAAATAAATAAATAAATGGTGCTGGTAAAACTGGCTTTGCACATGCCTAAGATTAAAACTGGACGTGTATCTTTCACCATGCACTAAACTAAATCTGTGTTTTTGTGGTTTTTTTTTTTTTTTGTGGTACCGGGGATCGAACTCACGACCTTGCGTTTGCCAGGCAGGCGCTTATGCCACTGAGCTATATCCCCAGCCCCACTAAACTCAATCTAAAATGTATCAAGGTCTAAATATTAAAACAGAAACATTAAGGGCCAGGGATGTAGCTCAGCAGCACAGTGCCTGCCTGGCAAACATGAGGTCATGAGTTCACTCCCTGGTACCAAAAAAAAAAAAACCACAAAAAAAACCCCCCAGAAACATTAAATATGCTGGAAGATAGCATAGGTGAAACTCTTAAAAACATTGGTGTAGGCAAAAACTTTATGAATAAAACCCCAACAGCACAGGAACTATCACAAAGTATCAACAACTGGAATCCTATCTTATTAAAAAGCTTTTGCACAGCAAGAGAAACTACCAGCAGAGTGAAGAGACAACCCACAATGTGGGAAAAAATGTTTGCCAAACTGTTCCTCAAAGGATTACTAGGAAGAACATATAAAGAACTTAAAACAGACCCCCCAAATTCAAAGACCCATCCAAAAATGGGCATCTGAGATGAATACACACTTCTCAGATAAGAAATAAAAACAATGTATGAAAAAATGTTCAACATCATTGGTCATTTGAGACATGCAAATTAAAACAACACTGAGATTCCATCTCACTCCAGAAAGAATGGCTGCTATCAAGAAATCAACCAACAACAAATGCTGGAGGGGCTGTGGGAAAAAAGAAGCCTTCTCCACTGTTGTGGGGCGTGGAGATTGGTACAACCACTGTGGAAATCAGTCTGGAGATTCCTCAAAAAAGTAGGATTGGAGGTCCCATTTGACCCAGCTATTCCCCTTCTCGGTATCTTCCCAGAGGAAATAAAAACATCATACTACAGCAATACATGCGCATCCACGTTTATAGCAACACAATTTGTAATAGCTAGATCTTGGAAACAACCCAAATGCTCATAAACTGAGGAATGATTAAAAAAGATGTGGTCTTTTTACATAAGGGAGTACTACTCAGCCATAAAGAAAGATAAACTGGAGACTTTTATAGGTAAATGGATGGAACTTGGAGTCTGTATCTCCTGCAAATTACAAGTTAACAGAAGTAAAACCAATAAATAAAAATCTGTATTTGTGTAAAAAAAAAAAACAAGTGAATCATCAGCTCACTCATGCATGGATGATGATGATCCATTATGGTAAAATATAAATTTTCATAACAGAAGAGTGGTAGGAGTGGACAATGATAATGATGATGACAACTTTGACGCTGGCCATGTGGGGCAAAGTTCCTGTGACAGTGAAATGGAGCAAGAATCCCAGACACAGGGTATGCAGACCCCTTGGGTTCAGATGATGAAGAAAACAACAATGTGAGTACACATTTGATTATCAAAATGTGAAATGGCACGTGACCAAATGGAACAGTCCAATACTAGAACCAGGTCCGAAAACACAGGGTAGGTCTTGGCAGGGGTGAAACCTTTCAGACAGAATGCCAGCACTGTCATTTAATATTGGAATTGTAACAGACAAATACAAGATGCTATGAAAT
>NW_004955412.1:18458331-18463113 GCF_000276665.1 Chinchilla lanigera | reverse complement strand
AAAAAAAAAAAAAGAAAAAAAAAGGAAGTTTGAGATGGAAATTTTCAGATGCTGGGGATTTAGCTCAGTGGCACAGCACCTGCCTGGCAAGCACACGGTTGTGAGTTCGATTCCTGGTACTGGAAGGAAAACAAAAACAAAACAAAAAAAAGAGATGGAAATATTCAACAAAACTGAAGATAGAACAGATATTGTTGATTAGTTATGCAGCAAGTATGATGTCACTTGGAAAACAAAGTATTGGTCAATGGTTGTGTTTTACTCGATCCTAAACATGTGTGGCATAGTTTACAAAGAAAATAACAAGTGCAAAATATCATGGAGAAATTTTCTTAGAGGATTGGGAATGGAGCTCATAAGAGATCATTTACAGCAGGAGAAAACAAAATGCTTCTGCCTGGGCAACTATGTAGAAAAATTGTGGGGCACACTGGTGAGCTGACAGGTGAACAGGCAGGCACAACATCACAGAGACCTACTACCACAACAGGAAAACAAAAGAGATGTGCTATCAGTGTAAGTGATACTTGTGTATGAAACATGCAGTTGTCATGTGTGTAGACTGCCCTGGCTGTGACAGTTGAACCAAAGCTTATTTCTGTGGTAAACTTTTGTTTGTGTTTACATTGTAGTTCACATATGTCTTTATTTTTGATGTTATCTTTTACATTTTCTAAGCAAGTAAACAGCTGATATGAAAATGTTGATGTCTAGTCTAAGCACTTATTACATATTTGGTATCTTATTTTATTGATATCTTATTTCATGCTCAGTGTATGTTGTACAACATAGTAGAAAGCTCCTGACAAAACAGGAAGAGAGGTGACAAGACTGTCACACAGGAAAGCACATGTGTTGTCAGTGTAAGCCATATGTATGCATGGAACATGCAACATGGAACACTGTCATGTGTAAAGACTACCTTGGGTGTGACAGTTCAAGCAAAGCTTATTTTTGTGGTAGAGTTCTATTGGTATTTTCATCATAGTTCATATAGGAATTTATTTCTGATGCTATCTTTTAGGTTTTGTAAACAAGTACACAGCTAATGTGAAAATGCTGATGTTTATTCTAAACACACAATACATATTAAGAATTTAGTACTATATTTTATTGGTATTTTATATTCCTATTAACTACACACTGCAGAATATAGTAAGAACCTCCCGACCAAACAACGAGACCAGTGAGATGTTAAGTATGGCCCTACAAAAAGGCCAGGAAAGCAAAATACATGTGCTATCACTGTAAGCGATGTGTGTATGGAATGTGCTGCTGTCATGTGTGCTGAATGCTTCAGGTATGATAACTGAAGTAAAGATTATTTTCTCTGTAAAGTGTTATTGGTATTTTCATTGTAGTTCGTATAAAAATTTATTTGTGTTGTTCTTTTTTAGATAGTACGCCAAAAAACAGCTGGAATTGAAAATTGTGATGCTTTTTATAAACACTCAACAAACACTAAAAGCCAGGTGTGGGGGCGCACACCTGTAATCTCAGCACTCGGGAGGCTGAGGCAGGAGGATCGTTGCAAGTTCGAGGCCAGCCTGGGCTACAAAGTGAGCTCAAGGCCAGCCTGAACTGCATAGCAAGACCGTCTCAAAAAGAAAAAAAAGAAAAAAACACTAAAAATTCAATACTTTACATATGTGATGTTTTTCCTGTTAAGTACTCACTATTTAATATAATAAAACTCATAAAATTAAAATTAATAATTCATCAATAGAAATATTCTAAAGAATAAATGTGAGTCTGACAGACCCACGTTTATTTGCCTCAATGAGAAAATTAGTCTTATGCCCCAAGGGACAGACTATATAAAGAACTAAAAAAAAGTAGAACCCCCAGTTGGGGGTGGTGGTGTACACCTATGATCCCAGCAGTTGGGAGGCTGAGGCAGGAATACTACCACGAGCTCAAGGCCAGCCTGGGTTACAAAGTGAGTTCAAGGCCAGCCTGAACTGCCTAGCAAAAACTATAGAGACCAAGTGTCCAAACTGTAAGCCAAAACGCACTTATTTATTGCAAAGTACTGTAATTAAATCTAAATACTGAGGCTCTAGTTTAGGAAAAACAACTGTGATACAATGCTGGGGTGACTCAGCTTGTGTGCGACTGGGAGGGCTCTGCATATTCACTGTGGTAAGTGTGCAATAGGTTAACCACCACTGGCCTAACAAGACCATGTCTCAAGGAAAAGACAGCCGGGGGCCTGGTGGCGCACGCCTGTAATCCCAGCACTCGGGAGGCTGAGGCAGGAGGATCGTTGCACGTTTGAGATCAGCCTGGGCTACAAAGTGAGCTCAAGGCCAGCCTGAACTGCATAGTGAGACCCTGTCTCAAAAAGAAAAAAAAAGAAGAGAAGAGAAAAGAACCCTTCCCCCAAAATAAAAGACCCAATCAAACATGGTCAAGTGAAATCAAAGATACTTCTGAGAAGTACAGATGGTCAATAAATAACATGAAAAAATGCTCAACATCTCTGGCCACTAGAGAAATGCAAATCAAAACATCAAGATTCCATCTTACTCCAGAAGAAACGGCTATCATCAAAAAATCAAATAACAACAAGTTCTGACAAGGCTGTATAGAGGCAGGAGGAGGAACCCTTCTACATTGCTGGTGGGAATGTAAACTAGTACAACCACTATGGAGATCAGTACAGAGATTCTTCAAATAACTAAAACTAGGAATTCCATTTGACCCTGCTATTCCTCTTCTAGGTATCCTCCTAAAAGAGTCATCACATTACAGTAATACATGCGTACCCCTTTGGAGCAGCACAATTTATATTAGCTATGTCTTGGACACATACTTGCAGGGTGTGGTGGTGCACACCTGTAATCCCAGCACTTGGGAGGCTGAGGCAGGAGGATCACTGCAAATCGAGACCAGCCAGGGCTACTAAGTGAACTCAAGGCCAGCCTGAACTGCACAACGAGACCCTGTCGCAAAAAGACCAAAAAAAAAAAAAAAAAAGAAAGAAAGAGACTGCATATCCATCATCAGATGAATGGATAAAGAAAATGTAGTATTTATACACAATGGAATACTACTCTGCCATAAAAAAGAATAAACTTGGAGCATTTGTATGTAAATAGATGTACCTTGAGACCATAATGTTAAGTGAAATAAATTAGACACAAAAGTTTAAATATCTCATGGTTTCTCAAATATGAGAAATGCAAAATATAAGCAAGGAACAAAATAAAAGATAATATGGAGTAGGGAGAGATTTTTCAAATGGGAAAGGGAACAAAAGATAGCGGGCACTGGGGGGGAGGATATGCAGGAAAAGGGATAAAAAATAGAACTTAGGGGAGGGGATCTGGGGATACAACTCAGCAACAGAACACTAGCCTACTAGCCTAGCACAAGGGAGTCCTGGGTTCAATTCCTACCACCACAAATAAACAACCAAACAACAGGAAGGGATCTGACTTCCATCCCACCTTACTGATTCATAACAATCTCCGAACGCAGCAAGTCATTGATTTCTGAGCTCACAAATAGGAAGCTCATTTAGAAAACTCAGCAGAATGGAGTTAAAAGGTGGAAAGAACAAAAGTTAATTTATCACAAGAGCTCTATTACAGGGAAGCTTTAGTTGTCCATAAAAAGGAGTTCTCTGAAACACAAAGAGTAAGCACAATTTTCCCACATTTTCTATCTTCTCTATTTAACTTCGATTATGACAATACACCAGAATTTCCCGATACTTAGACCAGCACAGTGCAGAAGCCAGTTTCAACAGAGAATTATAAATTCTGAAGATGAATTGCATGTTCTCTTAGTTTGAGCCATAAAAGGCTCATAAGGAGCGAGAAAGTTAAACTAAGAATTAGATGATTTAGAATGCTTCCACCGGAACCTGAGATCCTTCAGTTTGTTTCAGAGGGAGCTGACAGGGTATTCTGAAGATGAACACAAACCTCATCCACAATACCCTGCCTCAGTGGCTGGTGGGTGGCTCCCCGGGTTCCAGCGCATCCATAATTTATTATCCAATGTCCTGGCCAACAAATTAATGCACAATGATTTCCTTCCCACTTCCTCCACCAGGAGGCAACCTTTATGCCAGAACAATGTGCCCAGAAGAACCCAGGGACACAAGGCACCTCCAAAGCAAAGACAATTTGCATTTTCTCTTTCCTCTTTCTCCCTACCTTTACCTCCCCCAACCTCTCCCCCAATTTAAAACTGTATCAAATCACGTCTTGGGCCCAGGTGCTCCTTCTTTCTCCACAGCAAACTGTATCATAAAGAGGCCCAAGTTTTAAAGATTGATTTTCTCTAGGTTTGCATAAATCATAAAAAGCGACACTGGCCCGGGAGCTATGGAAAGCAGAATAACGAGTCACCTCACAACGGACTCAATCAAACCTGTAGACCACAAGGTTCTGATCTGGTCCATGGAAGTGGATCAGGTCAAACCAAACCGTCCCCGAGAACCTATCCAGCCACCGACAGGTTTAACTAGCTGGCTGACTCTGAACAAATCACCCATCCTCTCTAGGCCTCACCTCGAACAGGAGGTGCTGGCTGGCACAACCTTCTAAGAAACCCTCCCTGACCTGGATCTCTGGAATACATCAGAGAAGGCAATGGGGAAGTTGCTGAAGAGTGTAGGGAGGGGAGACGTGATGGATTACACTTGCACACGCACACGAGCACATCGGTTCGGCATCCGACAGGGGCCGCGCGGAGAGAGAAGCTTCCACCCTAGGGACAGAGAGGAGAGCGAGCCCGGGGGCTGGAAACGCGCCGCCAGCAGCGAACGCC
>NW_004955412.1:18452470-18456150 GCF_000276665.1 Chinchilla lanigera | reverse complement strand
TCTCCATAGTGGGGTCAGGGCCAACCTGACCTGCAAAGCCAGACCCTGTCTACAAACACACATGCACACAAAACCCTCA
Source organism: Chinchilla lanigera (assembly GCF_000276665.1). Taxonomy (NCBI): domain Eukaryota; kingdom Metazoa; phylum Chordata; class Mammalia; order Rodentia; family Chinchillidae; genus Chinchilla; species Chinchilla lanigera. Next base: position 18,456,071 of record NW_004955412.1, on the reverse strand, counting down.
ATATCTCATTCATGAGATAATTTTCTTTGAAATACGCCCCCTACACACAGTGGTAGGTGTCAAATTCAGGGAGACTTGCTATTTTTTAGAACCTCGCTATAGTACATGACTTTCCAATTTTTTAAAAAACGTGAAAATTGTGAGTAATCACTCAGCTCTGTAGTGAGTGTTAAGAGTGTGCTTGCGGAGGAATGAAGAACCCAAAGCCAAGCCAAAAGACACAGGCATCTCGGCCTCGCTTGCTGGTCAGTGCTTTGCTGCATTGCCCAGCGTCCCTGAAGATAGTCTCATTCCAGGCCAGGTGTGGCAGTTTATCCCTGTAGTTCCAGCTACTTGAAAGGTTGAGGGAGGAGAACAGCTTGAGCCCAGGAATTTGAGACCAGCTGGATAAAATAGTGGGACCCTGCCTCAAAAAAACAAAACAAAACAAAAGCATATTCCCTTCAATCAAGCAAGCCCACTGCTAGGAATTCACCTCATAACAATAACATTACTGAGTGTGGGCTTTGTGCCAGATTCTGCTCCATGCACAATAAAATATTATCATTTAAGTCGTTTAACAACCTTGTGAGTTAGTAGTAGTCTGTTTTATACGGAGCAATGAAGAACCTGCGGTACAGAGAGATCAGGTGATTCACCCGAGGTGACAAGATAATAAGTAAAGGACTGGCTTTCACATTTAGTCTGAATCCAGAGCTTGTATTCCTAACCACCAACTGAACCCTCCTTTCATATAGAAATAAAAGTGCCAGTGTACGAGGATGTAAGCACAAGGCTGGACACTGCAGCATTGTTTGTGGGTAAAAACTAGATGCAAGGAGAATAACCATTCACAGAAAATGTTTGATAAACTTTGAACTATTCATACCATGAAATATCATGCAACCATAACAAAGAATATGATTTATGCCAGTTGATTTGGAAGGATTTCCACATTGTAAAGCAAGATACAGATTAACAGACATAGGGGCTGGGGATTTAGCTCAGCGGCACAGCGCTTGCCTGGCAAGCATAAGGTCTTGAGTTCAATTCTCAGTACAGGAAAAAAACCAAAAACACAAGCCATATAACAGACATAGCATAATCTCATTACTAAAATATAAAACAGCGGGCTGTGGCGGTGCACACCTATAATCCCAGCACTTGGGAGGCTGAGGCAGGAGGATCATTGCAAGTTTGAGACCAACCTGGGCTACAAAGTAAGCTCCAGGCCAGCCTGAACTGCATAGTGAGACCTTGTCTCAAAAAGACAATAAATAAATAAATATTTTTTAAAATGATATCACAGCACAATTGTTATTTAGTTAAAATCCAACACTCTGATAAAAACAAATACTGGTGTGGATATGGATCAAAAGAAACTCTCATTCATTGCCTGTACGACTGTAAAACAGTCAACTATTTGGGAAGGAACAAAACACACTCTTACCATATGCGTCAGTAGTCATATTCTTTTGTACTTGCTTGAATGAGTTTAAAATTTATGTCCACACAAACCTTGCATATAGATGTTGGTAGCAGCTTTATTTGTAACTTCCCAAACTTGGAAGCAACCAAAGTGTTCTTCAACGGGTGAATGCATAAGTATACTGTGGTACATCCATACAGTAGAATATTATTTAACACTAAAAAGAAATGCATTATGAAGCACAAAAGGCCACAGTGGAAACTGCAATGCATATTATTAAGTGAAAAAAAAGTGATTCTAAAAAAGTTACAGACTGTATGATTCCAACTGTAAGACATTCTGGATAACTCAAAACTACCGAGACAGTGCCTGAGTTACTTTTCTTATTTTGGGGATAAATTACCCAATCCTACAAATAAAGGAGCAGAGTTTTATTCTGGCTCACATTTCAGTCCATAGTTTGCTGGCTCCAGGGCCGGGTGGCATGGCACAGGGGCCTGGGAGAGGATCAGCTGCCTGCCTCGTGGCTTCTAGGAAGCAGAGAGCCAGTGAGGAGCCAGGAAGGGGACAGAGCCATCAAGGTCATGCCCCTAATTACCCACCTCTGCTACCCAGACCCCACTTCCTAATACTACGTTTACTATAAATTCATCAGTGGACTAATCCACAGAGAATATATGTAGCACCCCTGTGATTCAATCACCTCCCTCAAACCCCATCTTTGCATACATGAGGCACATCTAGCTATAAACCATAACATGCAGTACAAAGACTACTGATTGGGCTGGGGAGGAATAGAGGGATGAATAGGTAAAGCACAGAAAATTTTTAGAAAAGTCAAATTATTCTGCATGTTACTATGACTGGATACAGACATAATGCATTTTCAAAACCCATAGAATATAAACAGTAAGTAAGCCCTAAAGTAAGGGATGGACTTTACTTCTATACTGAGCTATACCCCATCCCTTTTTATCTTTTTTTTAATGCATATTCTTCAGCTATGAAAATATCCTTGTCAAACAAGGTGGTAGCCAGGCTCAGTGGCACATACCTATAATCCCAGCATTGAGGGAGGCTGAGGCAGGAGGATAACAAGTTCAAGTCCTACCTAGGTAACTTAGCAAGACCCTGTCTCAAAACACAAAATAAAAAAGGATATAGCTCAGTGTGAGAGGCTTGGGTTGAATCTCCAGTACTGCAAAACAAATCACCACCGGAAATAAGCCCAAAGTAGATATACAGATGATCTGGAACTCTAGCCAAACTGATCCCCTAGCCACCCTGATTATTACAAGTTTCTAAGATAAGAGGAGTGGAGACTGATATCAAAACCACTGTATACATTTCACCCTGCACAATTTATGAATTTGTAAGTGGCACAAAGTTTTTTTTTGTTTTTGTTTTTTTCTTTTTGAGACAGGGTCTCGCTATGCAGTTCAGACTGGCCTTGAGCTCACTTTGTAGCCCAGGCTGGTCTCAAACTCAAAACGATCCTCCTGCCTCAGCCTCCTGAGTGCTGGGATTACAGTCATGTGCTACCACGGCTGGCACAAACTTTATGTGAAAAACAAAACAAACAGCCAAACAAACAAATCAAAAGATAGATACTACTGAGAAATCTGGGAAAGTAGCTCAGTGGTAAAGCACTGGCCTAGTATGCTCAAGGCCCAGAGTTCCATCTTCAGCAGTGCAAACAAACTAACAAAGGAAGAGAGACAGAGAGACAGAGATAGAGAAAAACAGAGAGAGAGAGGAAGACAAGGAGAAGGAGAAGAGCAGGAAGAGAAGGAGAGGGAGAAGAAAAAGAAGAGACAAGAAAAGAGAAGAAGAAGGAGGAAGAGGAGAAGGAAGAAGAGAAGGAAAAGGAGGAGAGGGATCCTATCCTGGCCTCCTATATAGAGCCATCTCTTGCCTATCCTTTTCCAATGGATGTCTCCACAAAGCTCTCCTGAATCTACCAGCTGAAAGAAAAATTTGTCCTTCCTCTGAGATGATACATGCTCTGCCTGTATCTGTAGGTATACATGTCTTAGTACAATGTGGAACAGACTGTAACACAAACAAACCTTGGTAGAGGCATATCTGACTAGCATTTATCAAGAATAAATTTATACTTGGAATGAGAGACATACAACTTACTACTAAGTTAGCTTAAGCAAAATTATTTTCAACAAACCAAATTCTGGTTTA
>NW_004955412.1:18450390-18452174 GCF_000276665.1 Chinchilla lanigera | reverse complement strand
TGAGACCCTGTCTCAAAAAAAAAAAAAAAAAAAAAAAAAAAAAAAGACTCTTTTGGTCACCCATATCTGACTTTTCTTCCAGGTTTTACTGTTTTGTTCCTGCTGTGACCTTACCCTTCCTGTCCCATCCGAAGTAGGCTAGGATGTGACTTCTGGAATTAATATCTCTCTTATTATTTGTGAATGCAGCTCCTTATCCATAATTGCTCACCGTCCCCTCTAAGCACCCAACTGCTAGTTCCATTCTTTCACAAGAGGTTGGCTCATAGGGCTACTTCTCTGAAATGCCTATTTCCTCTCTAATGCATTGTCTTTGCATTTGTCTCACTCTGCAGCTCTCTGTCCTAATCTCTTATCCGAACTCTGTGTTTTGGAAAAGCATCTTGAAGGGAGGAGGAGAATAGGAGTACTTCAGCCGGGCATGGTGGCACATGCCTGTAATCCCAGCCCTTGGGAGGCTGAGGCAGGAGGATCATTGTGAGTTCGAGACCAGCCTGGATTACAAAGTGAGCTTAAGGACGTCCTGAACTGCATAGCAAGACCCTGTCTCAGAAAAGACCAAGACAAAAAACAAAAATCACCAACAAAAGCAAACAAACAAAAAAAATAATAAAAAAAGAATATGAGTACTTCTCTTCTAGTGGTAAAAGTAACCTACCTACCAACATAGAGTTCTAACAGTATCCCCAGTAAGTGGGCACCTAGATTCTTCTTGTGTAAGAGCAGGCAACCTGACCTTCCCTGTGGTAAGCATTTCTTGCCCCCTGTGAGGTAGGTACGTTAGCTTCCCTCTAGGTGATAAGCTTCCTGGGGACAGGAGCTGGTTCCTATTTATCTTGCTTTCTTCTGCAACATCTAGCACAGCCTTCTAGTGTTTTCTTCATAGTGGATTAATTTAGCAGCAATTTGTGAATTTATGCCTGTGAACCAGGTATTTTTCTTGGTTCTGAGCCAAACAGATAGTTTCTGTTTTCATGGAAAGTTGTCTTGTGCAGTGGCAAAAAAAATTGTCAATTGACTTGGGTGATAGGAAAATAGGGGATCACTGCACTATGCTTTTTCCATTTCTGTGTTTGAAATTTCAGTAATAAAAAGTTTATAGAGGTAGACAATGAGCAAAGAGTATCCTGGGAAGAGTGGGACTCTGAGATTATTTTTTTAATAAATAGATAAAGCAATCAACCCATGACCACAGCCAAGTGGGAAATTTTGTCTAATGTGACCTTATAATTAGATCAGAGTCTGTGCTGTGATTCATACTACCGGCAGCCTGATTCACTTCCACAGGTCTAGAGAAGGGCTGGTACCTCTGACTCTCTCCCCTTCACCATTTCTAGGGTCTTCAGCCCAGAGTGTAGCATACTGCAGCAACAGGAAGAGCACATTGGTAAAACCCTGCCAATAGCAGCTCTAGCTATGTCCCCATCCCGACCCCACCAGCAATCTTGGGTGTGGACGGTATCTTCAGAATAAAAAAGGTGTTTATCAGTGAAAGGACCAGCATCCAAGGAGAGACAAGGCTTTAATCACTTTCTTTTTGTGAACTTCCTAGCCTTCTCCTAGTCATTTCAGCAAGTGTCGTGTAGGCTCCAAAGCTTAGGTTGAATAAACTGTTCACAGATTCTTTTTTTGTTTGTTTGTGTTTTGAGACAGGGTCTCATCATGCAGTTCAGGCTGGCCTTGAACTCACAATGTAGCCCAGGCTGGCCTTGAATTTGTGGCAATCCTTCTGCCTCAACCTTTTGAAGGCTGGGATTACAGGTGTGCGCCACAACCCCTGGCTT
>NW_004955412.1:18447087-18449838 GCF_000276665.1 Chinchilla lanigera | reverse complement strand
TTTTTTTTTTTTTTTTCTCTTAAAACTATACCTCAACTCTGATTTATTGAGTTAGAATTACTAGAGCAAAATCTTTACCTGAGTATCATGTTTTTTTTTAAGGTTTTTGTTCATTTATCCCTAGGTGATTATTATGGACACTAAAGATTAGGAGTCACTGTTCACACCTCTTCTCTTTGATGACATTTAAGTAGCAAGCTTCCAGATCTGGAAACTTCCATTTGTTTTATTTGTCATGTAACTAGCTAGATTGCTAGTGATATCTGTCCCCCTTAAGAGGAGAATAAAAGCCTTTCTGCCTTGGAAAAATCAAAAAGAGATTCAGCTTCTATTTTTTTGAGTCGTCATCTTTAAAATGAATTCAAAATTAGGAACAATCACTTTTCTCCCTACCCCATAAATACTTTCATTGCCAATGTATCAAAGATGCAAAGAAAGCACCTGTCTCTTGTTTTCAGGGGAGATAGAATGTTGCCTATGGAAACCACAAGACCACTTGAGATTTACTGCTGCAGGTTCCCTGAGCAACCCAGCGACTGCAGCGAATCTTTAGTGGGAAAAAGCTAGGAGCAAGCTAGTTTTTTTTGTTTGTTTTTTGCATCGCCAGCTACCATCTACTCCTGATTTTTCTTGGGTTGCATAAGGGACTCGTTTATTCACTAGGGGATAAGTTAAGGATTCTGTGTCTCCATGGGTCCCTGGGGCAAAGCAAAACACAAAGAAAGCTTTCTTTGAAACACACAGCAGCAGCAGTTTTTCTGGGTAAAGGGAAATTGCAAGAACTACCTGCTAGGAATACTTGCTGCTTAGCACATAACCTGTTCAAGAGTCTCTAGTCAAGCCCTCTTTGTGCCTCTGGATGCTGAAGAATTAATCATTGAACATTTACTCTAAGACCTATGGTGCAGGAGGTCTTTCAACTTTAGGCATACATGTGAATGTATTAGTCAGGGTTCTCCAGAGAGCAAGAACCAACAGGACAAAGGACACACACACACACACACACACACACACACACACACGCAGAATTATTGTGAGTGACTGTACAGATTAAGCACCATCTGCTATCTGCAAGCTAGAGGCTTAGGAAAACTGGAGGTATAGTTACAACCCATGAAAAAAGGGATAAGATCCAGGTGTGCCAATATTTGAGGGCAGAACAAGGAGTATGTCCCTAGCCAGGCATGGTGGCACATGCCTGTAATCCCAGCACTCGAGGCTGAGGCAGGAGGATTGTTGCAAGTTCGAGACCAGCCTGGGCTACAAAGTGAGCTCAAGGTCAGGCTGAACTGCATAACAAGACCCTGTCTCAAAAAAAGAAGAAAAAAAAAACAACCCAAAAAACAAAAAACAAGGAGGATGTCCCAGCTCAAAAATTCAGTTCTTTCTCTGCCTTTTTGTTCTACTTGTACTCTCAACTGTACGATGCCTACCTACATTGGCAAGAGCAGATCTTTTTTCAGCCTACTAATTCAAATGCTAATCTCACCTAGAAACACCCTCGTAGTCACACTTACAGGAATGATATTTTACAAGCTATCTGGACATCCCTTAGTGCACACAAATTGACACATAAAACTTACCGTCACAGATGGGCATGATGGTGCATGCTCCAAAATCCTAGAATTTGGGAGGCTGAGGCAGGAGGATTACCATGAGTTTGAGGCCAGCCTGGGCTACATAATAAGACCATGTCTCATGCTCTTTTTGGCAGCATGTATACCAAAATTGGAAAGATACATAGAAGATTAGCATGGCTCCTACGCAAAACCATGTCTCAAAAAAAACCCAAAACAAAGTGGGATGTGATGGCACACTGCCTGTAATCCCAGCACTCTGGAGGCTGAGGCAGGAGGATCATTGCAAGTTTGAGACCAGCCTGGGCTACAAAGTGAGCTCAAGGCCAGCCCTGACTGCATAACGAGACCTTGTCTCAAAAAGACAAAAAAAAAAAAAAAAAAGATTTGTCTTTTTTTTTTTTTAAGATTTGTCTTTTGATGGCCACTGAATCTTCAGCTAAGAGTGACAGACAGTGTTCATTTGAGTAACAATGATCACACTCTTCTGAGGACAAGGCAGTGACTCCTACTGAATCCTATCATGCCTGGCTTCTTATTCCTCTAGGAGGTCTCTCCAATGAGGTGCACCCCTTCCAGCCAATAGACTCCCTTATATCCACCCCATCAACTAGCCAGACACTCACAGGCATTCCTGACTCACTGCAGTGAGAACTCACATCCCAACGTGGGTAGCCATGTGCTATCTTAAAGGTTTTTCATGTTTGTTAGCCTTATCTATTCTAGGATCTGAGGCAGGAGGATTGCTCTGAGTTCGAGGCCAGCCTGGGCTACATAGTGAGACCCTGTCTCAAAGCAAAAACAAAAGCAAATAAACAAACAAAAAAATTCTATAGGATCATAAGATACTTGAGATCAGACATTATATTTCCTATTAATTTTGTCTCTGCAATGCTACTGTAGCCCAGAATTATCCTACCATAAAGCAAAATAAACCTATTATGCTGTGTATAATTGCGGGGGATATAGCTTAGTGGCACAAGCGCCTGCCTGGCAAGCGCAAGGTCCTAAGTTCAATGCCCAGTACCAAAAAATAAAATAAAATAAAATAAACTGTGTATAATTTACACAGCACGTTGTTATTGTTGTTTTGGTGGTGCTGGCAGTTGCACCCAGGGCTTTGCACATGCTAGGCAAGTGCTGTATCACTGAGCCACACACAAACCTTAGGAAG
>NW_004955412.1:18443189-18446625 GCF_000276665.1 Chinchilla lanigera | reverse complement strand
GTGCTAGAAATGAGACTTGAACCGCTGTTCAAGGCTCATTATCTATCTCAGTGTTTAGATCTTGTTGCTCTATGCTGCTGCTGTCATTATCAATGTAAGCTGCAATGCTTATATTCTAGCTCTGGTGGTGACCTTCCCTCATCCCCTAACTCTCAGCAGATAGCATACATGAGGGCTGACAGCAAATCCGTTTTTCTTCATCCTTACTCTTTTCCTTTTCAAGTTGCCTTCTTGTATTTGGTATCTTTTCCTGCTTGGACCTATGAGACCTTGTTACGGATTGAATGTTTGTATTTCCTCCAAAATTCATATGTTGAAGGTTTCACTTCCAAAGTGATAGTACTTGGAGGTGGGGCCTTAGGAAGGTCATTAGGTTTAGGTGAATCATGAGAGTAGGTTTTTCCATGGTGTGATTAGTGTCCATATACTAAGAGGTAGAGAAATCAGAGTTTTCTGTTCCTACTATGTAAGGACAGAGTAAGAAAGTGGCAGTCTGCGAGCCAGGAAGCAGCCCTCACAGGGGAAATGAATAGGTCTGCACTTATCTTGGACTTCTAGTTCCTTGAACTGTGAGAAATAAATTTCTGTTGTTTAAGCTACTCAGTCTGTGGCATTTTGCTGTGCCTGCCCAAGCCTTTGACTCCAGAGTTCCAGCCTGCTGTGATCACAGAAAGGAGAGAAGTCTTTGTTGCTACTTTGGTCCTGCTGGTTTCTAGGCTTTTTATTTCTCCACCTATTCCAGGAGGAAAATAGTATGAAGATAAGAACTCTTGCTTCTCTCATCTGTATACTTTTCATCCTAGAAAGCCCCTTTTCCTGAGATGCCTAAAACACACCCAAGCTACTTTGCTGAGAAAAGGAATTTTTGCTACAGAATCAACTATGGCATCACATCTCTTGCTAAGTTTCCCTTCCCTTCCCCTTCCCTCCCTTCCTCTCCTCTTCCCTCCCCTTCCCTCCCTTCCCTTCCATTGACTTCCCTTTCCCAGCATCTTAAAGATGGAGTTTACTCCAGTGAACCTAGTTCACCTATATACTGTAGCAGGTATTTGCATCTTGTAGCTTTATATAACTGAGGGCAATTTGCCTCTTTTGTTTTACTTTTCATTTCTCCTTTCTCCCACTTTTGGTGCAGTGTGCACAGCCATACTGTACTGTCTTCTATGGAACCCCCACTAAACTCTTTCCATTATTTTTCTTCCAAGGTAGGGCAGTAAACCAAAATATATCATTCTAGAGTTCTTTCCTCACCAGGCGTGGTGGCACGCGCCTGTAATCCAAGCACTTGGGAGGCTGAGGCAGGAGGATCATTTTGAGTTCGAGACCAGCCTGAGCTACAAAGTGAGCTCAAGTCCAGCCTGAACTGCATAAAGAGACCCTGTCTCAAAAAGACAAAAAAAAATTTAAAAAAAAATAGAGTTCTTTTCTTAATTTGCACTTCAAACCCTACTCCAGGAGAGGTGTAATTTTTTCCCCCCCTCCGGTACCGGAAACCGAACTCACGACCTTACAGTTGCCAGGCAGGCACTTTTGTCGCTGAGCTAAATCCCCAGCCCCGAGAGGTGTAATTCATCATCTACTCTTAGATCTGTCAGATGGCTCTGAACAGCTGGCTCCTAGCTGTAGCTCTGCAGCTGTGGAACAGCAGCTTGAGCTGTATACATATTTAGCTCCTGCCTCACTCCAAGTCAGCAAGTCACTAGGCAAACACACAGTAGCTGAAATAAATCAGCCCATGAGACCACCTCCAAAATGAGACTGCAGTCAACAGCCCTTGAGGTCTATCAACAAGGGATAGGCAAAAAATAACAGACATGACTACTGCTAGGGAACAGTCTGAACTGTTTATAACCACGAGAGGGTTCTTCAGGGATTCCAGGTGGGGTGCTAGTTTTCTTAGAAAATGAGTGAGATCAGCTTTATGGCCCATGAAATCACTAGATTTGAAGAAAGGTTTGTCTCTTTGAGAGTTCTTGCTCAGTAAAATCAGCACAGGGAGAAATCTTACTCCTTCATCCTGGAAAGCTGCCTTTCCTGAGATGTTCTTGAGCCACTCCTCCTTTCTTGCACTGAACTGCATGCCCAGTTCTTTTTTATTTTTTTGTTTTGAAACAGGGTCTCCCTAGATTGCCCAGAGTGGGCTTAAATTTGCTATCCTCCTGCCTCAGCCTCCCACTGTGGTGGGAATGATAGGCATACACCACCATACCTGACTGCAATCTGTACTTTATACAAATGAAACTGATTCTGAGTTGTAATTCTACATGTCAAAGAGTTATAGTGCAAACTTGAACCCTCCACACTGGCTTTCCTTTGTGCATGAAAAAAACGCTCGGTATTATACCCATGTACACATGCACATACACACATATTTATATTTATTTACACATACATATATGTATTTGTAAATATAGTGGGGCTGTAAATATAGCTCAGTGATAGAGTATTGGGGACCTGGCCAAGATCCCCAACTGCCTGTATAACGGGTATAGTGAAAGTATGAAATAAGAAACAAATTTAGTAATACATGAAGCAGGGGCTGGGAGGCCACCACCTCAGGACAGGCAGAGACAGACACTCCAAGCCAGGCACTATTTATTGGGTGCATACAATGACAGGAGGGGCTAGCGGAAGATTCAAAATCAGGGGAAGACCCAGAGGTCTACATGGATAATTTAGGATAACTCAAGAGATGATCTTATGCTACGAAGCATCTTGCCTTGGAGTGTTTTTTAATCTTAGTGGTCTTAGTTTAGTCTTGGTGGGAGAGGATGGCCCTTCCTTAAGAGTTAATGGAAAATCTCAAAAGGGTGATACTGATAATTCCAAACCTCTGTTCACCCTTTAGGGAAGTGTGCAAAATTAGCCCTTGCGAATTTGTGGTCTCCAGATGTAGACTACATACCTAGCATGTATAAGGCTCTGAGTTTGATCCACAACACTGCAAAAGAAGAAAGAAAACAATACACATATCTATATTTTGTCATGATTTATTGAAGTCCCTTTAATTGAGTCTCTACAGAAAAAGAAGGGAGTTTTTTTCTAATGAGTTATTTTATCTATTTTTATTTTTTGTCTTTTTGAGACAGGGTCCCACTATGCAGTTCGGGCTGGCCTTGAACTCACTTTGTAGCCCAGGCTGGTCTCAAACTCTCAACGATCCTCCTGCCTCAGCCTCCCAAGTGCTGGAATACAAGGGTGCACCACCATGCCCGGCCTTCTAATGAGTTGTTATATTATTATTTTTTGTTTGCTCTTTTTTTGAGACAGAGTCTCACTGCATAATTCAGGCTGTGCTTGAACTCACTATGTAGCCTGGTATGGTGGTGCACGCCTGTAATTCCTACACTTGGGAGGCTGAGGTAGGAGGATTGTTGTGAGTTTGAGGCCAGCCTGGGCTACAAAGTGAGCTCAAGCCAGCCTGAACTACATAGTG
>NW_004955412.1:18440656-18441779 GCF_000276665.1 Chinchilla lanigera | reverse complement strand
CCCTATTTTTTGTCTTTTTGAGACTGGGTTTCACTATGGAGTTCGGGCTGGCCTTGAACTCACTTTGCAACACAGGCTGGCCTCGAATCACAGTGATCTTCCTGCCTCAGCCCCTTGAGTTACAGGGGTGTGCTACCACGCTCAGGTAATCACTAACGTTAAATTGCCTTGTCTATAAGGCTTCCCCTAATCAACCTATAAATCCCGGAGATAATGTTCTGATAAGGACAAAGAAGCAGGAGGAAGTCAGACAAAACCAACTATTATGGCTTTTATCTATTTTTTTGTTGTTGTTTTTTTTTCCAATACCAGGAATCAAACTCATGACCTTGTGCTTGTCAGGCAGGCGCTGTGCCACTGAGCTAAATCTCCAGCCCCTATGGCTTATATCTAAATGTCCCCTGAAAGGCTGAGACTGCTTGCGCAGTCATAGGTGGGGCTTTTTTCATAGGTGGCTGGATCTAGCATGTGTGATTGATTCATGGTGCAATGCTAGGATTAAGGGTGCTAGGATTAAGAGTGGAGATTAATACATCAGTCCACTGATTGGTTTCGTACCACCCTACTCCCGCAGCCTAGATCCAGTATAAAAAGGACAGAAAGAGGCTTGTCCTTCCCTTGCTTGTTGCTATCTTGTGGGCACTATGAACTGTTGTCCCCTACGATGCCCCTCTGCCAAGCCACCCTGCCTTGGAGCCAGCCGATTATGGACTGAAACCTCTACAGACTGTGAGCAAAATCACCTTTCCTCCTTTCACTTTGGGTGTCAGGTGTTTGGCTTCAGCAATGAGAAAAGTAACTAAGACACCAATCTAAAGGAATGTGCAGGCAGGCAAGGGTGTCTGGTTTAGGGTCTTTTGGCCTGGGACTCAAGAAGCCAGCCAGGGGCTGGGGACGTAGCTCAGCTGCACAGCGCCTGCCTGGCAAGCACAAGGCCCTGAGTTTGATTCCCAGTACCAAAAAAAAAAAAAAGAAAAAGAAGAAGAAGAAGCCAATCAGATTGTGAGAAGTTCCAGGGAGGAGGGTCCTTAATCCTAATAAAAGGAACCAGGGACAAAGGCCTGCAGCGAGTCCATCTCTTCAGGACCCACTTTCCGAGGATATAGCTCAGTGGCACAAGCGC
>NW_004955412.1:18438896-18440256 GCF_000276665.1 Chinchilla lanigera | reverse complement strand
CAAACTTGCAATGATCCTCCTGCCTCAGCCTCCTGAGTGCTGGGATTACAGGCGTGTGCCACCACACCTGGCTAGCATCTTCCTTTTTAAAACTCAGGTCCTTTAATTTATTACTGGTGCTGAGTTTACGATCATGGCTACCTGCCATCCCAGCAAAGCTGAAGTTCATCCCAATGCCACATATTTAGTTCTCTGACCAGGAATTGTTTTGTTTTGGTAGCAGGAATCGAACTCAGGACCTTGCGCTTGCCAGGCAGGCACTTGTGCCACTGAGCTATATGCCCAGCCCTCCTGACTGGGAACTGCATCTGGACTTCAGCAGTGAGAGTGCTGAATCCTAACCACCACAGAATACTATCATCACTGGGTTGGATCTATGGGCCCAGAGCCTGAAATAAGGAATTTAATCCCCCCCTCTCTTGCTTTTCTTTGTCTTTTTGAGACAGGGTCTCAGCTGGGCATGGTGGCGTGCACCTGTAATCCCAGCACTTGGGAGGCTGAAGCAGGAGGATCATTGCAAGTTTGAGGCCAGCCTGGGCTACAAAGTGAGGTAGGGGGGCAAGGGATTTAGCTGAGCAGCACAGTGTCTGCCTGGCAAGCGCAAGGTCGTGAGTTTGATTCCTGGTACTGGAAAAAAACCGAGGTGGGGGGGTGGAAAACACCTCAAAGTGAGTTACGAGGATTGCTTTGAGTTCAAGGCCGGCCTGGACTCCATCTCAAAAACATCCCAAAAAACAAATAAAATAAGTTTGTTTTTTGTTTTTTGGGGTTTTTTTTGTCTTTTTGAGACAGAGTCTCCCTATGCAATTCAGGCTGGCCTCGAACTCACTACGATCCTCCTGTCTCAGCCTCCTGAGTGCTGGGATTACAGGCGTGCGCCACCACGCCCTGCAAAATAAAATAAGTTTGAAGTTTCACCGACTCTTGTCACAGAAAAATGATTTTCAGGACACATCAGTGAAAGAGACATGCGAAGGTTTATTAGATAGAGCTATAGGATGCCCTCAAGAGCAAGGTGTGGGTGCTCAGAGAAATGAGACCCCATACAGCTGAGCTGGGACGTCTTTTATATGTTCTGGGTGGTGAGAGTCTCTGGAATTTGGTAATCTAGGGTCTTGTCCACTGAGTAGGAGAGGATGGCCCACCCATAGTGAGATAATGATCTATTCCTATAGAAAATCCCAAAGAGTGTCCATGCATGGATTTTCTTTGTAAGTAAAAGAGAGAATGCGCAGTCCCTTTTGTAGCTCTTTTGCCCAGTTTTGCTGTTTTGGGAGAAGACAGAGAAAGAGGGAGGCTTATGTTCTGAAGCTGAAGTTCTTTTCAAAAAAGTACAACTTTTTTTTTTTTTTTTTTTTTT
>NW_004955412.1:18430213-18437780 GCF_000276665.1 Chinchilla lanigera | reverse complement strand
TCTTCTTCTTCTTCTTCTTCTTCTTCTTCTTCTTCTTCTTCTTCTTCTTCTTCTTCTTCTTCTTCTTCATCTTCTTCTTCTTCTTTTTTTTGTACCAGGATTCACACTCAGGACCTTGTGCGTGCCAGGCAGGCACTATGCCACTGAGCTATATTCCCAGCCCTGCAATTACTTTCTTGACCCCTGTAACCAGGAGAGCATAACCAAACATACAGGATGCCTGGTTGTACCATTGTATCAAGCTTCCTAAACTGATGATCATTAATCCACCACTGATGATCCCACCCTGCTAGCTAATCAGAATAACTGCCAGGCTGTTCTGCATCACCTTTGTATCTCCTGTTTGTGCATCATACAAAAGCCCTAGATCACCAGAGATCAGGGCCTAATATTATGGGAATGATCCCAATCAGTGCCGTTGATGTAAATAAATCTGCCTCTAAATCCTGGGTGTCGTTTTGGTGTTTCTGCTTGCTGTTGCAACACTACTATAAAATAGATACCATTGTTATGCCTATTTTACCGTTAAAGAACTAAAGTCTAGAAAGGTCAACTAATTTCTCATGCTTACACAGCTAATGCACTGTGGAGGCAGGATTTAAATCTAGTTAATCTTGTTCCAAAGCTTATGCTTTGTACAGGCTAAATGCTTGGGAAATCTAAAGAAAAAAAAAAACACTGGTGACTAATTTTTACACGGATTGTAAAAATCCTGAGCTAAGCTACACCTGAAAGATGTGGTAGAATTTCAAGTAACAGATGGGTGAGCTACAAAGGTTAAAGAGTAAATACATGATGTAATTTGATAGTTAAAGAACCTGCAGTCATCCTGGATGACAGGAGTTTGAGTGGGAAAATAAATGAAACACAAGAAGCTAGAAAAGTAGATTTGGGACTGTGATCAGGTGGGGTTCTGGGGGCACTTTTTCCAGGTCTTTGGTGTCCTAAGCAAAGAAACAGATAAGACACAGATAAAAGGCAGTTGAGGGTATAGGTTTATTGAAGATGGGAAAAAAATAAAGGCAGGTTGGTGAAGGGTCACAGCAGCCCAAGGATAAACACAGGCATCCAAAATCCTGTATTGGCTCCACCTCATATACGTATAGCATTGGGACAGTTGTCCTATCAAAAACTCACTTGGCCTCACACTAGATGTAAATGAAAGATCAGGAACAGGGCCTCTTGATTGGCCATGACTACATGTAAATGAAGGATTAGGAATAGAGTCTTCTGATTGGTCCCATGAACAGCATGCAGGAGCCACAAACCTAGAGTCATTTTTGGGTCCTGTGTTCTGTACGCATCTTCTCTTTTTAGAAAACATCTTGCTCAACTGGTTAACCATGCATTTTTCTGACACATTTGGCCGAATTTGTTGTCCAGTTTGCCCCAGCCCCAACCTCCCAACCCATTTTTCCCCTAAGAGACATAATCCTTAGGCCGGGGATGTAGCACAGTGGCATAAGAGCCTGCCCTGGCAAGCACAAGGTCCTGAGTTCGATTCCTGGTACAAAAAAAAAAAAAAAAAAAAAGAGAGATAATCCTCATAATACTTTGTGGGATGCTGAAAGGGAGAAGGCCTTTCTTCTGTAGCTGTTTCCTACTGTAACCCTACCGAGGATTATGAGCTCTTTAACTACATTGAGAAGTTAAAGCTTATCAGCCAGGCTAGTAAGAACCTGTCAGAAGGCAATGAGGAAAGAGTTAGTGCCTGTATGCCAGGAATTGTTGGGTGGCCTATTCAAAAGGAGAAAGCTGGGAGAATTTGTCAGGCTCAGGGGAGTTGTGAGCTATAGGCCGGACCATCATCTAAGAGTGGGTCTTTGGAGCCCTTAACTGGACAAATACTATTAGGTTGAGGAAGTGGGAGCAAATATGCATAGGAGCAGGATGACCATGAGTGATCCCAAGAGAGGGAGGAACCAAATGATTTTAGGAAAGGAGGACATTATAGCTGACCAGATGGTGCTGGGATCTGTGCTGTCATTGCTATCAGTGTAGCTAGGTAGCCTGCTCATAAACATTTTGGATGTCAGATTTGTTTACACAGGTGCAACAGGACTTGATGGTAGCACAAACTCCCCCTTGATGGGCTAGCAGGTAACCAAGGGCTAGACCATTGTCTTTCACTGGATTAGCCAGATTGTGGAGTGCTTAGAGAACTTTATGGCTAATATTAAAGTCCTTAGCCTGGCATGGTGGTGCACACCTGTAATCCTAGCACTCAGGAGGCTGAGGCAGGAGGATGGTTGCGAGTTCGAGGCCAGTCTGGCCAACAAAGTGAGCTCATGGCCAACCTGAACTGCATAGCAAGACCCTGTCTAGAAAAGACAAAAAAAAAAAAAAATTAAAGTTCTCAGTGTGACCTCATGATAGGTAAATCCAACTCAAGAGCTGAAGGTGGCCATTGTGGTGCCTACACTGGTCAATACGAGGTTGAGTTCCCACCTCGGCATAATCCAGGTGACTTTGTAGATTTGTGTTGATGGTCCAGAGGACTGGAGGCTTCCCAGCACACATTGTCCCAAATACTGCACATTGTCTGTGCAAGGTAGGCCAGAACCTTACTGGACAAAGGGAGTGAGATCCACATGTGCCACTGGGGCACATAGCTACCCTAACACGTAATAGTATTAAAGTGGATTAAAAGTTCAGCACACTTACTGATGGTAGTACTGCAACCTGTGGGTAAGGGTCCCCCTCAGTAATAGTGGTTAGGAGGCCATATTCCCTGGGATCCTAATAGGTAATTATATCTTATCTTTCAGGATACCTGGGGTCATCCCCTGCCAGGCAGAGCATTCATCAGCTTGTTCCATCTGGAGACCATAAGGACCTGGGCGCCAATGACTATAATTAGCTCAGTAGTTGTTTTGGTTAAACAGAGGCATTATTGCTGTAATATTAGTAGTGATAGAGGACTAGATGGGATACGGGAAGCTGCTACTGGAACACTTTGGCTGAGGTTGGTCTTATGTACCACAAGAACAGTCAGTGTGGTTGTTTGAAAAGCAAAGGAGAGAGGTTCCCAGGAGTCAGAGATATTTATGCATGAGTTCAGGCAGGCACTTACGCTGCTGAGCTATATCTCCGGCGCTATGTATGAGTTCAGCTCGAAGCAGGGATAGTTATTTGGCTCTGAATCTAATATCACAACAGGACTCGAGTTGTGAATAGTGTTGGTAAGGTTAAAGAGGATCAAGGCATCTCGAGGAATAGGTTAACATATTTCCTGGTCTGTCTTCAAAGGTAGACTATAACAGATCTAGCAATTAGAGAGATTATTTCACCATGTGATTATCTGGGAGAAGTTTACTAATGGGTTTTGTTCCCAGGCTCTCTATGGAGAGGAAAACATGGTGAAGAGAGACCTTAGATGAACTATTAAGATCCTGAGAGCTATAGTAGTCTAAGATCCCATTATGGAACCCATTATATCCCCATTACGGACCCCACTAAAATAGGAGTCCCAATACAGGTGCCCATTTAAACTGCAGTGAATCGAGTCATTAATGACTTTACTTATCCGAGCCAGTGTGGTCCTGGAATTTTGCTTTTTGAAGAGGGGTCTCAGATCTTCCAGAGGTTCACAGGGGTAACTTTTCTCTTTTTGGTGGTCTCTTGCTTCAGGTGGTTCAGCTAGGGCAGGCTTTATTCTAGGAAGATGAATCCACCTATCCCTGACTTTATTGCAGTAGATGAGGCCAGAATCCCTGAAAAGAGGTCCTTCCATTTCGGTTGTAATTGTTCTGGAGGAGCTCCTTCTTTCCAGGTTTTAAGGAGCACTTGGTTCCATGGGTGGATGCTGTGTTTTCCACTGGTACTGGGGTGGGCAAGATGTGGGTTCTGAATTCTCGGATGGCCTGTTAAAACTGACCTAGGTAAGACAGCAAGGAGCTGAGCAGCTTCTGGGTCTGTCACCATGTCGCTGGTTAGAAAGGGCTACCCATATAACGTTTCATAAGTTCTTATATTAATTTTGTCCTAGGGATGCTTCTGATCCTTAGTGGGGCTACTGGTAACAACTAGAGCCAGGGCTCTGAAGCCTCTTGGTAGAGTTTAGGGTAGGACACGCTTTAAGGTCTGGTTGACTCTTTCAACTTTGCCTGAGGAGTGTAATTAGCATTTTATGCTGAGGGCCTTTGCTGTTTCCTGTGTTATTTGAGACAGGGTCTCGTTCTGCAGTTCAGGCTGGCCTTGAGCTCACTTTGTAGCCCAGGCCGGCCTTGAACTTGCAATGATCCTCCTGCCTCAGCCTCTGGAGTGCTGGGATTACAAGCGTGCCCCCTTCCACACACTTGGCTTAAGGATCTTCTACAGTAAGGAAAAGAAGGGAGAGGGAGCACAGAGAGCTAGCGAAGATTTCCATTCTTGCTTTATCGCTTCCGGCCATCTCCACCTCATTCTCCTCTTTCTTTCTTCTCCTGGGGCTGGGCTGAGGAGAGGATGTATTGGTTATGTGTGCAGGAGGAGGAAGTTTGGAGAAGTTGCTCATCTCTAAAAGAGAAAAAATCTAAGTTTTAAAGTTCCATTTTGCAGTGTCAGTTACAAAATGACCACCACAAATCAGAGAATACTTTCTTTAGATAAGACTTTAATTACTTCTACGGCTCTTTCAGATCAAGAAGGAAATGCCTCTATTCACCCAGAGAAGGTATTTAACACTAATAGTTGTTTATGTTCCCTAGAAGGTGCCCTGTACGTGAAGGCCATTTGCCAGTCTTTACCAGGGTAAGTACTTCTCCTTTGGACAGGTTTGAGCAATTACAGTGGCCTTGGCCTTAATGGATTATTGTAAGAACAAAAGGGGCATGTCTCACAGACTTGCGAGACCACTGAGGCTATATCTAGTCTCACAGAGACCAAATCAAAACAATGACCAGAGTGGCATTAGGTTCCATGGGAAATGAATCATGTAGGCCTTTTATATCCTTCCACCTCATTTCTCTGTGGGAGAAACTGTCATTTTCCCAAACATAACCAGGGTCCTTGCTTAGAGTCATCTTGGTCCCTGGCCCGTTGGTCTTCATTGTGCTATATTTAGGTTGCAGGGGCAAATGATCCTTAAAAGGAAAAAGAGCTGATGCCAGAGGTGTTCCTAGTGCAGTCGGCCCACCGGGCTTTCTTATTGGCCTTTTGATTTCCTAATGAGACAAGATTCATTAGGAAATTTTTGTTGTGCCTGGTAGTGTATTATTGTGATTTCCTTTTTTTTTTTCTTTTTTTTTTTGGTACCAGGAATCGAACTCAGGATCTTGCACTTGCCAGGCAGGCGCTTGTATTGTGATTTCTTTAAGAAGGCGAATTGCTCCTAAAAGTTGAAGAATTTTGGCCCTAGGCTTAATGGGAGATTGTCTCCCCATGAAAAGGTGCCGTTCCTTGCATATTGCAGTATGCATGTGTAGCACAAGAAAGACATATTTAGAATTGGTACAGATATTACTTATTTATTTTATTTTATTTTTTGAAACAGGATCTCACTATACAGTTCAGGCTAGCCTTGGACTCACTGTGTAACCCAGGCTGGTCTGGAACTGACCTCAGGCAATCCTCCTGCCTCAGCCTCCTAGGTGCTGTAATTAGAGACGTGCACCTCCACCCCAATGAAGTGGTTTTTGTTGGAGGGTCATAAAGACCTGGACATAGGAGATCTCTGATCACTACCCTTGCCTCTAGCAGAAGAGGTCTAATTGGTAAATAGTGTTACAATTTAAGCTACTATTTTCTCACCGTTTTTCCCCATCTTCTCGCTTATATCTAGGCCATACCTATTATGGTAAAATGAACTTTTTTTTTTTTTAGGTTATTGAGATCAAACTGCTTCCAATGGTGGTAGATAGAGCCCAGTGGTGAATCCAGGGGAATGGGCAGGGGCCTCGAAGGGCCTATGGAAAGAGAAACCAGACCTAAAGATTGTTCACAGGGGCGTCCCTCGAGGACTTGATTGTCCTGTCAGATGTCTCTGCCCCTTAGATGGGCACCAGCGTCTCTTCCTCCATTGTTCCCATAGTTCGTGTCCCATTATCAGGCTAGAAATTCCAGGGTGAAGACCCCTGCAGCCTGCATCCTTCCCATTTAGATATCGCTGTTCCTTCGGGGCATGGTGGCTCCTGCCTGTAATCCCAGCACGTCGGAGGCGGAGGCAGGAGGATCACTGTGAGTTTGAGGCCAACCTGGGCTACATAGTGAGTTCAAGGCCAGCCTGAGGTACACAGTGATTTTTTTTGTCTTTTTGAGACAGGGTCTCGCTATGCAGTTCAGGCTGGCCTTGAGCTCACTTTGTAGCCCAGGCTGGTCTCGAACTCATAATGATCCTCCGGCCTCATCCTCCCCGGTGCTGGGATTACAGGCCTGTGCCACCACTCCTGGCCATTTTTTTTTTTTTTTTTTTGGTACCGGGAATCCAACTCAAGACCTTGTACTTCCCAGGCAGGCACTTATGCCACTGAGCTATATCCCTGGCCCCCTGAGGTACATAGTAAAACCCTGTCACAAAAAAACAAACAAACAAACAACAAATCAAATATTTTATTCAGTCAGGTAGCCATGGGTTTTCTGACACTTTTGGCCGGGTTTGCTTTGCCCCCACCCTCATCTCCCATCTCAGGGGCAAGTTGCATAAGATTTTGAGTGTGTTGCTTTGAGGGATTAGACTTTGCCAAACAATGAAGCCATAAATGCCTGGCGTTTGGAAGTTCGTGGAAGGAAACCTCAGAGAAAGCAAAACTGTAGCTAAATGTGGTAGGAAATATAAGGGTAGGGTATTTAATATCTACTTTGTTTCCTTTCTTTTTGTCTTTTTTGAGACAGGGTCTGGCTATGCAGTTCAGGCAGGCCTTGAGCTCACTTTGTAGCCCAGACTGGTCTCAAACTTGAGGCAATCCTCCTGCCTCAGCTCCCGAGTGATGGGATTACAGGCGTGTGCCACCACGCCCGGCTTTACTATGTTCCCTGTATCCAGGTCTATCACAGGGTGGCTCACTCTCTTGGAGTTTCAAAGTTGAGGGAGGCCTGTCAGAAATCTGCACTGCCTTGCCATATGGCTCAGACCCTATTCCTTTCCTCATCGCACCTATTTTAACCTAAAATTTAATCCATTTGGACTGAGAAATTAGCTTAGAGGTAGTGCTCTTGTCTTGTATATAATGAGGCCCTGGGTTTTATCCTCATCGCTGGAAAAAACAAAACTTAACTCAATAGTAGAAACTTAAAAAGCAATGAAAAGAAATTAAAGTTTTTTAAATTTATTTATTTATTGGTTCCAGGAATCAAACACCAGACCTGGAGCTTGCCAGGCAGGCACTTGTGCCACAGAGCTATATCTCTGAAATTAAAGTATTTTAATTTTTTTTTTGAAAAAAGAGTTAAAAATCACATATGAATAACTAGCTTATTAGAAATAAGATTATTGCGTAAAATAAAGACATTATTATACATAGTTATTTTTACCTGTATGATTTTAAATGTTTTAGAAGAAAAGTTACCACTAAGATTAAATTTATCTTTCACGTAGAGCTCTCACAGTCTTTTCACAAAGCACTTACATTCTGGTTTTTTTTTTTTTTTT
>NW_004955412.1:18422535-18430113 GCF_000276665.1 Chinchilla lanigera | reverse complement strand
CTACTTTCTAAGGTTTTGTAAGAGGCTGAACTTAAAGGTGATTGACTAATTGATCTGGTAGAGAAAATTTCGAAGTATCCCAGCATTCAAGCTACGTCATAGGTACTGCTGGCTCCTTCTAGTTAGATTTATAATTAAAATCAGGAACAAAAAGAAGAGCCAAATGATGTAGAAAATTTTTCTGGTGGCCAAAAATGAATTGTGAGTGAGTGTGGTGGCACATGCCTATATCCCAGCACTCAGGAAGCTGAGGCAGGAGGATAGCCACAAGTTTGAGGCCAGCCTGAACTGCGTAGCAAGACCTTGTCTTAAAAGAAGAAGAAAGAGAAAAGAAGAAGAAGAAGGAAGAGGAAGAAGAGGAGGAGGAGAAGGAGAAGGAGGAGGAGGTGGAGAAGAAGAAGGAAAAAAATAAACCCAAACATGAATTGTATGTAAAGCTGCAATCAAAAGAGTGTGGCTGCTGAAGACGTTAGCGCTATTAAAAGAGACCTAGTATTCTATAAGAGAATAAGAAGAAAAATGCCATGAGGGCATCTCAGGAATCAGCAAGACCCTACCCATCACAGCATTAAATGTGCAGAAGTATAAACCTTTCAATTGAGAAGAGTGCTCTCGGGGCTGGGGATTTAGCTCAGCGGCAAAAGCGCCTGCCTGGCAAGCGCAAGGTCATGAGTTCGGTTCCTGGTACCGGAGAAAAACAAAAACAAACAAACAAACAAACGAGAAGAGTGCTCTTGAGCCCCTGCTTGAGAAGGGTTGCCTAGGGAGCTGGTTCTTAGTGCTGAGACATCCAGGCACTCAACTCAGAGGCTGTCACCACCACTTACTGCCCAAACTGGTGGCAGAACTTGATATCATACCTGTGATTCATTCACTTAAGTTCAGGTAGCTGAGTGTTCTATTAGGGGGTGGGGCCTAGTTGGAGCTGTGTGGCTGGGTACATGACCTGGAAGGTTGCATTCTTGTCTTCCACATCTTCGTGCTCTCCCTATGCTTCTTGGCTGCTATGGGTTCAACCGCTTTTCTCTGCCGTGACTTTCTGCCATGTGATTTCTTCCTTGGAGCAGATCAGCTATGGATCGAATCCTTGGAAATGTGTGAAACGAAATAAACCTTTCTTCCTTTCAATTACAGGTGTCAGGTTTTTTTGTTTGTTTGTTTTGTTCTCTTGTTTTTTTGAGACAGGGTCTTGCATGAAGTTCAGGGCTTGAGCTCACTTTGTAGCCCAGGCTGGTCTGGAACTCACAATGATCCTCCTGCCTCAGCCTCCTTAGTGCTGAGATTACAAGCGTGTGCCACCATGACTGGCAGGTGTCAGGTAGTTTATCTCAAAGACAGAAAAGCTACTAATATATAGACTTTGAAGTATGCTCCTTTTTGGTACTGGGAATTGAACTCTTGACCTTGTGCTAGCCAGGCAGGTATGGTGAAATGTGCTTTTATTTCTGTAGAATGTTCTGGCTTTCTAGAATCTTAAGCATACTTCTATATTCAAGAATAAGAGAAGAATATAAATATGCCAAAGTCTTAATTAATATTTGTTGAGTACCACAATTTTCATTTGGGGAAAAAGAGGCAAATTACAAGAAAAAAATGCTTCTGAGAGTCAATCATATAATGAGGTATACCTCACCATGAGAGTGTGCACTTTCACAGAAAAAGTTATCCTGGATAAACTTTTTTTTCTACTACATGTATTGCCTCATTGATTTTCCTTATAAAATCAAACTTGTGGGCTGGTAGGATAGCTCAGTGGTAGAGTGCCTGCCTAGCATATGTAAAGCTCTGAGTTAAATTCTCAGCACTACAATAATGAACCAAAACAAGACCAAAACCAAAACAAAACACAAAACAAACCCAAATATGTATTTATCTAGGGAAGATATTATTTGCAAATGATTACAGAGTCATTTGTAAAAATGCAGAAAACTAACAGGGCACAGCAGAATATCTGTGGTCCTAGCCACCTTAAAGGTTAGGGAGGCCGGCGTGGTGGTGCACGCCTGTAATCCCAGGACTTGGGAGGCTGAGGCAGGAGGATTCTTGTGAGTTCAAGACCAGCCTCAGCTACAAAGTGAGCTCAAGGCCAGCCTGAACTGCATAGCAAGACTGTCTCAAAAAGACAGAAAAAAAAAAAAAAAGGTTAGGCAGGAGGATCCACTGAATACTGGAGTTTGGGACCAGCCTAGGTGTAAATAGTGAGACCCCATCCTCCCTCCTACAATAAAATCATACTGAAAGATATTTGGAGTGATTTAAAGAATATTTAAATAAAAAAATGCTTAAACCATATCATAGAATATAAACAAAAAGTATACAATAATAATTTTTATATCTTTTGTTGTGGCTAGACTAGTTAGAATAAAAAACATGGGTAAGATTGGGTGGGGTGGTGCCTACCTGGAATCCTAGCACTCGGGAGGCTGAGGCAGGAGGATCACTGCAAATCTGAGACCAGCCTGAGCTGCAAAGGGAGTTCAAGGCCAGCCTGAAATGCATAATGAAACCCTGTCTCAAAAAGACCAAAAAAAAAAAAAAAAGAGCAAACTGAAGAGAGACGGAAAGCTTGTTTAGCTTCTTTTATGCCTCCTCCCCACAATGTTTTAGAGCAAGTGACTAGGTAGTTATCCTTATCTGCTCAGACCTGCTTCCACATACACAGGGGAAACGTTTGAATACAACTAGGTTGAGCTAGGATGGAGGAGGAAGAAGCAAAAGCACACAGCTGGTGATGCAAATTGAACCTTAACAAAGAGAAGGCACACATTCAGCTCTCCCAGGGAACCAGGGCATTTGGAGTGTTCAGACAATGTGTGCCCAGCAGTGCCCTGATTCCTATGTGATGGCAGAATTTATAGTCAGCCAGGAAGTTTTGTTTGTGGCATGAAAACATTCTATGATGTTGATTTTTGGCATACAGAATTTCTGAATAATGCTTGTGTATCAAATGATTGCTTGCATACTGTCAGCCTCTTTTAGCACAGTAATGAATTGGGTCAGTGTAGAGGGTTGGGCTTTCTTGAAAGTCCCCATGACGCTGAGGGTCCATGGAGCCATACTGTGAGGCTGCAGCTTTCTTGCTGCTTGCTGACAAACTGCCCGGCACACAGATGAATTGGGCCTTTAAAGTCATCAAGAGTTAAGGTGCTGCATTCCATTGTTTATAATATTCCTCTCACCTTAGCCTCTAGGTCCTCAGGTTTTGTATCTCTTTAGAAGTTTCTAATTTCCTACCGTCTCCATCAAGAATATCTTGGTTTTTTTTCTTTTGTTTTTTCAAACTCTGGAAACAAGACTTGGTGACTCGACATGGAAAAAGTCTGATTTTTTTTTTTTTTGTCTTTTTGAGACAGGGTCTCACCATGTAGTTCAGGTTGGTCTTGAACTCAGTTTGTAGCCCAGGCTGGCCTTGAACTCACAATGATCCTCCTGCCTCAGCCTCCTGAGTGCTGGGATTACAGGTGGGCGCCACCACGCCTGGCTAAAAGTCTGATTTTTGTCTTCGAATCTGTTTTACTTTTTCAGAAAAGAATGAGTTGGCCCTGGTTGCCAATTGGGGCTGGGTGGTGGCTGGCTCTCTGTCTGCTCCCTGGGCTTCAGGGTCTCTGGGAATGCAGCCTCCTCTCCTTCTGAGTGCGTCGAAGGACAGAACAGACCCACTGGCCCACTTTCATGAGGGCAGTGACGCTGTTACAAAATACGGGGTGAGTCTCTTCTGGGCACCATTTACAGGTGACGCCATCATAGGTACTCTGCTCAGTTTTGTACTCTGTTATTTTTATTCACTTGCTTCTGTTCTTTTTTTTTCTGTACCAGGAATTGAACTCAGGACCTTGCACTTGCCAGGTAGGCACTTATGCCACTGAGCTGTATCCCCAGCCCTGCTTCTGTTCTTGTGCTGTCTTGCTTTCAGGAACTCTTAAAGTCTTCCCGGTTTCTGAGCGAGTTAGTTAGCTTTCCATTACTATAACAAATAGTGTGAGATAATCAACCTATAAAAGCTTCATTTTGATTCACAGTTTTCAAGAATTCGTCCATGATTGGTTGATTCTGGTGCTTTGGGCCTTGTGGTGAGGCAGCAGAGCAGGAATGCATGATTGAGCAAAAGTGTTCACTTCTTGGCTGGAGAGAAAGAAAGGGTGAAAGAGAGAGACAGTTCCCTTTGAGGCCGTGGTCCAGTCCCCTAAAGACCTCTCACTAGACCACACCTTTTTACAGGGCCACCACCTCCCGCCAGCACCAGCTGGCAGCCACGCCTTTAACACAAGACCCTTAGGAGACAATGCAGATCTAAGCCATAGCACTGTGCCTAAACTGAGCTGATGAGCCGGTCATGGTGTTGCATGCCTGTAATCCCAGCACTCCGGAGGCTGAGGCAGGAGGAGTGTTGCAAGTTCCAAACCAGCCTGGGCTACAAAGTGAGCTCAGGGCCAGCCTGAACTGCATAGCAAGACCCTGTCTCAAAAAGACCAGAAAGAAAAAAAAAAAAAAACAAAAAAAACAAAAACCAAAAAGCAAGAAAACAAAACTGAAAAAAGAAAAAAAAAGAAAACAAAAACTGAACTCAGTTACCCTGGCTTCTGGAGAAACTACTTTCCCTGCTGGCTCCTACTTTGTCAGAGATTGTGATACCCTAGGGACAGCTCTTAAGCTCCAAAAGTCGGCTGCCTATGTTTGGGCCTCAGTTTTACTGTATACATTTTGGGTTTGAGTTTGGCAGTTCCCTTAATCCCTCTGTCCCTCATTGATTTTATCTGCAAACCAGGGAAATCATATAATGCGCCTCATGGATTTGTTGTGAGGCTTAAGTGAGTTCCCATATGTAAACTGTTTAGCACAGTGCTTTGCAAATTGGTTTTGTTCATTATTATTTTGTGGTGCTGGGAATTGAACCCAGGGCCTTGAGGATGTTAATGTACTTTATCACAGCTATACCCTCAGCTCTGAAATTGTTATTATTGACTGTAAGTCTCTCCCCAAATCTCAAAGTCTCAAAATCTCAAAATCTCCCAAAGTCTTTGGTACACAGTTCATCCTTAATAAGAATATACCTCTAAACTGTTTTTTTAGCCAGGTGTGGTGGCGCACACCTGTAATCCCAGCACTCGGGAGGCTGAGGCAGGAGGATTGTTGCAAGTTCGAGACCAGCCTGGCCTACAAAGTGAGTTCAAGTCCAGCTTGAATTGCATAGCGAGACCCTGTCTCAAAAAAAAGACAAAAGCAACACAAAACTATTTTTCTTTTCCCAGCACTCAGGAGGCTGAGACAGGAAGATTGCTGTGCATTCAAGACCAGCCTGGGTACATAGTGAGTTCAAGGTCAACTTGAAATACATAGCAAGACTCTGTCTCAACAAAACAAAAGCAAAAAATAAACTATTTTCTTTTTCCCCGATGATCTCTTTTGACTAATCACCTCCCTAATTTTCTTTATTCTTCTCATGAAAGAGGAATCTTCAGAGAGATCTATAGCATTAATGTCTTTTTTTTTTTCTGGGTACCAGGAATCGAACTCACGAGCTTGCGCTTGCTGGGCAGATGCTGTGCCGCTGAGCTAAATCCCCAGTCCCCGAATTAAAGTCTTAATTGGACACACCACCTACCAGTCTCACTCCAGACAGTTGGGGAGTATAAATGACATAAAAACACAATATGGCTATATTTTGGTTATTTGGGAGGAACAAGGGTGATGTGTCTTCTCTTTGAAAATTAGACTCATGCTTCATTTTGTAGGGCCTTCTCAGTGTTGTCTTTGATACCTTTGCAAGAGCAGCAAAAGTTATTGTATTCGATGTTCAAATTATGTCCGTGAGTGGACGGTACTCACAAGCACAGTCACTGGAGAGAGTGGTTTCAGGTTGCAGGGTGAAAGAGGTTTTCTCTGCTTTATCAGGCAGCAAAGGTTTCTGTTGGGTCCCCCTGTGAGAGGATTAACCTGGGGATCTGGGACCCAGCACCACAGTTGCCATCCCTGCTACAGGTAGGGGAGGGCCCTGAAATGGTAAGAAAGACTGACTGAATCCCATCATTTATCTGGGATCAAATGAGCTCAATTGATGAAACTGCAAGAAGAGAAGTCCCCTTTATCCTTATCCTTATTTGCTTGTAAAGGAGCCAATTAGTGTTAATTGTGTTGGCAATTCGGAACAGCCACCAGGGAATTGATCCAAGGCCATTGTGGGATGACCCCTCTGTCCCATCCTAACTCTAGTCCTTACTCAAAGTCAGGTGGGGCATCAGAGCACTAGATGTCTTTTGGTCAGAGAGAGTAAATATGTGCTTTCCTTGTCACATATTTACAGTGCCCTGGCTGTCAGTTTTTTAATATTGTACATTCAGTGACCTGACAGTACAGTTCTGCCATGGAGAGAGACAGATGTGGGTGGATCAAGGCTAGACTGAAGGGCTACGTTTTAGCATAGAAGCATACAGTCTTCCTTCTTGCTTTCCTGTCCGGACAAAGGCTATCTTCCGCTGACAGCCCAATTTCCTACCTCCCACCCCCACGAAAAGCAGCTAAATCAATCTATTTAATGAGAAGGGCGAGAGGAGGAGGGGAAAGCCTGGGAGCTGGTGGAGAGTGTGGAATGTCGGATGATAGAGGAGGGAAGAAACAGAGATAAGAGTTTTATTGCTGGAATTATTAATTTGATCACTTTTAATGTCCTTGGAGAGTCACTAGGAAGGATGGAATTTTTATTTACTTATTTTGCCTAACGGACTGTTCATCTTTGAACATGACTGCTCAGTAGATAATGTGCGCCACCGCTTCACCGGCTTATAAACGCAACAGAAACTGTGCAGATGCTCTGGCAGACACCTGGCTACAGAACTGTTCAGGGCCGAGGGTGCGGGGTGGTTGGGGGGTGGTAGGAAGCAAAATGACGTATCTTCTCTGGCCTTCACCCACCCGGTGACTAGAATGCGTGGTTGGGCTGGTTTCTCTGCCCTGGAACACGCAGATCCTACTTTGCCCATTCTTCTGGGTTCTGTGATAATTAGATCAATTGTACAAGGTGAGCTGGATTTTGCA
Source organism: Chinchilla lanigera (assembly GCF_000276665.1). Lineage (NCBI taxonomy): Eukaryota > Metazoa > Chordata > Mammalia > Rodentia > Chinchillidae > Chinchilla > Chinchilla lanigera. The sequence continues at coordinate 18,423,081 of NW_004955412.1, read as the reverse complement.
AGAGGAAGGAATTTTACTGAACAGTTCCCCTACCTTGCCACCAGCTTGGTTACAGTTGCTTAAGTACGATAGCTATGCCTGCCTTTGTGGCCTCCAGGGCTAAAGGGGGACAAGCCTGGTAATTCTGGGGACCAGGAAACACTTTTAAGGGAGGTTGTTGAATTGGTACAGAGGTCACAGTAGGGGTCACGTTGTGCTATCGGGGGCGACCCGGTCAGGCATCGCGGACCCTCACTCGGGAAAGGCGGCGGAGGCTGGCACACTTGAGGTTCCCACTGCCTGCTCTCCAGAGGGGGGCACTCTGGAGCCAGCGCCTAAGCAACCCCGGCCCACGCTGGAAGGTCGAGCTCGCCAGTGAGGTCACGGTTGCCATGGCTCCGGGCAGTGACGCGCGTCGGCACGTGACGCGCGGTTGCCATGGCGCCGGGCGCCCGCCGGCGCGGGAGCCCCGCCTCCCGGAGTGACGTCCGTCAGCCCCCCTCCTTTTCCCGCCCCCCTGCCCCCTCCCCTCCAGCCGGCTCCCCGCGGACCCGGAGGTTTCACTGC
>NW_004955412.1:18413447-18422180 GCF_000276665.1 Chinchilla lanigera | reverse complement strand
CGGGGGAGCCCGCCACTCCGGGGCTCGGGGGTCGGTCGGGGCAGCGAGGGGTCCGGGATCCGCAGTTCGGGGGAGCGTCGGGGGACGGGGCGACCGGCGGGGGGCTGTCGGGGGGGGGGCGTGAAGGGACCCCCGGACCCGCGAGTGGAAACTCCTCAGCACGGCGCGGGGGGGCACGGAGCCCCGGGACGCGGTCCTGAGCGCCTGGGCACGGCGCGGGTCCTCGGGCCGCGGACGGAGCGAAGGGTGACTGGAAAGGAGACGTGGGGACTCTCCGGGGGCCGGCAGACCATAAACCCAGCAGACTCCGGAACCAGCAATTAGGAAGTCATCGGGGAATGAGGGCAGGAGCCTGTGAAATGTGGACCCGGAGGACAGGGGAAGCAGGGGTGGACGGGCAGCCCTGGGCTGCCCAGGGGCCCCGGGACGGCCGGGGCATGGACTGGGGAGTGTGGTGGGTGCAGGGCGCTGGGAAGTATGAGGAACCTGGTGCCTTACGACAGATCGGAATCCGCATTTGATCATCTAAAACTGATAGATGGTGCGAACGGAGGGAGCCTGAGGAGAGGCACGGTTATGGGAGGATGCAATGAAGGAAATGGGGAACTAAGGGGAAAAATCGTTTTGGGTCCGGGTCGGAAGGGCCCCAGGGAACAGGGGCCCCGGGCTGGGGGCGGGGGTCCAGGTTTATGGTGGCACTAGCAGCTAATCAAGGGTTAAACTGTTGGGAAGAGCTGGGTCGCTGGTTATTTTTAGTCTTTGGAGGGTCTGGAACTGTGGGCTTTATGAGAACTCAGGGTGAGTTTTCGGTGGTGAGGGAAGAGCTTGTGACCGAGGAGTCCAGCCACCAGAGGATTATACTTATTGGGCCCTTTGGTTCCTAAGGGATTTGAGGAGCTGTAGTAGTGAAATTGGCCAAGGTCAATTAGGAAGCCATATATGTATACATAGTCTTTTTAATTTTTTTGGGGGGAAATGTGCAAATATAGTCTTCTTTTTATTGAGGGTATTGGACTCTAAGACGTCAGGGGGAATCCTTCAGTTTTCAGGGAACGCACAAAGCTCATTTTACCTCTCAATTTTTCTTTGCTCAATATGTCACTTGAGCGAATACTTTTAATGTAGTCGTTCATTACGTTTAAAACTGCGGTGTGTGTTTTCCCTCAGCCTGAGAAACGACCGTACAAGCTGCTGCTGCTTCCTACCAAAGCCGCATCAGTTCTCCTCACCTCCTCAGCCTTGCCTTTGGTTATCACAGCCTACCTGGTTTTTGCTTTTATTTGCTTTTATGGCTTGTTTTCAGAGGGGAGTGGCTTATCTAGGCTTTCGGTCCTGCTCGCTTGCAGCGCAGAAGTTCCTGCCAGTTACCCCTCTCTCTAAGACTACAGGGGCCCTTCTTACCAAGGGTGAGGGGGTGGCTGGCTGTGGTGAATGGATCGATCAGTTTCACTTCCTCTGGAGGGCTCTCTTCAGCCTTTTGACAGTTTTTGTGAGAAGGCCTCAAGTCTGGAGCTCAGAGCTGAATGAGATACCCAAATCCAGGACTCCTTGCTGTTACCTTCCGACCCTCAAGGCGGGTAGACTGAGCCTCGACTCAGCCTCTCTGGAGCCTGCAGTGTGTGCAGGCCTTGTTTACTGTTAGCCAAACCAAATTTATATTTATAAACAATATACCTTGTTTCTTGTTTTGCTCTCCTCCTCTCTCCCAAGTAGTCACGTTGTGCTCTGTGATTATTTTGCTCCGACCCCTGGGGAATGGGCTGCATGACTTAATTGGTTGCCTGGTTTATGGTCTCTGTCATTTAAAGAAACTTGAATCTTTCAGCCCTTGAATATACCAGAATATTGACCAGAAAAGTAAAAACCTCTACGGGCAGATGAGGTTGAATGTTTTTGTAAATATAATTGCAAACAGGGCTGGGGATTTAGCTCAGCGGCAAAAGCGCCTGCCTGGCAAGTGCAAGGTCCTGAGTTCGGTTCCCGGTACCGGAGAAAAACCAAAAAAAAAAAAAGAAAGTGTTCCTCAAGCTGGAGGTATAGCTCAATATAATTGCAAACAGTTGATTTTTGGCTTTCTATATAAAAGAGACATTTCTGTCTTCAGTAGTCAGCAGGCTAGTGCCTAATTATGGCTGGTCTGCCCACTTTCTAATTTGCGCCGTGTGCTTGTGTGCGTGTCTGTGTGTGTGTGTGTGTGTGTGTGTGTGTGTGTTTGTGTTTCAAAAGTTTCTCTCTGAGACTTTGGTGTCCTTTAGGACTGTAGCATTTAAAACATTGGCTTGTTTATTAATGGGTGTCACTGTTTATTTGGATTTTATCTCTGATCATTTGTAGTGTGTGGTTATGCAATTCCTACCTATGGAAATACTGAAACTCTTGAATGAGACTGAAATGGCTTAGACACTGAGTCGGACAATGAGCTGCATGTGGGAAGAGACCACACCAGCCTTCACTTGTGTTTCTGTAGCACTGTGCAATTTCCTAGTTACAGTTACAAGTGGCCTATCTTTTGCTGCTTAAATTACTCTGACGACATGAGTGAAGCTTAATTCACAAGGAGTTGTCATGGGCTCTGGATGAATGATGAACGTATTTTGGCCTGCTTCTTGCTTATCTGAATGCACTTTGCAAGGGGTTCTCCATGGCTGACAGCTTAGATGTGCCTAGCAGCTGCTGACATAATGTACGATGGCCTATTAATGCCATGGTTTGGTTATATAATGGTGGGGAAGGTGCATAGGTGCTAGAAGTTGCAGGAGCTGATGCTTTTGTTGCTCAGGTAGGAATTTTTTTCTCCCTGTGTAATGCAGCATTTGTCTGCAGTCAAATTATTTGGAAGCAAAAAGTTATTTTTACCCAATCTGTTTCTATAGTGTATTAGTTTTTGTTTTATCTTTTTGAGATGTGTGATTGTCGTGCCCCCCCATCACTGAATAGTCTGGGTTTTTCTATAACCTTATGTAAAATCAGACCCAGGTAATTAAGATGATACTTGTGTTGGCTGAAAGAGACCAGGTAATAGGTATTTTCTGAGCATCAGAGAAATATTTATGCTCATTTTTCTTGCGTGACCCATTCCAAGGACCAAAAGGCTAAAGTAAACTTCACTTATTGGCTGAGCTTCTTTACCCCATCCAACAATAAGTGGTGAAGCTGGCCCTTCCCCAAATCCTGTTAACTCTCAGAATTCCCCGAGTAGGACCCTAGAGTGACTGAAATCAGTAGAGCAAAGGGAAATGTTTGGGTACTTTTGCAGTACAGTTTTCCTGAGCTCACACTTCATACTGGCAGCACTGCAGTGCTCATAGCGTCACTGCAGAACAGTGCACAGGAGCAAATACTCCTCTGTGACATACTTTGGTCAGCAGCTCACCCTATCTTTGTGCTACATGCTTTGATTTCCTTTTTTTTTTTAAATTCTAGCTTAAGATTCTCTGGCTCTATTCTTTTGGTAGAATAAAGAATTAAAGATATTTTATTTTAATTTCTGTTTTTGTCTTTTTGAGGCAGGGTTTCGCTATGCAGTTCAGGCTGGCCTTGAGCTCACTTTGTAGCCCAGCCTGGCTTTGAACTTGCAAAGATCCTCCTGCCTCAGCCTACTAAGTGCTGGGATTACAGGAGTACGCTAACACCTCTGGCGACAAAGATATTTTAAAAAATAGGTTTTTTTTTTTTGCTTTCAGATTGCTTGTGTTCTATTTCCTGTGCCTAATTATATACCTTCAGAGTAACTGGATAAACAGGAACAAAGAGCAGATACATTTTAAAAAGTATACGTGTCCATAAAAGTGTTTGGTCAAATACTTCGAAGCCGAATTTCAGCAAATATATATATATATACACATATATATGTGTATATATATATATATATATCTCATATGGGGGTTATTGGTTTGTTGTAAGTGCTTCAGCTTTAGATGAGACTCCTTGGTTTGAATCTTGCTGCTTAATAATAGGGTGATTTTGTGCTGTGAGGAGTTACTTACTTTCTTTGTGCTTTGTCGTCATTTGTAAAATGGGTTGACAAGTTTGGGCGTTATGGAGGCTAAATACTTTATGGAGGCTTTAAATACTGTGAGAGAATATGCATAAAGCTGTTCATGAACAGTAAGTAAGTACTAGCAGTTACTGTCGTCGTCATGATCATCATCGTCAAGTGTCGTAGTAACCAGGATGATTCAGACGTAATCCCCCTTCTCTTCCTGTTACCCTTTGGGAAGAGTTCAGGACTGCATCTGCCATCCATGTTGAGGAGGTAGCCATCCTAATGACAAGCTTTTATGGTTAAAAAGAAAGTTTGCTACTATTTCAGGGGCCACTTTGAGATACTTGTGTTCAATTCTGATGGGATATAGGCTGGACAATCCCACAAAATTAGCATTTCAAACAATTTTTCATTGATTAAACTTTTTAAAAACAGTTATTTAATGAAAACTAAGACTGGCTTTTGCTTTGGGCTGCCTTGAGTTTCCTTTTTCTTCCTTTCTTCTTTTTTTTTTTTTTTTTGATAGGGTCTTGCTAGGTAGTTCAGGCTGGCTCTGAATTCACTATGTAGCCCAGGCTGGCCTATAACTCATTGGCAGTCCTCCTGCCTCAGCCTCCTGAGTGCTTCATTATGTTTTGTATCACTAATTTTTGTCACATTGATGATGGAACAGTTTGAGTGCAGTCTTTTCTCCAGAGAATCACTTAAATTTGGTGGAAAATATGTAAAAATGTTCCTACAAGCTTAAGAACACAATTGCACTTGCAAGCATAGTGTGCTGCTTAGAAGGCCAAGGTCAAGGTTCTTAACTTTAAATATGACACAGAGAAAAACATGTGACCTCATTTCAAACGGTCACCAGTCAGGACACTTCTATGTGTTTTACTGCAAGCTCAGTTTCATGAGAACAACTCACAGTGGGCTAAAAGCGTTCTTTTTACCTCTAAGGAAGAGCTTAACAAAGCAGATGAGATAATGCTTTTACCCCTTAGAAAACTGAAAACAAGATTCACTGGTAAATGGAAGAAAGAATTATGTCCAAAAGAAATAGAAAGTAGGATTTACATTAGATACATTAGAGGAAGATAGTCCCCCCACAATGTAGTAACAGTTGGAAGATGACTAAATTCATTTTGGTATGGTTGTGATGGGGTTACTAACTTTGTTGAAACTTTGTGAAGAGCTAAGACTGATTAAGACTAGTCTTTCCAGTCAAAATACCCGTATTCCACTTCCAACATCAAAGATGCTTATTTTAACATTCTGACTTTGGTGCCAACTCCCTAGAAAGTCATAAATCTGGCTCAAGCCAGAGGTGCCCGGACTAGTTATTTCTGTGCCAGAAGTGCTGTTTTTATTTTCCAAGCATCAATCTGGCTAATGTTTTCTAATTCGTGGCATTAAAAAAACCCAAAATGGACACTTTGAAGAGAAAGAGACTCTCTACTCACGAGTCTCTGTGATTAAAAAACCTAGCCTGTAATCCCAACACTCGGGAGGCTGAGGCAGGAGGATTGGTGTGAGTTCGAGACCACCCTGGGCTACAAAGTGAGCTCAAGGCCAGCCTGAATTGCATAGTGAGACCCTGTCTCAAAAAGACAAACAACAACAACAATAACAGAACCACAAAAACACCCTAAAAAATTTCTGTGAAGAGATGGAATTTTTTATTCATTCATTCATTGAGCACATATTTACTGAATGCATACTTGTCTGGTTCTATGCTGGGCTCTCAGATGCACCAATGAAGAAAGAGACAAAAAAAACCCCACCTACTTTCCTGGAGCTTGCTTTCAAAAGAGCGGAGGTAGACAGAGACATGTAAAAGTAAAACAGAACAACAAAAACAAAAAAACCCAAACAAACCAAAATACTATAATGATGAATACTAAAGAGAAAATAGATGGATCCCGGCATGGTGGTGCGCACCAGTAATCCCAGCACTCGGGAGGGAGACTGGAGCAGGAGGATTGTTGTGACTTCGAGGCCAGCCTGGGCTACAAAGTGAGGTCAAGGCCAGCATGAACTGCATAAGGAGACCCTGTGTCAAAAAGACAAAAGAGACAAAAAAGAAGAAGAAGATAGATGGACCAGAGACTGGGGAAGGGTGCTGTTTCAGGCTGACTGGTCAGGAAGGGCCTTTGGAAGATGGCCGCCGTACTGGAGTTGAGGCCTGCGTGAGGAGGAGCGGCAGCCTGTGAAGCTTTGGAAGACAACAGGCCACGCAGAAGGAATGGCAAGTGAACGGCCTTTGGAAAGCAGAAGTGAGCTTGGATTATCCAAAGATTAGACTCAAGGTCATGTGTCATGGTGCCTGCTGAACAAGGCATAGGATTAATGAGGGATAGGATCTTTTTAATTTTTTTTGTCGTTTTGAGACAGGGTCTCACTATGCAGTTCAGGCTGGCCTTGACCAGCCCAGGCTGGTCTCAAACTCAAAATGATCCTCCTGCCTCAGCCTCCTGAGTGCAGGGATTACAGGCGTGCGCCACCACGCCCAGCTTCTGAGGGATGGGATCAGATAGGTAGACCAGCCAGGATACAGAGGGTTGTAGGCCATTTTATGAAATTTGGCATGAAACAGGTTAACATCAGAGAATATCAAAGCAGAGCACTGATATTATATGATTTATGCTTCTAGAAACTCACTTTGCTTATTTTATGGTTAAGGGCAGAAAACCTTTTTCTGACACATTTCTTGAGATGGGGAAGTGGTCAACTTTAGCAACTTAACGTTTTTTACACTGTAAGAGAATACTATATGTTTTGCACACAAATTAAACATGCTCAATCAACAGACATTTGTTGGTTTATTGGGAACAAAAAAAAAAGACCTTAGAGATATTCTCTTCCAACTCTTCTTTTTTCCCCCCAGAGCCTATAAAGATGGATTTAGCAGAAATTAGAATCTCAGTGACTAAGAGGCTATTGAAGTCACTTAGACCAATTACCTGTTAGTTTCACAGTGTCTTCTGTATCTCCATCCTGTTTTTCTAGAGTCCTATAAGCAGTTAATGTGGGAGCTGAATTGGAATTGAGGTTTCTTTACTTTTGCCCTCACCCTCTGAGCATTTGTTCTTTTATTAGAGAAACAAGATATATGTACCAACTAAGTCTAAGGTACTTATCCGCTCCACCAAAAACAGACCCTAAAAGTGAGATTTCCTGAAACATTTTCAATTAGGGAGGAGGAATAATACTCGACCTGGCTTTTGTCGGATGTTAGTTACCCTTCTCATTTACCTGCAGCCCTCCATTGTTTTCCCTTTAAACACGTACCCACAGTCCCTCAGTCCCCTGTCAATGGGACAGATGTGGAGGAAGCAAAAAAGGGCGAGAAATAAACAGAAAACACAGACCCATGCCAGGCGGGTAGCGCACAGCTATAATCCCAGCAGCTGGGAGGCTGAGGCAGGAGGATTGCCATGAGTTTGAGGCCAGCCTTGGCTAAATAGTGAATTCAAGGCCAGCCTGAACTGCATAGCATGACCCTATCTCAAAAAAACCCCACCAAAAAGCAAAAACAATACGCTAAGAAACCAAAAAATAAAACAAAAAACTGAAAACACAGGCCCAACGTGGTGGCTGATGTCTGTTATCCCAGCCTGCCAGGAAGCAAGGCAGGAGGACCTCAAGCTCGAGCGCAGCCGGGTCAACTTAGTGAGACCTTACCTCAGAATAAAACACTTTGGAAAGGGCTGAGGATGTCGCTCAGTGCGCAGACTCTGGGTTCAGACAAACTGTAAAACAAAAAACAAAACGCACAAGAACAACAAAACAGGAAATGCAGTGACCATAAATACTGTGTGCCTTGCACAGTTTTCTTGTGTCACTCTAGCTCAATCCCAGGGAATGTAGGCAGGTACATTTTTGGGTTGGTCTGGTCTGTCTTTGAAGGTAACTTTCTTAGATGGACTCCTCACTGACCAGATCCTTCCCAGTTTCCAGTACCAGTGCTGTGCTCTAACTCAGTGAGAGAACTGGATACCTGCATCCATTCCTTGATGGTTATAGGTAAGTGCTGAGAAACACTTGTCTAGGGTTTCTCTTAATTTTGTGTAGTTTCACATCTGAGTGCTACACCTGTTCTCTACATGAATAAGCTCACGGAACAGGTGAGGCTCTGGTCTCTTCTAACAGTGAGTAGCTTGGTCCCCGGCTGGCGTAAGAGTATAGTTGTAGTGTCCTGTGAATGACCAGTAACACCCCAGTGATAAAAATTATATATATTCTCATGGACTTTTGTCCTTATGTAATGAATCGTTGCTAAATAAATGGCCTAGGCCAGTGGTGGCAAACCTATGGCACACATGCTGCAGTGGGCTGTTGTCATTGACAGCTCTAAAAGCTTTGCTGTCACTGGCCTGGGCAGTGTCTTTGAGAAGCCTCAGCAGTCTAGGATAACTTAGCTGGAAAGACCTTTTGGATGTGTTCAGATTAGACTCCTATGAGCGAGTACACAACGGTGGGGTGAGTGTCATGAAGTCACCCTGGGAACGTGCTTGTGTGTGACCCGTAGGAGACAAGGCATCTTTGCCACTGCTTAAGTATTTCATCTCAGAATTAGGCTATTCCAAGAGGTAGGAATCAGAGGTAGATGCTTAGGCACATCTCCCAGAAACTGAAGAAGAAAACCTAGTGCTTATTTAAGTTTGTTGGTGTGGACTGAGTTCATTCACTTGGGTACTTTTGGCCAATTATTTAAATTAAATTTAGAGGGGCTGGGGATTTAGCTCAGCGGCAAAAGC
>NW_004955412.1:18399697-18413347 GCF_000276665.1 Chinchilla lanigera | reverse complement strand
TATTTTATGGAAAAAAGTAAAACAAAATTTCATAACAAATTCATAGGAGAATACCAAGAATTAATGCACTGAGTATTGTTATCTTCAAAGTAGTTACTCCATGTACAAGATATGGGCATAAAAAATTCTCCAAATGATATCAGCACAATGAATTAAGGGAAACTAGATGTATAACTATCTTGTATTTTTTTTCTTTTTCCTTCTCTTTTCCCCCATCCTAGTTCCTTTTTCCCTTTGAAGAATTTCTTCCCATGTCATAATATCTATTATACATTTTGGACCTTATCTACTCTTTCAGTTTCTCACACCAAAGAGACAATACTATGTTTACACATGTGAGTCTGACCATTTTCACAATGTTGGTTCATCCTATCCATGAGCAAGGAATATCTTTCTCTTTTCTAATATCATCTTAAATTTCCTTTCTCAGAGAACTGTAGTTTTCAATGTATAGATATTTTACTTCTGTTGTTAGATTGATTCCTAAGTATTTCATTTTTTAAAAACTGTTATTGTGAAGGGTATGATTTCTCTAATTTTTCTCCTAATGAATTTGTTGTTTGTGTACAGTAATGTTATTGATTTTTGAGTGTTGATTTTTCCTCCAGCTATGTGACTGAATTTGATTATTAAATCTAGAAGACTCGCTGGAGTTTTTGTGGTTTTCTATGTAGAATATCATGTCATTCACAAATAAGAATAATTTAACTTCTTCCTTTCCTATTCTTATTCCTTTTACTTTTTTCTCTTGTGTAATTGCTCTGGCTAATGTTTCCAGAACTGTGTTAAACTGGAGTGGTGATAGTGGACATCCTTGTCATATTCCTGATTTTAGAGTGAAAGATTTCAGTTTTTGACCATTTTTTTTTTTTTTTTTTTTTTTTTTTTTTTTTTTGTTTTTTTTTCCTGTACTGGGAATCGAACTCATGACCTTGTGCTTGCCTGGCAGGCGCTGTGCTGCTGAGCTAAATCCCCAGCCCCTAAGTTTTTGAAAAATTACTCAGAAATAGAGACAGAAGCCTGGTGGTGGCTCCTGTTTTTAAACACAGCACTTTGGAGTCTGAGGCAGGAGAATTTTGAGTTCGAGGCTAGCCTGGGCTACATAGTGAGACTCTGTTTAAAAAAGAAAAAGGAAGGAAGGAAGGAAGAAATGCATACCATATGGCACAAAATTCGAAGGTTGCAGAAGAGTATCCAAGGAAAAGAAGACTTCCTGCATGCGCCCGCACCTCAGCCACACAGCTTAGTCTTGTGTTGTACACATTTGCTAAAGGATTATCTGGATCATTCTTAAGTGCTGGATACAGTTTGTTTTTGATATACTCAAAACTTCGACATACTCGAATCTTCTAAAAATGATTTTCCTTCAAATTAAAAACAGAAATTATCTCATTTCAATTGCTTGACAGGATGGTACAATGTAATAATTAAATATTATATTCTTGGGGCTTAGTACAGTGTAATAAATTATATTCCTAGGGCCTAATACAATATTGTATTCATTGAATGAATGAATATAGGGAAAAAATTAAGAGCTGACTTTGTCTTTATGTTCTTAATGCCTTTTTTTTAAAAAATTTTAAAATTTTTTGTCTTTTTGAGACAAGGTCTCATGCAGTTCAGACTGGCCTTGAGCTCACTTTGTAGCCCAGGCTGGTCTCGAACTCACAACTATCCTCCTGCCTCAGCCTCCCATCCTCCTGCCTCAGCCTCCTGAGTGCTGGGATTATAGTTTTGTGCTACCACACCTGGCTTTAATACCTTTCAGACTTTTTTAAAATTAGAATTCTTATCTCCAGTAAAGACCTAAAAGAAAAATAATTTTTTACTTTTTCCTGAAATCTTTGTGTAAGAAGGGTTCACAACTTTTCTGGGCAAATAAGTTTTGGCATATCTCAAGCTTTTATTATGGGAAGTTCATGTATCTAAAGTAAATCTTGTAAGTTTAATTCAGGTGCTTTATTTATTTGTTTGTTTTGTGGTACTGGAGACTGAACTCAGGGCCTGGTGCATGCTAGGCAAGTACTTTTATCATTGATCTATATCCATAGCCTGTTTCTTACCTTAACTTTTTCTTTCCCCTTTGAAATGGGGCCTTGAGATATTTGCCAGGCTGACCTCAAACTGGGCCCAAGAAATCTTCCTGAGCAGCTGGGACTCCACATATGCACTGCCATGCCTGGCTAAATCCTTTTATTTTTTCTTACCCATCATCACTATTAGCAGAAGCAGAAGCAGTATCAGATGGTACTGGGGACTGACCCAAGGGCCTTCGCACTGAGCTACAGCCCCAGCTGTTCTGAGTGCTAGGATTATTACAGGTGTGTGCCACCTCCACCACCCCCGGCCCCAATGGTTTTGTGTCTTTTTGAAACAGGGTCTCGCTATGCAGTTCAGGCTGGCCTTGAGCTCACTTTGTAGCCCAGGGTGGTCTCGAACCCCCAGTGATCCTCCTGCCTCAGCCTCCCAAGTGCTAGGATTACAGGCGTGTGCCACCATGCCTGGCCTTCTTAACTTTCGATGAGGCAGGGTCTCACTGAGTCGCTAAGTTGCCTAGATCGATCTCGACCTTGACATTGTCCTGTCTCACCTTCACAGTTGTGCTCCACGAGGGGACCTTTATTTTGGATGGAAGGCTCTTGTCTCCGGGCTCCCAATGGGTGACTTCCCTGCGGGGGCACCCTGAGTGTGGGTGGTATGGGCAGCGCCTCTAGTTTCCATCTCCTTCCTTAGAGACCAAACTCTCAGGCTTTGCTGCATCCCCAAGCAACTTCAGACTGTTGATTAACGCCTGTCCTTGTCTTTACTCTCAGTGATTGATTAAAAATAAAATAAAACAACAACAAAAAAGTTGCAACAACAACCAAAAGCCAAAGTTTTCTGTCATTGACCAGTGATCTTAATGAATTATTACTAATTGGCCCTTCAGTGGATTAATTCAACTAGTATTTACTGTGTCATCTGTATGCGAAAAGTAGCAACTGCTGGTATGAGGAGGCAAGAAGGTGATTTTTGTCTAGGTGGACAAGGGTTTAAATTAGAGGGAAAATTGAACGCTAGCACTTTGAACCTACTAGAGAGAGGAAGAAAGACAAGTGGTATTAAGCGCAGTAGATTCTTTTGCTTCAACCACACTATCTGTTTTTACTGACTCTTTTCTGTCACTTTGTTCTCTTTTTTTTAATTATAAAAATAACTTCATGCTTATGAAGGAAATTTGGGGAAATTCAGAAGATTATAAAGAAGTGGTCTGGACATGGTGATGTGCACCTATAATCTCAGCACTCGAGAAGCTGAGGCAGGAGGATTGCCATGAGTTCGAGGCCAGTCTGGGCTCTATAGTGGATTCAAGCCCAGCCTGAACTCATAGTGAGATCTTGTCTCAAAAAAAAAAAAAAAAGTGGGAGGAAAAAAGAACCCACAATCCTGCCACCCAGAGGCAGCAGTTATTAATATTGTAAAATACTTCTACTTCTACCTGTGTATTATTAAATAGACTCCTTTGCCGCCTTCCTTTCTTCCTTTCTTTTTTGTGGTACTGGGCATTAACCCAGGCCGAGCCTCCAGCCTCACAGTCCAAGGCTCCAGGCCTGTGCCATCACCAGGTCCACGGTCATCTTAGTGTATGAGTCTTGGATGTATTTCTGATTTTCTGCTCCAGGTAGACTGCTGAAAGTGAATGGACGGGAGCAGTGGGAACACACGTTTGTAAGACGCCTGATACTGATGTTGCCACATTGCTTCCCAGAAAGTTGCACCAGGTTACTCTCCCCAGCAGCAAATGGGAGGCCTGCGTGGCTGACTCTCTTTATCTTATCTTTCTTTTTTGCCTTTGTTGGCAGGGAAGTGGAGGACTTTTTAGTCCCTGCCACACCTCTGAAGTTAGTGCCGTAGGTGCAGAACAGGTCAGAAGAGCATATAGTAGCAGCTGTCTAACCCTTTTTTCCCCTAGCCCGACCTCGACCTCAGAGAGGAAAGAATTGAGTAAGTGAGGATGTAACCTTTCACTTACTTCGTATGAATCATCAGTCTCTCCTTATCTTTTTGAAGAGGCAGAAACCTATGCTGGAGAAGTTGTTGAAGGAAAAAAGGAAGAAAGGTTAATGAGAAAATAGAATCCGATTACCTACAGTTTTGATTTTTAAATGACTTTCTTGGTACATCTGAGTGAGGATTTCCGAGATTAAGGGAGGTTGTAACTTGTTCTTCCCTCTTTTTATAGTGAGCAGAGTGTGAAGGAGATTATAGAATAGGGAGATAATTACGGGAATTAATATGGTAATGTAGCAGCCTTACCATGTTTGGATTTGCTTTATGCACTGTACTTTATTAGTTATTTTAGAGATTTTCAAGGGTAATTGGGCCATGTGGGGTACTCATGGAACATTTGTGGGATGTTGTTCTTACAATATTTTGGGGTTATCACTGCTTTGTGAAGTTACCTGCATCGTGGGCATCTAAGGATATGATCTTTTGTCCAATAGAAGCCTTTTTATACAGTAAATTTGGGTTATGATTGCTTTGTTAATAGGGGAAAACAGATGGAGCTAGGATATCAGAAATACATATCCATGCACCGATCTTCAAAATGGTTTGTTACAGGAAATTTCAAACATAAAATAGGGTGGTGTAGTGAGCCCCCACTGACCCATTCATTACCCAGCTTACACAAACAGTACTGCGTGGCCAGTCCTTCAGCTGTATCCTTTTCTGTTTCCTTTTCCCAGATTTTGAAGCAAATTCTAGAATCCTATCATTCAATCTAAATATTTTGACATATACCTTTAATTAGATGAGTGTTCTTTTCCAGTGAAATATAAGCACAGTAACATTGTGCCTAAAACAATTAACGATAATTCCTTAGTATTGTTAAATATCAAATCATTGTTAAAAATTTCCTCCCCTAGCTGGGCATGGTGGCGCACATCTGTAATCCCAGTACTCGGGAGGCTGAGGCAGGAGGATCTTTGTGAGTTTGAGGCCAGCGTGGACTACAAAGTGAGTTGAAGCCTAGCCTGAGCTTCATAGTGAGACCCTGTCTCTCAAAAAGGCCCCCCCCCAAAAAAGAAAATTTCCTTACCTTAGGTATATTATTTTAAATCATTTATTAATTTGAATCAGGTTATTAACAAAACCCATACACTATAATTGACTGGTCTCAAGGTTTTTTTAAAAAAAGTGTTTGTTTTTCTTTGTAGGTCTTACTTCCTCTTTTTCCTTGCAATCTAAGAAACACTTTAGTTAATATTTTGATGTAGGGCCGAGGCCTTTTGCTTTGATTATGGTTTATGGTTCTTTCATCTTGTTTCCTTTAACACACTCCATTTTTTTTTTTTTTTTCTTTTTCTTTTTCTTTTTGAGACAGGGTCTCGCTCTGCAGTTTAGGCTGGCCTTGAGCTCACTTTGTAACCCAGGCTGGCCTCCAACTCTCAACGATCCTCCTGCCTCAGCCTCCCGAGTGCTGGGGATTACAGGCATGCGCCACCACGCCCAGCTATCCTTTAACACACTCCTAATTCCTTATATGTGATTCCCAGTTTTGCATAGGAATTTAAAGGCATTTGTGATGCAGTATCAGGGCAGAGTCCCTCGATTTTTATGACCTTGTTTCTCAATCTTTTATGCTTTTTTTACTTGTATTTAACTTGGCTTTATCCAGTCTTTCCAGATATTCAACTTGGTTTTCATAGAAACACGTCTTCCTTTTCTCCTTACCTGTTTACCTAGAATTTAATTAACTTACGTGACTAAAGCAACCAGAGCACTAATATAAATGGGTTTTGAAAAAACAAACAAACTAGTTCTTTACAAATATACATAGAATGCTGGGCATGGTGTTGCACAGCTGTAATCCCAGTATTCAGGAAGCCAAGGCAGGAGGATTGCTTGAGTTCAAGGTCAGCCTGAACTGCGTGGGGAAACCCTGTCTCAAAAACAAAAAAAAACAAACGTCTCCCCAGACAAACACAGAATAATGAGAGTAGAAGTAGCGTGGAGAAAAAGACAATCGTTGTTAGTTATGTGGCAAATTTTGTGTGGTGGATGTCAGTTTTACAGAGAAAAGGGAAAGAATTGATTATTTTGTTTTGTTTTGTTTTTTTTTTTTTTTTTCTCCGGTACTGGGAACCGAACTCACGACCTTGCGCTTGCCAGGCAGGCGCTTTTGCCGCTGAGCTAAATCCCCAGCCCCCAGAATTGATTATTTTGGAAGATCGGTTAAGTGGGGGTGGGTTAAGAAAGCTTCTGCATTAATTTATAATTATAAGTAAGCCAGAGCTGTTAGAAAGTTGAGAACAAGACATCTTGTAGAATTATTTGCTTATTTATTCTGATTATTTTGAGATAAGGTCTTACTATGTAGTCCAGGCTGGCCTTGAACTTGCAGTGATCCTCCTGCCTCAGCCTCCTGAGTGCTGGGCGTACAGGCGTGTCCCACCACACCTGGCTATTATTTTTAATGTATACTTCAGGGTCGCATTTTTCTGTCCATTTATGTTAGAGTTTGCCTGAGTGGAACTGAATTTGATAAAGGGCCGATGGTATTAAAAACTTAGTGAGGAAACATCCCGAACAGGGGTTGCAAAGGTTTGTATTTGTTCCCTGTCAGGGTGGCGTTCCATGGAAGAAGTTGACGTTCTGATGTAGTAAGTTGTTTTCTGTTTCTGGCAGAAGAAACCTTAGTTCATATGGCACGAGAAGCAGAATTGTTTTTATTGTGGGACACACGAGCAGAGCTGTGTGTTTCTTACTAGGACTCGCCGGGCACCTGCAGGCTTTCTTCCTTCTGTCTCTCTGCGTCCTGCCTCCTGCCTCCTGTTGTCCTTTCCCTCTGTCGGAATGTTCGAACGTTGCATAAGCAGTGTTCTGATGCTGAGTTTTTTTAGTAGCTCATTTTTTTAAACCCTCAAAATAATGTTCTTACTGATTGTATGTTCTTGGCTTTTTTTCCATTTCTTCATCAACAGTGATATTGTTATTCTAGTCAAATGGGGTAATTGTACTCTCGCAGTGGTCTGTGTCCCAGTCAGCTGCAGAAATGCCACTTTTGTATGTTGTACCTAAATAACGTCGTAACTCTAGGAAGTAATTGAATATTGGGATGATACTTTAGGATATCCTTAGAGGATTGTGCAATCCTCAGGAATTAAATACTTGGTCGGAGCATGTTACTCAGTGGCCTCTGACGTATGCACAGGAGTAGACAGGGATTTCAGCCCGCTGCCTCTTCTGGTCTGTTCTCTTTCCTTTTGAGTCAGCAGCTGCATCCAGGGCCCTGAGCTGTTAGTAAAGGGGGTTCTGTTAAAGCCGAATCACAATCACGTATACACAGCCGTGGTTGTTGAAGTTTTAGGCCCGGGATCCATTTTGGAGTCACATGAAATTTTTAAGACCACATTTCAGTTGTGTTAGCTAAATTTCTCTTCCATTTCTTATGTCAGTAACGGTATGCTCTGCCTTCCTGGCTCTTTCATCGTTTACCAAAGTTGCCTGAGACAGTGCATACATAGTACTGAACTGGGTGCTGGTGGAAGCAGGGAGATGTATTTTCAGTTCCATTTTTCACTAGCTAGTGGTTTGACTTTGTACAAATCACTTAACCCCACGGAGTGTCCTGCTTCTTTTTCTTTTTCTCTTTTTTTGTTTCTGTTTTTATTTTTTCTTGAGACACAGCCTTCCTGCGTAGCCCAGGCTGTCCTTGTAATCACTGTGTTGCCCCGGCTGGCCTTGAATTTGAGATCCTCCTGTCTTAGCCTCCTGAGTGCAGAGATCACGGATGTGCCTGCACGCCTGGGTTCCAGTTTCTTTTTTCATTTTTTTCTGCAGTTTGATTGAGGTGTAATTCCCATACGATATAGGTGGCCGGGTTTAATGTTCTTTCATGTTCTTAGAGTTAGGCAACACCTTTTCGAGCATTTTTGTTCCGTTGAAAAGAAAGGGCGTATTCATCAGTGGTCACTGCCCAGGCCCTCACCTTTCTGCCTGCAGCCCTGCACAACCACTAATCCATTGCTGTAGATTTGCCAACTTCAGACACTTCATACAAATGGAATCATACAATGCATGGCCCTTTATATCTGCTTCTTTCACTTACCATAATTTCTTGAGATTTTTCATTCAGCTAGCGGATGTTGTAATTTTGTTCCTTTTTATGAGTTTATGGATATAGCACATTTCGTTTATCCTTTCATGAGTTCATGGCCATTTGTATTGCTTTCACTTTTTGACTGTTCTGAGCATTCACATAGAAACATTTGTAGGTTGTGTGCTTTCTTTTTTTGGGGGGACGTACCTGTGAGTGGAATTGCTTGGTCATATGGTAACTTCATGATTAATTTTCTGAGGAATTGCTAAAATGTTTTCCAGAGGGGCTGCCCTGTTTTGCATTCTGACCAGCAATACAGGAGGGTTGTAATTTATTGCAAACCTTGCTTTCATTTTGATTTTAGTCATCTAGTGGAAACAAAGTGACAGCCCATGATGCTTTTTACTTATTTGAGAGGGGAGTGTCCCACAGGGTCTCTTATGTAGTTCACTATGCAGTTGAGGCTGGCCTTAAACTCACTTTGTGTAGCCCATGCTGGCCTCAAGCTTGCAGTGATCCTCCTGCCTCAGCCTCCTTAGTGCTGGGATTACAGGTGTGCAACACCGTGTTCGGCCAAGCATTGTGTTTTTGAGTTATATTTTCTTAATGATTAATGTTGTTGATGTTTTTATATGCTGATTGGTTGCTTATTTCTTCTAGAGAAATATTTATCCTTTGCTCATTTTAAAATTGGGTTATTTATCTTTTTGTTGTTTGTCTGCTTTCCTTTGAGTCAGTATCTCACTATGTTGTGCAGGCTGGCCTCAGCTCAAGGTGGTCCTTCTGGCTCAGCCTCCTGAATGCTGGGATTATAGGCGTGTGCCGCAACAGCCAGCTTAATTCTTTTTTTTTTTTTGTCTTTTTGACACGGGGTCTTGCTGTGCAGTTCAGGCTGGCCTTGAGCTCACTTTGTAAGCCAGGCTGGTCTCGAATTTGCAGTGATTCTCCTGCCTCAGCCTCCCAAGTGCTGAGATTACAGGCATGCACCACCACGCCCGGCCCACTTTAATTTTTGATTGTTGAGTTCTTTGTGTTTTAGATATAGGTTTCTTAACAGATACTATTTTTTCTCATTCTGTAAGTTGTTGGTTTACTTTCATGGTAGTTTTCTTTGCAGTACAAAAATTTTAAATTTTGATTCTTTATTTTCTATAATTAGTATGTCTGAAATTATATATTCTGTTCAGATTATTTTCTTCTTTACTCATTATGTACTTAAACCCTATACTCATAGTTTTTACTTTTCCAGAGCATTTTCTAGCCAAATACATTAAAATTATCTATGTATTGTTGCTATAAATTCAAGGCCAGCCTGGGCCACATGGTGACAAGACAAGAAAAAAAAAAAACCTGAAACAAAACAAACTCAAAACCTATGTATCTATCTGATAGGTGTGTCTTACAAAACAGTAAAACTTTAAAATATATATATGTAAAACAAAGAAATTGAAAATTTTCTTTTTCCAGAAAAAAACATTGTTAATATTTACAACCAGATAGTTTCCTCTTTATACATTATCATTTTATGTTTTTTATTAAAAAGAGATCATATCCCATCCAGTTTGCTACTTACTTTTTTTTTTTTTTGGTCTTTTTGAGACAGAGTTTCACTATGTAGTTCAGGCTGGCCTCAAACTCACAGCAATCTTCCTGCCTCAGCCTCCTAAGTGCTGGGATTGCAGGCGTGCACCACCATGCCCGGCTCTTAACTTACTGATTTAATAAAATATCCCCAACATTTTTACTTTTTTTTTTTCCCCTAGTCAATCGCTTTAATGGCTACAGAGTATTCCATTTTATAATTTCCTTAAATCATAGCTTATTAATAGATTTTAGGGTCTTTGCCAGCTTTTATTATTTAATTACCAACTATCATTGAGTATTTGTACACATTTACCTTTGCACACTTTTCCTAATTTTTTCCTACTCCATTTATTTGTGTTGCAGTATTTAATATTCTCTCTCTCTCTCTCTCTCTCTCTCTCTCTCTCTTTTTTTCTTTAAGGAAGGAAAGGTTTGTTTAGCTTACAGTCTGTAGAGGTTTTAGTCCATACTCGGCTGACTCCAAGGCAGGGTGGCACATGGCACAGGACAACCATTCGTGGTGGCGGAAGACAGCAAAAGCAGCGAGTATTTAATGTTCATATGATTCCTAGACTTAAGCTTTTAAAAATACAAGAGTTTCATTGGGGCTGATTTAAACTTCCTCAAAGATAAATACCCTTTTTCTGTCATGATATTTGCAATCGTGGGATCTTTTGAAGCTAGAGTGTTCGTTTTCTCAGTAGTTGTTAGGGAATAAATAACTTACTGAGTGCAGAATACCTGGGTCCCAGTAGGAGTCTTTAAAATCTTTTTTTTTAAAGAGTAAAAGAAGGATAACATAATAATGGGGGGGGCTTACCAAATTACAGACAAAGTGGTAGGAAATTATCAGTGGTTATTGTTTTACATATTGTTATCTACAAGATAGTTTCTCAGGAAAACAAATAGACAAATAATAGTGAGTTATAGACAAAAGAGGTAGGAGATTATCAATAGTTGTTGTACTATACTTTGGTGTCTTCAAAGTGGCTTCTAAAGAAAATAAATAGAGCTATACATGAGTGACCTATTGAATAATCATTAACTTTTCTCAATGGTTGTTGTAGGAAACACATAATGATAGACATGTATCCATTTACAAAATAGGATAGGAACAATACAAACATTGCAGAGTTATGGATAGATTAGTAGGAAAATATCAGTGGCTGCTATAATACATGGTGGTATCTTCAAAGTGGTTTCTTAGGAAGACAGAGATACGCAAGAAGGATCTAACAAGTAGTTACAGCCTAAGGGTTGTCAAAAATCAAGTGAGCCGGGCTGGGGATTTAGCTGAGCGGCAAAAAGCGCCTGCCTGGCAAGCACAAGGTCGTGAGTTCAGTTCCTGGTACCGGAGAAAAACCAAAAAAAAAAAAAAAAAAAAAAAAAAAAAAAAAAAAATCAAGTGAGCCATCTGGCGCGAAAGCCATTCTTTGTAGCATTTTCTCTCCAGCCTCCCATCGCAGTGGGACCCCACAACCAGTTAGTGTCCTCTCCCCAACTATCAGCACAGACAGAAGGAATCCTGCTGCAGACTTCTCCGGAGCTCCACCACAGCCTGTACTGTTGGGAAGAATGGCTTCCATGGAGTCTCTGCAGGTATTGTGCAAGGTCCTCCTGGTTTACAGCTTCCGAGCGGCTCTCATAACCCCAGTCCACAGGACCTCTGACTCCGTGGGCTTAGTCTGCATTCTCATGTTCTCTGAGTCCTTGTTCAGCAGCTGCTCCTTGGCTGACTCTGGACCTTTCTGGTTCTCAATGGCAGGAGCAAGAGTGACCGTTGCATGGCATGTATTCCCAGGGGTTTCTCCATGTTTGAATGATTCACACAGGCCCATGGGTGGGCATCTACAGCTGGTGCATGGTGGGGCAATTGTGTCATTGTTTCTCTGTGTCATGGTAGTTCTCAATTGAGCGGTGGCGCACAACAGTGCTCACCGCTGCGTGGCTCCACCTGCGCTGGGGGCCCTCCTTCCGGGTGCCTACGAGGCAGGGAGTGAGCCAGCCCCAAGCGGGGAGGGAGCCAGCCCCTAAAATCTTGAAGGTGTTTCCAAATTGAGCCTTCAAAAAAGACCAGGCCAATTTGCTCAAGTTAAGAGTGTGTGATGTTAGGCAGGAAAGCATAAGATAGGAGAGTTGTGAGTTTGAGGCCAGCCTTGGCAATTTAGCAACTTGGTGAGATCCTGCCTCAGAATCCAGAAAGATAGAGTTTAATTCAGAGGCCCTAGTTTCAGTCCCTACTGTATGATGATATCTCTTCTGTTCTCTTTAACCCAGGCAACTAGTTTGTTTTTTGTTGTTGTTCTTTTTTTTGGTACCAGGAATCAAACTCAGGACCTTGCAAGTGCAAGGACCAGGCAGGTACTGTGCCGCTGAGCCACATCCCTGGTCTTGTACTTGTTTTTTTAATGAAGTCTGACAAGTGAGAAAAATGTCATTTAAAATGTTTGTTATTTGTTAATGCATTTTAACATCTTTTAACTTATTGGCTACTTGTATTTTTTTCCTTGGGAATTATCTGTATCCTTTGTCTACTTTTCTAATGGACTTTTGGCTTTTTTACATTAATTATAGTAGCTTTTTGAATATGAGGGAAATTAGATACCTTCTAAAATATTTTATAGGGAAAGTAGCTCAGGGCACTTGCTTAGCGTGTGTCAGACCCTGGTTTTGATCCCCAACACTGTGAGAAAAGAAGGGATGGGGAGGAGTTGGGTATGGTAGTGCACACCTGTCATCCAGCACTCTGTAAGGTCCAGTCAGGAGGATATTGAGTTCAAGACCATCTTTGGGTACATGGTGAGTTCAAGGCCAGCCTGGAACATAGTGAGACCCTCTCTCATAAAAGAAAAACCAAACCAAAACAAACAAAAATTACATATATTTTTCTGTGCTTTTCTTTTGGCTTAGGGCTGTGTGCATTTTTTTTTTTTTTTGATATTGTAAGCATTTATGTACATTTAAAATACAGAACAATTAGTATTTTTAAATCAGTGGTCAGATTTTCTTTATGGCCTTTTAGGTTTTTTTTTTTGGTACCAGGAATCGAACATATGACCTTGCACTTGCCAGGTGGGCACTGTGCCACTGAGCTATATCTGCAGCCCCTTTATTAGTTTTTTATTGTAAACTTTTTTTTTTCCTGGTGACATAGGATCTTGCTATGTAGTAGTCAGGCTGGCCTTGAACTCACAGTGATCCTCCTGCTCCAGCCTCTCCTGAGTGCTAGGATTTTTTTTTTTAAATCTTTTTGAGACTGGGTCTTACTGTGCAGTTCAGGCTGTCCTTGAGCTCACTTTGTAGCATAGGCTGGCCTCGAACTTGCAGTGATTCTCCTGCCTCAGCCTCCTGAGTGTTGGATTATAGGCATGCGCCACAATGCCCAGCTGAAGTGTCTTTTTAAAAAACTTTATTTCCTAACTTTGGGAATGTCTAGAAAAACGCTTTTTCTCATAGTCTTTCTATGTAGAATACACAGGGCTAGGTGCCAAAAAAGGCATCAAGGGAATTATGTTGACATTCGGTTGTCAAAGTGAAAAGATACTACTTATAAATGTTACACAGAACTCTGTTTAGTCACCTTGATTTCTCATTTGATTCATAACATTATTTTCCTGTGCCATGCTCAATTGGATTGGTTCATTGGATCTGACTTAGGTGAAATTCAGGTAACATTGCTGAATAATTATTTTCGTTTTCTTTGGTGTAGCCTCCTTTGTAAAACATTGGACATTAAAAACTCTGAAATAGAGTGTTCTCTTGGAGTTTTTGGAAATGTCTTTCTCCTGCAGGAATCAACTTTAGGATATGTACTAGAGAATTTTAAAACAGAGACATTTAATAAAGTTTGGGAAACAGTTAATGAAAAAGGGGCTTGTTAACAGTGATGGGGGTTGGGGGTTTAGCTCAGCGGCACAGTGCCTGCCTAGCAAGCGCAAGGTCATGAGTTCGATTCCCAGTACTGGAAAAAAAATCCAAACCCC
>NW_004955412.1:18395716-18399392 GCF_000276665.1 Chinchilla lanigera | reverse complement strand
AACAAACAAACAAAAAAACCAGTGATGACATCTTGTGTTTCTTATGTGAATGTTATTCTAGAATGCTTCAGGGAAATTGTTCATTCTCTGTAACTGCAAATTTATGAGTGTATTTTCCTGTGATTACCCATTTTCTTTAAAAATTTTTATTAGTACATGTTTACAGTATATAATGGTTACATTCATCCTGGGGAGGGGGTACAGGCGCCTAACGTTTTAACTCTCTTTTCAGCCCCTTCCTTTCCCCACCTCATTTTCTTTTCTTTCCTATTTTTTTTTAGTCTTTTTGAGACAGGGTCTTGCTCTGCAGTTCAGGCAGGCGTCGAGTTCACTTATGTTACCAAGGCCGGTCTCAAACTTGCAACGATCCTCCTGCCTCAGCCTCCTAAGTGCTGGGATTACAGGCATGCGCCACCATGCCCGGCCCCGTTTTCTTAAAAACAGACAAATAAACAAGTTTTGACAAGCTCTTTCAGACGTTTCTTTAATAAGCCTAACCATGGATTTTAGAATTATTATTAGTTTTGTGATGGCCTCTTGTTATGTTGCCCAGACTGACCGCTTAACTCCCGTTTTCAAATGATCCTCCCACTTTATCTTCCTGAGTAGCAGGGACTACAGATGTGTGCCAGCACAGCGGCTTGAAGTTAGAATTATTAAAGAAGAGAAACACCTCAAGTAGTTTTATTTGGGACCCTTGGTTTTCATCCTGGAATTAAGTACCACTGAAAATAACTTTAGAATAAAAGGTTTTTATGTGACAGTATTAGCTGACATACGTGAATTTTTCCTTTGCAAGTTTTCTGTGGGTAGAAAATGGATTTATGAGCTGGGTGTGGTGGCGCACCCCTGTAATCCCAGCACTCAGGAGGCTGAGGCAGGAGGATCATTGTGGGTTTGAGACCAGCCTGGGGTACAAAGTGAGCTCAAAGCCAGCCTGAACTGCATAGCGAGACCCTGTCTCAAAAAGACCAAATTAAAAAAAAAAAAATGGACTTATCAGTTGCATTTTTAACATTTCTCAGTGCTAGTCTTAACTGAGAGATTTTTAGATAGTTAACTGTCCCAGTGCTCCAATAAGCACCTTGTTAGTAGGTGTTATCGAATGTTGGTTTGTTGCTCTTGAGAGTTACTGTGCTTGCAAAACACCTGTTTGTTAGGTGGTTGGCTTTTGTGTTTGACAGAAGATTTGCTGGAAAGAAAGCAAATCGCTATTAGAAAGAGAGACACGGGGAAAGAACCAGTCAGCAAATTTCTATATGCTTTCATGGAAGAGATTTCCCAGTTAGAAAGCTTTTGTCGCTTAACCTTCTTGCCCTAAAGTAACCCGGCATTTCATTACGTATTCCATTGAGGTTTAGAGCTCTGCTCCAGAAAGTGAGGACCGAGGTTGAATGTGAAAGGAATATTCAGAAGATGAAGCTCATAGTCAACAAAGTGCTGCTTCACAGGCTGGGTCCAAAAATAATCTGCTTAGCATAGGGGAGCCCAAAATGGAGGTAGCATTTGCTGCTGTTTTGAGCAGTGTTTTGGGTCCTTTTATGTTATTCCAGTATGACTAAAGTTATGTTTAAGGCAGTAGCGTTTAAAATTGAGGTTTGTGCAGGGTGTGGTGGTGTGTGCTTGTAATCCTAGTACTTCAGAGACAGAAGCAGGAGATTTGCAGCGAGTGTGAGGTCAGCCTGGGCCTCATAGTGAGACCGTGTTTCAAAAAAACAAACAAACAAAAAAGCAAGCCAGTAAACCAAAGAAATTTAGATTTGGGAGAGTATTGCCTTAGTAAAGGTTACTTACCTAACCCCATGCAAGTTTGAAAGGAATATCTTTCTGTCAGGTTGGAGAAAATTCCCCTCTGTATGAGTGGTCTGCATGATTGCCATCTAATACTTGAAGTTCAGATTAGTAATTTGCTTGGGTCCTGTGGTGAATCTTAAGTGGTTAAGAGGCAGAACTCGATACACGGTTCAGGAAAGTTAGCATTGGAATGGATCTGTAGCATGTCCTGAACGTAGGAAATGGTAGGGGTCGGAGAGCTGTTCTAAGGATTGCAGTAGACCCTAAAACTAAGTTTTAGAAGTTAAAAATAACACTGAATGTGCAGATACATAGCACATAGGCACATAATTAGCAAGTCAGGAAGTTTGACTAGAAGGAATAAATTAACTCTGGTCACTTGATGGAATGAGATCATGGAAGGGAACATTGTTTTAGGTGTTTGTAATTGTGATGTTGAATCTGACCCAGGAAATGAGTTGTCAGAGAGCTTGTCATCCTTATTAATGGTTCAGATTATTTCTTACAATGTAATTGTGCGAAGAGATGATTTTCCCTTCCTATTTAGGGAGCAAGGGATTTACACATTTGAAAACTACAAAAGAATGAGATTTAGTGAGAAGTATTCTGATCACACACTTCATAGACATCCAGATCCCCCTTTCCAAAGGCAGTCAGTATTTTTTTTTTAAATTTTATTTATTACTTTACTTTTGGTAAAAAAAAAAAAAACAGACTGTAAAGCACTTACATACTAGTCTGCATCTTTTCCTTCACTATTTTATCCTGAGTATACATATAACCACATAAGGAACTTTAAAATAAAAAATGCTACATACTGTTTCAATGAAATGAGGTGTTATAGCGTTTTTAGTCATTTAGCCTTCGAGTTTTTAATCTTTTGCTAATAAAAATGCCTCAGGATGTATTTATATTTGGATTTTATATTGATAAGTAAATATTAAGTCACAATAGAAACTTGTTATCATTAAATCTGTATAACATGTTCAGAGAGTCTTATTTGAGCCATCTTGTGATCCTGTGAGGTCAGCATATTATATTTTAATTTTGTGGTGCTGGAGATAGAATTGAGGACCTTGTGTGTGCCAGGCAAGTGGTGTGACATTGAGCTGCATCCCCAGTCCTAGCACACCACTGCATAAAGAAGAAAATATGTCTATTTAAGTACAGGGGTGGAGAATCCAGGTCAGAAGACTCCTACTGGAGTATCATTCCACTTTCTCTAAAACATACATTCTTTGTGGGTCTGTGGGTAAGGAGAGATGGGGGAATAAAAAGACAGAAGCCTGGATGAGACAAGCTTGAGAGAGGAGGGGATGTACATGGAGGATGGTAAGTTCAAGGCCAGCCTGAGCTGTGTAAAGAGACCCTGTCAGCCAGCCAGCCAACCAACCAACCAACAGATTTGTTAAGGGAATTCTTTTGGCCTCATGCTATAAAATAAGAATTTTTTTTTTTTTTTTTTTTTTTTTTGAGATAGAGTTTTGCTATGCAATTCAGGCTGGCCTTGGACCCACTTTGTAGCCCATGTTGGCCTCAAACTCGGAGCAATCCTCCTGCCTCAGCCTCCCTAGTGCTGGGATTACAGGTGTGTGCCACCACACCTGGCTGAAACAGGAATTTTCTTAAGAGCATTTTCTTAGAAGACTCACAGTCAGGGAGAGGGTGATAGCATAGTGGTGAAAAGGAGATGGCTGTAATGTTAGTTTTGATCTGAAGACAGGATTACGAAAGAGCCTTCTTCCTCTAGACACCAAATGGCATGCTACAAGGGTAGCTAAGTCATCTCCCAACTGGACATAGAGAGATGAAAACTTGCTGGGCATGGTAGTGCACGCCTGTAATCCCAGCACTCGGGAGGCTGAGACAGGAGGATCGTTGC
>NW_004955412.1:18304879-18395616 GCF_000276665.1 Chinchilla lanigera | reverse complement strand
TAGCTGGCATACGCGCCTGCCTGGCAAGCGCAAGGTCATGAATTCAATTCCTGGTACCAAAAAAAAAAAAAAAAAAAAAAAGTCAAAAACTTGTGTACTAATTGGCATGTGGAGTGTAGGCCTGGTCATCAGCTTTCTGCCTTAATCATCCTAAGCTGCATGCTTACTGTGTTCTGTACACTTCATATATTCTTGCTAGTCCCATCAGCAGCTTTGCAAACTAGTTATATTTAGTTTCCATTGTGACCCTGAGGTTAAGTTAGGTAACTTATCTGAAGTCATATACCTTCTAAGCAGTAGAGCTGAGATGTATAAATAGGTCTGATTATAAGGCTTTTGTGTTTTTCATGGTACCAGGTATTAGGTACCAAGCTGAGTTCTGATTTCAGTGGTACGTAACTGGAATCTTACCAGTCATTATAAAAGTGTAATATGTAACCAGACAACTTGCCTACTGTGAACGATTTGGCCTCAAAGAGTCGAACGAAAGCTAAGGAAAATTATCAACGGAGATCCTAAAAGCTGGCCAAACTCTCTCTCAGTACTCATTATTATATAATAATTTATATTTTAGGAAAATAGTGAACTTGGCTATGCATCTGTAGCTTTAAGAAATTGTATGGCTGCCTGGCTGCCACTGAAGGCCATAGCGGGTGGTAGCCAGATCCTGGGAACAGTTCACATGGAGAGGTGTCTGGAGGATTGGTGCACATTGAGATGTGTTGTTACCATAAATTTTCCCATTCTGAAGTTCCAGGAGGTAAGAATCTCCTTGACTTAACAAAGTTTGGCTTATAAATGTTAGACTTTGTTGCTCTCAATTGCTTAAAATTATCCTAAGAAGCACTTCTCTATCACATCTTTTGGGGTAATACATTTGATGTTCTTCCAAGGGCCATTTTAGGGGAATGTTGAAATGGGAGATTGACATTTTGGTGGAATAATCACTTGGAAGCTGATGTAGCATTACAGATTGGTTTTTCTGCTAGGTTTTATTCTCCCATACCCTGCCTTAATTGTGGTGAGTCTGTCATTTGATACACAACTACGAAAGAGACTGACCTTAAGTAACTGACCAGTCACATTTCCAGATAGTGTAAATATGGGAGACAGACTCAGTCAAGTATAACAGCCAGTGATATTGGTTTTCCCCGGGGGAAATTTTGCACACTTTCCTGGTTATACCATTACATTACACAGACAAATGATCACATATTCCTTTAGTTGGTGTTCTTAAAAAGTGGCAGTGTAACAGAATGTGCTTTCTGGATACATCCATTTTGGTACTTAATGTGGGATATTTTGTTTTGTGTTGAGATAGGGTCTCGTTTTCTAGTTCAGGCTGGCCCTGAACTCTCTGTGTAGCCCAGGCTGGCTTTGAACTTGCGGCAAATTCTTCTTCTTCAGCCTCCTGAGCACTGGGATTATAGGCGTGTAGCCCCCATGCTTGGCTTGGCAGGCTTCTAAAACCACGTATTGTTTGGACTTACTCTATTTGTTCTACCTTACTTCTCACCATTCTTCACTGGTTCTTGAAATCACCACATTTAATCTTTCATGTTAAAAAAAAATCTCCCAAGCTATTTGAGAGGCTCAGGATCACAAGTTTGAAGTCAGCTTGGGCAATTTAGCAAGACCTTTTCTCAAAATAAAAATAATAATTAAAAAAGAGATATAGAAAAAAAAAGATATAGATTAGTGGTAGGAGAGTGTCCCAGGGTTAAATGCCTGTTACCGCCAAACACAAAACAAAACAAAACAAAAAAAAAACAAAACACCAGCCAACAACAGCAAACCTCCTCAAGAGACGGGATGTAGCTCTGTGGTAGAGTACTTGCCTAGCGTTCTCCAGGTCCTGGATTCATCCCCCAGCAGATCCAAAGAACCCCCCCAAAACAAAAAAAACCAAAAACCCAAAACCAAAAAAACCCCAAAAAACCCTCTTCCTGCCCGCCCTCCTTCTCGCTACTCTTGTTTTATCCACAGATTTGTGAGTTTTGCTGTGTTCTTGCTATGGTGCCCAACATTAGGGAGAGAAGGGTCAACGAGAGAGGCTTTAGCTCTGCTGCTTAGAGCTCATAGTCTGCTCTGGTGTTCCTTGTTTCCATCCTGCCCTGCCTCAAGGTTCACTGAAGTCTGATACTCACAGTCTCTCTGATTTCACAGGATTTTGTCTATCAAAAAAATTTTTCCCCGTAGTTTTCCTTGACATTTTTAGTTCTTGGTGACTTATGCCTTCCGTGAATTACACTACTTTAAACCAGATTCGTACAGTTTAGTGCTTACTGATAAAATGTCTCATAGTATGGGGCTGGGGATTTAGCTCAGTGGCATAGCGCCTGCCTGGCAAGCACAAGGTCGTGAGTTCGATTCCTAGTAACGGAAGAAAAACAAACAACAACAACAACAACAAATGTCTCATAGTGTGGACTAATTGTTTAATTATATAACTATCATATTTTGCGGTACTGGGGATTGAACCAAGAGCCTTTGTGCTGAGTTACATCCCTAGCTCTTATTTAATTTTTTGAGACAGGATCTTGCTAAGTCATCAAGTTGCCCGTGCTGGGCTCAAAGCCGTGATCCTCCGGTCTCGCCTCCCAGAGAGTGGAAGTTACAGGTATGTGCCACTGAGCCTGGTGAAGTGTGTCATTTTACCAGCTAAGAGTGTAAGTTCCTTAAGGGTAGAGTTTACTGTTAATTTTTGACCTGGACAGTGCTGAGCCCAGTGAGCAATCAAAAAGGCTTTGATTCAGTCTGCCTGCTGAATGTCATGGTTGCAAGTCCTTGGGGTTTAGAAGTAGTAATGAAATTTTTTTTTTTGGAGACAGGGTCTTACTGTGTAGTTTATTTATTTATTTATTTTTTTGTTTTGTTTTTCTCCGGTACTGGGAACCGAACTCACGACCTTGTGCTTGCCAGGCAGGCGCTTTTGCCGCTGAGCTAAATCCCCAGCCCCCTTACTGTGTAGTTTAGACTGGCCTCGAACTCACTATGTGATCTGTACCCACCTTCAGAGATTTTTTTTATGGTACTGGGAATCGAACTCAGGACCTTGTGCTTGCCAGGTAGGTGTTGTGCCGCTGAGCTATATCCCCAGCCCTCAGAGATAATACTTGCTTTAAAAAATTCTTTTCCCCTTCTGGGAAGTGGTGGGTATAGCTCGGTGGTAGACCACATACTTAAGAAGCATCTGGTCCTGGGTTCAGTTCCCAGCGCCCCCATCCCAAATTCCTTCTAGTTGTTCCCTACTCATTTGCTCTCTGCTTCTGTTAATCTGCACTAAAAATGAATGAATGAGACCCCTCTGAATCACTGTCTGCATTTGCATTATTTTCTGTGAAAGGGTCGGATGTGAGGTGATCCTTGTTGAATAGTTTCTCCTCTGCTTCCCCTTTTGACTACTGAGGGGTGCATTTCCTGATTAAGGAATAGAGCTAAGCTAATGCCCCTCCTTTAGCACCATGCTATAATGTTTTGGGCTTTTGCCCATCACTCTGACAGTTATGAGGTGTTAAAAAATCAGTCACTTAACAGGGAAGCTGACAGTATAATAATTTAAAATTGAACTCCTTAGGAAGATTAATAGAAGTGGCAAATAATGTTTTAATGGGTCACATTACTTACACTTATCTGATATTAGAGATGAGGACTCTTCCTAAGTCATAAGTGAATATGGTGCTTTAATTGTGAAGGAAGGAAGCAGTGTGACTGAAGTAAATGCTGTTCTGAATGTGCTAAAGGCTGAGGTAATGGCAGCCTTCCCTTGCGGGGAATTAGAAGGGATATTTTCTTTATTAAGAAGGCGAGCAGGGAACACTGAAGGAGATACTCCGCCTACACCTAAAGTCGAGGTAAGTGTGTGAAATTGGGGTAAAAGAAAGCATTCCCCAAAATAATCCTAGATCACGTTTTGAGCAAAAATTACGTGATAATTGGAGAAATTCAAATATTGACTAGGTATGATATTAAGAATTATCATTATAGGTGGTTATATTGAGAAGAAAAAGTAATCAGTTACTTTTAGAAGTGCATTTGGAAGTACATACGGATGATAGGATGTGATGCCTGGCGGGGAGGCGTGGTCAGGAATACAGGTGTGAATGGCCGCGTATTTATTCATAATCAGCTACATTGGCTGATGGTTCTGGGAGGCTTACTGTTTCTTTTTACTTATGTGTAAATTTCCATAATAAAAATATGATTCATTCATTTCCACTTCCTTCCACTTCCAGAAATACCATTGATTTGCTGGTACTGTAGGCTAGTTTGTCATTTCTGGAATTTCATATGAATGGCTTGATCCAGGGCCTATTCTGTTTTCACCATCATCCTGTGATTAAGATTCACTCACTGAGCCAGGTGTGGGGGTGCACACCTGTAATCCCAGCACTGGTGGGGAGGCTGAGGCAGGAGGATTGCCAGCCTGGGTTTCGTAGTGAGTTTCAGGACAGGCTGAACTACATAGCAAGACCCTGTCTTTAAAAAAAGAAGAAGAAGAAGAAGAAGGTTCATTTATTGTTATGGTCTTGTTGCTGTTTTTAGATGTTTTGCTGTTTATTATCCTGGTTCCTCAGGCTGGTTTTGTACTCTGGGCCTCAAGCAAGCCTCCCTCCTCAATCACCTAAGTGTGTAGCTGGGATTATAGGCTGCTCTAGACCAGTTTGTTAGTTTTCGCTACTAAGTAGTGTTACATTGTATAGATGCAGTAGCATTTATTTAGCTATTCACTTATTGAACATTTAAATTGTGTCTAGTTTGGGCCATTAGAATAGGGTTACTTACTATGTACTTCAAGGTAGAGCTTTGCATAGAGGTATATTTTCATTTCTCTTAGCTTATGTTTTTCTTTTTCTTAGGCAAATACTTCGGAATGGAATGGGTGGGTCATGTTTGGTAGATTTATGTTTAACTTTTTTTTTTGGTCTTTTTGAGACAGGGTTGCACTATGCGGTTCGGGCTGGCCTTGAATTCACTTTGTAGCTCTGGCTGGCCTCAAACACCCCCTGCCTAACTCCAGAGTGCTGGGTAGACAGGCATGTGCCACCATGCCTGGCTATGTTTAACTTTTTAGGAAGCTTCCAAATTGTCTTCCACAGTGGCTGTACCGTTTTACATTCTCCTATAGTGTAAGATATGAGAGGTCTAGTTACAGGAAATTCTTACCAGCACTAACATGATGTCTTCTAAATTTTAATTGCTCTAGTGTTGTATAATGGTTCCTCTCTAATGACTGATGATATTGATGTGCTTATTTGTCGTCTTTGGTGAAATATTTGTTCAAATTTTTTGCCCATTTTACTTTTTTGGGCAGGGGTGATGCTGGGTATTGAACCCAGGGCCTTGAGCATGCTTAAGCATGCAGTTCTAGCTCATTTTAAAAGGTTGCATTGTGCACCTGTAATGCCAGCACTCTGGGAGGTAGCGGCAGGAGGATCACAAGTTCCATTCCAACCTGGACAGTGTAGTGAGGCCCTGTCTTAAAATAAAAAAGTGCTGGGTGGCTGTCAAAGGTCCTGGGTTAAGCTGGGGATAGGGAAGGGGAGGTTGAATTGTTTTCTTATTGAGTTTTGATAATTATTTTTTGGATACAAGTCCTTTATCATATAAATGTCTTACTTCTGTTGGCTTTTCATTCTTTCAAAGGTGTCTTTTGATAAGTAAAATTTTTTTTTTTGAATTTTTCTATCCATTTCTTTTATGAATTGTACCTATTTGAGAAACTTTCAGTTACTTTTTCATGCACTTGGGGCAACTGCGATGTGTTTTTTAGTAATCATTATATTCTAAAAATTGACAGTAAAATAATTAAAGTGACATCTACCTACATTTAACAGTTTATAGAAAAATCATATATTCTAGGGAAGACTAGACTCCTTGGTGTAAGCTGCCAGGAAAGTGAGATAGAGTAAAAAAGTTGAGTGTGGCGGCATGCCTGTAATCCCAGCACTCTTGAGGCTGAGGTAGGAGGATCGGTGTGAATTTGAGAGCTGCCTGGGCTACAAAGTGAGCTCAAGGCCAGCCTGAACTGCATAGCGAGACCCTGTCTCAGAAAGACGAAAAAAAAAAAAAAAAAAGATGAGTAAAAAATAAGTAAATTATAGCTCAGGGAATAAACTTCATTAAAATCAATTTATGAAGATTATCGTAGAATTTGAAGATACTAAATTTTTTGGTGAAAATATGTACTGTATAGTTGTGACAGATAAAATTTTGTATTTACATAGAGTACTTTGACTTTTATATAAAATACTTAGTTTCAGGACGTATGTAAGTTTCCATGCTCTCAAATGAAATATACTACAAAGTTTAAGATTTGTTTTCAAGCTGGGTGTGTTGGTGCATATCCGTAAGTCCACCCTTGGGAGGCTGAGGCAGGAGGATTGCTGTGAGTTTGCAGCCAGCTTGGGCTATGTAGTGAGACCTTGTGTCAAAAACCAAACAAATAAACAAAAACAAAAATAGTTTTCATGAATTTTTAAAAAAATTAATGGGTTGTCTGATTTTCTGTAATTAAAAAAGAAAAATCAGTTTCCTTTGTTAATGAGATGTTTTATTTAGTCTGATCATTCTAAGGCTTTTTATTTTACTACTTTAAATTTATTTTTATGTTATGTAGTACTGGGGATAGAACCCATAGCCTCATACATGCTAGGCAAGCACTCTACCACTGAGCTACATCTGTACCCTTATTTTACTATTTTAAAATGGTTTGTAATTTAAAAATTCAGTTTTTATCTTTTTTGCGGGGGGAGGAGGACAGAATTTTGTTATGTAGTTGAGGCTGGTCTTAAACTTACTGTATAGCACAGGTTTCCTCCAACTCACAGTGATCCTCCTGCCTCTCTGCCTCCTTAGTGCTGGGAATATAGGCATGCACCAGCATGCCTGGCAGTCCTTCATTTTTTAAAGTAATGAAGTAGCTTGGGATTCATTAGGTAAGGGCAAGAGGTGAAGCTACATCCCATTTTATTTTTGGTAAGAATCACTATAGAGAAATTTACTTTCTGTGGGCCAATTCGGGAATTTTAAAATGAGTATTTTCAGGGTCTATTATACAGAATAATGGGGTTTTATTTTTGTACATATGTATAACATACTTTGATCATATCTACTTCCCGATTGCCCTTGCTTTCACACCCCAGTTCCTGAGTTTTATCTACTACAGTTTTTAGTAATTAAGTCAAATGCATTTCAGATACTCGACTTATCTTTTAAAGTGTGTGTGTGTGTGTGGGGAGGTGAGGGCAGGGATTTAACCCAGAGCCTCACTTCACCGAGCTACATCCCCAGGGCCTCTCCCCAGCCCCTTTTGAGACAGGGTCTTGTTAAGTTGCCCAGGCTGGCCTTGAACTTCTAACCCTCTTGCCTTGTTCTCCCAAATAGCTGTGTTATTGGTCTGTGCCACTCTGCCTGGCTTAGAAATAATTTTGAATACTTCAAGAAAAATCAGTTTGTAAACTATTTAGTTATTAACTCGCCTACTTGCTGTGGAAAAGAAAATGAAGTTAAACTTTGGTTTAAGGTACCGTTTAAAAAAAGGACTGTTATAAGAGTTAACTAATGAAGATCTGAATAGCAGTAAATAATTATACAGTTGGATTTCCCAGGCATGGTGGCACACGCCTGTAATCCCAGCAGCTAGGAGGCTGAGGCAGGAGAATCGTTGTGAGTTTGAGACCAGCCTGGGCTACAAAGTGAGCTCAAGGCCAGCCTGAACTACATAGCGAGACCCTGTCTGAAAAAGACCAAAAAAAGAAAAGTTGGATTAGATTGCATGCTAAATTGTAATTCTGATTTGTGACAGTGTTGATCAGCAAAAAAGAACTATCTTTGTGGTTAGGTATTAAAATGCTTCTAAAGGTAAGATGTCTTGCAGGTGAGCAAAAAGAATGCTGACCCATTCTTCGTTACTCAAGCTCAAAGAATCAGCACAGAATGAAGAGTAAGGATTTAAGAATGGAGGCAATGTATGGTATGCTATTTAAACAAAAAGATATCTTGAAGAGAACATTAGAAGTGTGTAGTAGGGTTGTAGGCTTTTTGGTGTTTCTCTGGTAATGTATGTTACAAATTGGGCAACATAAACACTTAATAATTATTACAACTTTTTGGTGCTAGGGATTGAATTCAGGACCTTGTACATGTGACGCACAAGCTTTGCTCCAGCCCTAAAAGGAATGGACACATAAATAAATATTTTTTTAAACATCCAGGCAGTTAGTTACTGATCAGATACACTGAGGAGTAGCTCTAAGTGTCAGCACAGTGGTGATCTCAACATTGAAGATGTTGAAGTGTTCTGACCTTGCGTTTCAAACTGCCTTTGTCCTGGCCAGTCTCTTGCTGTGTTCTTAATGCTGTGTTTCTGCAGGCATACCTTTCCCAGATCTTTCTGATGCTGTGGTCATTAGCATATGATAAAAGTTATCTGTGCTTGAAGAGCTGATGTTTTTCTGACTGAATATAAGATGTGGAGTGTAGCTGGACTGATACGGTGGCCCACACCTATAATCCTGGCGTTTGGGAGGCTGAGGCCAGCCTGAGCTACATAGTGAGTTCAAGGCCAGCCTGAACTACTAAGCAAGACCTTGTCTAAAACAAACAAACAAACAAACAAACACTATGTGGATGTGCAGTATGCAGTTTATAATCAATGGTATAATATTATGGACAAAGTTTATCTTTCTTTTTTAAGGTGATATACCTTAAACCTCATTAATTTATAATTATAAGACATGAAAACCTACCTGGGTATTCTCTCCTGACAATTTCTTTTTACTCACATTTTTCTTTCTTTCTTTCTTCTTCTTCTTCTTCTTTTTTTTTTTTTTTTTGTCTTTTTGAGACAGGGTCTCACTATACAGTTCAGGCTGGCCTTGAGCTCACTTTGTAGCCCAGGCTGGTCTCAAACTCAAAACGATCCTCCTGCCTCAGCCTCCTGAGTGCTGGGATTACAGGTGTGCACCACCACGCCCGGCTACTCACATCTTTCTTAAGTCAATCCGAGGGATTGTTTACCTTTGAAATAGTGAAATTAGGTCCTCCTGGAGGTCATTTTGATTGCAGCTATATTGGCAGCTGACTTTAGATTGGGTGGGGAGACAGTTGTTTGCAGTGGTTCTGAATTTAGATGCTCTAGAAGCCAAGATAATGTAGTACGTATATCTGTTACTTGTGTGGGGAGAGCTGCCTCCCGAGTGCTGGGTTATAGGCATGTGCCACCATAGCTGGAAGCTAAAAATTTCTGAATGCCACATTATAGGAAACCTGTAGGGCTAATTTCTGATTCATCTAGAACAAAAGTTAATAGTCTGACTTCAGCAAAAAAGGAACCACATTATGTGCTTTCAGTATGTATGTTTTTTTTTATCGGGCCTTATGTTTTACATCTTAGTCACTTCTTTTCAGTATTTTCTAAATTACTTGAGTGAATTAAATTGGTAGCCCAGTTAGCTATACAGGATTTTCCTGCTGTGTGTGAAAATTTTTTTGGAAAAACCCTTCCATTGGCAGTCTTCTTGGGTATACAGGTTTTCCACCCCTAGCTGTTTGGGGGCTGAAGCCTGCATTTAGTCAGAAGTGACAAATGGCTCAAAAAGCCCTCCCCCCAGTTTAGTGACTGAGAAATGATTCAGAATAGGAAACTGAATTTTAAGTTGCTGTATTTCCTTGCAGTTAACTTTGCAATAGTTGCTATCTGTTATTATTAAGCATAGTTCAGACATAAGGGCTCCATTTGGGCCAGTATTTTGTATCATGTTGTTAAATATCTTCACTGGTTTAGTCAGCTCACAAATGTCATAATATTTGGGGGCCTAGCGCTTGTCAGGGGAAAATGAGAAAGCTGTGGTTTCTACTGAAAATATTATTTTACTGAAATATTAACCTATTTTTGTTGCACTGAAAATATACAGTCCTTTATATATATGTATATATACATACATACAGTATAGCACTCTATTTTTGTATGAACATGTGCATTGTAAAATTTTTCAGTTTAATAATGAGGAAAACCTGTTGTGCCCCTTGGTATTTCCGGTTTTACCTTCTAGAAGTAACTACCGTTGTCATTTGGTGTATGTCCCTCATACCCTTTGCTGTGCGCATAAAATCTTAGTAGATTTGGGGGATTGTTTTAGTTCTAGTGAGTCTTTTGAAACACAGTCTCTCAGTCACAGGAATATATAAAATTTATTTCATTCCTCCACTCTTGTTTTCTGTTAGCTTTTTTTTTTTTTCCCCTAGTACTGTTAGGGATTGAACCTAGGACCTTTGCACTGAGCTGTACCCCCAAACCTTATTTATTTGTTTATTTTGAGATAGGGTCTTGCCATGTCTGAGTTGCCCAGGCTGTGCTTGAATTTGGGATCTTTCTGCCTCAGTCTCCCAGAGTTGTTGGGATTACAGGTATGCCCCGTGCTTGCCTTCTCTTCTGTTAGCTTTTTAAAAATGTAGATGACCTTTAAAAGAAATCATATTTGGTTACTAATCTTTTTTAAAGTATGATATAACTATTTTCTCAATATGTCATTTGTCTTTTAACTTTTGTGGTATCTTTTGTCACAGGTTTTTTTGTTTTTTAAATGTAATTATGACTTCTCAGATTTGTGCTGTGTTTAGGAGTTTAGTTGTTAACCTCAATATTTTAAATACTATTCACTTTCTTCTAGTGCTTTGTAAATTTATTTTTAATTATTCATTTTAAGACAGAATCTTACTATATTTCTAGGCTGGTCTGAACTCTGGTGATCTGAGTGATCCTCCCAGTCCTCCTGCCTGTCTCCCAAGTAGCTGGGACTCCAGGCGCATGCCGCCTCACCCTGCAAAATATTTAAGTTTTTGAATCTGCTTGGAGTACATTTTCAGTATAATATAATAATCTGACTTCTTTACCAAAAAAAAATTGAAAGCTAATTGTCCTAATAGTTTATCATTTATC
This sequence comes from Chinchilla lanigera, assembly GCF_000276665.1. Classification (NCBI taxonomy): domain Eukaryota; kingdom Metazoa; phylum Chordata; class Mammalia; order Rodentia; family Chinchillidae; genus Chinchilla; species Chinchilla lanigera. Next base: position 18,384,674 of record NW_004955412.1, on the reverse strand, counting down.
CACTAACTTGATTTTTTTTTTTTTTTTTTGGTTTTTCTCCGGTACTGGGAACCGAACTCACGACCTTGCGCTTGCCAGGCAGGCGCTTTTGCCGCTGAGCTAAATCCCCAGCCCTATCCACTAACTTGAAATGATCTTGCTAACATATACTTTTTACTTCTTATTAGGACATGTTTATAGTACACAATGAATGCATTCATCTTGCGGAGTTGGTACATGTACACATTCCATCCTAGTCCTTTTTACTTCACTTTTCTTTCCTTCCTTTCCCTGGATCTCCTTCCCACTAATATATACTCTTTGTTTATTTTGGGGGGGGGGCCTGCATTGTATGTTTAAATTAGTATAATTGTATTATTAACTATTAAAATTGATTCCTCATCTTTTCTTTTGAGTGGACTATTGTACTGTCAACAGGTAATAATTTGGACCCTTCCAGTACTTAGGCTCTGTATTTATTGACAACACTGCAGAATAGCTATAGCAAGAGTACCACTGAATGCAGTACTTTCCAGTTTTGGTTTGCACAGAAACTCCTAGGAGTATTATAAAGTACCCAGTCTGTAGGTGAGGAGTGGGCCTGAGAGTGTCCAGTAGGCTTCAGGTGGTGTTGATATCTGTGTAGGTTTATGGACTTTACTTTCAAGTAACAGGGTCCTAATATTTATTCAACACTTGATTTGTTGTAGTTATTGTTCTGAGTGGTTTTTTTTTTTTTTTTATTTTTTTGAGACAGGATCTTGCTGTGCACTTCAGGCTGGCATCAAACTCATAGCAACACTCCTGCCTCAGCCTCCTGAGTGCTGCTGAGTGCTTTCACATACTTTAACTCACTTAATCTTCTTAACAACTCCATAGTAAGGACCCCCATTTTTCCAGTGAAGAAACAGAGACTTAGAGATGTTTGTGTCTTGCCCACATCGACACAAGCAGTTAGGTGGAAGAGCGAGACTGAGGCCAGGTGGAGTTTGCACTCTGAGCCTCCTGAATATATTATGTCATCAGTAGCAGACACAGTTTTCTATCTTGTGTGACTCAAAGGTCTTTACTTTTTTAATTTTTAAAAATTGAATGGACTTTATTACTTTGAGCCAGATTTTGTTTTTTAAGACAGAGTCTTGCTATGTAGTCCAGGCTAGCCTTGCTCTGTAGTCCAGGGTAGCCACAAACTTGTGATCCTCCTGCCTCAGTCTTCTGAGTGCTGAGATTATAGGTATGTGCTGCCATGCCTAGATACTTTGAACAGTTTTAAGTTTACAAAAAAATAAAGCACAAAAAAATAGAGAATTCCTCATTATATATATATCAATATATCTCATTATCTCCTTACCTCTCCCTAGTTTTCCCTAATAACATCTTCTGTGAGAATTCCTCATTATATATATATCAATATATCTCATTATCTCCTTACCTCTCCCTAGTTTTCCCTAATAACATCTTCTGTGAGGAACATTTGTTAAAGTTGATGAGCAGTGGTTGTACACTTTTATAAATTAAAGGTTGTAGTTTACGTTGGGGCCTACTTTTTTTTTATGAGAAGGAAAATTGATTGGGAAAAGGAATGGGGCATAGAATAGATCCTGAGAAACAGCAGGGTTCCTAAATGGTTTGCCAGCGGCCTGCATTTTGGGTGGTACATTTTTGTGGATCTTGACAAATGCAGAATGCTGTGTATCTACCACTGAAGTATCATGCAGCACAGTGTCTGTCCTAAAAGCACGTGTGCTTCACTTATTCACCTCCTTCTCCTAATCCCTGGCAACCACAGGTCTTTCAACTGTCTTCATAGCTTTGGCTTTGTCATACTGTCATGGAGTTAGAATTGTGTGGTATGTAGCCTTTTCGGTTGGTTTCCTTCACTTGGTGCTATGCATCTGTTTTCTCCATGTTATGTATATGTTTGCTAGCCTCTTTCTTTTTAGCACTGATACATCGCCATCTAGATGTACCACAGTTTATTTACCAACTAACCTATTGTATGATTTCTTGGTTGCTTCCTCATTTTAGAAATTATGAATAAAGCTACTATGAATATCTATATTCAGATTCTTATATGGACATAGATTTTCAACTTACCGAGGGTGCAGTTACTGGATCATATAATAAGAGTATATTTAGTTTTTTGGTTTTTTGGAGGCTGGGTTTCCCTGTGTAGTTCAGGCTGGCCTCCATCTCATGACAGTCTTCTTGCCTCAGCATCCCGAGTGCTAGGATTACAGGCCTGTACAACCATGCTCGGCTGCTTAGTTTTGTAAGAAACTGCCAGTTTTTAGTTTATAAGAAACTGCCAGTGTCTGTATCACTTTGCATTCTTACCAACAAAAAATAATAGCTCTCTTTGTTCTTCCTCACAAGAATTTGAGGTTGTCAGTGTTTTGGATTTTGGCTTTTTTAATGTGTGTAGGGTTATCTCATTGTCCTTTTAATTTGCAGTTCCCTAATGACATATGATATTGATGTGTGTGTATGCATGTATGTATGGATGTATTACTGGGGATTGAACCAAGGGCCTGTATACTCAGCTATATCTCCAGCCTTTTTAAAAAAAAGTAACTGGTTTTTGTTTGATTGTATAGTTTATATATGTAAAACATTAGGCTCCAAGCCCAACATGTAGTTCTTCTCCTTCTTTAATATTCTTTTTCTTTTTTTTTTTTTGAGACAGGGTCTCGCTGTGTAGTGCAGACTGGCCTCAAACTCATGACAACCTTCCTGCCTCAGCATCCTGAGTGCTAGGATTACAGGTGTGCACCATGCCAGGTTTCATTCAGTATTTATGCCAGTGGTGGAAAACCTATGGCACATGTGTCACAGCCGGCTGTTTGTTATTAAAAGCTCTAAAAGGTTTCCATCACTGACCTATCCCAACAGAGACTGTTTTTCCAAATAGGACAGGCAGTCAGATCCTTATATAGCATGTATTGGCCCTCAGTACTTTTTATTTTTGAAACAGGGTCTCTCTTTTTCAGTTGCCCAGGCTGGGCTTGCTGCTACAGCCTCCTGGGATGCAGGGGTTACAGGCAGGTGACACTCTGTCTGGCTGCCTTTTTTATCATCATGTATGGTTTTTATCATCATGTATGCTGCTTGCTTTCCACTTGTGACAAGTAATCAAGTTAAGAAAATTTCTAAGCTGTGTGTATTGGGGCACACTTGAGGCTGAGGCAGGAGGATTGAGTTTGACCCAGCCTAGGCAAATAGTGAGACCTCACTGCAACAAAACAAACAAACAAACAAAATGTCCTTCTCTATTTGTCCTATGAGCTTTTGTCAGGAATGGCTGTTTAGGGAAGTCCTTGAGAATTATTTGGCAAAACAAATACATTTAATGGTTTTTTTCCCTTTCTTTTTAAAAGCAAGGCATCTTGTTTTATTCAGCATACCAGGTCCTTGTTATATTTAAGAATGTAATTGAAAACCCCTCATCCTTGTAAATAGCTCCTTCATATTCCTTCCATGATCTCATGTGCTTTTAGTGACCACGTCGACTACCTGCCCGGTGTCCTGTTCTCACTCTGACTCAGATCTTCTCTGTTGCAGCCACATGTCCTTCCACATCTCTACAGCCTAGTCCCGTGACCAAACTTCCACCTCTGGAAATTCATCCTCTAATCACCATTTCCTGTCTTTTCAGTCCTGCAGTTTGTTGGATTTATTCTGTGATCTCACCAAGGTCACCAGCCACTTACATCTCCCCTGACTCCCAGTTTGTGCCAGTCTTCCTGGCATCACGTTACCTCACATGGACGCCATGGTTGGTCACTTGCAGTGAGTCATAAGCATCCTCAGTTCTCCTACATCTTTGTTTTTCTCTCCCACATGCCATGCAGATCTCCAGCTGTGGATTAACAATACTGCCCTTTTTCTGTGTTCTGCTCCAGGGCCGAAAGAAATGATTTAATCATATTAGTTTGTTCTATTACTAATTCATGAGTTCTAGTCACATCTGTGCTTGTTGTTCTCTTTAGTAGTCTTCTCATTTGTCTGTAGTTGATTTCATTTCTCTGTCACCAGAATGACCGTTCTTTCTAAATCTTTACCCATTTCACTTAGGCTTGTGTCACCTCCCTCCATCGCAGCTGGCTCCACACTTCAGCAGAATGACCTTTCAAAAAAGAAGAAACAACAACTCCTCTATTGTATTTTCTACTTTATAATACATAGCATTATGTAGATAAAGCTAAAACTCTTAGGTTTAACATAGTCCTTCTGCTTTTCTAGCCTTCTCTCCTGTCAGTGCCCAGCTTCTGTCTTTTTTCTGATTCTTAACATGCCAAGCTCATTCTTAGCGTAGGGCTTCCCACACGTTCTCTGTTAGACACCGTTTCTCTTAGGGTGTTTAATTTGTACTTGTCTTTGGGACTTAGCTGATTTGTCCCGTTTTCAAGGAAGTAGTTCCTGACCTTCAATTTGCCTCAAGATTCCCTTGAAATAACAGTAAGGAGAATAACAGCAGTATTAACAGCAAACTCTTGCATGTTTATGGTATGCCAGAGATTAGTTTGGGTTGTTTGTTTGTGTGGTACTGGGGACTAAATCCAGAGCCTTCATACTGAAAAACATCCCCAGCCCCCTTTTTATTTTTTTTTGAATTTTGAGACAGGATCTTGCCAAGTTGCCTGGGCTGGACTCCAATTTGTGATCCTCTTTCCTTAGCTTCCCAAAGTGGTAGAATTACAGGCTTGCATCACCACACCTAGCTCTAGCCTTCATTAGGACTTGATGAGTTAAATAGGCAGATAAGTAAATAGGACCTGTGATTATCTCCAGCCTTTAGAGGAGGGCATTGAAGCAAGGGGTGTTAAGCCACTTCTCCAAAGTCACATAGTCATTTGGTGGTAGAGTTGGGATTTAGACTCAGGCATTCACAGCCGAGCCTGTGTTCTAAAGTGCTTTGCTGTATACTACACTGATGATTATAACTGTAATTTTGCTTTTGTTTTTGTTAATGTCCACCTTCCTTGATTTTTTTTTTTTTTTTTTTTTTTCATTTTGAGACAGGGTCTCTTGATGCAGTTCAGGCTGGCCCTGAGCTGACTTTGTAGCCCAGGATGGTCTCTAGTTTGCAAAGATCCTCCTGCCGCAGCCTCCTGATGCTGGGATTACAGGTGTGAGCCACCATCTCCTGCCCCTTGGTAGTTTCTAAGCTCTTTGGATCACACCTGTGTAGTTGTTTTGATGCTCCAGTGCCTGGGACAGAGTAAACAGAGGCTTTCAGTTTGATCTTCCTCAGTTTCCTTCCCCTCTGCCTCTGTATTAGCTTTCCTGTTGCTGAATACAATACCCAGTACTCAACAGCTTAAAGAAAGAAAAGTTTAACTTAGCTCATGGGTTAGGGGAATTCAGTCTATAGACAGGAACTTTCTGGTAGAAGGGAAGGGAAAGGCATAGTGGAAAAGCAGTTCAGTTCATGGCAGCTGGGGAGAGGAGCAGGGGCACAATACTGGAGAGGAACAGGGAGGGACCAGTTAGAGTACCTAAGGCCACACATCCATGACCCACCCAGATACACCCAGGAACCTGCTCTAATCTCCTAGGTGTTTCTTAATCCAGTGAAGTTGACCTGTTGGGATTAACAGTCACAGTTACCAAATATTAAGTCTCTTTAATTAAAGGAATAGATCACTGTTGTATTTCAAAATCTAACCTGTGTACTGTTTGTATTCTTGCTGGTAGTACTGGGGATTGAACCCAGGGCCTTGTGCATGGTGGACAAGCATTCTATCACTTGTACTACCTCGCTCTGTATTAGTTTTTATAAGTGCCTCTGATGTAATCTATTAGAAGGTTTAGTTAAAAAGTAAATTACAGAAATCCTGCCATGACCTCACAATCTTTCTCTTTCTCCTCCACCTCTTCCTCCTCCCCTTCTTCCTTCTTCTTCTTTTTGTTTTTGTTTTTTTGGTTTTTTTTGAGACAGGGTTTTTCTTTTGAATGGCTATGTAAGATTTCATTATATAGATAGGTATGATTTTGTTTTGCCTTTTTCCATTTGATGGACTTTTTTTTTGAGGCAGGGTCTTGCTATATAGTTCAGGCTGGCCTTGAACTCACTATGTAGCCCAGGCTGGCCTCAAACTTGTGGCGATCCTCTTGCCTTAGCCTCCTGAGTGGTGTGATTATAGGTATGTGCCACCACACCTGGCTGATGAACGTTTGAAGTACTTTAGTTGGTTCATATCCCTGGTACTGCTTGAGGGGCAACATCTTTGCATCTGCAGCTATATTCTTCCTAGAGGGTATATGCATAGACAAATTTTAGAAGAGGAGAATGGAAAAGATGTGCACATTTAAATGTTGCTAAAAGTTGGCAGGCTGCCCTCCAAACCAGCTAACCCTGTCCTCAGTGGTTAGGATAGAAGTTTTGTGTACTCGCCAGCACTGCCCTGATTCTATCCTGTCCCTAATTCTTTGAAACTTTGTTTTATTAGTTAGTTCTTTTCCATTCACTGTGTATCTTCTCTGTTGGTTTTCTTCTATCTGCCCATCCTCTAATAAATCCTCCAGATTGATGTAGCTTTTCTTTAGTAGTTGTCTCAATCCATTTGTGTTGTGATAATAGTTACTAGGTAATTTATAAAGAACAGATATGTATTTTGTCACAGCTTAATGGTTTGAAAAGTCCCAGATCAAGTTGCTGTCGGATTTGCTGTATGGCGAGGGTCCAGTATCTTCTTCCAAGATAGCTCCTTGAATGCCTGAGTGCTTCCAACAGTGAAAGCTGTTGTATCCTCATAGGGCAAAAGAGTGAAGGGAAAAAAAAAGAACTCCTTCTGTCGAGTCCTTTTGTAAGGGTACCAATCCCTCTTGTGAAGGAAGGGGCCCTGATGACTTAATGCCATCCTAAAGGGCCTACCTTTTGATGCCATTACATTGGTATTTTAGAAGCGACATTCACATTGCTACCTATGGTGTACATCAGGAGATGATCAAAGTATAATTTCACGAATCACATGGGTAATTTCCACATGAAGATAATTTTTTCTTAGGTCCACAAGGCTTAAGTAGGCGAGAGTAGTGTGGACCAATCTCACAGGCTCTTGGTAGACTGCATACATTAACCACATAATAAGTGAGTGAGTTCCAAATATTGAAGGCCATTTGAATCTGGGCGTAGTGGCACAAGCCAGTAATCCCAGCACTCATGGAAGCTGGGGCAGGAGGATTGCTAGTTTGAGCCCAGTTTAGGCAATTAAAATAAAACAGGGCTGGGGATGAAGCTCAGAATGAAGGTCCTGGGTTCAACCCTCCGTACTGAGAAATAAAAGTTCACTTGCTGAGTTGGGATGGAAACAGATGTATGGAAGGTAAAGTCTAGTTGAAGTTCGGGGTGTCCTCTTCGTATGTGTTGTTCTTTCAAGAAGCTGGCTTGACCACCACAGTGGAGATCTGTAACAAGAGGATCCCCGGTGTGACAGGTGCTGTTGGTGTTGGCAGGTGAGGCCTTGGAGATTAGTGCCAAGGCTAAGAGGGTGTCACCCTGCCACAGAGTGGTGGCTGACACAGTGCAACCTGTCACACACCGCACATGCTCTTGGTCTTTGGAGGAACAACTGAGCGTAGCTCCACCATGCTCTAAGTGCTCAAAGTGTCTGTCGGTCCCTGGAGTTTACATGTGTTTGGAAGTCCAGCAGTGGAGGTCAGTAACTAGGTAACGCACATGGTGGGCTTGGTCAGGTTTGGTGTAACAAGCCCTAGGGCAGGGAGAATTTCCTCCCCGTTCACACTGTTCTCACGTGTGGGATCTGATAAGGGGATGCACTCTTGAAGGAAGCGGGAATATGCTTCAAAATATTGGGCAGCAAACAGTGTTTGAGTTGTTGCAGAGCTACGCAACACAGCCTGTGTTAGAAGTGAAGTGCTTATGAATAGTTACCCTCACCACAACCTCCTGAGGGAGTGCTGTTACCCCAGGTTCTGTGCGAGGGAAGAGGCACAGAGAATTATTTGCCCACGGTTACCTAGACAATGAGTAACTGCCAGTTAATTTAGCCAGTCTGGCTCCAGAGTTTGTACTTGTAACCACCATGTTCTATGGAGGGCCAGCAAACCTGCCAGCTTCTTACTCCGTCCTGTGGTCTGTTTTTGTATATCCCCACCCCTAGCTATAAATACTTTTTACATTTTTAAAGGGGTGTTAAAAAAAAAATAGATGTGACCCACAGACGACTGCTCGTGCCTCTTCCATTTATCACCACATTTCCATTTCTTCATCTTCCTTTCTTGTGTACATCTGATGTAGTCTTCCGTCCCAGCATTGTCACTTCCAACTATGCCGGGAAGTGTTCCCACGGTCTTATTACTAAATCCAGGTACCTAATTTAAACTCTTGTTGTGTTTGATACTGTTGACTACCCCTTTCTTTTTAAAATTTTCCTTTCCTTTAGCACCCAAAACCCGGAGAGCCTGTGGGCTTTCTCCTACTCACCGACTGACTGTTCCTTTTCTGCTTACTACTCTCTGTTGCTACTCTGGTTCTTTGTCTGCATTTTAAGTACTTATATTCTTTTCTCTCTCTCTTTTTTTTTTTTTTTTTAGTTTTTTTGAGACAGGGTCTCACTGTGCAGTTCAGGCTGGCCTTGAGCTCACTTTATAGCCCAGGCTGGTCTTGAACTTGCAACAATCCTCCTGCCTCAGCCTCCCAAGTGCTGGGATTACAGGCGTGTGCCACCAACCTGGCGGGTCTATTCATGTTTGAAAGGGTTATAATGGTACAATATTAAATAAGACTACTTTGGGGGAAAAAAGACAATTGGGGGGGTTGAGCCCAGGACTTTGGACATGCTAGACAAGTGCTCTATCCTTAACGTCATCCCACCAAATAAGGCGATTCTTGTAAAAGTATTTACATAGTACTAGGATATGGCGATAGCTTCATAAATATCAGCTGCTATTGTTATTACTGTTGCTCTTAAGATGTGAGCCTTCTAATTGTCCTGTTCTTCTCCGATCAGAAACCTCAGAAATAGCTTTTTTGCTGTTTGCCATTTCTTTTTATCCGTCACATGCAACTAATCACCAAGTTACTGATTCTATTTAGAAACATGTGCTTACATTCATTTACTTCTTACTATTTCTTGACAGAATTGTTTAGGTAATCTCCTAATTGAGCTTAGCACTCAGAGGTAAAGGCCTGAGATGGGTCTGTCTTACTTGAAGTTGGCGTAATGGTGCATGGCTGCCATCCCACCACTTGGGAAGCTGAGAAAGAGGAGCCTGGACTACATAGTGTGTTCAAGGTTAGCCTGAAGTACATAGTGAGACCCTGTCTCAACGAAACAAAGCAGAAACAAAAGAAATTTGTCCTTCCTTTGTCTTTTTGTTCTCTTGGAGGGTGGGCAACAGATTATATTATGCCCACCCGTATTGGTGAGGATAGATCTTCTTTATTTAGTTTACTGATTCAAATGCCGATCTTTCCTAAAAGAATACTTTCATAAACATACCGAGCAATCACATTTTACCAGCTGTCTCATTATCCCATAGTCTGGTCAAGTTAACTCATAAGATTGTCTATTACACGACTCTTTACGTTCTGACTCTGGTTACCTTTTCTACCTTCTCTGCTGCTATCCTAGAATGAACTTTTTTTTTTCTGAGCTAATTATGATTCTTGTGATGTGAATTGCAGTCTTCTTTTGTACCTACCAAGAATATTTTCCTTTCAAAATTCTCTTTTTTATAGGTCCATTTTTTTTAAAAAAAACTTTTATTTTGAAGTAATTATAGAATTAGAGGAAATTAGTACATAGTCCTATGTATTCTTCCCCCAGACCAATGGTGACCACTGGTGATATCTTATAGTATAAGAGTCTCTCTCTCCCTTTTTTTTTTTTGAGGCAGGGTTTGGTTATTGGGCATGAACTCACAGTTCTCCTGCCTCAGCTTCTGTGTACTAGGATTAGAGGATGTACCACTGTGCTTAGTTTTGGATTAATTTTAAAATTCCATTTTTAAGAATATTCACAGTGGTTAAAAAAATTTTTTTTTTTTCCCCTCTCTTTTTCCCTTCCTTTACTGGATTGCATTTGTGGAAGTGGTAAGGAATCATATGGACTCATGTCTAAGAAACAAAATAGGTTGGTGATCCAAGTTGGGTAGTATCTTTTTTTTTTTGGTCTTTTTGAGACAGGGTTTTGTTATGCAGTTCAGGCTGGCCTTGAGCTCACTTTGTAGCCCACGCTGGTTGCCAACTCTCAGTGATCCTCCTGCCTCAGCCTCCTGAGTGCTGGGATTACAGGCGTGTGTCACCATGCCTGGCCATGTTTGGTTTTAAAAGGAAAAAGATATGGCTATTTGACATCATAAAGTTGATTTTATCTGATTTATGAACTGTCCTTAAACACAGTTGGAAAGAAGAGCTTCTAAAGGTGGAATGGGTGTATAACTTTCTCATGTAATTAAAGGAAGCATAGTATTCATTTAGACACGAATACTCTGTGTTGGTTAAGCTAGTTTCAGTATTTTATAGCCATTCTCTTAATACTCTGTTCTTCCTGGAGAATATATTTTCATGCAGTAAGCTAGATAAGACATTTGTGGGGGACAAACTTTATTTTCTGTGTGCCTGTTTTTTAAAGGAAGGCAGAAAGTTTGTAAAGGAAGATACTTTGGAAAATAAAATTTAATCTCCAAATTGGATCCTTTATACATTGCTGGTGGGAATGTAAAGTGGTACAGGCACTTTGGAAAAGGTTGGTAGTTCCTCAAGAAGTTAAACATAGTTACCATATAATCCAGCAATTCCACTCTCTGGGTGTACACCAAGAAATTGAAAACAGTCACGTAAAACAGGTACAAAAGTATTCATAACAGCATTATTTACAGTAGTCCAAAAGTAGGAACAACCCTGATGTCCATCAGTGGATGAATGGATTAAAAATGTGGCATATCCATGTAATGGAATACTATTCAGCCATAAAAAGAAGTGTACTGATAATGCTATAGCAACGATGAATCTTGAAACCTTATGCTAAGTGAAAGAAGCCAGGTAGAGAAAGCCACATACTGTATGATCCATTTGAATGAATTGTCCACAGTAGGCAAAGTTATATTGGTGAAAAGTAGATTAATGGTTGCCAGGGTCCTGGAGAGAAGGAGTAAGAAATGCCTGCCAGTAGGCACAGGATTTCTTTTTGGGGTGACGATAATATTCTGACAACTGCTGGAGTATACTGAAATTACTGAATTATACACTTAAAAATTGATACTGGGAATTGAACACAGAGCCTCACATAGGCAGGAAAAACTATTACTGAGCTACATCCCCAGTTTGTTTTAAGGTCTCACTAAGTTGCCCAGGTTGGTCTTGAATATTTGATCCAGCTGTCTCAGCTTCCCAAGTAGCTGAGATTACAGGTGTGAACCACCGTGCTGGGCCCAATCACACACTTTTAAAGGGTAAATTTTATAGTATGTGAATTATATCTAAAAATATATTTATTCTGTTGCCTTGTGTCAAACTATGATGTGGTTTGGAACTGTTCACTTGGCTTGGGGCATGTGTGAAAGATTTCTTATGTTCTCAGCTCCAAGTGAGGACAAGGATTAGTGGGAGAAGAGAGTAACTTAGACTTGAGCTTGGTAACTGCCCAGTGCCCTGTAACCCCAGTGGGCAGATGGAGAGAAGAAAGGTAGGAGATCAGATAAGGATGGCATTAACATATGCGTGGCTGTCCTTCTCTATGGGAAGACTGGGTAAACAGACCTTGGAAAACATACTTTTAAAACTTTCTACACTTCTCTAAAGTTTATCCTCTAAAAATAAGGAATTTATGAAAATGATTAAATTGACTATATCTTTTTTTTTGGTACTGGGGACTTGAACTCAGGACCTTGTGCCTGCCAGGCAGGCACTGTGCTGCTGAACTATATCCCTGGCCCTAAATTTACTATCTCTTAAATAAATATCCGTATTATTAAATAGTTGACAGCTCTTAAGGTTTTTGTTTTTTAGATTTCAGGCAAATTTACTGAGAGGATTCATAAGTACTTTAAAAGAGGCAGATTCTGGCACTGTTAAATTCAATAATCCCAAAGCTGGCATTCTGTCATGGATATATTCCTCATAGATCTTTTTTATCAGATATTGGGAGAAATATATTAGTCTCATAGTGAGTTACAGGGAAAGTTTTAACAGATGTTTTATCTGTAGAACTAAATGTATTTTTACTGATTTTTAAAGGTAAATAAATCAGGGTTTTCATCTAAAGGTCAGAAATAGGATTTTCATCAATGGCATGGCAACCTTATTTTTTCTGTATTTGCATAGAGAGCTTTCTGAAATAGCACCAAGATGAAGTGGGTAGGTATCCTGAATCATATTCGTTGGTAGACTGAGCTGTATTTATGTTTTAAAAAGAAATCATGCTGTGATGTTTGAATAAGAGTTTTTCATTATAGGAAAGTATCAAACAAATTATATTGAAATTAAATGCTGTGGAAAAAGTGGGATAGAAATATAATTTCCAGGGTAAAAGAGATGGTACAGTATTTTGTATGGGAAATGAATATTTGATTGTAGTTTTAAAATGGAGGATGATGAATATCAAATTGCTCAGGTGTTTAGATTTCACTGGAGTTAGGAGAATAGTAGTTTCAGTAGCATGAAACTTAGTTGTGTAATAGATGTCAATTTCAAATGAACATATGAGGTGTAATCATATTCTGTGGTGAATGTTTAAATTAAAATATATTTTCAGAAGATAATTGCCACTGATCTCCATTTAAGTACTTTCCCTCACTTTGAACACCCTTTCCCCCTTGTTCTTGTCTCTTCCCGAAGCAGTTCTTGAAGTCCTCTTTCATAAGTGTCTTTACCACGTATATAAAAAATATAGCGAATGCTGCTGCCAAGTGTTGCACAAAAGGCAGGCTCATTAAAACATTATTGTGCTGTGTCCTCATCCACCTTGTTCATTGGACCTGGCACCAGGGGACTCCTGGCTTTCCCCCAAAGTCAAAATGACCGTGAAAGGTAAATGTTTTGAATCAGTTCAGGACATCAGGGCAGCCATGACAGCTAAAGATACACAGAGGACTCTCAGAACTGCTCAAGAACATGGGATGAGTGTGTTAGAAGTAAGGGGGGTAGTTTTAAAAGTTACAGGAGTTTTTGCTCACACATTGTATGTTGATATAAAAATGAAAGTATAGCTTTTGCAATGATTTATGTTTTTGATAAAGATTTATACATATTAACCTAAAAATTCAGGTAGGTAGCCCCCCCCTCCTGTTTTTATGCTAGACTGTTTGATAGTATTGTAAAGGATATTGAGATCATGAAGCAGTAATTTCTGCTCTCAAGTAGCTTCTGAGTTGAATGGTGAAGTGGGGCATATATACATAGTTTGGTTAAAATAAAGCATGTGTTGTATCATGATATTTTGCTGTTTACTTAACATGGGCATTGTGCCTCCGTGTTGTGTCATGCTTGTTAAATGACCCTTGAGTAGTGATTTAGCTACGTGCTTGTTGTCACATTAGTTACTGTGTAGAACAGAGAAGGATTGTGTATTTAAAGACAGGTGGATAGGAAAAAGTGCCCACTACACTTACCACTGACAAATAGTGGGGCTTTCTTTCATTGTCTAGCTCCTGCGATCGTGAGACTGGCGGTCAGGATGCTCTAAGTTTTGTCTTGAGAGTACTGTATGCCGTGTGACATTCTGGCTTCCTTAATACGAAAAGCTTAAGTTAGGGGCTGAGGATGTAGCTTAGTGTAGACTCGATCCCCAGCATTGTGTATGATCTTTGCACCTCTGAAATGTGGAATCCATCAGTTGAGTTCATAAATTTTTATACAGCATGTTAATTTTGGAAGCTAGAGGTGTAGTATGCTTTGGGAAGTAGATGCCAAAGTAATGAAGCACACTACTTAATATAATGTGTGGAGAACAGCTTAGCTCTTATTATTTATTTGAAGATCTGAAGGGTGATTAAGACAATGTGTTACTCTGTATTCAGTCTTATGGATCTCACCACTGTCCTTTTTATTGAGGGAGGGAAAGGGAGGAGGAGGAGAGGAAGGAGATGGGGGAGGACAAGGAGGCAGGGGAGGGGGAGAAAGAGACAAAGGGAGAGAAGGAAGGAGTGAGGGAAAGAGAGAGAGAATTTAGAGAGTTAGAGGAATTGAGAATTCCAAGTTCAGCTTCAAGCTAGTGCCTCTGGTGAAAGCCACGTTTTTGCATTGTTCTAGTGGAATATGAAAATGGCCTATGGATTGCAGACAGCCACAGGCTTTAGTTTTTATAGGTCAGAGATGGAAACTAATAGAGCAATTATTGTTCGCTCTTGTCCTGGAAGGGGCCTGTTAGCTTCTTTATGGAGCTCAAGTGAGCTCTCTGGAGTAGTTCCACCAGAATGGCTTTCCTGGGGGCTTATGAGGCTTACATTATGAAACTGATACTCTTGTAGTACAAGAATAACTACAAACCCATGTGGAATTAGGAGGCAGGGGAGCAGATGCCATATGCAGCTCTTACTCTTGACAGTCCTTTGGCTGGTGAACAGAGATTTTTACCGTCAGGAAACAGATATTTGGTTATATATTGACAAATCTTCTCTAAACAATTTTTAGAATAGTAGACTTTGCTTCTATTTCTGGCCTTGGGAGGCTAAGAACCATGAAATAAGAAAAATTAAAATGTGGTAATTTAACTTCACAACTATTATCTGTTTAACCAGTCTTCATATGCTAGTTTGTTCTTGAAACCGGTTTCCCTTATTTTAGGCCAAGAAAGGTAACTAAATAAATTCTGTGGCTGATTTGCAGATGCTATTGTCATTTGTTAGGGTCGGTATTGGATAGTTTGCCTGGCTTCCCTTCTTTATATAGAAACTTAGGTTGGCCCCTAAAATACTTTGTTGTGTTTTGGGGTGCTAGGAATTGAACTCAGGGCTTTGTCTCTGCTAAACATCTATTCTTCCACTGAACTACGTTCCTGGCCAGGACACTAAAGTTATTATTATTTTTTTTTGGGGGGGTCTTTTTGAGACAGGGTCTTGATATGCGGTTCAGGCTGGCCTTGAGTTCACTTTGTAGCCCAGGGTGGCCTCGAGCTCCCAATAATCCTCCTGCCTCAGCCTCCTGAGTGCTGGGATTACAGGTGTGCGCCACCATGCCTGGCTATAAAGTTCTTAACTTTTTGTTTTGGTTGACAAAAAATTTGGAATGAAGAGGCTCATCTTTAAAGTGAGGGGGCTTGCTGCATCTTTTTGGTACTGGGAATTGAACTCAGGACCTTGTACTTGCTAGGCAGGCACTTGTGCTGCTGAGCTATATCCTCAGCCCACTTGGTGCTTTTTGATGCCAAAGAGGGAAACGCTATTTCCTGCCTGAATATGTTGTATTTTTGTATCATTACATCTCTAACTCAGCAGTTTACTTTTTGTTTAGTTGTATGTCTTGGCTTGTCTGAATGAGTCATAATTAAAATTTAGTCACTGGGACTCATAGTCTTGTCTAAGCAAGAATTACAGTATAGAGATATACGCCTTGTTATGTGTAGAATTAAAGTGGTGTAGGTCTGCTATGGTTACAGAAATGGGTTTTTATAAACACTGAACTCCTCTAGGAGGATTTTAGTGAGTTTATTACCAGAAAAGTTTAGAAAGTGAAAATGAAAAAGTAAGTAAAAATAATTGTATTCTAATTTTATAATCAGAAAATTCTTTTAATCTACTTGCATTTCTTTATTATATAAAAATGAATGGTATGTTTCCTTCAAAATAATTCTAGAAATAGAACAGTTTTAAAAGCAGTTTTGGGCATTCCTTTGTTCCTCATTGACAGAAATACTGTCAGGAACAGTTTCAGGGCGTGTAACTTCCGATCCATCTCAACAATTAATATTGCTAATTTTGCCATGGTCATATGCTTTACGTAGTTTATTGAGCCAGAACTATTGTACAGTGAAAGTAGTTTTCAAGTCAATTAAATAGAAGTTAAGAATTTATGTGCCACTAAGCACATTGCACTAAATGCTTAGGTTATGAAGGTCAATAAAACACTAATTATATTGTGTTTTGCTTCACACAAAATGTGCGGTGTCTGATAGGGAGTAAATACAATAATATTGTAAAATAAACTAAAGTTTAGAACCAGAGAAACTGTAAATTAGATTCAGAGGCCAAGATATGGTTGAATAATTACCTGCCAACTCATTGGCTAAGCAACTCAGGTTAGAGTTCATCCTAGTAGTGACCATACGGGAGCAAGCTTTGTCATGTTCAAGCTACCTTTAAGGCATGGTTGATACACGGGTATAGTTGGATTATGAAGAGTTAGGCACCTTTGAAAACTGCCACAAAATGTCACCTGCAGTTTTGTAGTGATAGTGCCTTTGCTCTTTAGCTATATGAGTTAAATATTAGATGAGTTTTATTTACTTTTAGATGAATTTTAGTATTTTAAACAAGTTTTATTTAAATCTCATACAATGGGGAGGGTATGTGGGCTCAGAACTGAACTTTCACTTTTTTATATAAAGGTAATGGAGTTTTATTTACATGATGAATTACAGACTTTAATGTTGAGATGGAAAAAGTAGAAGTGAATTGTAGTATGGAATTGCCCTATTTCCTTCCTGTTTTTCTTTTAGTATTAAACTGTCCTTATCCTTGATCTCTAGGGTTGTTTTATGGCACCATCAGAGTTAGGGTAGGGTGCCCTTTACTGACTCAAAAACCATTCTACCTCTTCATCTTCATAGGTTAAGGAAACTGACCAAAAAAAAAACCAACCTTGTAATTTGAGCTGGGCATGATTGTGCACCCCTGTAGTCCCAGCACTGAGGAAGCTGAGGCAGGAGGATTGTCATGAGTTGGAGGCCAGCCTGGGCCACATAGCGAAACCCTGTCTCAAAAAGCCCTGACCCCTTGCCAAAAAAAAAGTTGTAATTTGAATATAGAGGCTGTTTGGCAGTACTTGTGGGCATACAGTATCTTAGTTTGAAAGAGAAGAACATGAGATTTAGTGTTCTAAGGGGTATATAAATACAGCTGACAGTAGCTTTTGATTTTATTGGCTCAACAAATATTATTGTTGCACAATACACAATCTTCCACGATGGTAGCTAATGACATACAAAACTGCATAATTACACCAACATTTATTTTCCTTATAGAATTTGGCGGCTACTACGTAAACAATTTTTAAAATTTATCTTAATTAGCTTACTTATGTGCCATCCTTGAATGAATTTTATATTTTTCTTCATATTCTTAGTTGAACAGAGAATGATATTAATTATTTTAAGCAAGCGATTCATCTTACAGCATTTTAGCCAGTTGGCTTTCCTTAATGAGGATAGTTACACATATTCAAATAAGATCAGCTCTGTAAAATGCTTACTGAAAACATTGTTAGTGAGTACGGAGGAAAGACTGAAAGGTAAACATTTCAAGGTTGTTTTTAAAGTTTATCCTCATTGCTTTTACTTGTCCTTATTTGTGTTAGCTTAGCAAGGATTGCTGGTTGTGATGCTGGTACTTTGGCAAAGGCCTGTGCTGGGTCTCAAGAACTTCAAATGCCAGGTACTAACTTTTTTCCCCTCCTTGGTCTTTTAGAGAGGGTCTCGCTATGTAGTGCACGCTGGCCTTGAACTCACTATGTAGCCCAGGTTGGCCTCAAACTCATGACAATCCTCCTGCCTCAGCCTCCTGAGTGCTGGGATTACAGGAGTGAGCTACGATGACCGGCTCTTTTAAAAACCAGACACATATAGATGTGCAGCAAGATGCTGCTTTAGTCATTAAGTCTTGTGTTTTCTTTCCTAACCTGTAACATGTTTGTTAGTGTATTTCACATTTTAGCTAGTAGAGTCTAGAGAGAGCAGATGAGAGCATGGGCTAAAATAATAATTGGAACAGGGAGCTGGTAGAAATAAGAGGGTATGAGTGCACTGACCAGAGTGGGCCAGTGAAGGGAAGATTACATATAAAAGGCACAGTGGAGAAGGGAAAAGGGTAAATTGAAAAGAAAAAGATGAAAAAAAAAGTAAGGTGAAGATAAATGGGCTCCACCAGTCTGCTTTTCTGATCAGTGAAGAAAAATTGCTTTGTAAAATCTTAGGGCTGTTTTGGACAAGGAAAGCAACTGTATTGTCAGAATAGAATTTGAAAAGTTTTGTTGTCAAGTAGAAAACAAACCTATTCACGTAGAGGGTTCGTTTAGTTTTTTCTTCCTTTCCCACTGAGGATAAACCAAAATGAGACTTCCAGAGTTGTTTGTGATCTTTGAAAAATCTTTCAGAAAAAGTTTATGCAGAGCTACATGATACCTCTTCTCTCACTGCATATGGGGATCATACTTTTCTCATTTTTTCCAGGTATTTTAGTATTACAGTGTCTCAGCATTCCTGCGTGTTCTAGGAGGAAAAGCTTTTTAAAAAAATAATTAAATTTGGGAGCTTATGAAGTAAACAGTGTTTCTTTACTCCAGGACTTGAGAGGTCTTAAAATACCATTGTGGGGAAAAACCAAAAACCAAAAAACAGACAAAAACCAGAAAGAACTCAAACCAGTGTGCCCTGAAGGGCTAGGTGAGTCGGGGCATGCAGTTTTTCTAAAATGTGTTTGGCTGGCGTACAGTTTGAGCAAAGCTGGTTTTTATAATTGCGTTACCTGCAGTGCTTGGCTGTCCACACCTCTGATTCGCTGTACTTGTTTTCCTTCTCTTACCTCCCTCAAGGGGCGCTTTTCTATTTTCTCATTTCCATCTGTGTTTTCCACTTGGGAGAATATTAATGTCAGCTCATGTTTTAAAATATAATATTCTAGAGCCCTAATGTACAAGATGAAGTCTACATGCAGTTAACGTATTTTACTCAGTATTTTTGCTAGCAGAGTAGGTTTTTTTTTTTTGTTTGTTTTTTTTCTGGTACCAGAAATTGAACTCGTGACCTTGCGCTTGCCAGGCAGGCGCTGTGCTGCTGAGCTAAATCCTCAGCCCATGTTTTTTTTTTGGTACCGGGAATTGAACTCATGACCTCAGGCTTGCCAGGCAAGCACTTACGCTGCTGAGCTATATCCCCAGCTGAGCAGAGTAGGTTTATAGGTACTCTTAACAAAAAAAGCCTGGGACAGGTAAATATTGAGATGATGGATATGTTAATTTGCTTGAATAGTAACTATTTCACTATGTGTAATGTATCAAAATATTGTGTTGATATATTTAAAATATTCCTTAAATGTATATAAGAAAAATAAAAGTAAAATTGATGATCATGGTATTTATTTTTGAATTCCTTATTTGGACCGTCTGGTTTCTTGTTTAACTTGCCCCAAGCTTACCTATATTTCTAGTTTCAGTCACTGTCAGTCCTCCAAGAATATTCTCCGTCTGTACTTTTTTTCTTTACTATCCCTCATATATTCTGTATTTATAATGTTCTGCATTTTCATACTGTATTCTGGTTCGGGGGACCTCATCCGGAAACCCTCCCTAATTTCTATGCTAAATGTACATCTTTTAGCACACCACAGCACATATGTAGTATTATTTAGTCGCCTGCAATGCTATTTACAGATTGGTTTATGATTATTTATGCACATGTCGAAAATTCAGAAGAGAGAATTCCATGCCATATTACTCACGGTTCCTAGCTTAACTGTTGCCTCACATAGAGTACTAGTGCTGGCTATCATTTGTTTACTAAGTTCCAGGCCCCGTTCTACGTGGTTTACATGATCTTGGTGGTAAGTAGTAGCATAACTTAGCACAGTCACATAGTAAGTCTGTGATGGAGCGAGCATTTGAACCTAACTACCGACCTCCTGCTCTTTGCTGGTACACAGTACTGCTCCCTGTAAGTCGTGCTTAGTATTTGAATGGATGAATGAGCATACAGGGCTTTAGAAAAGAGGCCATCAGCTGTGATTCAAGATTGTAAGGCACCCCCCACCCCATCTTGAAAGTTGACATCTATCTAGCCATGTAATAAGTTCTCAGTTAATAAGAACAACTAATAACAGTTCAAGAGGGTGGTAGGAATGGTGGATGAGCGTGTGGAGATGTGCTCAGCTGTATTTCATTCATCACTGTGCTTGAAACTGTTGCTATGCTTATTGAAGGACTAGTGGTGGGTTCAGATTTCGGAGTCATGTGGACCTGTTTGGGCATTTGACCTTCACTTATTAGCAGTTTGGACAAATTTCGTAACTATTCTAAACTTCACTCAATAATACTATTTCCGTAGTGTTTTTGTGAGATTGAAGAAGATTATCATGTGGCTGGGTGTGGTAGTGCATGTCTTTAAACCCAGCCCTCAAGAAGCCACAGCAGAAAAAACACCCTTAGTTAGAGGCCAACCCAGGCTGCATAGTGAGTTCAAGGCCAGCATGGAGTATATAGTGAGACTTTGTCTTTTTTAAAAAAGAACATAATCACATAAAGCATTTAGCATAATGTGTACTTTTTTTTTTTGGTACCAGGAATCAAACTCAGGACCTTGAGCTTGCCAGGCAGTTGCTGTGCCGGTGAGCTATATCCCTGGCCCCCCTGTACTCTGAGTTAAGGGCTGAACAAACATTATTCAAAATATAGTAGGTTTTAGTTTGTAAAAACAAACCTGTCTTTTTTTTTTTTTTTTTTTTTTTTTTGAGACAAGATTTCACTATACATTTCAGGCTGGCCTTGAACTCATTTTGTATCCCAGGCTGGCCTCAAACTCACAGCCAGTGCTGGGATTACAGGCGTGCCCCACCACGCCCGGCCCAACTTGTCTTTTCACAAAACATGCCCTTTGAACTTGGAAGTTTAATCAGCTAACATATTAAAAATATATTTTGATTTTCTTTTTCTGACAGTACTTTCTCCTCTAATGTAGGGAAGGTGATAGTCCACTATTCAGTTTATTCTCCGTTCCACAGCAAATAAGTTAACCCTAAGTTGGGAACCCCAATACTGACGTTTTCCTGTGCAGTGAGTTGTGCTCTCTGTGAGTTAGGTTGGATGTTTTGGTCAGCTTGTGGCTGTGGCCATCGACAGCAGTTATTTTCAGTGCTTTTATTACCACTTTGGGTAAGCACTCTGTCTTGTTGCGTTTTTAATGTTTTGAAATAATTAAAAATTGCTATTTAAAGTAAAAAAAACTCTAAATTAAAACAGTAATCCAAATTAAATTATGAGAATAGAAACTATATCTTTATGATATGCAGCCAGACTTTGTTTATATTGCACCATGTATATGCTGCAGCCTCAGTATTATTAGCAAACTGGATAAGACAGTTTGTTGTGAACGTTTTCTCACTATTGAGCTTTGTTTTTGATGTTTGTAGGAAACATGATAGGTTCCCTTTAAGTTACGAATACAGGTTATTTTTTAAATTGTGCCATTTCTCTTGAACTACACTTTCAAGAGTCAGGCTCCCCGCTCTCTGTGCTAATTCCTGTGAGTTTCAGTGTGGTCTGAGGGACCCTGCATGAGTGTAGGATGCAGTACTTCAAAGAATCCTAGCTTCTAGTCATCTCTAGAGAAAGAAATAGGAGATTATTAGCAAAGATAAGAGAAGAGCCATGCAAATAAAGAATCTACTAATTTATTCTAGGTTAGAGCCAGGGGTGTGTTGATTTGGCTATAAATCATTACACTTGGTTTTCTGTGAAACTTCATTTGAGTGGTTCTTTGTTTGGTTGAGTGAGTTCAGATGAGGCTGAGAAAACACGAAGATTGTGTTTGGAAGAGGGGAGAAGGTTGTCTTTAGGCCAAGACAGGTCAGTCATCCTAAACAGTCCCCAGATGGGATATTTCTGCTTTAAAAAATATGGTCTGATATGTAAATTCACATATCTGGGGTACATGATTCTGGCAAAGGTTTCTGCTTTCTTTTGACTCAGGAATAAGACAAAACACTTCTTTGCCCCAGAACACACAACAAAAAAGAAACATCAGAAAACTTTTCAGAACTTTTGAAGTGGTATGATTCTGTGATTTCTTTATGTATGCAGCATTTGAGAAACCATGTGAAAACTTTTGATGAAAGGTGTTCAGCATAGGAGTTAACTTGTTTCTTGGCAGGGAAAGCAGCCTTTGATTCATCGGCTGTGTGGTGGTTCTTTCGATAGATCTATTGCAGTGGTACCTTGGTTCACAAACTTAATTCTTCCCACAGTTCTGGTCACAAGCCAGATTGGTGACAGACCAAATCAAATTCAGTGGTTAAGTTCAGTATTGATCTTCTGGGGAAATTTGATTTGGTTTGTGACAAGAATCATGGAAAGATAAGAATCTGTGAACTGAGATACTGCTCTCTCTTCTGTATCTCTGTCTCCCTGTCTCAGACTGTTCTCTCTCTCTCTCTCTCTCTCTCTCTCTCTCTCTCTCTCTCTCATTGATCTCGTTTTTCCTCCCTTGGAAGATTTCTCTTCATCTAGGGCAATTACTCTTAGGAGGCAAATTCAAGCTAGTCATTGTTTGCTTTAACAAGAACTTGCACTTAGGGCTGCTGGTCCTAAGCTGAGTCACTAAGATTGGTATTGCCCTGTTTAGGTCTTGATGCTTGATTGCTTTATTGTTTAGGAGTGGCAGGAACCTGAAATTGTTATATATTTTTCCATCTTATTAATGTTTGTGTTTTTTTTTTTTTTTTTTTGTCTTTTTGAGACAGAGTCTCACTATGCAGTCAGGCTGGTCTTGCGCTTACTTTGTAGCCCAGCCTGGTCTTGAACTCACAACAATCCTCCTGCCTCAGCCTCCCAAGTGCTGGGATTACAGGTGTGTGCCACTACGCCTGGCAATATTTGTTTCTCAGTACTGATTAAAGGTGTCAGATTTACCGTTTTTTGTACTTTTGGAGAAAGTCAGGACCAGGGCAGGAGTTTAACCCTACCCTTTTTGTCCCTCATTCTAAATCCTACTACTCATACCTGACAGACAGCTTTGAAGCTTTCTCAGCTTATTCTGGCCCATGCTGATCATTCCCTCCTTTGAACTCAAGTGGCCTAATTATCTCTGTCTGAGTCATGTGGTCATTAATCTTGATTTGCTTTGTGATATCTCTTGTGGTTGGCTTTTATTGTTCATGTAAACTGCTTGAGGGCAAGGGCTGTTGTGTATTATACAGTGACTCTTGATTTTTCTCTAGATTCATCTTAGACAGTTTTTTTTTTTCTGGTGGTGCTGGGAATCAAACCCAGGACCTTGCACATGCTAGGCAAGGAACTATACTGCTGAGCTAGCTACTCGGCCCCAACCCCTCTTCTTAAACAGCAGGAGGACCCCTTATTAACATTTCATAAGGGGGCTGGGGATTTAGCTCAGCGGCAAAAGTGCCTGCCTGGCAAGCGCAAGGTCGTGAGTTCGGTTCCCGGTACCGGAGAAAAACAAAAAAACAAAAAAACAAAAAAACAAAACAAAAAAAACATTTCATAAGAACTCATGGAATCTTTTAGGTTTTCCAGGCCACTCTTCTGCATCTGGCCTTGATAAATGTCCGGTGGCCTTGTCCCCCATGGTCCCCACCCCCTAACAGATACAACCAAGGTTCTCAGTAAAGATAGGTACCACAGATTCTCAGTAAAGGTTCTCAGTAAAGATAGGTCCACCCCACGACCACCTTCTTCTTAGATGAATACCTTGTTTCTTGAGAAGAAATAACAATATCCTTTACTTAAGCTTAACTTCTACCACTAAGTATTTTAAAAAATGGAAACAAACAGTAGCTAGTGATGGGGCCAGGTAAATAAGAAAAATGTTAAGATCTTGCATGACAATTATTAGTATTCAGACCACATTCAAATTTTGCTGTATCCATTCTGTAACATGAAGGACCTGATTGATATAGTGTTGTTTCCTTTAATGAGTGTGTGTGTGTGTGTGTGTGTGTGTGTGTGTGTGAATTAAGACTGGGCCTTGTACATGCTAAGCACATGCCCTACCACTTAACACCTCCAAGTCCAAAGGATTTTTTTTTTTTTAAATTGGGAGTTTAAAGGTTGTGGGTATAGTTTGGAGGCAGAGCCCACCGCCCCGCAAAGTTTGAATTATGAGTATCTCAACTTTGATCTGAGTCACTTTGTTTTCCACTGTCCTGTTGGAAGTCCTATTTTGCCAGAGTCATTTAATGTATTTTTCACAGTAGCTTTGATTTGGCGACATTTAACAGTTCTGGAAAAACTGACAATTATGTTAGCATAGATTGACTGTGACAAGGCAGGCATGTGGGGTGGTCGTGGGGTGGACGGTGGATATTGGTGGCGGCACATCTGCAAGGCACACCTGTGATCTCAGCATTGCCGGAGGGTGAGGCAAGCTGACCTGGTGGTGCTAGTGAGTTCAAGGCCAGCCTCAACTACCTTGTTTCAAAAAACAGCAAAAAAATTGTGACGGGATAATTACAATAAATATTCCTATTTTTGTTGGAGGAGAAAAGTCTAAAATTTAGGAGCTATTCTGAGTTTTTTTTGTTGTTGTTGTTTTAACTATTCTGAGTTCTTGAAGACGGTATATTTAGATCTATGTTTTTTTCCCCTTTGACAAATTATGGAGAAAATATAAACCTTGAGTTATTTCCTATAAAAATATTTCCCATGCCGATTACTTTTTTTTTTTTTTTTTTTGAGACAGGGTCTTGTTATGTCATGTAGGCTGGCCTTGAACTTGCTTATGTAGCCCAGGCTGGCCTTGAGTTCATGGCAATCCTCCTGCCTCAGTCTCCTAAGTGCCAGGATTACAGGTGTGCACCACCATACCTGGCTTCTTTCTCCCTTTCTTTCTGTGTCTCTGTCTGTGTCTCTCTCTCTCTCTGTCTCTCTCTTTTTCCTGAGACGGTCTCACTATGTTATTCAGGTTGGTTTTGAACTCATTAGGTAGTCCAGGCTGACTTCCAACTTGTGATCTTCCAGCCTCAGTTTCCTGAATGCTGAGATTACAGGTATAGGTCACTGCATTGGGTTATATTGGTTTTTGTTTTGTTTGAGACAAGATCTCACTATGTAGTTCAGGCTGTCCTCCAATTTATGGTGATCCTCCTGCCTCAGCCTCCCAAGAGCTGGGATTACAGGTGTGTATGACCACGCCTGGCCTGTATTGGTTTTTAAGGCTTCTTTCTCCAAGAGCTTTGACTACTGTAAGTAGAGTAAAAATGTGACTTGTCTTCTGCGCCTACAGCCAGGATGGGCCTTCTGCATCTTTGTAGGAACCTATGAGGTGTCCCCGTAGCGTCCATATTTCTATATTTCCTTTTGTTATGGTTAGTTTTTTTTTCCTTGAGTCTTTTAAAATTATTCCATATCACAATATCTAAACTTTCAGGAAAACACAAGTTATATATTTTTTATGTTATGAGAATTTTTTTTTTTTGGTACCAGAGATCAAACTCAGGACCTTGTGCTTGCCAGGCAGGTGCTTGTGCCACTGAGCTATATGCCTGGCCTTATGAGAGATTTTATTTACCTACATTAACAGTGTTTAAAACTTATTTCCATCTTGTTGCAAAAGAATAGGTCTTGAATTTTAGGAAAGTGCACATATATGCTACGCATGGGGCGTAATGAAGATTTATTTGTTTATTTGTTTCGTCCTGCACTGGGGATTGGACCCAGGGCTTTGCACTGAGCTACATCCCTAGCCCTTCTGTTTTTTATTTCAAGACAGTGTCTTGCTAAGTTTCCAGGCTTGACTCAAACTTATAATCTTCCTTCCTAAGTCTCTCAGAGTGCTAGGATTACAGGCTTAGATTTTAATAAAAAATGTAAATTATGTCAAAATACACATAATATTTAGTTTCTATTTTTCTCTCTCTCTTGTTTTGTGTTTTGAGACAGGGTCTCTCTGTGTAGTTCAGGCTGGCCTTGAGCTCACTTTGTAGCCCAGGCTGGTCTCGAACTCTCAACAGTCCTCCTACCTCAGCCTCCTGAGTGTTGGCGTGTGCCACCACGCCCAACTATTTTTCTCTTTTAATTTTGTACTTTGCTATTTCTGTTGTCTCAATGAAAATAATTCTTTTACATGTGAGCTTCACATTTCCTTACTGTTTTGCTCTTGTTATTCATAGAGATAAAAGTAATTCATTGTCCTTGTTTTCAAAACTTTTTTTGGAAATATTTTTATACAGTACTTGAAAACACATTTACCCTGTAGCCTCCTTTTTGGAGACTGAGTTAGCACTGTTGCTTGTGTTAGATATTTAAGATAATGAGGGAAGACCACTTTTGATTGTGTTGGTGTCTCAAATAATACTTTATAGTGGGAATTGATGTCTTTTTACTAGCTTTCATCACTAATTGGAGGTTTTCCAAATGAAATTTTCATCTGAAGCCACTAAGTGTAAAACTGATAAAAGCAGACTGTTTAAATCTGTTTTATAAACTTACCACATTTTAAAGAAAGAAAAAAAATAAAGTCAGAGTATAAGCTATTTTTTTTTTTTTTGTTTTGTTTTCTTTTTTTTCCGGTACCGGCAATTGAACTCACGACCTCATGCTTGCCAGGCAGGCGCTGTGCCGCTGAGCTAAATCCCCAGCCATAAGCTAATTTTGATCAACATGGAAAGGGAGTTACCAGTGCTCAGAGAAATCTACATCATTTTTATGTTTTGCTTTAGTTGTACAAAATGAGCAAATTTTGGATTGCACAGAAAAGTACTTGTAAATGGTAACAATTTTTAAAAATACTTTGCTTAGCAACTAGAGCAAAGTTTTTTAACATTTTTGAATATTGAATATTAGACCCTCTCCCTTCTTGCAGTACTGGGGGTTGAAACCAGGCAGCACTTTTAAATTTTTTTTAAAAATTAAAAAAAAAAATTCAGATAGGATCTTGCTAAACTGCCAAGACCAACCTCAAATTTGCAGTACCCTACCTCAGCCTCACAAGTAGCTGAGATTACAAGCATGAGCCATATGTGCCTAGCCCATTCTAGGCCCTTGGTAAGAGCTTTTATATGTATAATTTCCACAACTCTATGTCGAAGGCAGTTACTTTTATCTGTTTTATAAATAAAATAATCTGAGGCACAGTGAATTAAATAGCTAATAAGGAACTCACACAGAGTAAGTAACAAGCTGGGCCCAAATCTGGTGCTCTTAACCACTGAGCTTATTTGTATTACTTCAACTTCTCTGGTAATCTGATCTAGAAGCTTTAAAATGAAGTAGAGGAAATTCTGATATTCAAATAGTGTTATCAGTATTCCTTAATTCACACCTGTTCAGTTTGGAGTGATGCTTTAGTATGTTTGTCAGCTAATTGAAATCTTCATTGTGTTTTAGAAAATATTATTTGTCATGAAAAAAACTTCATTGCCCATTCTTTCTGTCTGTCTGTCTGTCAACCAGGGTAGTTGGAAGGGTTTGGAGTTTGCCTTTGGATAGCCAAGAAATTTGACGGATAGAAGAAGAGATTCTGGAATTCACTGTTGTTAATACAAATAACTGAAACTTGAAATGTGAAGACCATACCTTAATAAAATTCATAATTTGAATAATGTTGGGATCTTCTTAACCTCTCTTGCTTGTCTGTTGAGCATGCCAAGATACTTACACTATATTTAGTTAATAGTTTTTTTAAGACCCACTTTTTCTTTCTGCAGTTTTTTTCTTTTTTTTTTTTTTTTGGTGGTACCGGGGATCCAACTCACGACCTTGCACTTGCCAGGCAGGCACTTACGCCACTGAGCTAAATCCCCAGCCCTCTGCAGTTTTTTTTTATTTTCTTACCACCAGTACTGTACCAATCTCACTATGTTCTCACCAACTTACTTGAGGGCATACTAAAAAAGTGACTTAAGTACTAAAGAATTTTACATTCTGCAAATGGGTAGAAATGGCAGGAAAAGTCTTTATTTTTGGTTCTGTACAAGATAAGTTAATCTGGCTGGTGTGATTACCTGTAGATTGCCTCCATTGTATCCAAGTAGTCATATTGATGTGTATCTTTGTTATTGTATTAAAAACAGTTGTACATTTAAAACAATGAAAGAAACAAGTGATTGCAAAAGCCTTGAAACTTTCTGTTTTCTGGGCATAATTTGAAAACTTCCATCTTTATATGAGTAGTCCCAAGTCTAGTCATTCTTTAAATTCAGGGAGTTTGACATCTTCAGTAGTGAAGCAAGATCTCTGCCCAAAGTTAGCTTGATGGAGAAT
Source organism: Chinchilla lanigera (assembly GCF_000276665.1). Taxonomy (NCBI): domain Eukaryota; kingdom Metazoa; phylum Chordata; class Mammalia; order Rodentia; family Chinchillidae; genus Chinchilla; species Chinchilla lanigera. The sequence continues at coordinate 18,356,587 of NW_004955412.1, read as the reverse complement.
GTGTTTGTCTGAAAATATATTGCATTATCAGCTACAGCATAAGTTTGGCTAGTAGATTGTTAGTTAAGAATGATTAAACAGGGTGTGTTGTACAGCATGGCTATAATCCCAGCATGTGAGAGGCTGAGGCAGGATGATAACGAGTTCCAGTTCCACCCGGACAATTTAGTGAGCTGTTGCTTCAAAATAAAAAGGACTGGCTGAAAAACTAGAGCTAGAATGCCTGAGGCTGTTGTTGATAGGAGATTCTGGTTATAGCTCACAAGACCAGAATGTTGACAGAAATTCTGCCAGGTTAGACTAGGCTCAGAAAGCTTCTGATGGGAAGAAGGACTGCATTGGCTGGTGGGCTCCAGACAATATGTGTTATACGTTGGCAGAAAGTTTGTTTGCATTTTGCTCATTTCCGGAGACTTTGCCTGAGACTGAGATTAAGGGCCATAGACTGATTAATCCAGCAGAAGAAATTTCAAAGCAGTCTGATGTTGAGGTGGTGGCATGGCTACTGTTGGGGGCTTTTAGCCAGATCTGTGTTGAGAATCAAGAAGAACAAAGAGCCCAGCAGAATGATTCAAAACATTTTGAGTTTGGTCAGAAAGGAAGCTCCAGGAAAGTTGCAGCCTGCAAAGATGGAACAGAGGAGAGATCCGTTGCTAAAAAGACTAGCAAAGAAAAACCAAGTATTTCAGAAGACAGAAAAGATAGCCTGAGGACATCATAAGAGTTAATAAGACTCCAGCCTCTGTAGCCTCAGAGTTGCAAAGGAAGACTTTTCTTTGAGAAGAGAGCTCCAGAGTACCATGTTCCAGAACGGCAGCCTAGGGAAGTTGTTCCTCAGGATTTGGTTCATAGGCACTGAACTCCCAAGAGAGAAAGAAGACTGGCTGTTGCTCCAGCTGGCAGCAGACCTTCGCATCAGCCATGTGGTGATGGTTTGAGGTGCATGCAGAATGTAAGAGTTGTAAGGTCAGGAAGGCTTCCACCCAGATTTCAGAAAAAGGCCTGGGAGCCCAGGTAGTGTGCCGCTTAGAAGGTAGTTTGTGAAGCAAAAGTGCAGTGGAAATCGCAGAAGTTTTGAGAAGCCAGAAACGTGGATTGTCTGAGGAAAATTGCAAGGAGGGAGCAGAGCCAGCCCCAGAGAGAAGCCATGGGAATTACAGCCATGGGCAGTGTTGTAAGGGCAGAGCCACCCAAGCCTTTTGAAGTTCACAACTTCCCACAGATTGTTGGGGATGCTGGAAGTGGAACTGTGGGATTTAATGTTTGCCCTGCTGGATTTTGTTCTTCCTTGGTTTCCATCTTTGCTGTCCCCCTGTTTGTAATTTTTGGAATGGAAATGTCTACCTTGTGACATTGAATGTTGGAAGTGTTTAACTTTCTTTTCGTTTGTACAGGGCCTCCCTGTTTAGTGTTTGCCTTAAATCTCAGAGGAGACTTGAGACTTGGACTTTTCAGCAATGCTGAAACTGCTCGGACTTTGGCAGCTCTTAGAGATGGACTAAATGCCTTTTGAATAAAGGGATGTGCATGAGTCTTTAGGGGGACCAGGGGCAGAATATTCTGGTTTATGTCTAGAGCCTCACAAAGCTTTATGTGGAATTGACTCATGGTGCAGTGCTAGGCTGAAGGGCACTAGGATTAAGGGTGTGAGTGCTACCTGCCCTAAGTAGCTGGGATAAGATGTAAGAGATACAAAGCTGTGCTCTTTCCTTGCTTGCTTTTGCTGTCTTCTGTTGAAGTATTTATCCTCTGTTATGCCCCTCTGCCATGTGCCACTGTGCCTTGGAGCCAGCCAACTATGGACTGAGACATCTATAGCACTGGTTTTTTTTTTTTTTTTGGTAGTGGGAATCGAACTCAGGACCTTGCACTTGCCAGGCAAGCGCTTGTGCCACTGAGCTATATCCCCAGCCCTGGACTGAGACATCTATGAACTGCAAACCAAATATACACTATTCCTCCTTAAAAATGAATAGATGAAATCTCTCTTACATATTTATTGGTATGTGAGGACAGCAGGATATTTAATCATTAAAGCTTCTCCGTAGTCTTTGAAATGTCTATATAATGATGCCTCTTTTATTAGTATTAATCCTAAGCCATTCTGTATCGTGAATACTGTAGATAAACGAATTCTAATCATATATTCTGTTGTTTGAAAAAGCATTCAGATAATATTTCCCAACTGGAAATAACCAACAGATACATAAATACCAGTATGTATTTACATATACAAGAAAATACTACTCGCATTTTTAAAAAAATGAAATGAATCTCCAAAATATATTGAATAAAAGAAGCCAGGTACCAAAGAGTATGTGCTGTATGATTCCATTTATATGAATGTACATGTAAAATGAAATCAGCAGTAGTTAAGGTTGATGAATGGAATTGATGGGAAAGGCTAAAAGGAAAATTTGTCTAAGTGGTAGTAGGAATTGAACCCAGGGCCATATCTTTTTGTGGGGGACAGTTTTTGAGACAACCTCCTATGTGCTGTGCCACCATACTCGGTTTCCAGGGCTGTATCTCGATTGGTGTCTTGGTTACGTGGGTGCATATGTTTGTCAGAATTCATCAAATGGTGCTCTAACATGTATATTTTACTTTTATGTACTTCTACCTCACAGTTATGTATCAGACTAATGAGGAAGGTGTTTTTAAATTTCATTTTGCATGAAAGGAAATTCAGAGAATGTAAGTAAGTTGTCCTGTGTGACAGAGCTAGTCCTATCTATTTGATTACAGAACCAGTAAGCTTAATACTTGGGTATGTACATTTAATGTACTACTGTCTTGTCTTCTTAGAACATACGTTTACTAGGTGACTTAAGGTCATCATTTTATTTTTATTTTATTTTTTATTTTTTATTTTTTATTGTTTTTCAACGGTACTGGGAACCGAACTCACAACCTTGCGCTTGCCAGGCAGGCGCTTTGCCGCTGAGCTAAATCCCTAGCCCAAGGTCATCATTTTAAATATTACTTATACTGAGTTATACAGTTTTGCTTTCCCTGAACTGAATGAATTTAATGTTTTATTGAATTCTGTTTTGTAATATTTCTCTCTTCTTGCCAGGTGACACTTGATACAACGCTAATGGTTCTCTTTTCTACCTTTTTCCCCTCTACTATGCTATAGGCTCTACATTAAATGTAACAAAAATTTTTATATAACTTAAGTTATTAATAAGGACCTGAGAGGTCCTTCTTTTCAGCATAATACATGAATCTTTGGTTCAGGAGCCTTATCATTTATTTTGGCTGCTCAGAGCAGATGAAACCATAGGAGTAAAATCAATTTTTGTTTTATTTTGTTTTCTTTTTGGTTAATGACTGACAGCTAATACTTAAGCATTAGGCTCATTGTTTACTAAGCAAATTAGTGTGGGTCAGTAGGTTCTAAGCCTAACACTAGTCAGAGTGTAAGCAAGCAAATGCTTATCAAATGTTGGGCCTGGGATGGAGAACTGTAACGTGCATTCTGCTGCAGTGGCAGAGATTACTGTCAGTTACATTGACATGTGTAAGGTGAGCACTTTTATCTAGCTTGAAAATAAAACCTTTAAAAAAAATATTTAATTTGTGGGCTTGCCTAACCTTCAGAATAAATAGTAAGGACTTTTGTAAGGAAGACATGAGTTCAACTGCCTGCATTTCCTTTATTTTATAGGAGGCCCATACAAGAAGCAGGATGTTCTCCCATTCTCATTCTCTCTCCTTCTCTCTCTCTCTCCACCCCCTCCTTCTTCCTTCCCCCTCCCTTCCTCTCCCTCTCCCTCTGCCCACCCACATTCTCTCTCCCCGCCCTGCCTCGCTTCCTCTCCCTTCCACCCTTCCTTTCCGACCGTCCCCCCTCCCACTCCTGCTCTCTTAAAGGTGTCTCCCCACCTCTCTTTGTGGTAATTATGGGAGAGAGAATATTTTAAATTCTTCCATCAGGATCTGAGTAGAGAATCTTTGTCAATGGAAAGACTCCAGAAAGGATCTATAAAAAGTAGACAAGTAATTACTATTATTAATATTATTGTTCCATCTTAGGTTTTTTGATATATAACTTGAAAGGAGCATTTTCTTCTTTTCATCTAGGCTTTTCCTACCTAATGCAAACAAAACAAAACAAAACAAAACAAAAAAAAAAAAAAACAAAACGCTGCCAGGACATGGTAGCACACACCTGTAATCCCACCACTTGGGAAGCTGAGGCAGGAGAATCATTGTGAGTTCGAGGCCAGTCTGGGCTATAAAATGAGCAGAATGCCAGCCTGAACTGCATAGTGAGACCCTGTCTCAAAAATATAAAACAAAACAAAACTATTTGGTTGAGACATTTGAGAATTGGGGAACAATCTGTATTTCTTTATAGGTTATAAGTATCATATCTAACTGTAGCCCATTTTAATTCATATTGAAAGGATTAAAGCTTGTATATTTCTTTTCTCACCTCCCCTTCCACCCTCTCCTCCTCTTGCTTCTGCCCCCCACCTCTCCTCCTCCTCCCTCTCCATCTCTCCCTCTTTCAGTCTACCCCTATACTTGGCTAGGCTCTTGCATTTCTGCTTAAAAAAATCTATACAGGATCTTATATAAAAGTGATTTAAATAATAGACATTTTTGCTTGTTTTGTGTTGGTGATCAAACTAGGGGCTTTGCACAAGCTAGGCAAGCAGTCTGCTAACCCAGATAGGGTTATGTATTGCTTACTGTGCACAGTAAGAATATAAGCAGTGTGTGGTGTGATCTCTGGTATTACTGCATTTGATAACCTATTTGTCCACTTACCCAGGTTGTCAGTTTAAAACAGAAAATTATTGTGTTGTTTTTATAACCAAGCTATTAGAAAATTTTGAATGGGAATGTCATGGTTATATTTAATTAACATTTTAAAAAAAGTAACACATAGATAACTCTCTATAAGAATGAGCTAGGCAAAGAGTTGTCGGAATTGAAACCAAAAATATGTTCCATGAAAGGGAAAATTACTAAATTTGGCTTAATCAAAACTAAAAATTAACAAAAAACCTAAAAATTTTGCTCTGCTAGGGGCTGTGTTGAAAAGATGAAAAGACATCCTACACGCTTGGAGAAAATATGATAAACCACATAGTCAGTGAAAGACTAGTGAAGTTGGCCCACCATGCTTTGTGAGTCCTGAATGTGCAAATTGGTTCAATCAAGTGTGGATTGAAAATGGGGGGAAAAAAGCCAGCCATGGTGTTGCACAGCTGTAATTCCAGCTCTTAGGAGGCTGATGCAGGAGGATTGCTTTGAGTTCAAGGCCAGCCTCTGCTGCATAAGTGAGTTCAAGGTCAGTCTGTACTACATAGTGAGACCTTGTCTTAAAAAAAAGAAGACAGAGAGAAAATGGGAGAAAAAAGGTCTGGACTGAGTATCAACTTCTTTCCTTGTCATTATTTCCTACATAATATAGTATAACAACTTTGCACAGTATTTACACTGTCTTGAGTTAATAGTAAGTTAGAGATGATTTAAAGTGTATGGGAGGATTTATGTAGGTTATGCCTTAGGTCCTTTTTTTGTTGTTGAGACAAAATACCCAACACCAAAAGTTAAAGGAGGAAAAGTTTATTTTGGCTTTCAGTTTGTAGAGGTTTCAGTCCATAGTCGGCTGGCTCCAAGGCACAGTGGCATGGCAGAGGGGCATCTCAGAGGAGAAACAGTTCATGGCAAAGCAAGTAGCAAGCAAGCAACAAGTGAGCACAGCAGCTGTTTTTTTGTACATTATATTCTATCCAGGATACATGCCCTTGGGAACAGGGTAGCGCTCACACCCAGGGAGGGCCCTCCATTATCCTGACATATCCCAGAACTATGCCAAGCCAATCAATGAACTAATTTAGTAGTTACATAACCTTGATCCCAGCATCACACACTGTAGATCCAGCCGCCTCTGAAAAGCCCCACCTATGATTGCTTGAACCTTTGTGGGGACATCTAGACATAAGCCATTAGAGGTTACATGCAGATACTGTGCCATTTTATTCCTTAGACTTTAATGGTGATGGTGTAGTGTATAGGGGTCAATCTCCTTTATATACTAAAGGATGACTATCTAGAATATGTAAAGAACTCCAAACTTAATAGAAAAGAAATCCTGGATAAGTCAGTTAAAAATTGCCACAAGATGTGAAGAGACATTTTACCAAAGAGGATGAATAAATGACATAGCACAGGAAGAGATGTTCATCAGCTGTTAGAGAATTGCAAATTAAAACTAAGTGGCACAGCCCTGTAATCCTAGTCCTTGGGAGTCTGAGGCAGGAGGGCCATGACTTTGGCCTGGCTGGGCCACATAGTGAGTTTAAGGGCTAGCTTGGAATACAGAGTGAGACTCTGGCTCAAAACAAAACAGAGCAAACAAAAAAAATTAGTAAATGCAGAAAAGAAAGCTAAATTAGAAGACAAAAAGCACATTGTGATATCAGTACCCATATATAGCTTGCATTGACTTTTTTTTCTCTCTACATTTAAATTTTACATAGTTAACTGAATATACAGGGTTTTGTCCTGCTCTTTTCAAGACATTCAATAACACAAATATCTTTCGGTATCATTTAAAATTATCTGTGAATGTAACTTTTAATGGCTCATAATCTTTATTGTATGGTTGTACTGTGATTTGTTTAGCCATTCCAATTTGTTGCTAGTGTAAGTAATGCTAGGTGAATATTTCTGTGTACAAACCACTATCAGGATTCCTTAGGACAGATTCTGAGATGTGAAGTTGTTGTGTCATTGGCTGATCATCTTAAAGGCCGCTGCTAACTAGGTATTGCCAAAATACCTCCAGAGAAATGGTCTTTCAGTGTGTGCCCCTTGGTACTCTTTTCTTGATCTCTCTTTTTCTAGGGAAGAAAAATGTCCTCTTAAGAAATCATCATGTGATTTACCTTCACTGTAGTTTTCCAAGCACTTTATTGTGGGGGGTCCCTGCCCACAAATCTGTCCTTTTCTCAACTTTCTGACATTGTTTCTCTTTATCTCATAAATACTTGGGCTCCCTAAGGTTCTTCAGTCAACTTCTTTGCATTTGTAGTCTTCTGTAGTCTGACCAGCACCAGGCCCGTGTCTTCAGCTTCAGCTTCCACCCTCATGACTCCTAAATCTCTTATTTTTTCTTAGTTTTAGGACTCAGTTTCTCTTTTCTTTTCTTTTTTTCTTTTCCTTTCTTTTCTTTTCTTTTTTGTCTTTTTGAGACAGGGTCTTGCTATGCAGTTTAGGTTGGACTTGAGCTCACCTTGTAGCTCAGGCTGGCCTCGAACTTGCAAAGATCCTCCTGCTTCAGCCTCTTGAGTGCTGGGATTACAGGTGTGCACCACTATGCCCAGCTCTGTTTTTTTCTATTTTCATTTTTATTTGTATATATTTGCAGTACATAGTATTTACATTTCTTGTGAGAAGCTGGTACATGTACATAACACATCTTAATTTTTTTTTCATCCCTTTCCCTTCCCTCCTTCCCTCCCTCCCTCCTCTCCCTCTTTCCCCTCCCTCTTTCCCCTCCCCTCCTTTTTCTTCCCCTCCCTTCCTTTCCATCCCTTGGTCCCTTTCCCTTTTGCAAAAAGATCTATCTCTGTTTCCCTATTATCTATGTTTTACTGTGCTTTTTATATTTTGGGTTTCTCATGTAAGAGAAATTATGCTGTGTTTAAGCTTGTATGTCTGGTTGACTTCTCTTAACATTATGGTCTCAAGGGTCATTCATTTTCCTGCAAATGACTCGTTTATCCTTCTTTATGGCAGAGTAGTGCATTATGTGTAAATACCATGTTTTCTTTATTCATTCTTCTGTTGATGGACATATGGACCTTTTCAAAGATTTAGCTGTTGTGAATTGTGCTATTATAAACATGGGCATGCATGTATCACTCTAATGTGATGTCTTTAACTTTTTGAGGAAGATACCTAGAAGAGGAATAGCTGGGACAAGTGGAATTTCTAGTTTTAGTTATTTGGGGAATCTCCCTACTCATCTCCATAATGGTTGTACTAGTTTACACTCCTACCAACAATGTAAAAAGGGATCTTTTCTTCCTGCAGCCTCACTAGCATTGGTTACTGTTTGATTTCTTGATGATAGCCATTCTTTATGGAGTAAGGTAGAATCTCAGTGTTGTTTTAATTTGCATTTCTCTACAGCCCAGTACCTGGCTGCGTAATAGGTATCCTTACCTTCTGCCACACAGCTAGCACAAACTGAACTCAGTTACCTAAAACTCAGCTTACTACTTATGTAAGCCAGTCAACATTTCCATCTTCACTAATGGCAGCATGACCTATATAGGGGTGAATGCCAGAAGTCTTGGAGTTAGCCTACATTTATCTTTGAATTTTGCCCAGCACTTCTTGTCAATCACTAGATTTTAAGATTCTGCTTCCAAAATAGCACTATAATGTGTTACCTCCCCCTTGTCACTGTCATAATTTAGGCCCTCACATTTTTGTTCTGCTGCGTTGGAGTCTTAACTGCTGTGCCTATTTCTGGCCTCATATCTCACTGTTCTATCCTGCACACTGAAATCAGTTTGTCTTTTTAAAGCATACATTTCAGCATTTTACTGTTTTCACTTCTGCTGTTGCCTGTGAAACAAAGCCCTTTTTCCTCAGCATGGCACTTGTGAACCTGGTATTGATTTTTATGGCTTCTGCCTGTATTTCCTTTTTTTTTTTTGTTAAATCTTTTTGAGACAGGGTCTCGCTGTGCAGTTCAGGCTGGCCTTGAGCTCACTTTGTAGCTCAGGATGGTCTTGAACTCACAAGGATCCTCCTGCCTCAGCCTCCTAGGTGCTGGGATTACAGGCGTGCGCCACCACGCCCGGCTGCCTGTATTTCCACTTCCTCTCTGGCCATGCCTGCTGTGGCTTCCAGAGTTATGCTAAGCTGGCTCCTCCATATATTAGGTCTTTTTTTTTAAAAAAAAGATATATTTATTTTTAATTAACACAAAGTAGGTATTTATGGGGTATAGTGTGGCATTTAATATAGGGATACAATGCTAATAATCAAATCACAGCAACCATCATATCTCTCATTTGACACAGTTGTCGTTTCTTTTTGTGTTTTGTTTTGTTTGTGGTGCTGAGGATCGAACCCAGGGCCTTGTGCATGCAAGGCAAGAACCCTACTACTGAGCCACATCCCCAGCCCTGGGTCTTATTTTCTGGCCTTTATTTATATTGTCTTTTCTACCTGACACGTTCCTCCTGTTCATCTAATCCTGATCGAAGGAAGTCCTCCATAGGAAGGTAAACGCTTCCTCATCTTGTTCCCACTGTGTTACGTGTCCATCCACACTTTCCCCTACTCCCTGCTTTCCTGTACTTCTTCTGATTGTTTGTTGGTTTATTTTTAGAATGGTTAAACTGCCCATGACCACCGTATTAAATTGTAGTACACCTGCTCAAAACCACCTAAAGCAAGAACTATGTACCCTTTTTATATTCTTGAAAATAGTTTGTAACATACAGTAATGCTTAATAAACATTTCTTAACTGGATAAAGTAATGAAGGAATAAAAGAATGAAGGGTTAAATGCTGAAAAATGGGAAAAGGGTTTAACATTAAGGAAAAGCTCAGAATTTGAAGTTATAAGAATTTTCCAGGTGTGGTGACACATGCCTGTAATCCTAGCACTCAGGAGGCGGAGGCAGGAGGATCCCTGGGAGTTCGAGGCCAGCCTGGGCTACAAAGTGAGCTCAAGGCCAGCCTGAACTACATAGTGAAACCCTGTCTCAAAAAGACCACTCCCTAAAAAAAGAATTCAATTCTACCACAGTCTTTAAGTGTCCACGTAATTTTAGATAAGTTGTTTCTCTTCTCCAAGCTTCTGTTCTTTTGCAAAACAGAGGTGCAGGTAGTAGTAGGAATTGTAGTAATAAGTGTAATAATAAAAGTGCTTTTTAAGTGACAGATGCCCTGCAAATTCTAGTGAATACTGTTACTGATATTGAAAAGAATCCTGTGTATCCAAGTCGCACATGAGTAAGGCACTGTCTTCATTGAAGAGGAAAATTACTTAAAACTCTGGGCACACAGACCCATCAATTACAAGATTAGTCCACTTGGTTTTACTGTAATTTGGTTGCATTATCGAGCCAGTGCGAACTGTTGCATTGTTTCGTCACATGTTCAGACACCGAAGATAGGTCAGGCTGAGTCAGTTCTAGAGAACAGCCTTCTTTGGAAGTCATCCGTAACGCTTATGGTCTGTGATGGGAAATTTCCAGGATGATGAACCTGCAGATGTTAACAGAGTTCCATGTTATTTTCTAATGTGGTTTGACTTTTCTAACTATTGTTGGTGACGAACTTGTGCACTACTAGTCCACCCTGTTTTCTCTACAGTGATATATAGTTAGAACAATGATGACTAATACGTTTTCAAGAAATGCTACTATAACCTTTAAGTCTGATGGGTAGATTGAGTGTTTTAAACTTGAGCTTTTTCTACTGCATTTGGATGACTCTCTTCCTACCAGATGAATCACATTATGAATATGCATGATCTTTTATAAACACATTTTTAGAAAAAAATTTGTGGTACTGGGGATTGAACCTAGGGCCACGTGTATGCTAGGCAAACACTACTTCTGAGCTACACCTCCAGCCCTTTTATTTTATTGAGACAGGGTCTCGCTAAGTTTTCCAAGCTGACCTTGAATTTGTGATCTTCCTGTCTTACTCTCTCAAGTAGTTGGGAATTACAGGTATGTGCCACCACAGCTGGCTTAAACACAAGCTTTTTAATAAGAAGAAATTCTTATGTTCTGAAACAAAAATAATACTGGACTGGCTATGGTGGAGCATGCCTGTAATCCCAGCATTTGGGAGGCTGAGGCAGGAGGGTTGTTGGACCTTTGAGACCAGCTTGGGCTATAAAGTGAGCTCAAGGCCAAGCTGGAACTGCATAGCAAGACCCTGTCTCCAACAAAACAAAACAAAACAAAACAAAACAACTGGTAATATTTTCCAAGTTTTTCATGAGGAGCTTTCCATTAGCCATAGAATTTCTTTGAATAATATGCCTCCCTGTTACTAAAAGGTACTGTATCTTAATGACATGTTCGGCTTTATTTTTTCCATAGAGTTTTTAAATTTCACTGTTTTTCTGTGACCTATTGATGGATGAAATAGCCGTGTCCCATTTTAGATTGATTAAAAGGACATCAGCTGGACAACTGGTGGATACTGGACCCTAAATTTTTGGCACACAAACTTTTCATTATTGACCATGAAGCAGTTGTGGCAGAGATGTGCCCATGCAGTTTTGCTTTTTACTTTTTTTTTGAGACTGACTATGTAGTAGTTCAGCCTGGTCTTGAACTGACCATGTAGCCCAGGCTGACCTCTAACTCACAGTGATTCTCCTGCCTCAGCCTCCCACATTCTGAGATTACATATGTGTGCCACCATACCCAGCTTATCTAGTTTTTATATTAATATATATTTTGGTTAGATTATATTATAAAATTGTATTTAACCTGGTGGTTCAGCAAAGTATTGCTTTAGCATATTTTGAAATCACCATTGGATTCTGGTCAGTGTGTATCTACATTCTCAAGCTATCGTCCAGCTACTTTGTAGCTTTCTTTTCTCCTCAAAACATTAACTGCACATAGCAGCTCAGCATGGTCAAACTTGTTCCATTAGTGTTTTAATGACCATTCATTATATATCCTATGGCAGAGTACAACTCCGTCTTCCCCCTTTTGGCTTGCATAGATAGACTGTAAATTCTTTTGCTTACACTTATTATACATAATATTAAAGTTCTTATTTTATGCCTTGCATCATTTTTTCTCCTTGATACGAGAGTTTAGTATGAAACCCAGGTTTGAGAATTTTCTTGCAGTGGTTTAGTATTGAACACAGTGTTATATGAAATAGTAAAAAAGCCTTGGAGAAGCAATCAGGGAGCTTGAGTTCTGGGTCTGGTTGTGTACTTGACCATGTCATCTAGGTTAAAAATAACCTAACAGTAAAAATAACCCCTTAATTTATATAATGCACCATAGTTTACAAAGCACTTTTATAGAATGTGCATTGGGCAGAGGTAGGATTATTCCCATTTTATGATAAGGAAACTAAAGTCCAAGGAGTTTAAGAGGTTTGCTCAAGGTTATGTACCTGGCAAGGGCCGTGACCAGGATTGACTTTTATTGCAGTTTTCCTTTTCAGTTATACAACATTACTTTTCATTCTGCCTTTTGTGGGTATCAGCTGTAAAATGAGGGGACTGGAGCAGACCAGTGATTTTCAAGCTTCATTTACCCAGGGTCCTGGGATCCTCCAGAGTGGGCTCCAGTTTGCCTGTGGAATGAAGACTGAAACACAGTATGAGGAAAGCTGTTTAGTCTGGGCACAAGAGTGGATACGCTGGGCTGAGGTGGTGTTACGTATTTCCAAGTGACTTGAGGCTCTTTTTCTGCACTTGTTATTATTGATGGATGACTTTGTGTCCTATTAAAGGATGTGGTAAAAAGATGGAGAGGCATCTGACATAAACTTTTGTTTTGTTTAAAAAAGGATGGGGTAGATTCCACAGCTAAAATGTGGAAAAATGTTTGAAACTGGAGGTGGTGGTACATATTGGTAATCTCAGCACTCTGGGAGACTGAGGCAGGAGGAGTATAAGTTTGAGCCCAGCCTAGGCCATTTAGTGACTTAGTGAGACCCTGGGGTTCAATCCCAGTACCACTTGCTACCTCCCAGTTTGAAAAACTACTTCATTAGTTGATGTGTTGGTTTGGGGGATATTTTTGCAAGGGGAACAATATAATACAAGACACATATTTTACAAGATTATTTATAATAGTCACCCAAAAAATTATATACAAGAAAGTGCAGGAAGTCTGTCCACACCTTAAGACCAAGGAATCTAGCTGAAGGCCTAGATCCCATGGCAATGTCCTGCATGAGTCCAGCTGAAGACCTAGAGCCCATAATAGTGCCTCCCACAGATCCAACTGGAGGGCCTATAACAGTATCTCATGCAGGCCTGTTTCTTGGATCTGCGCTGGGAAGGCCCAAAGGATCTGTGCTAGCAGGCTGAGGGAACTACACTGGAGGCAGGAAGTGACGTGCAAAGTAAGAACCAGAGCTCCGCCGAAAAGTACCACAGCCATCCTCAGCAACATTGAAGTCCCAAGCTTCTCTCATGGTGAAGACAGCTGAGTTCCCATCAGGAAAGCCAGTGCAGCAAGCTTCTCCAGGAGACTGAGCTGTGCACCTTCTTCCCCTCCGGAGCCAGGAAGCGAGGCTCAGACTGAGGATCGGAGCTCCCTCAAAGTGAACCCAAGCTGTTCTCAGTGTCAAGAAGGTCCCGAGCTCCTTGGAGGATGAAAACAGCCGAGTTCATCAGGAAAGCCAGCATGACGAGCTCCTCCAAAACAACCAACAGCTCCTTACAGCTTCTACCAGCTCCCAACAGCCTAACTTGTTCTCCAGTTCTGCCTCTTACGCTGCTGGTGACAACCCTCAGGTGGGCCTCCCACGCCCAGCACCACGCTTTCTCAGTTCAGCTGGGGGTTATAAGTTCACCACCAGTTGTCAATCCACAACAGTTGATATCTAAGACAAGTTTCAGTTTATGATTTTGTAAAATATATGTCCTTAAATTTGGTAGTGTTGCAAGACAGGCCACAGTGATTTTACAGATGTCACGGATGTATATCAGTTTAGAGTTATAGGGTACTATTGAAGTGCTCTTATCTTGCAAGATATTCTTTGTTCTTATTTATAAATGCGATTGCTTTTAGTAGTCTTTAAGTAAAAGAGGTAAGACACCAGAAATGAGCATGAGTAATTATGTTTATGTGACTGATGGTAATTTGGAGTTGCACTGGAGTTATTTTAAAAAGTGAACATGTTGTACTTTAGCCTACACTCGTTATCTTGGCTGTCATTTGTGTTTTCTATGGTCTGTCAATGGTTAAACCTGGAATGTCTGTCAAGAAGCTCTTTTTGCTTCCAGAGTAAGGGTTTTGTTTTGTTTTGTTTTGTTTTTTTCTCTTTTTGAGACAGGGTCTTGCTATGCAGTTCAGGCTGGCTTTGAGCTCGCTTTGTAGCCCAGGCTGGTCTCGAACTTGCAATGATCCTCCTCCTCAGCCTCCCGAGTGCTGGGATTACAGGTGTGCACCACCACTCCTGGCAGGGTGATTTTTATGAACCCTTGAAACATCCATTTATATATTTATGTGTATGTTTTTGTGTGTGTGTTTTTTTCTGAACAAAACAGATACGTCAGTGTCTTATATAAGGCCACTGATCTGCAGTTTCATTTTGTGCAGATATGTGGCAATTTCCATTTGTAACATTAACTATAAATATTAGTACCATTTTACATTTCTTCCTTTGTCCTTCACAATCACATAAGCATGTCACTGATCATTATAAGAGACTAATTTGGGTCTGAGATGATCAATGAAATTTCGTTTCTTCTCTTAATCTGCCTTAGAGGAGATAACAGGGTGATCTGTCTATGATGCCTTTGCCACAGAGCTGGTTTGTTTTGCCTTAGTTGAGACATGAGGCAGCTGGTCGATCTGTGTGATTTACATGCACACAGGCAGATGCAGGTGTCCACATTGCCTTGAGACCCTCTGTTTTCTACTCAGTGGAGACCGTGAAAGCCTCATGGGTGTTTTATTCTGTAAGAATTAATTATTACACAGACGTTAGAAATGTGGGTCACAGGAAAAAAGAGCAGTATGATATGAAGTTTTCTATTCTTGCTGCTTCCTAACTCAAAGGTTTGGTTATCAAATAATTGTTGTTGACTTTTTTAAAGGTAAAATTACATACCAGGAAATCCGCATATCTTAATTGTACAGTTAGGAGATCTGATGAATCATCATAACCAGAACCTTACCCAGATAGAAAAAAATTTCTGTTATCCAAGTAGTTACTTTATGCCTCTTTCTAGTCAATCTCAGACATGTTAACTTGTGTGGTAAGATTTTTACATACTCAAATGTAACATGCTCAGACCTTTGTTTCTGTAGGAGCTGGTCGTATAAATAACACAAAGTAGAACTTCCCTGAAACTAATTTTTCCATTGTTAACAGGCCTGTTATTATAAGTGGAGTATTCAAAAGCTGATTCTTTAATTAATTAATAGAATTTTTGATCGTAGAAATAAATACAGAAATAAAAACAGAAATAAAATTAGAATAAAAGTAGAAATAAAAGTAGAAAAAATTAGAGATAAAAATAACTTCTAAATGTACATGAACAACACTAATTAACACTATGTTCAAATGAGAAAAAACTCAAGAAATCATTCTTAACAAGTAGCATCAGGGTCACAGTTGAGAAAGACCTTCGTAAGCAGTGTAGCCTGGCTACCTTTGGTGTAGATTTTAATTTTAAAACATAATCCCTGGGCTAGGAGTACAGTTTAGTGGTAGAGTGCTTGTGTAGAGTATGTGAGGCCCTGGGTTGAACCCCTAGCACTGTGAATAAATATAACACAACACAACATAATACACAATTCCTTACATGTGAAATTGACAGCAGCTATCTTTTTGTTTTGTTTTGTTTTGTTTTTTCCTGGTACCAGGAATCAAACTCACGACCTTGTGCTTGCCAGGCAGGCGTTGTGCCGCTGAGCTAAATACCCAGCCCCTAAAACTGATTTCTATTTTTTTTTTTTTTTTTTTGGTACCGGCAATCGAACTCAGGACCTTGCGCTTGCCAGGGAGGCGCTTATGCCATTGAGCTGTATCCCCCAGCCCCCTACAGCATCTATCTTAATTAAGTGGCAAGTGGAGGCAGCAAGCAAGTTTTTATGTAAGCAGTCTATTTTCCAAGTAAAAGAGAGAAAAATCCTTACTTTTTTTTTTTTTTTTTTTTTCAGTACTGGCGTCAAACCGGGGCTTCTTACATGCAAGGCAAGCACTCTACCACTGAGATACATCCTCAGCAATTTTCAATTTTTATTGAGATAGGGTCTTGCTAATTTGCCCAGGCTGTTCTTGAATTCACAATCCTGCTGCCTCAATCTAGGGTTCTGACTTCTTTATATCCTCAGGATACATCTATTTATTTGCAAAATCGATTTATCTCTGCAGGCTGCTATGGGCTTTGATTAATATTTGGAAGATTCTGCGTGTAGAGTGGGATTTTGTCCTTGTGCTGTGACCAAGGTGATTGATCTAATTTGTACTGAGTGGCTGACCTTTGATAAGCAACGCACTTTCCCTGTCTGACTTGTAATTCCATTTTTCCTTTATGAATAGTACCGTAGGGTTATGTTTATTATTCACTGTGCATGTTGTAGGCTTTCTCTTCTGGCATAGAAACTTCCCACATTATCATTGGTGACTGTGCTCTTTATGGGAACTGGCTAAGTGGGCTGTTACACCTATTTTTTCTGAACAAATGAGTATATAGGTTTCTCTGGCTTGCTGGTACCTGTGTGTTTGTTTTTGTTTTAGCTACTATTTATTGGTGTGGTTAGGATGGGGGATTTCCTTGGGGAAGGTACAGCTTTGAACTTCCATTCCCATTCAAGTAGAAATAGTATAGCCCCTAATGCTGAGTAGTTTCAGTAAATTATTTTATTTCCTCTTCTTTTATTAAGGCAAAAAATGATTTTTTTTCTCATTTGAACATAGTGTTAATTAGTGTTGTTCACGTACATTTAGAAGAGTTATTTTTGTTTCTAACTAAGGAAGAAAGAAACAACAGCTAACCTTCCACTGGGGTAAGCTTAAAATTCTACTGGTAGTTCAATTTTAGGATAATAGGTTAATATTATGTGTTTGATACTGGGTACTATATATCTTTGGAGAACAAGGTCACAGCAAAATGATAAAAATGAATGAATGCATAAGAATGGAAATGTGATATGAAATCCTGTAGGGTTCCTCATCTAGCTTCATGTCGTATCAAGGAAAATGGAATTTACGTCAGTGTGTCTTATATAAGGCCACTGATCTGCAGTTTCACTGCCCTGGAATCATGTGGAGCCTATGAATGAGGCTTCTGTTTAACTGGTTCAGTCCATTGGAGAGCTGCATAGCACTTAGATTCAAAACAGCAGATTTCCCTTTATTACTTGAAAGGATTTTTAAAGCGATGGATATATCCTTTAAAACGCTGTTTCAGAAATTGCAATTTTCAAAGTCTGTTTTGTTCATTCACTCTTAATGTTTATGTGGCATCTAAGTGGTACTGTGTGATCCTTAGTACTTTTTTCTTGAGCAATCATTCGCTAAGTTGCTCAGGCTAGGAGCGTTTGATTCTCCTGCATCAGCCTCGCAGAGTGTTCGGGTTACAGGTGTGTACTAACCACTGCTGGCTAACCTTAATACTTTTTATTATTCATAATTACTTATTATTTGGATGAGTCCAGTGCTGAAATCTCAATTAGCAAAATTCATCTCAGTCATTTTACTAGTTTCGCTTCCTTAAAAGTAAGTGAATAGGTAATTACTTACAATTTTCCAATTAAATTTGATTCATACTTCCTCATTGTCAGTGCTTGTCAGAATATCAGGGCTTTTCATATAACCTCTATTTTGAATCTCAGTGACTAAACCCTTAGATTTTTTTTTTTTTTGAAGTTGGAAAATGTTATTTCAAGTATAAATCATTATGATTTAGAAAGTTTTAAAAAAAATCTTAGCTTTTTGAGACAGGGTTTTGCTATGTAGTCCAGGCTGGCCTCGAACTTACAGTGATGTTCCTGCCTCAGCCTCCCAAGTGCTTGGAGTACAGGCAGGCAGCACCATACCTGGTTACATTTAGAAAGCTTTATAACTATAGTACTTGCTAGTGGGCTTTCTAAATTTAGGCAGACCTTATTAATAAGTTTTGAACAAAAGGAACAAAATGAGAATTGAGAGTTTGATTGAAGAGGGGTTGAAACCTGTGCTTTGTAATCAACTTCTGAATTTAAGTACTAGCAGAGTTAATTTCGAATGAGTTTTGTTAATTGTGAATGAGTCTTAACTATTTATTATGGAACTTTGTTTTGAGTTCATTTAGCAATTATTTACTCATAAAATGCCACTTACCATTGTCACCTTCAGTAGATCAGCTCTACTCTTGGGGCTTTGCATTTCCTCATGTGTGAAATTAGGACTTGTATTATGATGTCTGGTATCCAATCTATTTCAAAAATTCTGTCGTCTCTCCATTTCCTATAGGATGTTAGAATAAGTCAATGTTTTACTTGTCAGAGTTACTCATTGTGTGATACGGCTGTAGCACTTCTTTCCTTCTTGGAAAACACTTGCTTACTTGTGGTTCATTGTGGTTTATGAGATTTGCATGGGACGCTTTCCTTCCTGTGCCATTTGTGTTATACCTAAAGCTTATTAAAGATGATTAGGATTAGTTCCTGCCATCAAAGACAGTCAATCTAGGGACAAGGTCAGCAGCATTGTTAAAAAATGGAGTTCTCTTCTCACACTGTCGTTTGGTCAGAATTAGCAAATACAGTAGTGTTGGATTTAGTTGTCCACTGAAGGTTTTTCACAACGGTGCTGTTGATTCACATTAATTTGGGATTTTATTCTTTCTCCTCCTACGTCCTCAGATTTTATGACAATTTAGGGGCATTATTCCTTCTCACATTTGAAATAAGAATCAGGATATGAACTGTTCATGGTATTTTTTCCCTGTACTTTATCTACCCGTATCCAAGAGTATTATATAATAGTTCATTAACAATACTATATATTTGATACTTTGCCATTCATGAACTGCTTTTAAAAACACTAATTTGAACCTCTTAACAAGCTTTAAGCAGTTAAATATTTTCAGTTTGACAGAAAAGGAAACTGACTTTTGGAGAGATTAAGTAATTTTGCTAAGACCAAGCAGCTAACACTGAAATCTATACTGCCTTTCTCAGATACAGGATTTATAGGTTCTATGTCCTTTGCTGCAAGAGAAACATATAACTAGTTTATTTTCTATTAAGATTATGACACACTCAATCAGGAGCCAAATAGGTTTTGTGGGGTCAGCTGAGCTTGGCTGGATATTGCTTGCCTAGCTAGCATGCATGAGGCCTTGGGGTTAGTGCTCAGCACACAGTTACCAAAAAAAAAAAAAAAAATCCTTTTTATTTTGAAAGAAAATAGGCATACTAAAAAGTGACAGTGAAACAAACCATCTAGCTTAATGAATTGTTCTAAAATAACCATTAATAGAGCACACAGGCCAAGAAATGGGATGTTCCTCTTGTGCCTGGAAACCAGCACCTTGGGTTCCACCTGCAGCCAACAGACTTTGTGATATTCATGCCTGGATTTTTTTTTTTAAAAGTGGTTTTACTTTCTAAATATTTATACCTTTAAGTAATATAGTTTGTTGTAGTCAGGGTTTGCAAGGGAAGAGATTGAATACAGGAGACATAATTTATAGGATTATTTTATAATATTCACCCAAAGAGTCAAATGCAAAAGAGCACAAGAGATCTGTCCATACACTGGAGACCCAAAGAATCCAGCTGAGGGCCTAGATCCTCTGGCAATGTCCTGCATGAGTCCAGCTGAAGACCTATAGCCCAGCCGCCATGGCTGGCTTTTGTGTATGTTCTTATATGTAACACTTTGTTCTTTTTCGGTGCTGTCTAGTGTTCTGTTGCATTAGTAACCTACAATTTATACATTCTGTGTTTTGCGGATATTTGCAGTTCTTTTCAGTTTCCTCCTTCTCCCCCGACCCCAGCCTTCTTAAGGTACGTTTGATAAATAAAACTTCTGTGTATTTGAAGTGTACCATCTGATATTTTGATATACATACACATTGTGAAATGATTACCACAGTGAAACTAATTAACATTAAGAGCATTCTTTTTTATTTTTGGGTACCAATAATGAAACTCAGTACCTTGTGCTTGCCAGGCAGGTGTTTGTGCCACTGAGCTATATCCCCAGCCCCAAAGAGCATTCTTATATATTTGTTCTGGTACATGTTAGCACATGTTTTTGGCAGTGAGGTAATTCAGAAATGCAATTATTACTAGGTCCTGTGATTTCCTTCTCTTCAATTTATTAGATATTGCCTTACTTTTTTCTCAAGTAGTTGTAGCAGTTTATATTCTTATCTGCAGCAGTATATCACAATTCTTATTGTTCATATCCTAACACTTGTTATTGTCAGACATACATTTTAAAATGCAAACTTTAAAAATTTAAAATTGCTATGTAGTAGGATTTATAGTAGTATCTTGAAGTACTTTTAATTGAGTTTCTGTGATAAGTAATAGAACCGCTTTTTCTTTTTTTTGTTTATCAACCTTTCATCTCATACACACACACACACACACTTACATACATACACTTTATTTGTTTTTGATTCTGGAGATTGAACCCAGGGCTTTGTGCATGCTAGGCAGGTGCTTCTTTATATATTTTTGATATGTACTCTTCCCCCTCCTTTGTTATACTTATTACAGGTATCTTTTATCTCTATTGCTGGGCTTTTGGCTCTTGTGTCTTTTGATGAACTAGTTAATTTGAGTGTAATGAAATTTAATATTTTCTGTATAATTAGTGCTTTGCTTATAAAGTAAAATTATGAAGCAACCTCTAGTATTATCTTCTAAAAATTTTATTGGTTTGCTTTTTACATTTAGATTTTTTAAGGGCTGAAATTATTAGATAACTTGGTATTTGTTAGTTGTATATCATTAATGAATAAGAATTTATTATAACTCGTATTATAGATGAGTTAGTGGAAGATACAAAGACATGTAAGATGTGGTCCCTACACTAAAGCAGTCTGCATTCTATTTGTGGATGTGAGGCCCTTAGCATCAGCATCATGTAATGAAAAGGACACTGACCTGCACAGCTAGAGAGCTGACGTTAACTCCAGAGTCTTGGCTTGTGACACATTGCCTTTGTGACTTCAGGCAAATGCTTCCCTCTCTGGGTGTAAGTTTTAACCTCTATGCAAATTAAGCAAACTCAGTGGTTCTTGATTTTGGTTTGTCAAATTAAGGGTTTGAGTAGGTGATAGTAGAAACTTTTTTTTTTTTTTTCAGTACCGGGAATCGAACTCACAACCTTGCACTTGCCAGGCAAGCGCTGTGCCGCTGAGCTAAATCCCCAGCCCCTGTTTTTTTTTTTAAGCTGAGAGTAATTGTACACTTTTAGGCATAATAAGACTATACAAGTTAACAAGCGCATCAAGTATCTTTGCTTTTAACTGTAGTTGTATATGCTTTCTCTGTGAGAACTGAGTTGAACAGCTTTGATTTACAATAAAACGTCTCTACTATTTCTAAAAAAGTAGATCATTTTGTATAATAAAATATGACTACTAGTAAACAAAATTTTATAAAACATGGCCTTCAAACTTTAACATAGAGGCTAAAGATAGAAGCAGGAGTAGGGGGAAGGTATTAAATAATAAAAACTGTCCTTGGTGATGAACAAGCTGGGTGCCTACCATTCTAATGATTTTTTTTTTTTTTTTGAGACAGAGTCTTGATGTGTAGTTTGGGCTGGCCTTGAACTCATGGGAGATCCTCCTACTTCAGCCTCCTGAGTGCTGGGATTACTGGTGTTTACCACCATGTCCAGCTCTAATGATTTCTAAGGGAAAATATTATGAGTCAGTGAAAAGATAGTATTTGCTGCTTTGCTTCACTGAGTGGCCATATGAGTGGTCTTGGTGATGACAGAGGTTGTGAGGAGGACAGAGATCTTTGGAGGGGTTAGTCAAAGAAGCTAAACTACCAAGGTGAGCTAGGGCTGAGCTATGGGAAGGTCTCTGGGGTGGGGGAATGAGGGAGGGAATTTTAGATAGAGTAAGCAAAGATATGAAAATAGAAAGTCCGTATCATTTTTAGGAATAACAAATGAATCATTTTAACATTAAAAGACAAGGAACAGTTTGAAGCTAAAGTATGAGAGGCTTTCAAACAGAAGGCCAAACACAGACAGCTTTGGAACAGTTAATAGCTCTAAGTATGATGGCGCAGGAAGAACCTAGTTCCTCTGTGGGCCTGTGCAGAGGCCGCAGACTTTAGGACATCCTGTGTGTTCTCAGCCCAATATAATGGTACCATCTGGCTCCTGTAAACATGGGAGAAAAAACTTTTTTTTTTTGTTTTTTTGGTTTTTTGGTTTTTCTCCGGTACCGGGAACCGAACTCACGACCTTGCGCTTGCTAGGCAGGCGCTTTTGCCACTGAGCTAAATCCCCAGCCCCGTGAGAAAAAACTTTAAAAAAATTTGTCTTGAAAAAAAATTTTTTTTTTTTTCTGCTGAGCATGGTGGTACATGCCTATAATCCAAGCACTTGGTAGGCTGAGGTAGGAGGATTGCTATGAGTTTGACGCCAGCCTGGACTGCAAAGAGAGTTCAAGGCCAGTCTGAACTGCATAGTGAAAGCTTGTCTCAAGAAGACCAAAACAAAAAAAAAAAATTTTTTTTTTTTTAAAAGTACTGGAGGTCTTTGCAATAAGCTATATCCCCAGACCTTTTTATTTTTTATTTTGAGGCAAAGTCTTGTTAAGTCACTACGGTATTGCCCAGGCTGGCCTCAAAGGTTTTTTTTTTTTATTTTAAAGAGAATAAAAATTTTTAAAAAATTAAAAAGTAATACAGAATTTCAAATCAAGATGGTAGGAAATCAACAATGGTTGTTAATAGTGCATATTGTTATCTTCAAAGTAGTTATTCAGATTACCATATATAGGCATGCAAAATGGATAAAAAAATTAAGCATTAACTGTTCCTCTCAATAAACCAACAGGAACTAGTAGTATAATTATCTTAGCTATCTTGTGTGTATATAGATATATTTTTCCCCTTCCTTTCTTTCTTTTCTCCCTTTCTCATCCCAGTTGTTCTTTCCTTTTGAGCAGTTTCTTTCCCTTTCACAATATGTATTGTACCTTTCAGATCTTATTTACTCTTTCAGTTTCTTACACTGGGGAGACAATATGATATTTACACATGTAGGTCTGATCTGTTTCACTTATGAGTATGGTTTCTGGTTGCATCCATTTACCTATGAAAGCCTCTTTCTTTATAGCTGAGTAATACTCCATTGTATAAAAATACCACGTCTTTTTTATCATTTCCTCAATTGATGGGCATTTGGGTTGTTTCCAAGATTTAGCTATGACAAATTGCCCTGCTGTAAATATGGGTGCATATAATTGCTGTGGTATGATGTTTTCAATTCTTCTGGAAAACTACCCAGAAGGGGAATAGCTAGGTCAAATGGGACCTCTAATCCTAATTTTTTGAGGACCCTCCATACCAGTTTCCAGTGGTTGCACCATTCTACACGCCCACCAACAGTGGAGAAAGGTTCCTTTACCCGCACAGGTTCACCAGCATTTGTTATTGGTTGATTTCTTGATGATAACCATTGTTTCTGGGGTGAGGTGGAATCTCAGTGTTGTTTTAATTTGCATTTCTCGAGTGACCAATGATGTTGAACATTTTTTCATATATTTATTTGCCATTTGTATTTCTTTATCTGAGAAGAGTGTATTCATCTCAGATGCCCATTTTTGGATTGGGTCTTTGAATTTTGGGGGCCTGATTTTTTTAAAATTCCTTATATGTTCTAGATAGAAGTCCTTTGTCTGATAGCTTCAAACTTTTAATCCTTCTGCTTCTACCTCCCAGAGTACTGAGATTACAGCCAAGTGCCTCCATGTCTGGTTTAAAGAAGAATTTGAACAATAACTAGACTGGGATTGTGTTGACAGCCAGAATGCCAAGCAAGAAACCTTACTTTGTGGTAGTTGTTCAGCTACCATGTACAGAGTTTTATTTGCAGGTGAATCCTCAGTACATCCTGAGGAGTTTTTCTTAGTGCTAAACAGAGTGGTTACGAATGCTTTGTAGATCTCACCAGAGTTTCTGTTCTGGGTGGAGGGAGAGAAAGAATTTTATCAGTTTAATTTCTATAGAAAAGAACCATTTGGGAATAGTCCATTCTCTATTATGTGTAACAAGGGACAGAGATTTTTTTTTCTCCATGGTACAAAACAATGACTCATCCAGAGCCGTCTTTTGGAATTAAGACTGTAATTGTGATACACCCATACTCATATGTACACGCTGGGACAGCCCCTCTCTGCGTTCTTTTTATTATTCCTTCTACCCCGTTGTGGTTAGCCTGACTAAGCTATTTGTGACCCATCAGCATTCTTAGCACAAAACATTTGCAGCTTCTGTTCGAAAGGAGTGAGAGAAACAAAAAGAGGGAGGTGGATATTTCAGATTTATTTTCTGACAGAGCTTCTCAATGTGAATTATAAATATTTTTAAAATACCGTTTCTTTTTTCTTCCTTTACTTTTTCAGACAGAGTCTTGCCAAGTTGCCTGGGCTGGCCCTGAACTCGTGGGCTTAAATGATCCTCTTGCCTTACTCTTCTCAGCAGCCAGGACTTGTGGATGCCTACCGCCTTGCCTGACTATACTTTTTTCTTTCAAATAAAATAATCATTTCTGGGGGATTGACAAATGTCATTTTAGTGAAGTGGGGCTGTCTACCTTGGGCTTCTTCCGCGTGAATGACAAGCACTTAAAAATGAAAGAGGAGGGCTGGGGATATAGCTCAGTGGCATAAGTGCCTGCCTAGCAAGTGCAAAGTCGTGAGTTTGATCCCCGGTACCGCAAAAAAAAAAAAAAAAAGAAAGAAAGAGGATAGGGCTTTCAGGGACAGGGAATGGGAACGCGGTTAGCGTTTGACCTAGTGAGCCGGCAGAGAAGGGTCCCCACAGCCAGCCAGACAACCCTGGTGTTGTAATAGGTACAGTCCTTGGGGACAGAGAAGAAAATGGTTTAGAGAGAAAAAGGAGGAAAGTCATATTTTAGTATTCTCAGCAGGCCTTGTCCTCTCCACCCCCCAGAATCCACGGGAACACAGCCGTCTATCTTCTCTTGACCTTGACTGGTTAGCACTTTCACCGCAGGGATTCTGGTCCCAGCTTTTCCTCTAGGACTGGAGAAGTTAGGCCTGTTTATCTACCTGACCCATCCTTTTGTGAGGAATCCCCAAAACCTGCAGTGGATAGAGTGCCTGGTGTTGGAGTGGAAACAGGAAAGACTAATTCTTAGTGCAGTGGAGCCTTATTTTGCTGCCTTCCCTTTCATACCCTCTTATGTCCACGAAAAGGGTTCCATGGTGACCAAGGAAGATGGGGAGTCAGTTTGGGAGATGCTTTTGGGACTGGATGTCTAAGAAAGAAGCCACTTTCCTCTGTCTCTTGATGCAAATGTGGCCTTTATCCCTGTACAGCCAGAATCAACATTTTTGGTGATTAACTAATAAGAGGTATTATCATGAATGCTATTTAAATTTTTTCATAATTAATTTTAACATAATACCCCCCAAGCATCTTCAGTATACAAATTTTGTAGGAAGACAAAGTTTTGTGTGGTGGGTAAATGATGATCTAAAAACTATAAACAAGAATGTACCATATCAGCATTAAAATAAAACAGCTAAAGGGAATTTATTTATTTAGAAATAGGAAAAGCCAGGTGTGGTGGTGTAGGCTTGTAATCCCAGCACTTGGGAAGTTGAGGTAGGAGGATCTCTGTGAGTTCAAGACCAGCCTGAGCTACATAGTGAGACTTTGCCTTAAAAAAAAGATAGAAATAGAGTCTGACTACATCGTCCAGGTTGGCTACCTGAGCTCAAGAGATCTTCTTGCTTCAGCCTCCTGAATAGCTGAGAAAGTATTTTTTGCACAATAGTTGAATATGCAGTTGGATGAAAATGTCTACTCTAAAAGAAAAATTGTAGTAAGATGTTGAAGAATTGAATTCTTTCTGTCTCCCTCCATCTTTCTACCACCTCCTTTTGCTGGTGATCAAACCTAGGTCCTTGCCCATGTTAGCCAAGTCCTCCACCAGTGAGCTACACTCCTAACCCTAAGAAATGAATTGTTAAGTGAGGAACTCA
This sequence comes from Chinchilla lanigera, assembly GCF_000276665.1. Classification (NCBI taxonomy): domain Eukaryota; kingdom Metazoa; phylum Chordata; class Mammalia; order Rodentia; family Chinchillidae; genus Chinchilla; species Chinchilla lanigera. Next base: position 18,330,666 of record NW_004955412.1, on the reverse strand, counting down.
CAAGAATTTGTGAGACATACTGATCTGGATATTTGTTAAAGCATACTAAGAAGTATACTGAAATTTATGGCCTTTAAGGCAATAGTAATTTTTTTTTTAATGATGTTTATGAAATGGTTACTTTTCAAACAATAAAGTTTGGCTTTATGAATCATAGTTTCTTAAAAATAGCAACCAGTATCTTTATCTTTAAATGGTCTAATTTTGGAATAACTTATCTCTAGGTCGCTTGCACAACATGCTTCAGGAAAGTTATTTCACCAAATGAAAGCCTGTTGCAATTTAGCTTTTTAGTTCAGAAGCCTATTTGTTGGATTTATTTTTTCATTTGTATAGTCAGACATTATAACCAAACATTGTTCAAATCCTTCCCTTATTTCTTATCTCAATTCTATAGACTCAAGGGCCTTTCCAACAAGATTTTGAAGCAATTCTGGACTATGAGATTAGGTTTTTTTGCTTTCTGTTTTTTTTTTTTTTTTTTTTTTTTCTCTTTTAAGAGAGAAGCAAGTGTCATTTATTTCAGGAAAGGCTTTAATCAAATGTACATCTGTGCTTAACTGAAATCAGGGTTTGATTTCTCTCTATAGAGAATCTGAGTTCTTTTTTTTTGGGTAGCTTAGGAATTTTGCCTTTTGACTCTTCCTTTGTTTTCACGTGAACAGACTTTGGAAACAGTCTTAAGTTCAAATTCTAACTTGATGTTGAGCAAGTTACTTAATCTTTTGTAGTCTCAGGTTCCTCAACTGTAAATGGGATAATGTTACCCATCTTTTGGGGGCTTTTGTGGAGATTAAATCTAGGGGGAAAAATGTATATGTAAGTCTTATTAGAATAAGTCTTACTTTGTTTTGGCATTCATTTAGGCTTACTTAAAGTTCTAGTTGCCTACTTGCTTTGTAATAAATCTACATTTCATGAAGATATTTTGAGATTTTTCTTCAAAATTAGGCTTTTGGATACGCTTTCCATCCCAAATTTTATCTTATTAAATTTTTGTGGTGCTGGAGATCTATTCTGGCTCATAAGGATACTAATAAGCAGGTACACTATCACTGAGCTACACTCCCAGAACCTCCCAATTTTATTTTTTATTTTTAAAAAATTTTTATTTATTTATTTATTTTCTGGTACCGGGAATCGAACTCACGACCTTGCACTTGCCAGGCAGGTGCTGTGCCCCTTAGCTAAATCCCCAGCCCCTAACCTCCTAGTTTTAAAACTGAGTTTCTTTGCCAGATACCTTTCTTTTGCATTTTCTGAAAATAAGGTCTTAATTATTGAAGTATCAAACAACAACAACAATAAAAAATTAAAGTTCCAAAAGGAAGGAAGACAGTGGTTTTGTTTTCTTTTCTAGTGAGGAACATCAGGAAGCTTGACAGTGTATTGAACTCACTGTCTAAACTCTTAGAATTTACTTCCTGTCAAACTTCTAGAGAAAAGATTACCTAACTTTAACAGTTACTCTGCTATACCGTAAGGTAGTTGTCAGGGTCCTTCACCTCATTCAACCACTTGTGACTAAATGTGCCTTGGCATGTGTCCTGCCTACCCTCAGAGGTGCTTTTGGTGGAGAAAACCAGCTGCCTTAACTAAATTTTAAGTGTATCACATGTTTTTAGCTCACCCGAATATTGTTTTGATTCTTTTCCTTTCAGCTGAAAGCCGTTGACTAAGCATGAGCATCTGCCATCGGGAATACCCTGAGTTCGGTGAGGTACTGGTGAATTGTGGCGGGTAATCCAGGTTTTTGAGGCATAAGCCCCCAGTCCCAGGTTCTTGCATTAAATCTGTAGGGCTGTTTTGTTGTTAGTGGCTTTGCCAGGACCACTTTAAAATCAATTCATTTTCCATTATGATAATGTTTAATATTCCATAACAAGATTAGCCTGGGACAAGGGCTTTTCTGTGAAGGTTATTGTTTTCATTCTGGGAGAAAAATGGAACAGCCTGCTAATCTGTGTATTTTGTTATCTGTGCCTAGGTAACTGTGAGGGGTTAAGGTAGCCTGAGACGAATGCTGGATTTGCAAAACCCTTACCCGCCCAACTTCATGCTTTACCTTTTAAATAGTTTTAAATCTTCTTCCTCACAACTTTCTGTGTTCATTCTCTTCTCCTTCCTAGCACAGAGCCTTTGTCTTGAGTAGGCAGTAAGCGGAGTGCTTAGCAGGGACCTGCACGTGTTCTGGTCCTAGCCTGGCCACAACACTGTGTCTTGGAGTTTACCCAGATTTTGCTGTTAACTAGATAAGGAACTTCTCCCCCTCTAGAAGAAAGCCATAGCTCACAAGGAAACATCCACTGAACCTTTTTCTTTACTTTCCCTTAAAGAATTTGGGTTAATTTCATGTTCTGACAGAGGTCCTGGTGATTCTCCTTTTTAGATTTTGTGATTTTTGCTCATATTAACCTAATTGTTCCTAAGACTGAGAGAAGGCTCCTTATTCTAATTCATTTGTCCTCTGCTTCTGTTTTTAAAAAAAAAATTGTTAGTAGTTGACTGTATTTTTTTTTTTTTTTGTACTGGAAATCAAACTCAGGACCTTGTGCTTGCCAGGCAGGCATTGTGCCACTGAGCTACATCCCTATATCTCCTTTGCTTTCTGTCCTCTTTCCTTTACATCTACTGTAGGGTGATGATTCTTCCTTGCTGTGTTCATTCTCATTCTCTTAATGCTTCACTTTAGCTCTGCAGTAGGGAGTGTCTGTTCCCCAGTAACTATAGTAGAAGCCATTTTTGTAGGGCAGCCTTCTTGTTCTTTTGGCTTGAATGGAATGTTTGATATGCCAGGTAGCCTGCCTCTTTCCGTCTTTCCTAGGGTCATTTTGACTTGTTGCTTGCATAAGTTTCATATTCCTGGGATACTTTGTATTACCACAAGCAGCAAAATAGTAATGCTTATATTATTATTGATAAATACCAGACCAAATACTATTACTCTCTTTCTGTGAAGTAGATGTTATTCCATTTTAGAGATAAGTAAATTAAGAGAATAGTTCAGCCTAACTCCCAAAGCTAGTAAGTGGTATGGCTGGATTCAAACATGAGAGGGCAATACTTAAAATTAGTGCAGTGACCTCTACCAAGCCTGTAGGATGCTAGTGGACTACACTGTTTCGTGTTAAGAATCATTCAGGGCCCTGTGCTGCCCTGTGTAATTTAGGATTCATTTCTGAACCACATGATGTCAAGTTTCATGTTTATAAATTATAATTTGGAAGTAGATCCTAATATTGCTGTAACAAAGTAGAGCCAGTGGTGTGGTGGGCACTCACAGTTTGAAACTAGGTGTCTTCCATTTTGAGATCACTGTGTTAGAGTTGAGAAAATAAAAAACTAGAAATATATAAGGCACCTTGGAAAAAACACTTATAAACTGTAATAAAACTATTATAGGCACATGAAATTCCCTAGATATACAGCTTTCTAAGAGACCTTATCAAGAAATGTTCAAAAAGAAAGTTGACAGTCTTAATTATGGAGATAGGTTGTTGAAGGTATTGTTTGAGATATTTTCAGGGGCATATTTGTCTAGAGTGGTGTAGGTGCTACTTTTTCTAGAAACAGAAATAGATGAGCCCTCGAAATCCATTGTCTGTATGTCACACACCATTTTGATAGATAGGAAATTGATAAAATTAAAAAATGGTCTTTTTGGGGGGGATGTTGAGACCGGGTCTCATTATGTAGTTCAGGCTGGACTTGAACTCACTGTGTAGCCCAGGGTGGCCTCAAACTCACAACAATTCACCTGCCTCAGCCTCCTGAGTGCTGGGATGACAGGTATGCGCCACCATGCCTGGCAAAGTGCTCATTTTCATCTCAGACTTATTTCAAGGTTACTCTTTTTGAGTTAAGAGCTTTCTCTAACTTTAAAATATTTCCCATTCTTCCTGTTGTCTTGAGACGATCTCACCTCATGTTCATTGAGCGTAGTTCTAGTACTTCTGTGAAACTGACATTTCACCTTATATCTGTGCTTCCTTTAGAAAATAGTAACATCATAGTGTTTCAATGTCACTGATTTTAGCGGGGTTGGAAAGCAGGATCTTTAAGCCAATTTAAGTAAAACAAATTTCCATAAGGCAAGGATGGTAGTCATTTTCATCAGATCTTATTGCTCACAAGCTTGAGCCTTTTAATTGGATACTTGCTTCTTTTTTTTAAAAGGACATTTTAAATTTGAAACTCACTTCATTATGTAGCCTGGCCAGAGCTCCCTGGGACTCTAGTACTGGCTCATGTGAGTAAGTGTGTGGCGGGCTGCATGCTTTACAGTTGGACTGCGGTGTGGCTGCCATCCTGAAAATTTCCACTTTCAAAGGAGTTTGCTAAGTGGGACTGGCATCTCCCTGAGTTGAATGGAAAGGTCTATATGATGAGGGCTCAAGAATCAGACATAATTTTTGAAGGGCCTTAAGATTTCTAAATGATACTGTTTATTGCAGCTTTCTACCAGTTGTATTTGTTGGCCAAGGAATAAGCACATCAGTCAAAGAAAGGCAAATTGAGTGAAGGGAAGTAAGAGAAAATGTATAAAGTAAGAGAAAATGTAGGTTGGTGTGGTGTGTGTATGGGTGTGTGTGTGGTTTTGTTCTGCTTTAGTAAGAGAAATCCTCTTGGTTTTCATTCTTCAAATTAAAATTGGGCCAGTAGCCTGACAACAGAGCAATAACTCTGGTCTTGCTAACCCTTTATTATAGCTTTAGTAAAGGCAGATATCGACCAATTTACTAGATGTGGCACGATTACAGTAAGGTCTTAATTCTGTGCAGAAACTTCTCTTGAGATTTTATCTCTTAAAATCAAAATAGAAGTGCCTGTGGAGGAAGGATGTTTTGTGAACGTTGATTAGATTATGATTCTCCTCCCTCTCCCCTCTGGTACGAGAGACTGATCCCAGGACTTCATGCATTCTCTAAGGGCCATACCACTGAGCTATATCCCCAAATAGATAAACTGCTATTCTTTTACTCCTTATGCCTAGGCTTTGGGATTAGACTGGGTTCAAATTCTAGATTCATAATGTATTAGTTATGTGACTTTGGGTGAATTATTTAACTTACACCTGATCAATTTCTGTCTTAGGTACATACATTCTCATTGCTGTGACAAAATACCCAGCACTCACAACTCAAAAAGAGGAAAGGTTTATTTTAGCTCACAGTTTGTAGAGGTTTCAGTCCACAGGCTGGCTCCAAGGCAGGGCAGAGCAGCATGCAGAGAAGCAGTTCATGGCATGTCAGAGAGTAATGAGCAAGATTTTCTTCTTCTTTCCCTTTTTATTCCATCCAGGCTACAAGCCTATTGGCTGTGGCCACCCACACCAAGGAAGGGTCTTCTTTCTTCAGTAATTCCATCATCCACACCCAGAACTGTGCCAAACTGATCAGTGGGACTAATCCAGTGTCACACGCATGATTCAGTCACTCCCTAAACCCCCACCTATGCATGCGTGAGGTTTTGGGGAAGGGCATCTGTAGATATAAGCCATAACAGTTTCTCGTGAAAGGATGCTAATGATAGTACCAGCCTGTAGGACTAAAAGAGATAATGAATTGGGGGCTGGGGATTTAGCTCAGCGGCAAAAGCGCCTGCCTGGCAAGCGCAAGGTCATGAGTTCGGTTCCCGGTACCGGAGAAAAACCAAATTAAAAAAAAAAAAAAAAAAAGAGAGAGATAATGAATCTCGGTGCTTAGTGGATTGCTTGGTACATAATATGCTTTCCATAAATGTTAGCTGTTAATATTTTTTGTGTACATAGCTAAATCATTTTTTCATGCTCTTCGTTTTCAATAACGGTTATTGATAATGGTGTTCTAAAAACTGATGTCAGAGATTTTGTGGTAAAACATTAAGTTAGGAGATAAAGGCTTTGAGTTCTAATCCTGCCCAGCTTTACCATTAACTAGCTGAATGAGACTGGGTAGCTCTTAAAATTTCTTTACCAATTGTGATAGCTAGACTAGATGTCACTGACTAGTACTCAAGTCCTGGTACTCAAGTCCTGTGACAGTAAGCTCTAATTAGAAAGCCTTGAATTGGGGGTTTCTTTATCACCCTGTAGCCTTTTTTCTTGTTTCCTTTCTTAGTTACCTGCTGCCCGTAGAAATTTGTCCATAGTTGGCCAAAAAGTGGGATGAGGAGGAAAGATGAGAGGTGAACCAGAGATTTTGGTATAAAACTATTGACAGGAAGAAGTATTCCCATGATCCTGTGGTGATTCTTTTAAGATTAGAGGGAAACTGAGTCAGATTTTAGTTCATAGTGTCTCTGTGTTATGTTCTTTCTGTATTATTTGTCAGAACTTATTAGCTAAATACACTTACCCAGGTGTGTTCAGAGGTCCTGTTTGAGTAGTCCAAATAATGCTGTTTGTTACTTTTATCAGTATATGCTCCTAAAGGCAAATTCAGTGATACTACCTATCAAAACTTAACTGAGGGGCTGGGCAAGTGTGAGGTCATGAGTTTGATTCCCGGTACCACCAAAAAATCCCCCCAAAACAAAAACAAAACTTAACTGAGACCTGGTGTGGAAGTACCCTCTACAATCCCAGCTACTTGGTGGCTGAGGGTTTCGAGTTTGAGGTCAGCCTGGGCTGTTTAATAAGATCATGTCTCAAAAGTTTAAAAAGACTATGGATGTAGCTCAATGCTAGAGTGTTTGCCTAGCACAGATTCAACCTCTAGTGCCAAAAGAAAGAAAGAGAGGAAGAGAGAGAGAGAGAGAGAGAAAGAAAGAAAGAAAGAAAGAAAGAAAGAGAGAGAGAAAGAGAGAGAGAAAGATAGATAGGTGCTTATTAAGGTTAAGTCCAGTCTTGATTCAGACAAATTATATTTAAGGTTGCATTCTGTCAGTTTTGTTTGTAATCAGTGGATGAGAAGATTTTTAATACATATTCCTATGGTGGCATTCTGCTACGTAAGAAATCTTTTAGACTAATATCTTATTTTTTCAGTTTTTATTTTTTATTACTATGTTTTTGCCGTACATAATGATCACATTCCTTGTGGGGCGTTGGTACATGTACATCACACATCTCAATTCTTTTTAAATCTCTTTCCTTTCCCCTCCATTTTTTGATCCCCTTCCCATTTGAAGAAGCTCTATCTCTGTTCAGTATTTACTATTACTATACTGTATCTATCCTTTATTTTGCTCTTTATATTTTGGGTTTATCATATAAGAGAAACTATGCTATATTTAAGCTTGTGTGTCTGGGTTATTTCACTTAATATTATGGTCTCAAGGTGCGTGCATTTTCCAACAAATGACTGAAATTTATCCTTCTTTATGACAGAGTGTGCTCCGTTGCAGAGTCTATCTTAATACTTTTGTTACACATTCCCCACAATTTAAGATGCCAGATCAAGGCATTAGCGCATGCATTTCTCTTTGAACTTTTCTTATTAAAGTGTACTTTTTACTAGCGCCTTACATCTGAAATTGGGACTAATCATTGATGTGTTACTCTATGACTAACAGTGTTTCTCTGACTTTAAATTACCATCTTGACTTGTATCTGTTTGTCTGTGGAATTTAATACCAATCTTACCTTAAGCAAATAGAACAGCTACAGTAGCAAAATTGAAATAACTGCTTATTGTATGCCGTGTGTTGCACTAATACATTATTTCATTTAATCCTGAGAATAATCCTGGGAGCTACTTTTAGCTCATACTTTTACTAGAAGAAATTTTGCTTGGAGACATTAAGCAAATTGCCCGAAATGCAAAGTGGCAGAGCTTGAATTCCAAACCAGATCTGCTTTGTGTCAAACATTCTTTTGTGTTCTTATTTACAGAAAGACTCCTTAAACAGGGAAGTTTTGGCACATGCAGCTTGGTTAATTCTGTATAAACCCTGTCAGATTCTGAATAGTGTAGACTTGATAAAGTCTATGTGAATTTGTCATTATCACAAGAGACTTAATATGGCAAAACTCAGTATTACAGGGAAGGACATGTTACTGTGGCAGGCAGGAGCATCCCTTCTTCCCCATTGTATTGGTGTGGTGGATTCTGTTCTAGTAACAACAAAGGCAGCCTTTACTTGACATTGAAGTAGAACACTGACTGCTTCTCATGATGGCAAATCCACACATTACCAGTACTGGCTACCTGTGAGGAACGTGCACATATTGGATTTTAGGACAGGAACACCACGATTCTACCTCATTTTGCAGTAGAGTTCACTTGGGGACACAGACTTTTTGGTGACAGTGACTGTTACTTTCTGCTTGTTAATTCTGATACTTGCATAATGTTAACCTGGTAGATATTGCCAGATGACAGGGCTTCCTCCTACATGTTCTCCCCAAAAGAAGTACTAGCTAGATGTACCTTGAGAATTCTTGATACTGTTTTAGTTTAAAGTCTGTTTTTTCACAAATCCAATGTTGTGAAATGTTCTTTTTTTCCAAATCCCCCCCGCAACCCATAGTGGACTGGGATGCAGGCATAGTGTATAGGAGAAGCCCTGGGCCAGGTGGACGTCACTGAAAGTGATTTAAACATGTAAATAGATTTGGCTTCTGTTTGGGAAAATGATCTGATGTGGGCATTTTTTCCCTTAGGCTAAAACTCTGTTTCAACATTTGCAGCTTAAGATTAGTGTACTCCAGAAGCTAGACATTTTCTAGGTGTCACTATAATGTTCAAAAGGCAGACTTCAAAAATGAGGGAAGGACTTTAGGTAGCTTCAAAGGCAGGTTTGGAAAAGTGTGACAGGTATGGGGAACTGTAAGTGGTTTCTGAAGGCCAAAGCACAGTGGCACTGTGAGGAAGTAGAAGGAATGGAGGAGGAGAGGTGTGTGAAGAAGTTTGCTTTGCTCCTGTAGATCATGGGGAAATGTCTGGTATGTTCTTAAAAGAGACAGATGGAATCAAATTTGCCTTTATTAATTGATCTGACGATGTAGAGGGTGGATTGAAGGTAGGAAGACTATTGTATTCATTAGGAGACTCATTCATTATTAGGAGACTGTTCAGATCATTCAAGGAAGGAATACTGATCAGAGGCTCTGGCTGTAGGTCTGTGATAAAATTCCTGCCTTGAATGTGCCGGGCCCAGGTTTCTATGTGTGTATGTGTGTGTGCACGCACACAGACACACAGACACACAAAGCCTGAATTGTGGACTTTGTACTATACATGCAGAAAGGGTGTGTTTTATTCACTAAATTTCAGAAACGTTTATTAAATTCCTGTTATATATTAGGTATAGAGTTATGCATTGAGTTATCAAGGTAAACAAGATATACATATAGTCACTGGGGTTGGGGGACACAGCTCAGTGGTAGAATTCCTGACTAGCATGCATAAGGCCCTGGGTTCAATCCCCAGTACCACAGAACAAACAAACACATACAGTTATGGGCTTCTGGGAGCTTCTAATCTAGTGGGGGATTTGGTAGATAGTAGGCAGTGACCGCTGGCAAATGCTGTAACGGTGCATTTGTGATCTTCACTCATTCTCAGGGGGCAGGAAAGCCTTTTAAGGAATGAAGCTGTATAGGTGTGGGGTTTTTGGTGTTGGAAAGAGAAATGTTTCAGCTGAGGAAATACTATGTGAAAATGGCTAGAGAAGGTCAAAGAAGAACTGTAGGGAAGCACAGACTTTTAGTATGGCTGGACTGTGGAGAGGAAGGAAGTGGGCTGAGAGAAACAAAGCCAGGGGAATTAAGCAGTTACCTCACAAACCATGTTAAGGAGTTTCCTTGAGAGCAAGTGTATTGTTTTAATCTGGAGAGTGTCATGGTCAGTGAGACCTTTAAAGAAATTCCTCAGGCTGAGTGGTGAGGGTCAGGGAAGGAAGACTGGAATAGATAATAAAAGAGAGGTAGGGAAGTTGGTTTTTTTTTTTTTTTTTTCTGTCTTTTTTTCCCCTTCCTCTTCACAGAAGGAAGATTTTAAGAAGGGGAGTGTTTAGTTCCAGATACACAGCTGGGAAGTCCTTGTGATAGGACCTGAAGGGTCTGTGCTGGCTTTGGTGTTAGTGAGTTAGTTGGTGATCTTAGGGAGGAGAGTTGCAGCGGGGTGATAAGGATAGAAGTCCGATTCTGCTGGATTGAAGAATATTAGCTAAGGATGTAACACTAACAAATTATTCTTCATAGAAATTTAATTTTGAGGAGGTAAAGAGCAGTTGTGAGGAAAGGGAAGGGGACAGTTGCCCCGGAGGTTCTCATGAAGATCAGCTTTGCTGAAGTAGTTTCTGTAAGAACAATGAGGTGGTAGAAGAGGAAAACTAACATTATTTTGAACATTTATGTTAGTAGTTTCTCATAATTTTGTAGGGCAAGTACTGAAACTGGAGAAAACCTGTCTGGCATAATTTGGGCAGAGAAAACAGATGGGAAGTGTAGGAAGGGATAGGGCCAGAGAAAACAAAGGATATTAAAGTTTAGGATTTTGAGACTGGAGTAGTTGTGCATTCTGACGAATCCAGGAATGGGAGAGCAGACTAGAGTGGCACTACAGCATCTTGAGAGTAAGGTCACAGTTACAGACTTGAAGTTGCCCTCAATGATGCTAGTCACTATGGTAGAAAAGGCAGAGCTAGATGCCAGGTTACTCTTTAGACTTGGAAAGATGACCTGCCAATTTGTTGTGAAATTGACTTAGATGCTATTATAGTTGAGTTATATGAACCTTAAAAGGAGAGGAAGGTTTCCCTGCTGCTCCCACCTACACAAAAGTGGAAGAATTTTGAAGGAGAAAGAGATAAGAGTAATAACCCCATATTTTGATTCCTGTACATGAAGAATATTTGCCACGCAAGTTAACTTTTTTTAGTTGAGCTACTTCGCTAAGGGGTCATTGAACACTATTGTGCAAATAGATTTAACCTCTGATTCCCTGCGGAGAAAGTTACTGTCAGCTCTTTTCAGGTGAGTACACTTGGAAAACTGCTCAGCAACCTGTTGTCATTTCCTCATGTTGTTATAGTCTGGTGTCAATGACTTACGATCTCGTTGGGTTAGTTCTGTCCCCTCTAGCTATGCTGGGATCCTAAGTATATTACCAGTCTCTAAGAAACACATTCATTAAAAGTCAGATAATCACTTTAGAGCTGGCCTTAACAGTGCTTCAGTGAGTCAAACAGGTTGGAAAAAATCTTGAGCCTGAAAGCTACTCTGTCATTTAGGTTGGTTTGGGCGAGGTAACAAGATGAAATAGTTGTAACTTAATGAGATCTAATATTAGTTTTATAACATATATCACTTTAATATGATGCTTTGTCATTAATTTTTTAGTAATCTGACAGCATTAGAGTTGGCATTCTCCCTCTTTTATTATTTCTTGGCTCCAGGACAGAACTATGTATTAAAAGGCACTTAAGACTTACAAAGGGATGTCTAAGAAAGTAGTTAAAAAACAAATCCCAAGTGGGTTGATCTGACCTACAAAGTCTAACAGTGAGTAGCAGATTGCCAATAGGTTTTATTAACAAAGATATTATGTCAGCTCTCCTATCTTGGTGCATAGCAATGATGTTGTTATCTTGACCACTGTTAGGTTGGAGGAAATAGTTTCCAAGACAGGAATAGCAGAGTAGTGTTACTTCATGTTGGACTTTTCTGCTTTTATATAAGCTTGCTAAAATTTAGAGGCCAGGCAAGAAGCTTTTGAGCTAAATGTGACCTGATAGAAATCTTTGCTAATACATATATCTAATATTAGATATATCCCTTATATATAATCACTCACGAGCAAAGAAATGCTAGTTATAAATATCCTTTTTTCTCGCTAAAATGGCAATATTTATTTTTAAAAAGATAAAATAGCATTGCTTTTGGATTAGGGGGATGAGTAGACACAGGTGTTTTTGGTAATTGGGAATGAACTCAAGACACTCACATGTCCAAAGCAAGTAGTCTACTGCTGAGCTATATATCCTCCATCCTAACATGCATTTAATGCAAAGTAACTTAGTACTACACTTAGTACTACAGAGTAATTTAGTACAAAAAATTTAGTACTACAAAGTAATTTAGTCTCTACATACATTTTATATTACCATACTAAGAAGTGTATGTTTCCTGTGCTTAATGTGTGTGTGTGTGTGTGTGTGTGTGTGTGTTACTGGGATTTGGAACCAAGGTTTTTGCAGTGAGCTACCGCTCCCCTCCTTTTGAGACAGGGTCTTCCTAAAATGCCTAAACTGGGCTCAAATTTGGGATACCCCTTTCACCTCCCAGAAAACTGGGATTACAGATTTGCAGTACGACATCTGGCAACTTAGTTTCCATTCTAAGAGCTTGGCTTCTAGAAATATTCATAGGTCAAAACCAGAATGTAATCATAAGAATATTTACTGCGACTTTGTTTAGAATGAGGGAGGGGGATAAAACAAATAGTTTCAAAAATCCATTAGTTTTCAAACTGGATGTGGTGCACAAATTTGTAATCCCAGCACTTGGGAGGCCTAGGCAGGAGGATTGTTGTGAGTTTAGAGCCAGTCTGAATTATAGACCCAGACCCTGTCTTTAAAAAAAAAAATCCATCACTTTAGAACCTCAAATTGATTAATTTAAAGTTATGGAACACTTTCATTATGTTGTAGGAAACTATTTAAAGACATTGAAATCTAAATAGTATGTATTCTTAAATGGTAAAAACCATATTCCATAGTGGTATGTCTGTAACAGCACAGTTTCATTTTGGTATGGAGAGATTATCTACCTAGGAAAAAAGTACAAATATATTCAGGGGTATAAGGCTGGGTGTTGAGCAGGGGATCTTAATGTAGTTGGAAGAGGTTGGGATGATGAGTTTGAAATTTTGAGCCAGGTGACAAAGACTGCTCACTAAAATCCTTATGATTACATTCCAGGAGTGGTAAGATTAGTGAATTTTAAGAAAAGCTGTATTTTCTAAATTTTCTACAATAAGTATGGGCCATGGTATAATTTTTTAAATACTTAAAAATTGTCAGAAGAGTTTGTGTTGTAAACTAGTAAGTGGGCACAATTTAATATGTGATGATGAAAATATTGACAGTTTTAAAATTTTTTATCTTCAGTCATGGCTAGTTTATGGGATTTGGGGAAAGCATAAAATGCTCAGAATTTAAGTTGTGATTTTAGAAAAGTTATAGATGTTTAGGCTTTGGAACCATCACTGGAAAACAAGTACCTATATGTGACTTAAAATAATAAAACATTTCCCCTGTTAGTATGACTCAGTATAAGAAGCGATAGGCCTAAAGGTGTGAAGTATCTGAAACAACAAGGACCAGAAAATGCTTTACAGCACTGTTCGAACATTTTTAACCGTATGGTCAAACTCTAGGCAAGTTTGGTTGTCCTGTGTTTGCAAAATAGTATTTCTTTCAAGATTTTTTTGCGCTATCTCAGTAGTTATGTAAGTCTGGAATCTGTTTTGAAATATGCCTTGATTTTATTTACTGTATCTTTGTTCTTGAGGTTGCCTGTCTTTGTCAGCATTCCCTTTGACTTAGTCAGAGTAGGTCACTCAGGAAATTAGTTCTCTAACTTTATACCTTTAATCTGATTAAGAACATTTTGTTTGGACTAGTTTGGGAATATGGCCAAATTTATATTTATATTTTTTATTTTTTTCTTTTTGTTTTTTTTTTCCGGTACTGGGAATTGAACTTACAACCTCGCGCTTGCCAGGCAGGCGCTGTGCCGCTGAGCTAAATCCCCAGCCCCCAAATTTATATTTTTATATGGCAATAACATACTTTTATTGTATTTATGAAGCAAAATATTCATTTAACCACATTCACAGATTTATAATTCTGTGGCTGTTTCTTTCTTTTTTTCTTTTTTTGTCTTTCTGAGACAGAGTCTTGCTATGCAGTTCAGGCTGGCCTTGAGCTCACTTTGTAGCCCAGGCTGGTTTTGAACTCGCAGTCCTCCTGTCTCAGCCTCCCAGGTGCTGGGATTACAGGCGTGTGCCACCACACCTGTCTTCTGTGGCTGTTTCTCAAAATTTGAATGACTTTGGGATTATAGAAAGAGCAGAGCACTGGGTTAAATGAGATGTCTGTGTATCAGCTGAAGCTTTCTGGGGCAGATCTACCAGAGTTTATTTTTGCAAATGGTGAAAGCAATAACTTTGCCCTTCTTCCCTTCTTCCCTCCTTCCTTCCTCTTTTCCCTTCCTCCCCCCTCCCACTTTCTTTCTCCTCCCCCTCCTCTTCCCTCCATTCCCCTTCTTCTCCCTCCCCAGCTGTCCCATCCTTACCCTGCTTTCAGTTTGTGGTTAAAGTCCCTGACTCTCATTATGGTGAAACTGATATTTTAAACATTTGTTTCTCTTTATTTTCAAAGTCCATCTTAGGTAGATAGAAGAAAATTTTCAGATCTCCCTCTCCTTCCCCCTCCATACCCCGTTTCCTGAATTTCAGATATTTTTCTAAGAGCAATTATGGGCCTTTTACATAGATGGTATGCGTGTAAGGCCAATACTCTGGAATACTAATAAAGTGCACAGCCTCCGTTTATGTCTCCTAGACATCCGATTTTTTTTTTTTAAACAGATGGGGGTCTCACAGTGTTGCCTCGCCGAGTCCCAAACTAGTATCAAGTGATCCTCCTGACTGGCTGGGTCTATAAGTATGTTGCCATAGCAGAAACATTTTCAAAAATGGTAAAAGAGGAAAATCCTTTAACTGACCTCAGAGGTTAAGGAAATCATGAAGGTAATAGTGTTGTTCAGTGGGTTCAATAGGTGATTATGGAGCACTATGACGTGCACAGAACACTGCTGTGGGCATTGGTATCACAAAGATTGTAAAAAGCTTGGGAAGAAGAAATAAAAGTAATATGATGTACTAATGGACGTAGAAGATGCGATCTTTTCTTTTGAGGAGTTGTCCAGGTAGATCTCTAGTATACACTTTTTTTCTTAGAGTAACACTATTTAACTTTGTTTTGTTATGTAAAAGTAAATTGATGTATTAGTTTCCTGGAGCTGGGACGGAATACTCAGCACCTGCAACTTACAGGAAGAAGGGTTTATTTTGGCTCGTGGTTTCGGTGAGTTCAGTCCGTGGTTAGATGGCTGCAGGGCAGAAGCAGTATGACAGGAGGCAAAGCAGAGGACTCCTGCTCACTCTGTGGTTGCCAGGAAGCAGAGCAAGTGAGCGAAGGTGAGTCAGTGCTGAGAATGCACACTTGCACATGGCCCGGCTTCAGCCAGGCCCTTGTCCTAACGGCTTATTCAGCTATGAGCTCATCAGTGGTTAATCCACATTGTGCCCCCACAATCTGATCACCTTCCAAAAGCATCCACTGCACAAACAAGACTTCTGGGGGAGGATTTAAGATCTAAACCATAACGCGGCATAACATAGCATAAAATCTAACCATAACAACAGAAGTGTTGCCTTTTTTATATCCCACTTTCCTGATCGTCCGGGTTGGATGAACTCTTCTGCCACTTATAGAATTCTGTTTTCTTTACATTGTGTATTTGACCACTTTACCAGTATGTTAAGGATTTTAATGTTTACATTTTAACATACTAATGTCTCAATTTTAGAATCTCATCATCTTCCTAATCTAATTTTCTCTTTCTCTTAGTCACTTAATATTTTATCTTTTTGTACAAACTACCTGAAATCTTTGTTGATTTAGAGGAAAAAAAAATAATAAATGAACGACCTACTTTTTAGTAGTGTATATATCTTATTCCTCTCATGAAACTTTTATGGCATTCGAAATACTGTTAAATATGTACTTTTTAGCCCGCAATAATGAATGAATTGCCATCTGTATAGTATGTGGTGCATAGCTAGGCACCGAGGGCCTTGCATATACGTTGAATGAATAATTTTACATGTATGAGCTAGTCTTCTGTTTGGTGTTATCTGCTTTCCTATGTCTGATTTGCCTGTCAAGCAGACTGTCTTATCTGACAGCCAGATAAGATGGCTGAATATATCATCAGTGCTTTGCTCAGCATACCTCTGCTTGTGCGGATAGATGGGAGCCTGCGTCCGGGCTAGTTGCTAAGGAGTCAAATGCATGGCAGCATGAAGGAAGCCGAGCAGTGGAGCTATCGCAGAGGGACTGTTTCATAATACTGCCGATGCTTCCTCTGAATCTTGTTTCATCAAGTCGTTAACTTAAGAGAGAGATAAAATATGTTACATTAGTATAGTCTTGGAAATTCTTTTTTGCTAATGGAAAAAAGGAAAAGTCCTCTATGATAATGTTGGTGGATATGATACTGCCCAGAGAACGTGACCCTGTTAATTTTAAGTCTGCATATTTCCATCTTACTTAAAGATAATTTTAAAAAGATAATGAAATGGCTCCGCATTGCATATTCTTTTTATGACAAAGGTAGAGACATGCCATATTTTTCTTCCTTTTTTTTTTTTTAAATCTTTTGTTTTTGGAGTCTCCTTATGTAGTTTAGGCTGGCCTTGAATTTACTATGTAGGTCAAGATACCTTTCAACTCATCGCGACCCTCCTGCCTTAGTTTGAGCTGGGCTTACAAGTGGGTGCCACCACACTCGGCCTTTTTTTTTTTTTTTTTTTTTCCAGTTGGTATTGAAGCTTGAACTCAGAGCCTTTACCCTAAGTTAGATCCCCTGTTCCCCCAGCCTACCCCCCTTTGAAAAAATTTTAAGACAGAATCTTGCTAAATTGCCCAGGTTGAGGTTGGATTTCAGCCTGCCTCAGTCTCCCAGAGTGCTCGTATTATAGGCATGCTCCATTGCGTGGCACATCTGTTCCTTTTTATTTCATTGGATTTGGGTAAATTCATGTAAATTATTGGTATTTTCCTGGTGATAAAATTACAGCTGTATTTACGAGAATATGTTATTTTCACCTTTCTAACATAATCTAGTTGCAATGTAGAATTCAAAGATTTACTTCCATCTCTGTTGTATTTACTGAATAAAGTTCTTTTTTAAATTTTGAAAAGAAGCAAGTAAAATGCTTATCAAAGTACACAGCATTTTGCTAGATACCAGAGATAATGTTATACAGAAGATACAGTTCTCTGCCTTGAAGGAGATTATTACCTTGTAGAGTTAGAGCAAATAGGTTCAGTGAGAGTACAGTATAAGTTCATTTTGGAAGCTAGGTTGTTGAGAGTTTTAGGAGTGATCACTGTGGTATCAGAACGTTATCCAGAACCTCCTTCTAAAAGTGGCTCACCAAGTAAATGTTACTGGGTTCTGGGTTGCTCACCTCTTCTTCTGGAATTAGATTTCAGGTTCTTCCCAGTTTGAACAAAGACTTGAACAGAAGGATCAACAAGCAGTGGCAAAGTTTAATTGAAAAAGTAAGTGTAAAGAGTGAGGGAGAAACTGGCTCTGCAGAGTGAGCTTGGGCAGAGTAAGGAAAAAGCAAGATAAAAGAACACCCTGGAGAAAGCAAGGCAGGCTATTGTGAGGAAAGCCAGGATAGCAAGCTCTGCCTGGTGTCTGTGTGGTTTTACATTGTTCAAATCTGGAGGAAACCTGCGAAAACATGTACATACGGGTCCTGAGCGGCTGTGCTTGGATCCCACGGTTCAGGCTGACATCAGGTCCAGGTCATCCTACTGAAAACCTGCTCGAGTACCAGAAGTCCATGCACGGGGCTTTGGGAACTGTTCTGCGCATGTGTCTGGATCTTGTAGTTAACAGGTCAGGCCTACTTCCGCAGCCAGCTTTGCCACGCCCTAATCTCCTGTGTCAAGGATGTTAGACTCTTCCCCGACACTCTAGTGTCTGGAAGCACTATATATACACAGGTAGAAGGTCTGAGAGCTCAGGGTCTGGAAAGTAGGCCTTTTAAATTATGATGGCTGTAAACAATGAAACAAAATTCGGCATGTTTTGTGCAGGAGAGTAGAGAGTGGTGAGACTAAAATAGACTGCTTTGAGGCTAGCAGTTGAGTTGGATGAGTGGAGGTAGATTTTAGAACATCTTGAAAGCCAGAGCCCAGAATTGAGTTTGGTATGAGTAAATACAGGTTCTTGGTGCACTATACCCACACTTCAGGAAAAGAAAAACTTGTATAAACACTTTAATACTAAATTTGTTATATCCTGAGATTAATACAAGTTACCTTTGGCCTTTTCATACAATTAGAAGAGGTGCTCATAATGGTGGCCATTAGCTTCCAGACATTTATTAGATGGCAAACTACTGAAGTGTGTATACTTTTTTTTTTTTTTTTGAGATTTTTTTTTGAGAGAGTGAGAGAGAGAGAGTGTTGTGTGTATTTTGAGACAGGGTCTCAGCGTGCAGTTCAGGTTGGTTTTGAAATCACTGTGTAGCCCAGGCTGACCTTGAACTTGCAGCCTCCTGCCTCAGCCTCCAGAGTGCTGGTATTACAGAAGTGCACCACCATGCCCACTGCCAAGATGTATTTTAAAAGGAGTATTTTTGGAAGTTAAGTCTAAAATGATATTATAGGGGGGTAGTTTGCAGTATATATTAGATTATGGTTAAAATGTGGAGATTGATTAGATAATCTCTAAGGGATTTTGTGATTATTTATTTAATCCTTACCACTGTTTTCCCATAATCATTATTTCATTTAAATTGGACAGCTACCTTAGGAATTAGAGATTATGACCATCCTTGCCTGTCCAAGTGAGGAAACTGAAGCAGAGCAAGGGGAAGCAGAGCAAGGTCAAAAAGCTAATAAGGAGTAGAGCTTGGCTTTGGAAACTAGGATCTTAACCCTTGTAAGTCTAAAATGGGTTTTTGTTTAGAAAGTAAAAGAGTTTTCAGCAAAGACAAGAGTAACACTCTTTTCTTTCTTTCTTTTTTTTTGTTTTTTTTTCCTTTGGTCTTTTTGAGACAAGGTCTTGCTATGCAGTTCAGGCTGGTCTTGACCTCACTTTGTAGCCCAGGCTGGCCTCTCCCTCGCAGCAATCTTCCTACCTTCAGCCTCCCAAGTGCTGGGATTACAGGTGTGCGCCACCATGCCTGGCTCAACCTTTTTTTCTTACATGTAAATTTTTCCTTATTAATTTCCTGTCTTCTTACTGATAGCATGGGTTAGTGTTTTAGAACAAAGACTTGGCTTGGGGATTTCAAATATTGTTCATTTTGAATTTTTTCAAAACTAGATAGTGGTTTCTATGAATACTTTGTAATTTCATAAGAGAGATAAATTATAATCACTTTAGATTGGATTTTTAACGCTGGAGAAGGGAGGCTAGTGGATTTCTAAATGTTTCTGGGTTCCTGAGTATGTTTATTGTTTGTAGTACTTTGGGTCAGCTCAGGGCTTTGCACATGGCAGGCATGTTCTGTGCCACTGAGCTACATCCTCAGCCCTTAAAAATTATTGTTATTTTTGTTTAAATTTTGAGACAGGATCTCACCAAGTTTCCTAGGCTAGGCTTGACCTTGTAATCTTCCTGCCTCAGCCTCCTGAATAACTGAGTTTCAGGTGTGTACCAAGTATGCCTGGTTTACCTAGATCATATAAATGGGAATAGTTTTAATATTTTACCTGTTTAAAAATGCTCAGCTGACAGGAGTGCCTTTAAAAAATAATGCGTGTGAATGTGCACATTTAGATGTCAAACTGTCTGCATTTATCAATTTATAGTTTGTTCATGGTCATTTTGATTGATGTGTATGTGCTTTGAAATTTAAAAAGAAGCGTGGCTTGGCAGTCAGTGTGCACTGGGTCCCCTTCGTCATTCCCGACCATTGGTCTTTTTCCTGTGTATCTCGTAGGATAAGAGAAGAGCTCCTCTGAAAGCATCTCAGAGGTTTTTCAAGTAATGGTTTTTCCTCTTATTCTTTACTGTTTGGTTTCCTAGGCAACCTGGCCTCCCCTGACGCTCTGCTGACGTCTTTTCTGCCCCTCTTCCGCCTCACTCTCCAGTGACTTGAGGTGTCCTTTCATATTTCGTTTTGTTTTGTTTTGTTTTCCCCTTTGCTGCTTTAGGACTGCACCAGGAGAATATACATACTTTCTTGACTGTTTGTTCCTGTGTTATTCTTAGAATGTATTAGAAAGATAAGGACAAAAAAGACATCACTTTAAGAAGCTAAGTAATCTTTAATTTTGGGTCAGTTATGATAGGGTTTCAGCTATAAAGGGCTAAATTAATTCTGTTATTTCTTTTAAAAAGGTTAAATACTAATAAAAACAAGACTAAAGAAAGTGTTTTCAGTTGGACATGGTGGTGCACACCTGTAATTCCCCCACTCTGGAGTCTGAGGCGGGGGGCTTGCTGTAAGTTCCAGTCTACCTTGGGCTGCGTAGTGAGGTCAAGACCAGCCAAAATTACATGATGAGACCCTGTCTCAAAAAAAAGGTTTCAGTTAAACTGATATTCTATGATTAAACCATAGGATGTTGTAGAATGTTAAGATATCATAGAAAAACAGTATTAAATTGTGTGCGTATAGTAAATGGTTAATATAGGCTTATGTTGTGATTTGTCTTAGAATGGGGAGGGGAGAGCAAGTCAAGTTCTGAAAATCCAGCTATTGCTTATACTTGATCCCTTGGTGGTACTTTTTGAATCCCAGTTTCTTGACCTTTTTAGCTTCAGAGTACTACCAGTCACAACTGTGACCACTTTTTACTACATAAAGCATAGGGAAAAGCCCTAGTCTAAAGTAAAACAAGTCGATACATGGTTAATGTATTTAAGGAGTGGATAAGAAAGGAAGAGATAGGAACAGAAATAGTAAGAATTATTATATAAATATATGCACAAATATGTAATAAGAAAGATGAGTCTCTTTTTTGAGAGTGTAGTAAGTTTGGTAACATGTATGGGTATGTGTGTGTGTGCATGCATGTGCTATAAATGAGGAATAGAGAACTACCATAGAAATAAGAGGAAGAGGAATTAATTTCATCTAAAAAAGTCATGGAAATCTACAATTAAAACATTGACCATAGAACTAGAATTATGGCTGGGTGTGGTGGTGTGCCCGATGATCCCAGCACTTGGGAGGCTGAGGCAGGAGGATCATCATGAGTTGGGGGCCAGCTTGGGTTACATAGTGAATTCAAGCCCGGCCTGGACTACATAGAGAGACCCTGTCTCAAAAGAAAAAAAAAAAAAAAAAAAAAAAAAAGCCAGATGTGGTGGCACATGCCTGTAATTCCAGCACTCAGGAGGCTAAGGCAGGAGGATCGCTGTGAGTTCGAGACCAGCCTGGGCTACAGAGTGAGCTCAAGGCCAACCTGAACTGCATAGCAAGACCCTGTCTCAAAAAGACCAAAAAACAAAACAAAAATCTTAAAACAAACTAGTATTAGAAAATAGAATGATAAGTACTAGTCGTGTACAGTGGTCAGTACCAAAATGTGTGGGGATAGAGAAGGGCCTAGTGGCTGGGAAAATTGGAAGATACAGTCAAAAGATATTGAAGTTACATTGTCAAATACTATTAGGCACCCACCAAAGTAGTTGTTTGGTTAGATCTTTTGGATCAGATTTGTGGTTTGAGAGTATCTCTAGTGACATAAAATCATGTGCGTTGTACTTCTTGATGGAAACTCTATTGATAAATAATGAATAATAATGATAAATAATAATTTTAGATATTAGTACATTGGTACATTAGTATGTTAGTATAGGGGCTGGGGACTTAGCTCAGCAGCACAGTGCCTGCCTGGCAAGTGCGACGTCATGAGTTCGATTCCCGGCACTGGGGAAGAAAAAAAAAAGTATATTTATGCATTAGTGATTTTAGAATTATACCTAGCTATGCCCATTCCCTCAGTTTTTTGAAAAGCATTCTTGATGAGGAAATTTTATATAGTGGTTGAGAGTTAGTACCTGAGGGCTGGGGATGTAGTTCAGTGGCATAAGTTCCTGCCTGGCAAGCCTCTGATGATGAGTTCAATTCCTGTACCCCACCAAAAAGAAAAAAAATAGCGAACCCTTAGGATTATGTTAACTACCTTGCTTTCTTTTTGACCTTGCTAAGCCTTAAGCTTTGGTTTTATTCATTTGTGAAGCAGGTTTAATACCTTCCTCAAAAGAATTGTTTTGAGGATTGGGTTGAATGAGGTAATATATGCAAAGCACAACATCTAGTATAAAGTAAATGTAGGTAATAAATAGTGATTTTTGTGAAACAGCTTTCATTAGAGGAGGCAGTTAATGGACTGTGGAGGATTAATGGTTTGGAGAGATGGAGGAGGCAATCTAGTAAGTAGATTAATCAGGAAGTTATTACTTTATCCAGACAGTTCTTTTAGGTGACCAGGGAATTCAGTGCTGGTGAGGAGCTGAGAGCGGGCAGATGGCTGTCAGGAATGAGAAGCCGGGGAGATGCAGATAGGCGGATATGTGATCACGGTCTGGCCGCGCTGCCTGGGTCTGAGAAGAGTGACTGGGTCGTGGCTTAAGCAGAGAGCCGTAAGGAACACTGATACTTAAGAGTTGAGAGCCAAAGAGACTCTCCCTGTTCAGATCTAGAAATATAGTAGTTTACTAATATTTTATATTCTTTTTTTGGGGGGTACAGGGAATCAAACTCAGGACCTTGTGCTTGCTAGGCAGGCGCTGTGCCACCGAGCTATATCCCTGGCCCTAATGTTTCATATTCTTGACAAAACTAGGGACCGAGATAAATTAGTGTGTTCTTTTGTATTTTTTTATTTTTATTTTTTGGTTTTTCTCCGGTACCAGGAACCGAACTCACGACCTTGTGCTTGCCAGGCAGGGACTTTGCCGCTGAGCTAAATCCCCAGCCCCAGTGTGTTCTTTTTAAAAACATGTACTTTTTTTGCTTTATCAACAAAATAACTGGTATTGTTAGGCTGTCTATTCTGGGGAGAGTTTTTGTTTTCCTCCTTTATGTGTATAGGTTGTACCCACATTCTGCTTTGCCTTCCAGCCTTTGGGCCCCAGTTGGCACCATTCTCTCCAGTTGGCTCCCAAAGGGAAAACAATTCATTCTTTGAACCAGGAACCTACTATCCTGTTGGCAGGTTTCTCCCTTAAGTCTGGACACTCTTGGCCTCTATGGTCGTTTTATTCAGGAAAGTCCTCACCTTTGCATTTTAGACATAGTACAGACTTGCTGCTGGCTGGCTTGCAGGATCACCGTAGTGACTGGTATTGGTAAGTACCTCGCTGTGTTCCTGCGGCAAGCTTGCGTAGTTCATGTGTTCACTCGTGGCTTTTCCTTTACGGGGCTGTGCCACTAGAATACACAGTGCTGCCTTATCACAGGGCGTCTCTTGATTTAGTTTACTGTTTTTGAGTGAGAAAATAAACTTTGACCATTTGTTCAATGAAATTTACATTTTAGCAGCTTTAGGCCCTATGTAATAAAATTTCGAGACCCAGAAATTATTCAAGTAGAAGTTTCAGTTGCTTCTGTGTCTGTGGTAGGGTTTAAACCTACAGCCCTTATGTGTATTTTTAGTTATCTTTTTGAGTTAAACTTTCAGAAAGAATCTTGCCTAAGTTAAACATTTACCTTTGTTCTTTGTCCTGCCTTATTCTAATTGTGTCAGAATCTGCGTGTGAAATTTTATTTATTTATTTATTTATTAAAAGCAGAATATATTTATTGAGGGAAAGAAAGCTTCTGTCCAAGAGAGGGACGGAGGGGGACCTGAGTGGGTTACCCCGAGATTTTATTTTGAAAGTTCACAGCAATAGGAAGTTAACAGTCTCACAGGGTCAAATCTGATTTTTCATTTCAATTCACTCAATCCTTTCTTTACATGTAAAGATACTAATTTAAAAAGAAACTTGAGCAGCCTTTAGTTTTAACTTATTCACTTTTACTTGGATTTTACTAAAACAGTGCTTTTTTTTTTTTGGTACTGGAGGTCTCAGAAGGCTGATTTGGTTCTTCCTGGCTGCTGCTGGGATTTAGAAGGATAGTTTGTGTTGGTGTCAAACCGGCTGCAACCTTCTTTTCAACAAGTGGTATGACAGAACACTGAGTTCAAGGTTGTGCTGAAAGGTGTGTGGAGAGCTGTAAAGTTACGATGTTTCTGGCCTGCCCACACTGTTTCCAAAGTGCACTTTGCATTTTAAAAGACTACTGATTTTCAAAGCCAAAATAGAAAGCTGTATGGCAACACCTATCATGAGAGATACATTTGGACTTGCAAAAAGTGAAGGTAGAGGGAAAGATGCTGCTGGCTGGGCGTTAGAGACTGGAAACCTGCTTGGGTAAGGTGGCATGTTTTATTGGTTCATTCTCGCATCCTCTCTCCCCCAACTCTCATGTCCTCTTGACATTACTACCCATAACACAAAAGAGTATTCTTTTATTAATACCTGATGCCCAGAGTTAAAGAGAGAAGGGTTTATTTAGCTCACAGTTTGTGGGGAATTCATTCCATGATCAGCTGGCTCCAAGGCAGAGTGGCTTGGCAGAGGGGGATTGCAGAGGAGAACCAGTTCTTGGCAAGCGGAAGACAGAAAGAGCAAGCAAACAAGGAACTTTAGCAGCATCTTTCTGCCCCTTTTATTTTATCCAGGCCACTAAGGGCAGGTAGCACTTGCATCCTTAATCCTAGTGCCCTTGAGCCTAGCATTGCACCATGAATCAATTCCAGTGTCACATGCTCCAGATTCAACCACCTCTGGAAAAGCCCCACCTATGACCACGTGTGGCTTTGGAGGGACATCTAACATGAGCCATAGCACAGGATGTGTGTGTGTGTGTGTGTGTGTGTGTGTGTGTTTGAGGTAGACTCTCACTATATAATTCAGGCTGGTCTCAAAACTCACAGCAGCCTGAGGCTGAAGCAGGATTACTTCAAGTGCTGGGCTTACAGGTTTGTGTCACCACGCCAAGCTTTATGTTAATTTGAATAGGATTCCAGAGAATTAAAGTCAGGGCAGATGTTAGAGTGGATTATATTGGGGTGACACCGAGCTGGTACCAGTTTGTTCAGTTTTATTTGTTTCCTTATTTTGTAGTTAAAATACACATGACATAAAATGTACCATTGTAACCATTGAAAGTACACATTTCAGTAGTACCGAGTGCATTCACATTGTTGTGCAATCTCTAGAACTTTTCCTATTGCAAAACTGAAACTCTGTACACATTAAAAAACAGGTCTTCATTTTCTCTTTCGCTAGCCCCTGATAATCATCATTCTACTTTCTGTTTCTGTGAGTTTCAACTAGTCTGTCTGTCTTTACTTACTTGTTAGTGAGAACATGATAGTCTTTATTCTCGGTAAATGGACTTTTTTTTTTGTTTGTTTTGTTTTGTTTTGTTTTTCTCCGGTACCGGGAACCGAACTCATGACCTTGCGCTTGCCAGGCAAGCGCTTTTGCCGCTGAGCTAAATCCCCAGCCCCGGTAAATGGACTTTAAGTTTGAAGAGGAGAATAATCAGGTAAACTCAGTGGCCACCCTTACAACCGCATGAGCGATTACAGTTGCCAGTGCTGAAGTTAGCGCATCTCTGTCTCCTGTGGTGCACTTTGGAAATTGCTGTCCCTTTTGTGTGGGGATGATGATGACAGTGGCTTGTGCCTGACGCTTGCGGGGCACGCACTTCTCTTGAGGATGGAGGAGCGAGGTGTTTCTTCTGGGGTGAAAGAGGAAAGCACAGTTTGGGAATGTGAAGACAGAGAAACATGAGGGAAGTTGAGGGAGTTCTTGTTTATTTTCACTATTAAGTACAAAACTGGGTCATCTGTTGAAAGTTGGAGGTCTGAGGTTCATTAGAAGGCTTTAAGAGAGTAGCAGGAGTTTGAAATTACCAGGAAATGAAGTAGGGACCGGATCAGAGATGCCGGTGATGATGGTGACGATGACGATGATGATGGTAGTAGTATTATTAGTAGTAACAGTAAGAACAGTTAGTATTTATGGGTTATGT